>NC_082642.1:15378250-16035500 GCF_028023285.1 Balaenoptera ricei | reverse complement strand
TCCCAGCTTACCCTTCCCCCTCCCCGTGTCCTCAAGTCCATTCTCTATGTCTGTGTCTTTATTCCTATCCTGCCCCTAGGTTCTTCAGAACCTTTTTTTTTTTTTTTTTTTTTTTTAGATTCCATATAGATGTGTTAGCATACAGTATTTGTTTTTCTCTTTCTGACTCACTGCACTCTAGGTCCAACCACCTCATTACAAATAACTCAATTTCATTTCTTTTTCTTCTTTATCCATTCATCTGTCAATGGACACTTAGGTTGCTTCCATGTCCTGGCTATTGTAAATAGAGCTGCAGTGAACATTGTGGTACATGACTTTTTTTGAATTATGGTTTTCTCAGGGTATATTCCCAGTAGTGGGATTGCTGGGTCGTATGGTAGTTCTATTTTTAGTTTTTTAAGGAACCTCCATACTGTTCTCCATAGTGCCTGTATCAATTTACATTTCCACCAACAGTACAAGAGGGTTCCCTTTTCTCCACACCCTCTCCAGCATTTATTGTTTGTAGATTTTTTAATGATGGCCATTCTGACCGGTGTGAGGTGACAACCCTCAGAATGAGAGAAAATATTTGCAAATGAAGCAACTGACAAAGGATTAATCTCCAGAATATACAAGCAGCTCATGCAGCTCAGCATCAAAAAACAAACAACCCAATCCAAAAATGAGCAGAAGACCCAAATAGACATTTCTCCAGAGAAGATATACAGATTGCCAACAAACACATGAAAGGATGCTCAACATCACTAATCATTAGAGGTTCTCTTCTTTTACCTTTTTATGTTTTAATGATTTTTCTAACCATGCTTATCAATTTTTCTGATTTCTTTGCCCAGCACTATGTTTTATATAACGTACTTGTCTTTTTCCTGAATTCTTACTTATTTTGCAGGAGTATGTCCTCAAGGAATTATTTCAGATAGGCATTAGGGCTGATAAATTTTCTGAGTCCTTGCATATAAAAAAAAAAAGTCTATTTTACCCTTACACTTGGATAATTTAGATCGGATTTAAAATCATTTACCACAGAACTTTTAAGATACTTCTCCATGGTTTGCTCGTTTCCTTTGTTGCTGAGAATTTTGATGTCATTCTGATTCTTAGTCTTGATTCTTCTCCCTAGAAACTCTTAGGACTTTTCTTTAATCTTCAGGCTCTAATATTTTACTGCCCAGTGTCTAAGTATTACCTTTCTTCCATCCTGCTTAGCACTTGATGGATCCTTTCAATCTGAAGATTTATACCTTTATCTCTGGGACATTTTCATTGGTAATTTTACTCTGAACACTTTCTGTTCTGTTTCTGGAATGCTTATTAGACAGATATCAAAACTTCTAAATTCATCCATCATGGCTCTTAACATTTTTACTTTGTTTCTTTGCCCTTTTGTACTATATATTTAGAGAGTCCTCAGTAAAATCTTCCATTTTACTAATTCACCTTGCAATTCATTCCAGTTAACATTATCAACTGAAATTAACTCTAATAACATCATATGTGCCTGGAGCAGTGCACTTTCTCTACATATGCTGTATTGTCCAGAAATGAACAAATACAGCAGTTCTAGGATATGGGCATGCTTTTGTGTATTCAACAAATCTAAAGATAGAAACTTCCTGCAAATTTTTTAAATTCTCTGGAATCTCTGTGGTGCCCCATGTAGATTGGTACCGAAAGACATGTCTCTTTTGCCCCCTCATTTATTATACCCCTGATTTCCTCAGATGTTATTCTCTTTGTTGTATATGTGTCTCCTCCAGAGTGCTGATTTTCCTCATCTGTTTGGTGATTTTTTTGGCGATTTGCTCATCTTTGTGTTACAGACCATTTACCTGCTTGAGTGTTCAGTAGCTTACAGCCAGTGATTTCGAGGGAGGGACAGGAGGAGCTGCTGAGGGGCAAGGGTGCTAGTGCTTGTCTTCTGGCGTGGATGCTTTCAACAACCTGTGGCAGCCCTGCTTTACAGCCCAGTACGCATCCTTACTGCTTTAGCCTGGGGCTATGCCTCTGTTGACTGCTGCTTAGCACAAGGTGGCGGGGCGAGGGCGGCGGTGAGGACCTAATTGACCCAGCTGTTCCAGATGCAGCGTACCAATCAGTCGTCCTGATACGTGTCTGAGTGTGTTCCCCCTCGCCCCGCCAACTGTCTCTGTCCATGGACTCTGGCTTGAAGCTTTTCTAAACCAGTCCTCCTTTTACAGATGTCTTTTCCTACGTGTGGTTTGGGCTGTGGCTTCTTCCAGTTTACTCCCTTCCCACCTCCTCATAAATTTGATCTTGTAGCTAGCTCCCAGGAGACTGCTGATAGTCTTTTCTTATTTTCCCATGTATATATAATTTGTATTTGTTGAATTTAAATGTCGTTTCCACAGAAAAGTTTTCCCTACCTGCCCCATTTAAAGTAACTTCCCAACTACTTTCTATCATATCGCCTTGGGTTGTTGTCATTATAGCATTCATCTCTACCTAATATTTGTCTTTCGTCAGTCTTTCCAGACCTAAATGCTTAACTTCATTAGGGGCCTTATGCATTCTGTTTACTCCTGTATCCCAAGTGGTTACAGGACAGTGTCTGGTATATAGTAAACATTCAGTGTATGATAGTTGAATTAAGTGACTTTATCTTTTAAAAAAATTGTATATCACATCTTCTTGAATTACACAAATTTTAGATTTTACATCAGGAACCAGGCTTAGCAAATACTCTGTTAACCTCTCTGTTCAAGAAAGAAAACCTTTATTAATCAAATTAGTGTGTTTGACCAAAAAGCTATACATTAATCCATGGATAATATAAAATATAAAGGTATTAGCCTCCAGCACTTCAACCCACATGTCATTAAAGCAAAGTTTGGTGGAAGGGGAAGCGAGGCTTTGATTTTCTAAGAACAACATTACAAAATGACCAGAAAAAGTCATAAATATATTTGCTTATAGTTTCTTATAGTTTCTATGACTATATGAATGTAGTTTATTCTCAAGTAAATTGTAAGTTGAAATGTTTTGTATCCTCATGCCACCTTATTGTGAAGCTCTTTTAGAAAACTCAAATTTCCAAATTCTTTTTTTTTTTTAATATTTATTTATTATTTTGGGCTGTGTTGGGTCTTAGTTGCGGCACACAGGATCTCCAGTTGTGGCATGCAGGCTCAGTAGTTGTGGCGCTTGGGCTTAGTTGCCCCGTGGCATGTGGGATCTTAGTTCCCCGACCAGGGATCGAACCCACATCCCCTGCATTGGAAGGTGGATTCTTAACCACAGGACCACCAGGGAAGTCCCCAAATTCTTAAATTAGGTTAATGATTCGATCTACCAAATAAAATTTTACTTTTATTTCCTGTATCTCTTAGAGTAAATTTGGTAGCTCTAGTCAGCTGACCAGCCATTATGTGATAGTAATGAACAATTTTTCAATTTCAAATCATTGTTCTGAGGGTTAATTCCTTAATTAAATATTTGATTGGAAAAGCAGAAAAATCCACTTAGATACAGTCAGATTCATTGTTTATTTAATAACTACATGAAAGAAAATTCCATGTCTCCGCAAGGTTTGAGTAGACCTTTATTGCTAAGTATATTTTCAGTCCCCACATAATTAGTGTTACAAATATAATAACATTTTTATTTTCTACATGGAGATCAGATTTATTCCATTTTTCCTTGAAAATGTTTTAATTTTATTTTTAAAAAAGTAAAGAGGGAGTCACATTATAGAAAACAATCAAAATTCATTTGTTCCATAAAACAAAGGATACTTATATATGCACCATTTGGAAATCTGTAAGTTTCTTGTACACCTACCATCAAGAGAATGATCTTAAACCTTATAGAGTTAACCTCTCACCTCTGTAATTCTGATGGAAACTATTTTAATTTTATCCTACTTCTTTTATAATTTAGGCAAAGATGCAATTTACACGATTCCAGTGAAAAACATTCTTGCTGTGGAAAAACTGGAAGAGAGCTCTTTCAACAAGAAAAATGTAAGTTACATAATTTAAAGCTTTTTAAACTACATATATTACTTAGCTGGAAATTTAAAAAGAGGTTTATTTTAGTATTTGTTATTAATCATTAATATCTTATAATCGGTGGCTAGAAATCTGTCTTAAAATTGTCCATTATTGTTGATGCTTTATATAGTCTGCCTCCCCTGTTAAGTTAAAGGTACTTTTCTCAATATTTGCGTATTCTCAAACTTCTCAGCTTGACATTCAAGTCTTTAAGAATATAGTCCCAACCAGTCTGTGCAACCTTATCTTCTCCTACCCTTCAGTACATACCAATACGCTCAAGTCAACCAAGATGATTTCCTTGTCTCTGTTTTCCCACTGCTTTGTCTTTACTCATACTTTTTTCCTCCATCTGAAATTCTGTCCCTTTATTCCTGATTATATGCTAGTTCCTTCCTTTGGATTTGTGTGACTTCTAAAAATTATACTCTGTTGTACCATTTAATACCATGTGACTCGACAGTCCCAGGGACTAACTTGCTTGAAACATAATAGTTTATAAGATACCTAAGCAACAGTTACCTAGCCAAGCAAACTAGGTTTCTCTTATGTACCTTTTTGTGTTTTGTACTGTGTTTGGTTTTTAGACTCTGTCACTAACTTTTTGTCTTAATTGCCTATGAAGATGTTCCAAGTGATACACACAGAGAAACCACTCTATGTCCAGGCAAATAATTGTGTGGAAGCTAATGAATGGATAGATGTACTCTGCAGGGTGAGCCGATGCAATCAGAACAGGCTCAGTTCTTACCATCCCTCTGCATATCTAAACGGAAACTGGCTCTGCTGTCTGGAGACCAGTGAAAACGCTCTCGGCTGCAAGCCATGTACTGCGTAAGTTTCTTTTTGATTAAAGAAGCAATGTTTTAAATGTGTTATATTCATACAATGGAATATTATTCAGCCATAAAATGGATTGAAGTCCGGATACATGCACGGATGAACCTGGAAAAGATGCTGAGTGAAAGAAGCCAGACACAAAGGCCATATACTGTATGATAACATTTACATAAAGTATCCAGAATAGGTAAATTTATAGAGACAGAAAGTAGATGAGTGGTTGTGAGGGACTAGAGGGAGGGAGGAATGAGGAGTACTAATGAATACAGGTTTCTTTTGGGGGCAGTGAAAATGTTCTCAAATAAATCATGGTTGCACAGGTCAAAAAAAAAAAAAGGGCAATGTTTAAATAGATGGGCAAGCTTGAGCAAGATACCGAGGAAGAAGGGCTTAGCCCTATAGACTTAAAAAGTAATGGGATGAAGCATAGGTAATGAAAGTGATTTCACTTTACAATTCCCTTCCTTTTGATTAGAGTCGCATAATGACCAAACCTCTCTTGGCCCCATTTTATTTAATTATCAAATTAGTCTAGATTCCTAAGGTTCCTTCTGCAAAATTCTGTGGTTCTATTTTCAGTCTCAAACCATCAAAAGTCTTTAGCATGTTAACAAAGTGATATTTTTCCAATGTCTTTGATTTCATTTTTACCATAGAGGTGTCCCTGCAGACATCCAAATAGATATTGATGAAGACAGAGAAACAGAAAGAATTTATTCCCTTTTTACCCTCAGTTTACTTAAGCTGCAGAAAATGGAAGGTAACTATACAATTAAAATACTTTTATGTAACCATGATCTTTCATTACCAATGCCTGAAGTGTTGCTTTGGCATTTTCTTAAAGTCAAAGATACCTCATAGATTTACCAAAATGTTACTTATATGAAAGTTGACAAACTCCCAAAGGGAGCCTTTTTCATAGATATTCATCAAGTAAAAATACTGTTTTTGAATAAATGTGATTATCATAATTAATAAAATGTATGTATTTTGGTTATCTATGCATTTCCAGGGGAGATCTTCCCAGCTTGAGCCCCTTGAAAAGTTCTTATTTATACTATTAATACAAATTACATTTAATGAATTTAGTTGTCTGATCAGAGATTTTACTGCTTCTTGTAGAGGCTTGTGGAACTATAGCAGTCTATCAAGGACCACAGAAAGAGCCTGATGACTATTCTAACTTTGTAATCGAGGATTCTGTAACAACCTTTAAGACAATTCAACAAATAAAAAGCGTCGTAGAGAAGCTAGATGAACCTCATGAAAAGTATAGGAAGAAAAGATCAAGTAGTGCAAAATATGGGAGCAAGTAAGTATTTTTAAGATACTTAAAACATCTGCCAACATAGTTTGAGATTGCCTCTGCTACCCTGTACTCACACCGGAAGTGCAGGCCTCCTGCTTACCTTTGTCTTTCAGAACTGGCTCAGAACCTTTCTCTTGTACAAGAATCTCCCTGGCCACTCATACAGGGATCTTTGTCTTTTTCAGTTCTGGTATCATTTCATTATATTGATGCAGTACTTTGTCATCACTTTTTAATGTTATATTCCAATGTAATCTTTGAATTGAATACTTAGTAGTTTTCTGTTTTTGTTTTGTTTTGCTGATCCTCTTCCTTCTTTATCTCTTACAGTACCTGTATACATACTAAGTACTAGAAAAAAAGAATCAGCTACGTAGTGCTGGAAGTAGTTTATAGGTGATGCTTTGGATCCATCTCAGATGCAGATGGACACTGGTGGAAACAGCAGCAAGAGTTAATGTTTATTAAGGAGCTTACTCCTTACCACTGGGCACTGTGCCTAGTACTTTACATTGCATCAGTTAGATAGTGTTTAGCAGCAAGTAACAGAAAATCCCAATTGAAGTGGCTTAAATAATAGGAAATTTTTTACCTCACAAATTAAGTCCTGATTTCTACAGTTGGTTAGCTCAGCTCAACAATGTCATCAAGGACAATCCAGCCGCTCAGCCATCTTCAACAAGATGATTTCTGCCTTCCTCAAACTTGTCCCCTCATGGTCACAGCTGGGCTGCAATAGTTCAGAGCCCCACATTTTTAATAATAGCAGCCAGAGGCAGAAAAAGCTATTTCCTCCTCAAGAGGAAGGAAACCTTGTCTAGAGTTACCCCTAGCTTCCCCTGCCCAGTACTAGCGCTAGAGTCAGGTTTCGATTTGCACAGAGGTAGACAGGGACAGATGGTTCTTGGAGCAGCAACTAAGTGTTTGCCACAGTGCACACCCTCTCATTGACCCTCACATCAGCCCAACAGGGTTATATTCCCATTTCACAGCTAGAGAAACCGAGGCTCAGGGAAGTTAAGCGTCTTGCACAAGGTCATACAGCTGATTAATGAGGGGGCTTTGAATCTTGGCCCCGCCGTTTTAACTTTTTTTTTAACCTATGTGGATTAATAATTATGTATGTTTTATAAACAATAAAAATCAGTTTGACAGGTATAAATATTTGTGTTCTCCCTAGATAGAAGGCTCAGTACATTAGGAAGATTAGTGTAAGCATCCTAATACTGTCTTTTATACATTAGTATACTTTGTTCTCTTCCAACAGTAGTAATCCAGTTTTCTTGGAGCCCCGGCAGGTTTCCATATGAGGGCCTAGTCAATGCTTGACCATCCTTCTTAAATAGTATTCTCCCCCTGCACCCACACTCACTCCCCCTGTACCCACACCCCCTTTCCCAGCTGTATTTTCCTCTGTTAAAAAATACCAATCTTTCTTGTACTAAATATTTTATTTGTTCATCTTATTTTCTCTATTTTTCTCTAGGGAAAATCCAATTATTGGGAGAACATTTTAAGAGTTTGACCAATTGACTCAGAAGAACTGGAAAATATTATTTTTGTTGGACTTTTTCAATTCATCATATATTTTGTTCATAGTATTTAAGAATGAACATTGGCTTCACTGTCAGTCACCTGCATTCACCTTGTATTTAATATTTAATAATTGAAATTAACTGTTTGGGAATCCTGGTATTGATGTGTTCCTAGAGAATTTAAAACCCAAGATTCCCTTCATATCTTACATGTCGAAAGCCATGTTTCTGCAACTTCTTTTTAATAGAAAGAATCTTCCTAAAGAAGCTTTGTAACAAAAGGAGAAACTCCTCCATAGCAAGAAACCATTTCTTCTTGTAACACTCTGTGTTCTGTGGACTTTTCACTACCATTAGTGCCTGCTCTATACTGCCAACATTGTGTTTTACTGGAATATTTCAATCCATGACTATTCAGAGCTTTCCATTTAGTTCATCTAGACCCTCCCTCTTCAAAAAAAAAAAAAAAAAAAAATCTCCTTTGGTCCATTGGTCGTTACAGATTACATTAGGAACAACGACAGAAATGTTAGAAACCTGCCAGAGTATCCTTGAAAGCTGGTAGATCTTTTGTCTGTTTAGAGATGATGCAAACAGAACTCAGATAGGAGAAACCAGGGAACATGTACTGTTGTCTGCATCTTGTTTACATTTGGGATGAGTGACGGCAGATGAAATAAAATGAGACCACTAAATTTTTTTCATTGTTTAAACATCAGGTACTCATTTTCTTGATTTGAGAGTTCAGGTTAATGTGACTTCTAAGGACTTCACTTTTGAAAAAGAAGAGAAAGTAAACAATGGGAAAAGGTGGTGGTAAACTCACTCGACTTCACTCATTACTCCATTATTATAAGGACCACCACCATAGGACGCCCTCCTGCCAGCGTGAGGTGAGATCTAACTCGAGGACAGTCACTCGGCGCACTTTACTCATCTGGGCCACCCCAGATTATACTTTAGATACTCCGTGGTATCTAATCTTTATGATCAGTTGAATGATCAGTGTTTAAGTCTAGAAATAGTGCTTTCCTGAAAATGTTTATATTTCACTGCTGTTTTCTTATTGCCTGCTAGCCAAATGGAATTTGGGCAAGCAACTGTTCGAATCCTATTTTTCCCTAATTTACTTTTATCCTTAAAATCATAACTGTAAATAAGCAATCGAAGCAAGTTGCCACCTTGAAGTTAAGAGGGATGCACTTTGCTTCATCAGTATTAAAAACCATGGTACTCTTCTTCTGTCTTTTTAAATTCAAAACATTTTCTAAATGTGGTACTTTGAACCTTGGAGTATTTTACATGTTTCTGTTTAAAACTGTGATTACTTATTAATGTAAATCTAGCTAGTAGTGCTTATTTTGTTTCCCTGAGCATAAGCTATATTTCAAGATACACTTTGCCAATTATGTTATTGGTAATTGTTTTTAAATTATAATGTTACTAGGTAATTATTTTTAAAGACCATTGGCACACAATCAAAGTTGTTCCATAAATGATTATAACGGAGCAATGTCTCTAATGTACAGGTCTCTAAAGGACTTGTAAAAATCAGTTGGTTTTATTTAAGAATCAGTCCTAGTCTGCATTATGGTAGGTCATTCCTGGCCCATTTTAAAGACAAGTTTGAAAAGTCTTTTAAATTTTATGAGCTTGTAGATTCCATAAACTACACTGATTCATCAGTGTGAAAGAATTTTACCATTTAATAAATTTCTCACTTTTGAATTTCATTCAGATTGAAATTTCATTTTAAGAGTCTCTGAATGTCTGCCTGGAAAGGCCATGTGAACATTGCCAGGTACCACTCATTACTCTCTAGTGGCTTCTTTAGTTATATTCTTCTAATATTTCTAATGTTAAGCCCTCAGTTATGACGGTTTTTAAAGATCACAGCGTTCTCAAAGGGACCAAGGCTGTGTGAATACGTAACTCAGAATTTGAAGAGTTCAGTTACTAGTTATTTTCTTCACATGACACTTTTTAAACAGCCAGTTTGACTGGAATTAATAACCACCTTGGCACAGCCTAAAAACAGGTAATATGACATGAAATTTTCTTTGAAAGTCTTCTGAAATAAGAGACCACGTCAGTGGGACCCCAAAATAACCAAGGTACTTACTTGCTTCCAAGGGCCTCCTCATTCCTCTGCTGTTACTTATGAGTACTTTGATTTTTACTACCTGATCTGCTTTCTCTGCCTTTTCTAAACTTGAAAAAAATACATGGCAGCTCACTTTACCCTAAAACCCTGAAAACCCCACGAAGGAAAGAAAAGGATGATATGGAGAAACTCTTGCCATAAATGCCAATTCTGGTTCTTAGTTTAGCCATTTCTATCGTTTGAAATTATGCTGGTATGTTGCTTGTTTTGTTGTTGTTATTGTTTGTTTTGTTCTTTATTTAGCTTTGTTTTTTTAATATTCATTTAATATGATAATGGGCAATAGCAACATTTTTTTACTCCCAGGAATATAA
Source organism: Balaenoptera ricei (assembly GCF_028023285.1). Taxonomy (NCBI): domain Eukaryota; kingdom Metazoa; phylum Chordata; class Mammalia; order Artiodactyla; family Balaenopteridae; genus Balaenoptera; species Balaenoptera ricei. Next base: position 16,025,322 of record NC_082642.1, on the reverse strand, counting down.
TTTATCAAATTGAACTATTTTCTTTGCCAAAGAAAATAAATATGTTTATCACGGGTAGTGGTTAAGTGTCAAAACAAGGCTTTCCTTATTGTACAAAAAAAGATGACGAATGATGTGGCTTTTGTTTTTGTTTCTGAAGCCTAATTTCATTCATTTGTCAGAAAGGCTCATTCATGCCAGGTTTTAGAAGACAGATTTTTTTGTTTTTTTTTGTTTTTTTAAGTAAAAGCACCTTTAATTTGTTCTAATGGTACATCCTGTAAAGACAAAATGCTACAAAGCCTTTTAGGTGTCCTTACAGTATGTGAAAAATACAGGACTCATTCTAGAGTTAAATTGCCAGTCTTGATTGATTGATATTATCTGCTTCCATTTTTATTAACTTGGAAATTAATGTTGCTAGTAAATATTGGTTTTTACAGTGTCCAGTTTGAAAATGTAAGTTATCAAAACTTAATGTAGTGAATTTGTGTAACCATGTTGTATTGTTGAGAATGTATTTTTATTTAAATTTTATTTTCTTATCAAGAGTATTATAAAAATTAAGAACTTTTGTAGCTGTTGCTTGGAAATAACTCAAATAATAAACCACAAGAAGCCTGTCCACTCTTTGTGTGACCTTACCTTTTCACTGATGTAAGAATTTCTTCTCATTTAAAATTATTGTACCTCACCTATTTATTAGGAAGGGAATAGCAGAAGTGAGGAGTCCTCAGTAACACAGAACAAACCATCTGGAAAGCGTGCAGTAATCTTCTGAATTTATCTAGGCTGATTTTTGATGGACTGAGGTCCTTATTTATTCATTCAGCAGACTTGTTTTGAAGACCTACGGTGTGCAGGTGCTGTGAAGGATCCCATCATTCCTGAGAGCCGTGCACATCTGGTGTGTGGGAATATATTCCCCTCTTTTCTGAGTAAATAGTTTAGAGCTGACTTGCACCCCCAACGAGAGAAGCCAGAATCTTCCCCATTACTGCCTCAGCAGCCTCTTAGTATCCTCAAATAAACCTCCATAAAACCTAGTCCCTGCAACTCCAGAGGAACTGAAGGTTAACAAAGAGGAAGGAATAGGGTTCTGAATCTCTAAACATCTTGTTTTTATTGAAATACCAGAATCCCGCTCATACTAGCCCATGTATTAGAATAGACCTTAGAAAAATCAGTAAGGACATAGTTGAACTCAACAACATCAGTCAACTGGATATAATGCACATCTATAGACTAGTTCCTTCAAAATAAAAAAAAAAAAAAAAGAATAGACCTTAGAATAGAAACATCAAAGGGTTCTGTGTGGGTTCTATTCTATGACATAACAAACTAGTTCTTTGAAGAGAGAGGGGGCAATAATACTTCTGTTGGGTTTCTCTTTAAGTTTCATGACTCCAAAACAAGAGACACCTAAGGCCAAGCAGAGTCCCTTTATGTTCCATTCGCTGGTGTAAGTTTCTCTACTGCCCCAAGTCTCAATGACCATTGTGGCCCTTCAGAGAATACCTGCCTTGGATAGAATGACGTACTTCAAAAATAAACTGATACATGTCCAGAGACCTTGGGTCATCATTCCTCATTATGTATCCTCACCTGAGGTTTAGTCTTTTGTGGCCGAAAGTCTCATTCATTGGCTTGTCATTTTGCCATTTGACTTCTCAGTTTGGTGAACCATTTGCCATCATATTTTAAGCTTATACCTAGATTTTATATTAACAGCAGAGAAGGTAACCTGTTTAAAGTCCTATTAAGATTCATTCAGTTTTCTGCCTTGTATGTTAAATCCTTTTTATTTCATACTATCAAAGCCTTTGCTTTCTTTGCATTTATCTACTTTTTGACATGGTTTTAGATACATGAAGTTTTTGCTCATGAAGGAAAATTCTGTCTGGAGTGAACAATATTGTTTTCCAAATTTAACATATTTCTCAACTCCACCCAGAACTGAGAAGGCCACACTGCACTGTTACAGAAGCACCCATCATTTTTAGTCAGACTCAGTGCAGTGTGGGGTAAGTGACCCCTCGAGAGGCCTATCAGAATCTCCCTGAGGAGATAGAGGGCTCAGGTGTAGTTTGAAAAGGCATGAGTCAATATAATTTTTATACTTGAAAATGCAAAAAACACCTACTTTTGTAATCCATAGAACAGAAAAAACAACAAAATATTGACTGGTACAAATAGCATAGGTGAGACCATGATCCTGGTAATTACCTGAAGGCCCTTTGCAATATGGAGGCTGAGATATTTGTGTTAATGCGGGGCATTTGTTTTTAAAGTTTGGGAAACACTGGAATATGGGCTAAATTCCAAATCATGATCCCAAGTCTCTTAAACTCTACATCAGAAGTAGTTGTCAGGAGTAAAACTACAACCAAAATCACCGCCTCCTTGGAGTTTGCATTCTGGGGCGAGACGGAAGATTAAACAGGTAAAATATGTCAGATGGTGGTAAGTATTATGGAGCAAAGTAGTCAAGCGGGGAAGGGAGACGGAGTGCTGCATGTGGGACCGGGAGGGCTGGGATACAATTATAAAATTAGGTGGTCAGGCAAGCCCTTACAAGGTAGGTGACATTTGAACAAAGATCTGAAGAAGGTGAGGAAAGGGAGTCTTAAGGATATGAGGGGAAAGATCCTTCCAGGCAGAAGAAAGAAAATGTGTGGTGTGCTCAAAACAGCAAGGAGATGATCAGTGTGGCCAGAGCGAAATGAGTGAGAGGGACTGGTAAGAGCCCGGGGTGAGAGACCATTTTGAGCAGTGGCGTAACATGATGAACTTGGCTGTTTTGGATTGCTCTGGCTGCTGTGTTGAGAAAAGTCTCGCAGGCGTAGGAGGCAGCAGGAGATTGGGTAGACTAGCGTCCTATTCGTGTGAGATTCGTATGGAACCACAGAGGACCCCGAACAGCCAAGGGAATCCTGACAAAGGAGACCAGCAGCTGGAGTAAACAAAAGAGGCACACGGGCCAGAGGAATAGAATAGAGAGCCCAGGAATAAACCCACAAATACGTGGTCCGTTGATTTATGACAAAGCTGCCATACAAAGGACATGCAGTCGCCAAAGGACATGTTCCCCAATAAACTGCTTGGAAACTGGAACATCACAAGCAGAAGGACACTGGACATCGTCTGCTTCGCCCACAAAGCTAACTGAGATACAGTTATTTACATCAAGCCCTTCCTTTGCTGGGTCCTCTGATGACGGACCTCCAGCAGTCAGCCATGCACAAAAGATTCTCCTCAATTTTTCATCACTTTTCCTCCCATGGCAGCACCTTGCAGCAGGTCCTAAAGAAACCGAGATCCACTCAACGTGGATGCAGACCTGCATTGTCCTGAAACCAAGTCCCTGGTACGTTCTAAGGAGACCTAGCTCCTGTCAGCTGTGCACAGAGCCAGGTCTGTGGGCAGATCAGGCAGGCCCTGCACTGGTAAGAGAGGCGGGCTTGTCGCCCTCTGCTGGCAAACTGGGAATTGCAGGCCGCACCCACTCAGTTTAGTGGAGGCTGAGTTCGCTGCTGGCGGTCCTGCCGAATCCACTAATGTTTGGGAATAAAGATAGATGGAGGCAATGTCCCACGAATTCTCAAAAAGAGTTATAGAACAGTTAGAAACCATATGCAATGAAATGAATATAGGTACAAACTTTACAACTTACACCCAAAGTCACTCAAAATTGTCCACAGACACATTTAGAAATAAAACTATAAAAATTATAGACGAAAACATATAAGAAAATTGACATGGCCATGGATTTGGTCACGTAGATCATGAGCTTCGAATTTCATGACAACACGTAAAGCCCACACCCAAAAGGGTAAGAATATTCATAATATGTGTTCTATAAAATAAAAAATTTCTACTCAGCAAAATGCCTTATTCAGAAAGCCAAAAGACAAGCAACAAACTGGGAGAAAAATATTTGCAAAATACATATCTGATAAAGAATTTGTACCCACATTATACAAAAATCGATAAAACAAACAGCTGCATTAAAAATGGGTAAAGATCTGAACAAACACCTGGCCAAAGAAGATATACAGATAATAAATAAGTGTACAAAAATATGATCCACGTCGTATACCACTAGGGAGTTACACATGAAAACAATAAGACAGCACTACACACATATTAGAACTGCTAACCTCCTCCCAAAAGGACAACACCAATTACTGGAGGATGGGTCAAAACAGCAACTCTCCTTCATTGCTGATGGCACACAAATATGGCCGCTTGAGATACAGTTTGGCAGTATTTTCCAAAGCCAAACAAGTCTCACCCCTTGAGATCCATCTTTATGCCTCCAGTATTCACAGAACTGCTTTGAAAAACTATATCCAAATGAAAAAAGAACAATATTATGCACAGAAGCTCTACTCATAACGTCTAAACCTTCCAGGAATCAGGGTTTCTTCAGAAGATGAATGCATAAGGAAATTGGGGTACATACATGTGAAGGGGAGACTCGGACACCCCAAACTATGGAATTTCAATAGACCCCAAACAGCTAAAACAATTTTGACAAAGAAAATCGAAGTTGGAGGCTGACACTTCCCAATTTCAAATGTTAGTACACAGCAACAGGAAATAAAACACTGTGATACTGGCATGAGCTATACATAGAGATGAATGGAATTGAGATCCCAGAAATAAAGCCATCTGTATAGGATGAACTGATTTTAGACAAGAGTAAACAGCATGAAATTGGGGGGAAATGATGTTTTCAACAAATGGTGCTAGGCAATTGGCTATCCATAGGCAGAGGAAGGAAATTGGACCATTTATACCACATATGAAAAGTATCTCAAAATACATAAAAGGCTTCAATGCAAAAAATAAAATTTCACTCAGCCCCATGTATTCATGTGTTCTACATCCATGTTTTCAACCAACTCCAGATCAGAAATATTAGGAAAAAAAATTCCAAAAACTTTCAAAACGAAATACTTGAATTTCCAAATGCCCACAACTATTTACATAGAATTTACATTGTATTTTAAATATTTATATAGCATTTCTATTGTATTAGTTCTTATAAATAATCTAGGGATGATTTAAAGTATACAGGAAGATGTGCCTAGGTTATTTGCAAATACTATACCATTTTATAAAAACGACATGTACATCCATGAATTTTGGTAACCGCTGGGAGTCCTGGAACCAATCCCCCACAAATACCAGGGAAGACTGTAAAATCTCCAAGAAAACATGAGAATAAACCTTCATATACTTGGACTTAGCAATGGTTTCTTAGATCTGACAGCAAAGCACAAGCAACAACAACAAAGAAACAGATTGGATTTCCTCAAAATGGAAAACTTTGTACATCAAACTTTTGTGCATCAAAAGATCCAATCCAGAAAGTGAAAAGACAGCCCACAGAATGGAAGAAAATAATTCCACATTATATATCTGATGGGTCTTTATCCAGTATATATCAAGAGCTTTTATTGTACAATTCATGAACAAACAAGCTGTTTTAAATATGAAAAAAAGACTTAAGCAGACCCGTCTCTATACAAGACATGCAAATGGTCAACAAGCAGATGAAAAGATAGGATGGAAATGCAAATCAAATCCACAATGCAATAACTACTTCACACACACTAAAATAGTTATAATCAAGAAAGTTAACAATAACTAATATTGGCAAAAATGCGGAGACATTGGAACCATTAATCATTATTGTGGACATGGAAAAGAGCGCAACCTATGTTTTCAATATGAATATACAATTACCATATGGAACAACAACTCCACTCCTAGAATAAATAACAGAAAGTATTAAACACAGGTGTACACATCTATTGATAACAGCGCTGTTCACAATATTCAAAAGGAAGAAACAATGCAAATGTCCACCAATGGGTAGATGGATAAACAAAATGCACTTGGTCCATAAATCGCCGTATTATTCTGCCATAAAAGGGATCAAGAGAAATGGTGCAGTAGAAACTAGTATGGCAGTTCCTCAAAAACTTCATTAGAGAATTAACGTACGATCCATTAATTCCACATCAGGGTATATACCCAAGATATTGAAAGCAAAGACTGGAACAGATATGGGTACAACCATCTTCCTAGCAGCATTAACCAGAGTAGCAAAAGGTGGAAGTGAACCAAGTGTCCATCCATTGATAGATCAATGGATAAAGTGAACGTGGTGTACACACAAAGGAATGTCATTCAGCCTTAAAAATTCAGAAAATTCTGACATGTGCTGCAATATATATGAACCTTGAAGCCATTAGGAGAAGTCAAATAGCCCTGTCACAAAAGGACAAAAACGATATGATTCCACTTATAGGAGGTATCCAGAGAAGTCAAATTCAAAGGAAATATTTAAAATGCAGTTGCCAGGGGCTAAAGGGAACTAGTGTCAAATGGCTACAGAGATTCACCGTGAAAATGGAGAAGTTCTGAACGTGGATGCTGAGGTTATTTGTACAACAATGTGAATGTGGTTAATGCCATAGAATTTTGCACTTAAAATGTTTTAAATGGTAATTGGTATGTACAATTAATCACAAGAAAAAAAATGAAGTCCTGATACTTGTTACCATACAGAAAAGGCAAACCAGATCATATCCTGTGCACTTTCAATCCATCAAGGTTGTGAAGTTGATGAGATGTATCAGTCATGGTTCCAAAAGAAGAAAACAGGATCATAATGCAAAAAGACGTTTCCCTAGGTTTGAAACAGCTGGTGAGAGCCGACCTGAGCCTGTGGGTTGGATTTTGATGTGACCATACGTTAATTTGAGTGTCTGACAGAATGCCATACTGTTTTCCACATCCACTGCACCATCTTACTCTATTTCTGTATATGGCAGAATAATATGGGAGTTTATAGATCTACCCTGTTTTGCTTATCCATTCATCCACTGATGGATATTCGAATTGTTTCTACCATTGGGCCAATGTCAACAAGGCTGCTATGAATATTCGTGTACAAGTTTTTGTTTGTACACCTGCTTTCTATTCTTTGTGGCATATTTGTAGGAGTAGAGTTCTTGAACCCAACTCTAATTGTACCTTTATCTTTTTGAGGAAGTGCCAAACTACTGTACATATTGTCTGCACCATTTTACATTTCCATAAGCAATGTGTCAGGGCTCCAATTTCTCTACACTGTTGCCAGCGTTTTAATTTGTTTGTTCTTGATTATGACCATTTATTGTATGTGAATGGATGTCACATTGTGAGTTTAATTTGCATTTCCATCATGACATGAAAGAAATATACCTAAGAGGGTTTTATTAGAATCTCAAACCTCAGGATCCTGCTCAGTAGACATAGCTGTTGCATAACCAAAAACTATTAACATTCCCCTTAAGTAAAATTTAAAAACCATTAAGCACAAAAACGATCCACCACAATTCATTACAATACCACACCACTCACAATTAACCCAAGCCCACCATAAATCTGTGAAGGTTTTGAAGAAAAACCTACAAAACTAACTACCAAAATAGTGCTTAAAATAAATACAATCTATATCATCATTATTCTTTTTTTTTTTTAATTAATTTATTTTTGGCTGTGTTGGGTCTTCGTTGCTGCGCGCGGGCTTTCTCTAGTTGCTGCGGGCGGGGGCTACTCTTTGTTGCGGTGCATGGGCTTCTCATTGCAGTGGCTTCTCTTGTTGCAGAGCATGGGCTCTAGGCACATGGGCTTCAGTAGTTGTGGCACACAGGCTTCAGTAGTTGTGGCGTGCGGGCTGTAGAGTGCAGGCTCAGTAGTTGTGACGCATGGGCTTAGTTGCTCTGTGACATGTGGGATCTTCCCAGACCAGGGCTCGGACCCGTGTCCCCTGCATTGGCAGGCGGATTCTTAACCACTGCACCACCAGGGAAGTCCCTGTCATCATTATTCTTACATGGAATGTAACCATGGCCAATGACTTGAAAAATCATCATTATATTTCAACTATAGGAACACTAATGCCCAACATTTAAAAATCCCACCCATTAATCAAAATTGTTAACAATGCATTTACTGATCTACCAGCCCCATCAAATCTCATCATGATGAAATTTTCCTTCCCTGCTTGATATTTATTTAATTTTACAAATCTTAACACGGTTATTCCTAGCAATACATTATACATCAGATACAATAACTGCCTTCTCTTCAGTTAAGCATATCTACCGAAACGTAAACTACGGATGAATCATCTGATATTTATATGCAAACCGACATTTCCTATTCTTTGTTTGCTTATTTACCCATGTAAGGAGGGGCCTGTATTATGGATCTTACACCTTCCTAGAAATATGAGACATCAGAATTATCCTACTATTTAAGTTAATAGCCACAGCATTTATAGGTTATGTCTTACCATGAGGCTAAATATCCTTTTGAGGAGCCATGGTCATTACAAATCTCCTTTCAACAATTCCTTACATTGGCATTAACCTAGTCAATTGAATCTTAGGAGGATTCTCAGTTGATAAAGCCACCCTTACCCTATTCATCACCTTCCACTTTATCCTTCCATTCATTATTGCAGCTTTAACAGTTCTTCACCTATTATTCCTTCATGAAAGAGGCTCTAACAGTCCAAGAGGGATCTCATCCTATATGGACAAAATCCCACTTCATCCATACTAGACAATTAAAGATATCTTGGTTACCTTGTTCCAATTAAAAGCTTATTAATACTACTACTAGTCTCACATGACCTTCTAGGGGACCCAGACAATGATATTCCACCTAACATCCTCAACACTCCCCCTCACATCAAATGAGAATGATACTTCTTATTTTCCTATGCAATTCTTGATCCATTCACAACAAGTAGGAGATGTACTAGCATTAGTCATCTCATTCCTCATTTTATCAATCTTCCCAAAACTTCATACAACAAAGCAACAAAGGATAACATTATGACCTCTTAGCCAATGTTTATTCTGAGTACTTGTAGGGCACCTATGAACATTAACATGGATTGGAAGACAAACCATTGATCACCCTTTTGTTATCATCAGACAAAGGGGATCTACGCTATACTTTCTTAGGATTATAGTCCTCATGCCACTAATAAGCATTATTGAAAATAACCTCCTAAAATGAAGAGTTTTTGTAGTATATTTATTATTTTGTTCTTCTAAACCAGGAAAGGAGAGCAACATAACTCCCTAAGACTCAAGCAAGAAGCTCCAGCTCCACCATCAGCACCCAAAACTGAAATTCTACTTAAACGATTCCCTGAACAACTTGCTTCTGGGACATTAACATTACACTAACATTCCTATGTACTTTGTGCATTATGTGCCCTTCCACATATATAAGTAAGTACATATGCTTTCTCATACGTAATACATATGTATAATCATGAATTATCTACTGCATGTGTATAAGCATGTACATCAGCTTACTGATACTACATAATGCATTAAACATTTCAATTCACATTAGATTCCAGTCCCCACAAATATTCACAGGGGTAATTGAAGTGACTGATATTATATAGGACCTATGTTTATCATACATAACACATAAAATCAAATCATTTCCACTCAGCATGTTTATCATAACCTGTAACCAGAGCTTAATCATCTAGCCACGAAAAACCATCAACCCACCCACAAATATGCCTCTCTCCCCATTCTAGGCTCATGAACCATGGGGATTCCTATAAACGAACTATATCTGGCATCTGGTTCTTATTTCAGGACCATCTCACCTAAAATCACCCACTCTTTCGCCTTCATTAATATACCTCGATGGACTAATGACTAATCAGCCCAGGCTCACACATAACTGGTTTCATGCTTTTGGTATTTGGAACTGGTGTGGGGGGGGAGGTGCTGTGACATGCTATGGCCATAGCGACCTTCACACTGTCTAGAAATTTGTAGCTGAGCTGAAACTGAATATTATTTTCCAACATCATCTACCATCATATATTGGTTTTTGTTTTTACTTCTTTATTGGAGTATAATTGCTTTACAATGGTGTGTTTCTGCTTTACAACAAAGTGAATCAGCTATACGCATACATATATCACCATACCTCCTCCCTCTTGCGTCTCCCTCCCTCCCACCCTCACTATCCCACCCCTCTAGGTGGACACAAAGCACCGAGCTGATCTCCCTGTGCTATGCGGCTACTTCCCACTACGTGCCCGGCTAGCTCAGTCGATAGAGCATGAGACTCTTAACATCATATGTTATTGAGTCAGTGGTCACAGGATATTGAGCAATTACACACTTCTGTACACATGCACACTCATATCAGGTAAATAGCTTGCTTAATCAAACCCCTATCCCTGCTAATTCTCATAATGTATATACAATTATCACCCTGCCAAACCCCCAAAACAAGTCAAAGCATAGAACTATATAAGATTCAACTAACTCATTTAATAAACCTACTGCCTTCACTTCACCAACCCAAAGTTAGTATAACTACAAACTAGCCTCCTAACTCTAGTAATTCCATTTTAGAATTACTAGATTCTAGAATCTAGTAATTCCATTGAATTACTTAGATATATAAGGCTTATATAGACAGACATCCCCCTCAACCTGCCATTTACTTTGAATAAAATTTAAAATAAAAATTACATTTTAATAATCTCCACAAGAAAAAAATAAATATTTCAATACTAATTTTAACACAACCCAAACTAGTACATTGAATATCCATGCATCAATTAAATACATAAATGTGATACGTACAAATCCTACTCAACTGTTGATGGAGTTTAATAATTAGAGCAAGGCACTGTAAATGCCTGGGTGAGTTTACTAACTCCATAAACACATAGCTTTGGTCCTAGCCTTTACATTAATTTCACATGAAATTACACATGCAAGTATCTGCATCCCAGTGAGAATGCCCTCTAAATCAAAAAAGATTAAAAGGAGTAGGCATCAAGCACACTAAAATGCAGTTCAAAACAACTTGCTAAACTACGCCCCCATGGGAATCGACATTGATAAAAATTAAGCCCAAAACGAAAGTCTGGGTAAGTTATATGAACTAATTAGGGTTGGTAAATTTCATGTCAGCCACCTCGGTCATAAGATTAACCCAAGCTAGTAGAAATCCAGTGTAAAGCATGTTAAAGATTACCCCCAAGGGCTTCCCTGGTGGCGCAGTGGTTGAGAATCCGCCTGCCAATGCAGGGGACACGGGTTCGAGCCCTGGTCTGGGAGGATCCCACATGCCGCGGAGCGGCTGGGCCCGTGAGCCACAATTGCCGAGCCTGCGCGTCTGGAGCCTGTGCTCCGCAACAAGAGAGGCCGCGATAGCGAGAGGCCCGCGCACCGCGATGAAGAGTGGCCCCCGCTTGCCACAACTGGAGAAAGCCCTCGCACAGAAACGAAGACCCAACACAGCCATGAATAAAATAAATTAAAAAAAAAAAAAAAAAGATTACCCCCAAAATTAAATGATGTCCTCGCTAAGCTGCAAAAAGCCATAGCTAAAATAAAAATAAGCTATGAAAGTGACTTTAACATTTCTGATTACAGGGCAGCTGAGATCTAGACTGGGATTAGTTATGCCACTATTCTTAGCATCAGAGTACTACTAACATCAGCTTAAAATTCAAAGGACTTGGCAGTGACTCGTACTCCGCTAGAGGAGCCTATTCTATAACTGATAAACTCTGATGAACCTCACCAGCCCTAAACATCACCAACCTCAGGGTACCCTGGTAAAGAACAATACCGTAATAAGCATAATTATCAGACATAAAAACGTTAGGTCAAGTTGTAACCTATGGGAGGGGAAGAAATGGGCTACATTTTGTACCTTAGGAACATAAGATAATTTCTACGAAAGTTTGTGTGAAATAAAAAACCAAAGGAGGATTTAGTAGTGAATTGTGAGTAGAGTGCTTAATTGACTCAGGCCAGGAAGCACACACACACTGACCGTCACATCCTCTCCAATATCGATGACTTCATATCCCAGTAATAAGTTCCAAACATATAAGAGGAGGTAAGTTGTAACGAGGTGAGCAGACTGGAAAGTGTGCTTGGATGCATGCGGGTGTACCTAGTTTACCCCCAGGAGATTTCATTCTACATGGACACTTTGTACTAAAACTAGCCGTAACTTCCCAGCAGATTCAACTATCATAAGTAAATTAAACATTCACTCAACATCTAAAGTGTAGGAGATAGAAATTTAAATTTGGTGCTCTAATAAAATACCATAAGGGAATGAGGATAGAAGCATTAAAATACCAAAAAGCAAGGCTTACCTATTTTACCTTTTGCATAATGATTTAACTAGAAAACTAACATAGAGAAGGTAAATCACCTGAAATCAGAAGAGCTCGTTATGAACAGTTTACAAGAACAAACTCACGTCTGTGGCAAAATAGAAGAATTAGGAGTAAAGGTGAGAAGCCTAAGAAGGCTGCTGGTTGCCCAGAAAATTTCAACTTTAAGTATTACTTTAAAAACATCACTTTTAACATAATTTTAAATGTTATTCTAAAAAGGTACAGCTTTTAGTTACAAAGTTCCCTAGAGAGTAAGCATAAACAATACCATATCTGGCTTAAAACCAGCCACTAATTAAGAAAGCATTCAAGGTCAACCACATATTCATCGTAATACCAATAGTATACAAACCAACCCCTAAGTTAATAAGGGACTAATCTATTAATTAATAGAAGCAATACTGTCTATATGAGTAACAAGAAATACTTCTGGCATAAGCTTATATCAGAATGAATAGCCCACTGATAGTTAGCAGTAAAATAAACCTAAACCATTACCTAATTATTTATTAAAACCATTATTAACCCAACACAGGCATGCATTTAAGGAAAGATTTTTAAAAAGCAAAAGGAACTCGGCAATCACAAACCCTGCCTGTTTATGAAAAACATTAACTCCAGCACTTCTAGTATCAGAGGCACTGCCTGCCCAGTGACACTTGTTTAATGGTCACAGTACCCTATGTGTGGAAAAGGTAGCATAGTCATTTTTTTCTCTAAATGAGGCCTTGTATAATTGGTCACACGAGGGTTTTACTGTCTCTTTTAATCAGTGAAATTGACCTTCCCATGAAGAAGTGGGAATAATATATGATGAGAAGAACCTATGGAGCTTTAATTGATTACTTAATCCAAAAAAATAAACAATAACTGAACTTTAAAGGATAACATAGTTTTTAACGGATTAACGATTTTGGTTGGGGTGACCTTGGAGAATAAGACAACCTCTGAGTGATTCAAATTTAGACCAACTAGTCAAAATGCTTTATCATTATTAATCCAAAATATTGATAAGTGGAATAAGTTACCCTAGGCATAACAGTACAATCCTATTCTAGAGTTCATATTGACAATGGGGTGTATGACCTTGATGCTGGATCAGTACATTCGAATGGTATAACTGCTGCTAGTGATCTATTTGTTCAACGATTAAAGTCCTATGTGATCTGAGTTCAGACTGGAGTCATCCCGGTCAGTTTCTCTTCTAGATTTCTCCCAGCATGAAAGAACAAGAGAAATAAGGCCTTCTTTATAAAACGTCTTTGAATTAATTGATGATATAATTTCAATTCAATTAATTGATACATACCCCACTATAGAGCAGGGTTTGTTGGGGTGGCAGAGTCCAGTAAATTGCATAAAACTAAAACATTTTTCCACAGAGGTTTAAGTCTTTTGCCTAAGAAAATATATATAATCAGCATTCTTTCACTCATTATTCCACTTTTACTCACTGTAGCATTCGTCATATTAATTGAACAGAAAGTCCTAGGCTATATACAAAGCTAGAAGGGACCACACATTATCAGCCCTTATGGATTATTACAACCCATTGCTGACGCAGTCATATTATTTATTAAAGAACCACTATGACCATCGATCTCATCAGTTTATGTATTTATTATTACATCCTCAATAATGGCTCTAAACCCTGGCTCTCACGATATGAATTCCTCTCCCCATGCCCTATCTGCTAGTTAACATAAACCTAGGTGTGCTATTTATAGTAGCTATATCAAGCCTAGCCATTTCTACTATCCTCTGATCTGCATGAGCTTCAGATTCAAAATACACAGTCATCGGAGGTCTACAGGCAGTAGCACAGACAATCTCATAGAAGTAACAGTAGCAATTATTCTCTTATCAGTCCTACTGATAAATGGATCATTTACACTTTCAACAGTAATTATTACACAAGAATGCCTTTGACTAAACTTCCCATCTTGACCACTAGCCAGAATGTTTATCTCTACTGTAGCAGAAACCAACAGAGCTGCATTTGATTGAGCAGAAGTAGAATCAAAACCTGTCTTTAGCTTCAATGTAGAAAACGTAGCAGGCGCATTCACCCTGTTCTTCCTAGCAGAATATGTCAATATCATTATAATAAATATTTTCACAACAACTCTACTTTTAGGAGCATTTAACAACCCCCATATGCCAGAATTCTATACAGTCAATGTCATCCTTAAAACACTCCTAACAGTCTCCTTTCTATGAATTCAAGCATCCTACCCACAATTTTACTGGATTATAGTTGCTTTACAATGTTGTGTTAGTTTCTGCTGTACAGCAAAGTGAATCAGCCGCACGTATATATGATCAGCATATATATCTCTTATGAAAAAATTTTACCACTAACATTAGCCCTGTGTATATGAGAAGTTTCACTACCTGTCATCACATCAGGCATTCTACCACAAACATATTATGTGTGAAGAAAGAGTTACTTTGACAGAGTAAATAATAGAGGTTTAAACCTTCTTATTTCTAGAATCATAGAAATTGAACCTACCCTTAATTTTAAATTCTTCATGCTACCAGTTTGTACTACATTCTATAGTAAAGTCAGCTAACTAAGCTATTGGGCCCATACCTCAAGAATGTTGGTTTGTATCCTTTCAGTACTAAGAAACCCTATTGTTTTTACTATCATTCTACTGACCATTATCTCAGGAATTATCATTGTAATAACAAGGTCGCACAGGTTACTATTATCCCCATTCTAATAAAAAAAAAAAATTTAACCCGTAAGTGTGAGGACTAGAAAATCTAAGGCAACCCAATTATCTAATTCTAATTGAGCTAAGGAATTTAGGGATGTCTGTTGTGCTGCAGTGCAATCTTTTCAGCTATTTGACCAATGGTGGCTGATAAATTTCTGATCATCTCTTTGTGTACATACACTCCTGCATTAGGAACCAAGATGCCACAAAGATTTTGCCACCGGTGTCTTGCTATCTTGCTAACATAGATTGCTTGACTCTGTAAAGAAGAAAGAAAGGAGGTTCATCTCTTTCCTGATGTATAGACAACAGGATAGCATAATGTTCTAATAAACATAAACCTTCTATTTGTCAGCTATTAAAACATTTTTCAATGAAGTAAGGGAGAAAGGGTGGGGGTTCGGGGTAAGTTGCGCTCAGTCTCTAAGAACTGAAGATAGTATCGGATAAGGAATGGACATATTAATATGTTGAAGAATTTAAACTTGAAAGATTAGGTCAGAGGGAAGTTGGTCTGGGTGAGTGGTAACATGAGGAACATCTGAAAAGTCAGGGATAGGTATTGTATTATGAAGGGCCTATCCCAGTAGATACGCTTTGTGACAGCTTTACTAAAAAATTTTCTTCCCATCCTGAATACTGGGGCAAAAGTATAGCTAGAAGTAAAAGAGTAACTTTCAATTTGATAGGGAGACAAACATTTGAATAACTTCAATTGAACCAGTAGGATGGGTCTCACAGGCCTGGCCTGGATTCTTGGGTCAGCTGTCGACTACTGTTGTCGTCAGCTTCTCGTCCTGGCCCGAGGGTTGTTTTAAGGTGAGTTTGAGGTTAGCAGTCCCCTCTATAAACCAGTCCGATGCAGAGGCCCCTTTTATGTGGGAAATATGAATTCAAGAGTTCATTCCCTTCAGTTTCACTGTGTATGATCTAGTTAAGAGTACCTGATAAGAATCCTTCCCTTTAGGTTGGAGATAGTCCTTTAAATGATATCTTTTCCAGCATGCACGATCTCCTAGGTGCAGGTCATGGAGCACCTGACCTTCATCCAAAGATAGATCACTGTGATCAGATGCAGAAATGAGCTTCGAATATCCTTTTAATAATTCAATTAAGCTTTACAATAATGTGACATAACAACAAAGTGGCTTCTTGGATGTAAATACAACGCCTCAGTATATATAAAACCTCAATATCAACAAAGATGTATTACTGAAACAATTTTTCTCTCTAAATTATCTTCATTTTGACCATAGTCAATTAAGATTTTTTTTTTTTTGCAAAATAAGTCTGGTTTCTATACACTTGGCCTGATTATTTACATAAGTGTAACTGATCATATAGGCTCTGTTAAATTTGCCTTTATTGGAACTTTTCATAAGGGATCTCAAATTGAAGTTTTAAAAGGCCTCTCAAGGCCAGGAAAGCCATACCATTAGATTCTACCTGCAATACCTACGGATTTGGGTGCATTCCTCCCTTCTCAAGTTCCAAAATATCTTGAGGTTCTTATTTCTGCCAGGAAGTGGCCTTCCTTTTTCACTTGGAAAGCCTACTAGGAACTGAAGAGATTCTAAATTCAGGAGGAATCAGGTAGAGAGAAAAGATAAATGCTTCCATTCTGGTTACAAACGTATGTTTTACCAAACTGCTATAAGTCATAATTAGCTTAAAGGGAAAGGTTTTCTTCTATCTGGAAAACAGAGGTTAAAAGCCAGTAATAGTTCCGACAAAAAGTCATATAGGGCTTCCCTGGTGGCGCAGTGGTTGAGAATCTGCCTGCCAATGCAGGGGACACGGGCTCGGGCCCTGGTCTGGGAAGATCCCACATGCCGCGGAGCAACTGGGCCCGTGAGCCACAGCTACTGAGTCTGCGCGTCTGGAGCCTGTGCTCCGCAACAAGAGAGGCCGCGACAGTGAGAGGCCCGCGCACCGCGATGAAGAGTGGCCCCTGCTCGCGGCAACTAGAGAAAGCCCTCGCACAGAAACGAAGACCCAACACAGCCATAAATAAATTTAAAAAAAAAAAGTCATATAAATTATAATCATATTTATCAGTTCATTCAGCCCCATGTAATTAACTTTTGTTCTGCTTGAGTCCAGTTTTTCGATTAGTTTTGTTGACCTTGCCTGATGACTAAGGATAAAGTTAAGAAGTCGATGAGGTTTTGTTAAGGCTTGTATGATTCGTCCAATGAAGTGGGTGCCGCCCCGTTCGCTGGAGATTGTGGAAAGTATACCAAGTGGAAAACACATTTTCTAACACTTTCTTTATCATTATGAGTGCATCAGCCTTGTAGCCAGGGAAGGCTTTAACACATCAAATATAACGGGGTTTTCCTTCCAGGGAGCCAGGAAGAGCCAAGAGGCTGTTGTGCATTTCCCACAGCCCTGACTGTTTAATTAACAGCATTGCTTACCCATCTTAATTTCTGATTTAGGAGCAGACTGTTGCCATGTTACAAGGGCATCAGGATGGCAAAAGTCTGGCAATGAGGGTTAATTTTTTTGTAGACACAGAATGGACTTTACCTACAGGAGCTATAATCTTGACATTCTGTTGTTGCCTTTGCATGAAAGGGCATTTCCCTAATACTCGGGTTCAGTCCCTTTAGCATGAGCCTCAATTTTGATGACAGAGAACATTCTATGTCAGGATGTATAAAATTTCCAGGAATTTCATATAACTTCTGGAACACTGATAATACATACTTTAGACATAATATAAAGAAAGCTTTTTTGTAGACCTTTTTATGATGGCCATTCTGACTGGTGTGAGGTGATACATCACTGTAGTTTTAATTTGCATTTCTCTAATAATTAGCGATGTTAAGTATCTTTTCACGTGCCTTTTGGCAACTCTGTATCTTCTTTGGAGAAATGGCTATTGAAATCTTCTGCCCATTTTTTGATTGGGTTGTTTGTTTTTTTGATATTGAGCTGCATAAGCTATTTGCATATTTTGGAGATTAACCCCTTGCCAGTCACACCATTTGCAAATGGGTGTGTGGAAAAAGGAACCCTCCTACATTCTTGCTGGGAATGTAATTGGTGCAGCCACTGTGGAAAACAGTATGGAGGCTCCTTAAAAAACAAAAAATAGAGCTACCGTATGATCCTGCAATCCCACTCCTGGGCATATATCCAGAGAAAACCATAATTCAAAAACATACATGCGCTCCCCCTTCTGGGTACCTGGAAACGTCAGGCCCAGGAGCCAATTCTTGCCGGGGACGCGGGCCCGGGCGGCCACGGGAAGCCAAGGCTCCTCTTGGCTGTGACAATTTCTCATACTTTCTTCATTTTTGATGACCTCGACAATGTTGAGGAGTACTGCCCTGTTCTAAAGGCTCAGAGTCTTCTGCTTCAGTTAGCAGAAAGGGAAAGAGACAGTGGAGGAGCCACTTCAGATTCATAAAAACCCCAGCTTAGAGGTGGTTCTAATGCTTCCCAAGCCATCTCTATTACTGGTGGTGGCAAGGGCAGTGCCCTGAAATTTTCCCTGGAGGAACAGAATTTAACTTTGCATCATGGATAAGAAGTAAAGATCAAGATTCTCCATATGCATAGCCAATTATTTCTCCTGTATTTGTTGAAAAGACTTTCCTTCCCTCCATTGAATTGATTTTTTGCCATTGTCAGAAGTCTTTAGAACATATAAGGGAGTTGTCCATCCTTTTTTATTTCTGGTATGGAGTGATGGAGATCTCCTCTAGCACCCAGTGCTAAGGCAACATTTCCAATTTGAATATTCCATTGGTCAGGCTGCTGCAGGAGGCCCGGCTTTAGGAAGACCAGCCGTGTGGCTGACAGAGTCTTGGTGCTCCGGCTGGGTGTCAGGCCTGAGCCTCTGAGGTGGGAGAGTCGAGTTCAGGACACTGGTCCACCAGAGACCTCCCGGGCCCACGTAATATCAAACAGCGAAAGCTCTCCCAGAGATCTCAATCTCAATGCTAAGACCCAGCTCCACTCAACGACCAGCAAGCTACAGTGCTGCACACCGTATGCCAAACAACTAGCAAGACAGGAGCACAACACCATCCATTGGCAGAGAGGCCGCCTAAAATCATAATAAGGTCAGAGACACCCCAAAACACACCATTGGACTTGGACCTGCCCACCAGAAAGACAAGATCCAGCCTCATCCAGCAGAACACAGGCACCAGTCCCCTCTGCCAGGAAGCCTATACAACCCACTGAACCAACCTTACCCACTGGGGACAGACACCAAAAACAGGGAGAACTACGAACCTGCACCCTGCAAAAAGGAGACCCCAAACACAGTAAGTTAAGCAAAATGAGAAGACAGAGAAACACAGCTGTTGAAGGAGCAAGGTAAAAACCCATCAGATCAAACAAATGAAGAGGAAATAGGCAGTCCACCTGAAAAAGAATTCAGAGTAGGGCTTCCCCAGTGGTGCAGTGGTTGAGAATCTGCCTGCCAATGCAGGGGACACGGGTTCGAGCCCTGGTCTGGGAAGATCCCACATGCCACGGAGCAACTAGGCCCATGAGCCACAACTACTGAACCTGCGCGTCTGGAGCCTGTGCTCTGCAACAAGAGAGACCGCAATAGTGAGAGGCCCATGCACCGCGATGAAGAGTGGCCCCCGCTTGCCGCAACTAGAGAAAGCCCTCGCACAGAAATGAAGACCCAACACAGCCAAAAATAAATAAATAAATAAATAAATAAATAAATAATGAGTTATCAAAAAAAAAAAAAAAAGAATTCAGAGTAATGATAGTAAACATGATCCAAAATCTTGGAAATAGAATAGAGAAAATACAAGAAACATTTAACAAGGACCTAGAAGATCTAAAGAGCAAACAAACAATGATGAACAACACAATAAATGAAATTTAAAATTCTCTAGAAGGAATCAATAGCACAGTAACTGAGGCAGAAGAACGCATAAGCGGCCTTGAAGATAAAATAGTGGAAATAACTACTGCAGAGCATACTAAAGAAAAAAGAATGAAAAGAATTGAGGACAGTCTCAGACACCTCTGGGACAACATTAAACACACCAACATTCGATTTATAGGGGTCCCAGAAGAAGAAGAGAAAAAGAAAGGGACTGAGAAAATATTTGAAGAGATAATAGATGAAAACTTCCCTAATACGGGAAAGGAAATAGTTATTCAAGTCCAGGAAGCACAGAGAGTCCCATACAGGATAAATCCAAGGAGAAACATGCCAAGACACATATTAATCAAACTATCAAAAATTAAATACAAAGAACAAATATTAAAAGCAGCAAGGGAAAAACAACAAATAACACATAAGGGAATCACCATAAGGTTAACAGCTGATCTTTCAGGAGAAACTCTGCAAGCCAGAAGGGAGTGGCAGGACATATTTAAAGTGATGA
This sequence comes from Balaenoptera ricei, assembly GCF_028023285.1. NCBI lineage: Eukaryota > Metazoa > Chordata > Mammalia > Artiodactyla > Balaenopteridae > Balaenoptera > Balaenoptera ricei. Next base: position 16,004,986 of record NC_082642.1, on the reverse strand, counting down.
AGGAGAAAAACCTACAACCAAGATTACTCTACCCAGCAAGGATCTCATTCAGATTTGATGGAGAAATTAAAAGCTTTACAAACAAGCAAAAGTTAAGAGAATTCAGCACCACCAATCCAGCTTTACAACAAATGCTAAAGGAACTTCTCTAGGCAGGAAACACAAGAGAAGGAAAAGACCTACAATAAAAAACCCAAAACAATTAAGAAAATGGTAATAGGAACATACATATCAATAATTACCTTAAATGTAAATGGATTAAATGCTCCAACCAAAAGACACAGACTGCCTGAATGGATACAAAAACAAGACCCGTATATATGCTGTCTACAAGAGACCCACTTCAGACCTTGGGACACATACAGACTGAAAGTGAGGGGATGGAAAAAGATATTCCATGCAAATGGAAATCAAAAGAAAGCTGGAACAACAATTCTCATATCACACAAAATAGACTTTAAAATAAAGACTATTACAAGAGACAAAGAAGGACACTACATAATGATCAAGGGATCAATCCAGAAAGAAGATATAACAATTGTAAATATTTATGCACCCAACATAGGAGCACCTCAATACATAAGGCAAATACTAACAGCCATAAAAGGGGAAATCGACAGTAACACAATCATAGTAGGGGATTTTAACACCCCATTTTCACCAATGGACAGATCATCCAAAATGAAAATAAATAAGGAAACACAAGCTTTAAATAATACATTAAACAAGGTGGACTTAATTGATATTTATAAGACATTCCATCCAAAAACAACAGAATACACATTCTTCTCAAGTGCTCATGGAACATTCTCCAGGATAGATCATATCTTGGGTCACAAATCAAGCCTTGGTAAATTTAAGAAAATTGAAATCGTATCAAGTATCTTTTATGACCACAACGCTATGAGACTAGATATCAATCACAGGAAAAAATCTGTAAAAAATACAAACACATGGAGGCTAAACAACACACTACTTAATAACCAAGAGATCACTGAAGAAATCAAAGAGGAAATCAAAAAATACCTAGAAACAAATGACAATGAAAACACAATGACCCAAAACCTATGGGATACAGCAAAAGCAGTTCTAAGAGGGAAGTTTATAGCAATACAATCCTACCTTAAGAAACAAGACACATCTCAAAAAAACAATCTAACCTTAAAGCTAAAGCAATTGGAGAAAGAGGAACAAAAAAACCCAAAGTTAGCAGAAGGAAAGAAATCATAAAGATCATATCAGAAATAAATGAAAAAGAAATGAAGGAAACAATAGCAAAGATCAATAAAACTAAAAGCTGGTTCTCTGAGAAGATAAAATTGATAAACCATTAGCCAGACTCATCAAGAAAAAAAGGGAGAAGACTCAAATCAATAGAATTAGAAATGAAAAAGGAGAAGTAACAACTGACACTGCAGAAATACAAAGGATCATGAGAGGTTAATACAAGCTACTATATGCCAATAAAATGGACAACCTGGAAGAAATGGACAAATTCTTAGAAATGCACAACCTTCCAAGACTGAATCAGGTAGAAATAGAAAATATGAACAGACCAATCACAAGCACTGAAATTGAAAATGTGATTAAAAATCTTCCAACAAACAAAAGCCCAGGACCAGATGGCTGCACAGGTGAATTCTATCAAACATTTAGAGAAGAGCTAACACCTATCCTTCTCAAACTCTTCCAAAATATAGCAGAGGGAGGAACACTCCCAAACTCATTCTATGAGGCCACTATCACCCTGATACCAAAACCAGACAAAGATGTCACAAAGAAAGAAAACTACAGGCCAATATCACTGATGAACATAGATGCAAAAATCCTCAACAAAATACTAGCAAACAGAATCCAACAGCACATTAAAAGGATTATACACTATGATCAAGTGGGGTTTATCCCAGGAATGCAAGGATTCTTCAATATACACAAATCAATCAACTTGATACACCATATTAACAAACTGAAGGAGAAAAACCATATGATCATCTCAATAGATGCAGAGAAAGCTTTCAACAAAATTCAAAACCCATTTATGATAAAAACTCTCCAAAAAGTAGGCATAGAGGGAACTTTCTGCAACATACTAAAGGCCATATATGACAAACCCACAGCCAACATTGCCCTCAATGGTGAAAAATTGAAACCATTTCCACTAAGATCAGGAACAAGACGAGGTTGCCCACTCTCACCACTATTATTCAACATAGTTTTGGAAGTTTTAGCCAGAGCAATCAGAGAAGAAAAAGAAATAAAAGGAATCCAAATTGGAAAAGAAGAAGTAAAGGTGTCACTGTTTGCAGATGACATGATACTATACATAGAGAATCCTAAAGATGCTACCAGAAAACTACTAGAGCTAATCAATGAATTTGGTAAAGAAGCAGGATACAAAATTAATGCACAGAAATCTCTTGCATTCCTATACACTAATGATGAAAAATCTGAAAGTGAAATTAAGAAAACACTCCCATATACCATTGCAACAAAAAGAATAAAATATCTAGGAATAAACCTACCTAAGGAGACAAAAGAGCTGTATGCAGAAAATTATAAGACACTGATGAAAGAAATTAAAGATGATACAAATAGATGGAGAGATATACCATGTTCTTGGATTGGAAGAATCAACATTGTGAAAATGACTCTACTACCCAAAGCAATCTACAGATTCAATGCAATCCCTATCAAACTACCACTGCCATTTTTCATAGAACTAGAACAAAAAATTTCACAATTAACATGGAAACACAAAGACCCTGAAGAGAAAGAAAAACGGAGCTGGAGGAATCAGGTTCCCTGACTTCAGACTATACTACAAAGCTACAGTAATCAAGACAGTATGGTACTGGCACAAAAACGGAAATACATATCAGTGGAACAGGATAGAAAGCCCAGAGATAAACCCACGCACATATGGTCACCTTATCTTTGATAAAGGAGGCAAGAATATACAGTGGAGAAAAGACAGCCTCTTCAATAAGTGGTGCTGGGAAAACTGGAAGCTACACGTAAAAGAATGAAATTAGAACACTTCCTAACACCGTACACAAAAATAAACTCAAAATGGATTAAAGCCCTAAATGTAAGGCCAGACACTATAAAACTCTTAGTGGAAAACATAGGCAGAACATTCTATGACATACATCACAGCAAGATCCTTTTTGACCTACCTCCTAGAGAAACAGAAATAAAAAAAAAAAATAAACAAATGGGACCTAATGAAACTTAAAAGCTTTTGCACAGCAAAGGAAACCATAAGCAGGACGAAAAGACAACCCTTAGAATGGGAGAAAATATTTGCAAACAAAGCAACTGACAAAGGATTAATCTCCAAAATATACAGGCAGCTCATACAGCTCAATATCAAAAAAACAAACAACCCAATCCAAAAATGGGCAGAAGATCCGAATAGACATTTCTCCAAAGAAGGTATACAGATTGCCAACAAACACATGAAAGGATGCTCAACATCACTAATCATTAGAGAAATGCAAATCTAAACTACAATGAGGTATCACCTCACACTGGTCAGAATGGCCATCATCAAAAAATCTACAAACAATAAATGCTGGAGAGGGTATGGAGAAAAGGGAACCCTCTTGCACTGTTGATGGGAATGTAAGTTGATACAACCACTATGGAGAACAGTATGGAAGTTCCTTAAAAAACTAAAAATAGAACTACCATATGACCCAGCAATTGACTACTGGGCATATACCCGGAGAAAACCATAATTCAAAAAGAGTCATGTACCACAATGTTCACTGCAGCTCTATTTACAATAACCAGGACATGGAAGCAACCTAAGTGCCCATCAACGGATGAATGGATAAAGAAGATGTGACACATATATACAATGGAATATTACTCAGCCATAAAAAGAAACGAAATTGATTTATTTGTAGTGAGGTGGATGGACCTAGAGACTGTCATACAGAGTGAAGTAAGTCAGAAAGAGGAAAACAAATACCATATGCTAACACAAATATATGGAATCTAAAAAAAAAAAAAAAAGGTCTGAAGAACCTAGGGGCAGGACACTAATAAAGATGCAGACATAGAGAATGGAGTTGAGGACATGGGGAGGGGGAAGGGTAAGCTGGGATGAAGTGAGAGAGTGGCATGGACATATATACACTACCAAATGTAAAATAGATAGCTTGTGGGAAGCAGTCACATAGCACAGGGAGATCAGCTCGGTGCTTTGTGTCCACCTAGAGGAGTGGGATAGAGAAGGTGGGAGGGAGATGCAAGAGGGAGGAGATATGGGGATGTATGTATATGTATAGCTGATTCACTTTGTTATACAGCAGAAACTAACACACCATTGTAAAGCAATTATACTCCAATAAAGATGTTTTTTAAAAAAAAAGATACATGCACCCCAATGTTTACTGCGGCACTATTTACAATAGCCAAGATATGGAAACAACCTAAATGTCCATCAACAGATGAATGGATAAAGAAGAAAGAAGATATGGTATATTCCTCAGCCATAAAAAAAGAATAAAATAATGCCATTTGCAGCAACTTGAACGGACCTAGAGATTCTCATACTAAGTGAAGTAAGCCAGACAGAGAAAAAAAAATATCATATGATATCACTTATATGTGGAATCTAAAAAAAGATACAAATGAAATTGTATACAAAACAGAAATAGACCCACAAACATAGAAAACAAAATTATGGTTGCCAAAGGCGAAAGGTGAGGAGGGATAAATTAGGAGTTTGGATTAGCATATACATACTACTATATATAAAGTAGATAAACAAGGACCTACTGTATAGCACAGGGAACTATACTCAATATTTTGTAATAACCACTAAGGGAAAAGAATATGTAAAACAATACACACACACACACACACACACACACACACACTTACATATAATTGAATCACTTTGCTGTACTCTTGAAACTAATACAACATTGTAAATCAACTATACTTCAATAAAAAATAAAAACAAAAAAAATTTAAATTTGCAAAAAGAAAAAGAGAAGGCTTAATGTTACCTTTTACTTGACAATATTTCCCATGTAATATAATAGACCAAATAAGCATAATTAGTTTAATATCTCTCTTGGAGACACTTCAGGACAATACCAGTTTCTTTTCTCTTAACTAAACTGATTTTCTTTTTTCAGTCCTCCTTTTACTGAAAACACACATCTTTTTCCCCCTTGAATACTTAAATGTCTACCTTATTATTTCTACTAACTTTATTTTATTTATTTATTTTTAAATTTATTTTTGGCTGCTTTGGGTCTTCGTTGCCACGCGAGGGCTTTCTCTAGTTGCGGTGAGCAGGGTCTACTCTTCGTTGCAGTGCACAGACTTCTCATTGCAGTGGCTTCTCTTGCTGCAGAGCGCGGGCTCTAGGGCGCACAGGCTTCAGTAGTTGTGGCATGCGGGCTCAGTAGTTGTGGTTTGCGGGCTCTAGAGCACAGGCTCAGTAGTTGTGGCCCATGGGCTTAGTTGCTCTGTGGCATGTGGGATCTTCCTGGACCAAGGATCAAACCTGTGCCCCCTGCATTGGCAGGCAGATTCTTAACCACTGCACCACCAGGGAAGTCCCTATTTCTACTGACGTTAAGTACATGTATAATTTTTAACCCTTAAAAACTTTAACCCCTAACAAAAACCAAGAAACAATCCACTGTGAAATGTTTGTCATACCAGCATTTCCTGATTGGCAAGCTTCTGAACATATTCCACAACATTTAGAAACATACATTTTCTCATAGCATGATTTCTTTTCTCAATGTGGTACAAGACGTGTGTCCAATAAACCCAAACATCTTTAGTTTTTCTCTAATAAGAAGTCAAAGTAGGTCAATTTAGATATGCTTAGCAATGAATGTTTCAGTATTTTTATCTTAATTGGAAATGATCTGAATAGTCTGTGAATTCCCATCACTTAATTTGATTTAGCTAAAAAGTTTCAAGTGACCCAAAATCTGGTGAAACTCTTTTTAAGTATATATACCATAAAACATAGTCATTTTTAAAGAGTTCACCTAAAAGCTTTCATCCCATTTATCTCAGTTTCATTACTTATGAAAATATCATCATACTAAGTTAATTTTCTTTTTGACGAATTTTGTAACAGAGATCACATGAACTTTTAATAAACCTAGGCACCAAATAAAAGTATTAGACTTGACTCTAAAGACATGTTCATATTAATCAAACCAACAACTTAAACTTGTTTCATTTGCTGAAGACTAGTCCTAGATCGCATGCTCCTCTAAAACTTTGGGTCAGCTTTTTATTACATTTAGAAATATTTGATTTGTAAGTGCTTGTTTTTAAGTCAGTTAGATAGAGCTCTTTTACAAATTCCTTTTGGTGATATCATCTGGATGTAGAAACGAATACTTATGACATACAGACAGACATACACACATCCAGATAGACACAGAAATCTCATAGTTTTCCTGCTTGAGCTTTAAAAGGTCTTTTTATTCCCTTCAGTTGTACATTCTACTAATTGAGCCAAGGCTGTAGTCTCAGGCAATGTGGGCTGTCTTTGCATTGCAAGGACATGATAAGAGTTATAAGGTCAAGTTTTCCCCTAGGACTACTTCTATTCTCACAGGGTCAGAATATTGATAAGATGTTTTATCAAGCCAGCTTTCTTTAATTGTGCATGCAAATATCAGTTTTGGAATGTCAAAAGAGTTCCATCCTGGTCATTTTGGGGGTTCAATAAGTACTTGCAAGTATTAGCTCCATACCAATTGTAGAAGCCAGGCGCAGTTCCAGTTGGTGGTTGCCTGTCCAGGAGCTGGTAGGCTTTAGAAGCACAATTTCCCAGTTCACTCCAAAATTTCTTCCATGTCTTTCTGCTTAGACATTCCCCCTAGGTCCCTCATCTAGAAATACCCCCTATTCCTCTGCCTAGGAATCCCCCCAGAGCCTCTTCACCTAGGAAATGTACCATACCCCTTCAAGACTCCAAGTCTCAAGGTAACAGCTCAAATAAAAGTTATGGACTCTCACTTAATACAAGGAGATCCAGATAAGAGGAAGAACTTGCCAAAGCACCCAGGGGTGCTTTGAAGCCAGAGGGGCTCAAATGGCCCATGCTTGGTCTCAAGCAAAAGTCCAAAATAAATTCCAGGTGAGTTTTTCTGATATCCTGCCAACTACACCAACTAATGGTGTTGGTGAAAATAATCAATAAACAATCTATAACAGGAATAGAGAAGAGTTTTATCTGAGCCAAACTGAGGACTATAGCCCAGAAGACAACCTCTTAGATAACTCTGAGGAACTGCTCCAGAGAAGCATGGTTTTCAGTACAGTTTTATATCTTGTCAAAACAAAGAGCATTAAACAAGTCAGATATACATTCCTTCAAGGTTTCAAAAAAAAGAAAGAAACGAAAAGTACACATGTGCACAACAAGTCAGTATGGCCTTGGCACCTGGGAAAGAGTCAGCACTGCAGGAGTACAAGTCCTGGCATCCCAAGAAGGGAGAAATTTAATCTTTGTTTTTAACACAGACGTTCTTTACTTCTGGTCTATGTGCCCTTTTCTTTAATAATTAAAGCACGTGTACAAAGTATGTTTGATAGGAACGCCCCCCCCCCAGTGCCCCCATGTGCATGATGTCTGTTCTTTCAGAAGCACAGGGTCTCACACAAAGGAGACCCAGGGGGTTGCTAATCCCCCAATCCTGATGCTGAGTCTGGGGAGGAGGAACCCCACTGACTGGTCATTGGGACCCTCTGAGGAAAGAGGCGCCGGCCCCATCCAGCTGGGGCTGTGCTGAGGGATAGGAACATAGAAGTCAAGTCAAACCTGGAGGCCAGACCAATAGGACAGGCGCCGCCCTGCCCTCATCCAGCTCTCTAACAGCAACACTGAAGCTTAAAGGGGACCAGGGCAGATGACTGACTCTCACGGGGGCCAAAGCTGGACCCTGAATGGGGCTAAAGATGGTGTGAGGACATTACTGAGACAGCTACAGTGATTGGAAGACAGACTCTGTGTAGGACATTCTGCTCCATTCATTTAAATACCCAAGATCCGAGAACTTTACATGGACACACAGGATTGTTTGAGCAGGTGCGTGCTGCCATATCTAGGGCTCAACTCAGTCTGCAACCAACTTGCAAGTGGCTCCAGGAAACACACACAGGTGTACACACACAGATGCACAGGGACACAAACTATATATGCACTGCACAGCACAAATATATGCACAAACTAGCATATGAACATAAATGCACACACATGCAAGCACACATATGCACATGCACCCACTAACATGTGCGTGTGCAAATGCACACCAATGCACATGCATAGCACATGTATGCACACAGGCACATGCACGTGCAGAGCACACCCACAGGGAATAAAGTGAATGCCGTAAAGCGTTAATTCCTGAACACAAGTGAAGCTCATATGTATTCTTCCTTTTTTTTTTTTAGCTTCGATGTTTTTCAAAATTCCAATGGCATATTTCACAAAAACTGAACAAACAATCTTGACATTTTTACGGAAACACAAAGGACTCTGAACAGCCAAGGGGATCCTGAGATGGGAGAGCAGCAGCTGGAGGAAACTCACTTCCTGACTTCAAACCCTATTGCAAGTCTACAGTAACTAAACAGTGTAGAGATGGCACAAAAGGAGACTCAAGGGCAAGAGGAATAGAATAGACAGTCCAGGAATAAACCCACAAATAGGTGTGATCAGTGAATTTATGACGGAGTTGCCAAGGACATACACCAGGGAAAGGATAGTCCCCTCAATAAACTGCCTGGAAAACGGAATATCACAAGCCAAAGAAGGACACTGAATACCACCTGCACCACACACAAAACTAACGAAAACCTACAATTTTCCACATCAAAACCTTCCTTTACTGGGTCCTCTGAAGACGGACACCCAGCAGTCAGCAGCACCAGCAGTCAGCAACACACAGGAGGCTTCTCCCTACTTTTTACTCAAAATTCCCCCACACAGTGGAATCTCCCAGCAGGTCCTGAAGAAAATGAGCTCCTCTCAGTGTGGGTGCGGCCCAGTGCTGTCTTGAAGCCAAGTACCTGACGGGTCCTGAGGAGACCCAGCTCCTGTCAGCTGTGCACAGAGCCAGGTCTGTGGGCAGAACAGGCAGTCCCTGCACTGGTAAGCCAGGTGGGCTTGTCGCCCTCTGCTGGGAAAATTGCGAAATGCAGGCCGCACCCACTCAGTTCAGTGGAAACCCAGTACCCTGCTCAGCATCCTACAGAATCCACTGAAGTTTGGAAATACAGATGAATGGAAGCCAATATCCCATGACTTCTCAAAAAGAGTTGTAGAACAATTAGAAACCATACGCAATGAAATGAATGTAGACACAAACTTTACAACTTATACCCAAAGTCACTCAAAATAGTCCACAGACACATTTACAATATAAAACTTTAAACATTATAGAAGAAAACATATAAGATAATCTACATTGCCATGGGTTTCATCACGTAGATCATGAGCTTTGAATTTTTATCACACAACATGTAAAGCCCACACACAAAAGTGGAAAAAATTAATAACATGTACTTTCTAAAATTAAAAATTGTTACTCGATGATACCAAATTCAAAAACCAAAGGATAAGCATCAAACTGGGAGAAAAGTATTTGCTAAACACATATCTGATAAAGAATTTGTACTCACATTATACAAAAATCGATAAAACAAACAGCTGTACTAAAAATGGGTAAAGATCTGAACAAACACCTGGCCAAAGAAGATATACAGATAATAAATAAGTGTACAAAAATATGATCCACATCGTATACCATTAGGGAATTACACATGAAAACAATAAGACAGCACTACACACATATTAGAACTGCTAACCTCCTCCCAAAAGGACAACACCAATTACTGGAAGATGGGCAAAACAGCAACTCTCCTTCATTGTTGATGGCACACAAATATGGCCACTTGAGATACAGTTTGACAGTATTTTCCGAAGCCAAACAAGTCTCACCCCTGGAGATCCATCTTTATGCCTCCAGTATTCACAGAACTGCTTTCAAAAACTATATCCAAATGGAAAAAGAACAATATTATGCACAGAAGCTCTACTCATAATGTCTAAACCTTCCAGGAATCAGGGTTTCTTCAGAAGATGAATGCATAAGGAAATTGGGGTACATACATGTGAAGGGGAGAATCGGACACTCCAAACTATGGAATTTCAATAGACCCCAAACAGCTAAAACAATTTTGACAAAGAAAATCAAAGTTGGAGGCTCACACTTCCCAATTTCAAATGTTAGTACACAGCAACAGGAAATAAAACACTGTGATACTGGCATAAGCTATACATAGAGATGAATGGAATTGAATGGAGATCCCAGAAATAAAGCCACCTGTATAGGATGAACTGATTTTAGACAAGAGTAAACAGCATGAAACTGGGGGGAAATGATGTTTTCAACAAATGGTGCTAGGCAATTGGCTATCCATAGGCAGGGAAATGAAATTGGACCCTTACCTCATCTCACACAAAAAAAAGTATCTCAAAATACATAAAAGGCTTCAATGTAAAAAGTGAAATTTTACTCAGCCCCTTGTATCTACTGGCTACACATCCATGGATTCAACAAACTCCAGATCAGAACTATTAGGGGAAAAATTCCAAAAATTTTCAAAAGGAAAAACTTGAATTTTCCACATGCCAACAACTATTTACATAGAATTTACATTAAATTTACAACATTTATATAGCATTTATATTATATTAGTTCTTATAAGTAATCTAGATATGATTTAAAATATAAAGGAAAATGTGTCTATGTTATTTGCAAATACTATACAATTTTATATAAAAGACTTGAACATCTGCGGATTTTGGTAAGCTCTCGGTGACCTGGAAACAATCTCCCACAGATAAAGAAGGAAAACTGTATAAAATCTCCAAGAAAACATGAGGATAAACCTTCACAACTTTGGGTTTAGCCATGGTTTCTTAGATCTGACAGAGATGCACAAGCAACCAAAGGAAAAAGATTGGATTTCCTCAAAATTAAAAAACTGTGCATCGAAAGAAGCAATCTAGAAAGTGAAAAGACAACCCACAGAATGGAAGAAAATAATTCCACATTTTATATCTGATGAGTCTCTATCCAGTGTGTATCATGAATTCTTACAACTCATCAACAAAGAAAAACAACCCAAGTTTAAATATGGACAAAGCATTTAAATAGACACTTCTCCACATAAGACATGCAAATGGACAGTAAGCAGATGAAAAGATAGGATGGAAATGCAAGTTAAAACCACAATGCAATAACTCCGTCACACACTCTAAAATGGTTATAATCAAGAAATTTAAAAATAACAAATGTTTGCAACAATACAGAGACATCGGAAACTTTAATCATTACTTGTGGAAATTGAAAAGGGTGTAACCTATTTTCTGATACGAATATACAATTACCATAAGGTTCAACAACTCCACTCCTAGATAGATTACGCAAAGAATTGAACACAGGTGTACACATTTATTGATAGCAACATTGTTCACAATAGCTGAAAGGAAGAACTAATGCAAATGTCCACCAATGGTTAAATGGATAAATAATATGGCGCTTGATCCATAAACTGCCATATTTTTCTGCCATAAAAAGGAATCAAGAGAAATGGTGGGGTTTCTGTGGAAAACAGTATGGCAGTTCTTCAAAAACTTCAGAGAATTAACATATGATCCATCAATTCCACATCAGGGTATATACCCAAAAGATTGAAAGCAAAGACTGGAACAGATATGGGTACACCCATCTTCATAGCAGCATTAACCAGAGTAGCAAAAGGTGGAAGCAGTCCAAGTGTCCATTGGTGGATGAATGGATAAACTGAATGTGGTATACACACAAAAGATTGTAAACTCAGCCTTAAGAACTAAGAACATTCTGTCACGTGCTACAACATATATGAACCTTGAAGCCATCAGGAAAAGTGAAGTAGCCCTGTCACAAAAGGACAAAAAGTGATATATGAGGTATCCAGCGAAGTCAAATTCAAAGGCAGAATACAGAATGCGTTTGCCGGGGCTGTGGGAAATTAATGTCAAATGGCTAAAGAGTTTCATCAGTGAAAATGGAAAAGTTCTGAATGTGGATGGTGAGGACATTTGTACAAACCATAAAAACTAACCACCCCCATGTTCCGAGGCCTCTCGCCTTCTGAGATGGCCCACACTCTGTGGAGTGTGTTTCTCTCTAAATAAATCTACTTCTTACTTAATATAAATAAATAAATAAATAAATAAATAAATAAAAATTTTAAATAAAGATTAAATTTTAAAAAGGGACAGAAAAGAAGAGAAAACATCAATCTTTGCAAAGAAGCCAAGCCCTACCCAGATCCTGCTCACCCAGAGTGATGATGCAGTTTGCCTTTGGAGGGTTTCACATATTTTTAAGGGGCGCTGTGTTAAGATTATATGAGTAGCCACTATGTCTTGGGTGTTGCGGATGACCTGGATGTGGTGGAAACAGTGGGATTTCTAATTCCAGTTTTACATCTCAGACCTCCAAAACACTCTTATAACTAGTAAATGAATTCAATGAAGTGCAGGATTCAAAATCAATACACAGAAGTCCTATACTCTAATAGTGAATTGTGTTGTGCTCCTATACACTAATAATGAATCATCAGAGAGAGAAATGATGAAAACATATTTACAATAACATCCAAAGAATAAAATACTTAAGAATAAATTTAACCCAAGACATGAAAGAACTGCACACGGAAAATGTAAAGACATCGATGAAGTAATTGAAGATGCAAGTAAATGGAATGATATCCTGTGCTCATGAAAATCATAATAATTTCCCCATTTGGAGGTTATGTGCTGGTTTCCCTGGAAGAGTGTCCCTCTTCTGGGTAAAACACACTGGAGTATTTTGTGTGAAGTGGCAAGTGCAGTAAAGAAAGGAAGGCTCTGGGATCCGAGCGTGCAGATAAACAGTACTTTGTTCTGCTGTTGCAAGTTTTCTGTAGGTTTGAAATCACTGGAAAGTCAATAACTTTCCAAACCACATTGTCACACTTTTTTTTTTTGAGATGGTGGAGAGGAAGGACACATTTATTTAGATCAGCCAATCACTCTGTTTCCCTTACAGCAAAAGCCTAAGAGCAGCTCAAATTTTGTGAACACTATTCTCTTAAAAACACACACACAGGGGCTTCCCTGGTGGCGCAGTGGTTGAGAATCTGCCTGCTAATGCAGGGGACACGGGTTCGAGCCCTGGTCTGGGAAGATCCCACATGCCGCGGAGCAACTAGGCCCGTGAGCCACAGCTACTGACCCTGTGCGTCTGGAGCCTGTGCTCCGCAACAAGAGAGGCCGCGATAGTGAGAGGCCCGCGCACCGCGATGAAGAGTGGCCCCCGCTTGCCACAACTAAAGAAAGCCCTCGCACAGAAACGAAGACCCAACACAGCCAAAAATAAATAAATTAATTAAAAACAATTTTAAAAAAAACACACACACACACACAAAAAGACCCCTAAATTCAAAAGTAAAAAACCATTAAAAAAAAAACCCCAGGGTTTCCCTGGTGGCGCAGTGGTTGAGAATCTGCCTGCCAATGCAGGGGACACGGGTTCGAGCCCTGGTCTGGGAAGATCCCACATGCCGCGGAGCGACTGGGCCCGTGAGCCACAGTTACTGAGCCTGCGCGTCTGGAGCCTGTGCTCCGCAACAAGAGAGGCCACGATAGTGAGAGGCCCGCGCACCGCGATGAAGAATGGCCCCCACTTGCCGCAACTGGAGAAAGCCCTCACACAGAAACGAAGACCCAACACAGCCATAAATAAATAAATAAATAAATAAAATATTAAAAAAAACAACACCCCAAAACTTAAAAAACCTAAAGAGAGCCTCTCCTGAGCCACCTCAAAATTGAAACTGTTTCCTTTTTCTTCTACTCAAGAAGTGCAGGCAATGAACTAATTAAACATTTACGTTTCAATTTAATGACGCTCTCCATGCTCTACTTATGTTTACTAGGTAGAGCTGAAGTAGATGTTTTGGCTATAGCCCATCTAGGGTGCCAACATCACTATTTTATAAATCGCTTGCTAGTAGCAAGTGAGAAAGTGAGAAGCATCACGCTTTCTTACAGACGCCAAGCCTTACCCAGATCCAGTTCACACAGTCATAAACGTGATCGCCCTCTTAGGAGTCCACATGGAGTTGACAGGAACTGTGTGAAGGTTATATTAGGGGCCACTATGTCTTCTGTGTTGCAGATGCCCTGGATGTGACAGAAATAGTGGGATGTTCCAATTCCAATTTTCTACCTGTGGAACCAAGTCCAAGGGTAGAAAGCACATGCCCTGTATGTCAGAGAGGTGAGCTCAACCACCCTGTGGGCAGTGAGGGAAGTGCAGGAGTGCCTATATCCCAGTTTCCTGAAGTCAGTGCTCTTTGCTGACAGAACTGCTGAATCCATTAATTTTTGGACATTCACACTGAAATGGAGTCTATATCCCGTAACTTTTCCAAAAATAGATAAGGAAAAATTAATTGAAAACTATTAGGCATGAAATAAACCAAGATGTAAACTTTACAACTTACACCAAATTCACTCACAATTATTTATAGACCAATGTTAAATGCAAAACTATTCAAAATTAGAGAAGAAAATAGACATGAACTTAGGTTTGGTCATGTAGATCATGAACTTTGAGTTTTAACACACAATACAAAAAGGCAATCCAGAAAGAAAAACAAGGAACACTGGGGACTTAATAAAATTAAAGATTTTAATCTGTGAAAGATCTTATTCAGGAAATCAAAAGACAATTCACATGCTGGGAGAAAAATAGTTGCAAATACATATCTAATAAAGGATTTGTCTCAAAATATACATAGAACTCTTCCCATTAAAACTTGGGAAAGATTGGAATGGACACCTGGTCAAAGAAAGTACACCGATAGTATAAAAAACTATGCCCAGGACTGGGTGGCAGAAAGAGTTGTCCAGGTCAACTCCCTGAATCATGTGGACTAGTTCTGTCCTTCCTGGAGGCCTCAGAGAGATGGAGAGGCAGGAAGGGGAAGAGGGCCAGTTATTCTTAAACCTAACTCTAACCTTGACGACTCTCACCACTTTCATTCAACATGGTCTAGGAAAACCCAGCCATAGTAATTAGATGGAAAAAAACAAGAACTAAGAGGAATCTGATGGTAGAGGAAAAATGAAAACTCTCACTGTTTGTAGATGACATGATACACTATAGAGAAAATCCTGACGATGACACCCAAAAACATATAAAACTCATCAAAAAGTTCACTTAAGTTGCAGAATAGAAAATTAATCTACAGAAATCGGTTGCATTTCTATACACTCACAACAAACTATCAGAAAGAGAAATTAAGAAAACAACCTCAATGACAATGACATCAACAAAAATAAAGTATCTAGGGATACATCTAACCCAGGAGGTAAAAGACCTGTACTCGGAAAACTGGAAGACATTGATAAAAGAAATCAAAGAGTACACAACCAAATGGAAAGATATGTCATGTTCATGGATTGGAAGAATTTGTATTGTTCAAATGCTTCCACACCCCAGGGCAATCTAGAGATTTGATCCCATTCCTATCAAAATACCAATGGCTTTATTTAGAGAATTAGAACAAAGAATTCCAATATGTGTATGGAAGCATGAAAGGACCTGAAAAGTCAATACAATCTTAAGAAAGAAACACAAACCTGCACGTATGACTCTCCCCTATTATAAACTATACTAGAAACATAGAATCATCAAGACAGTATGGGCTAGGTATTTACAGAAGCTGTCTTGTAACACTAGATGCCTAGCACCTGGATATTTTTGAAGCTAATGGATTTGTTCAAGATGGCAAAGTAGAAGGACATGCTCTCAATCCCTCTTTCAAGAACACTGGAATCACAGCTAACTGTTGAACAATCATCGACAGGAAGACACTGGAACTCACCAACAAAGATACCCCACATGCAAAGACAAAGGAGAAGCTGCAATGAGACAGTAAGAGGGGCGCTATCACAATAAAATCAAATCCCATAACTGCTGGGTGGGTGACTCACAAACTGGAGAACATTTATACCACAGAAGTCCACCCACTGGAGTGAAGGTTCTGAGTCACACGTCAGGCTTCCCAACCTGGGGGCCTGGCAACAGGAGGAGGAATTCCTGGAGAATCAGACTTTGAAGGCTAGTGGGATTTGATTGCAGGACTTCGGCAGGACTGGGGGAAACAGAGACTCCACTCTTGGAGGGCACACACAAAGTAGAGTGTGCACTGGGAACCAGGGGAAGGAGCAGTGACCCCATAGGAGACTGAACCAGACCTCCCTGCTAGTGTTGGAGGGTCTTCTGCAGAGGCGGGGGCAGCTGTGGCTCACCAAGGGACAAGGACACTGGCAGAAGTTCTGGGAAGTACTCCTTGGTGTGAGCCCTCCCAGAGTCCACCATTAGACCCACCAAAGAGCCCGGGTAGGCTCCAGTGTTGGGTCGCCTCAGGCCAAACAACCAACAGGGAGGGAACACGGCTGCACCCATCAGCAGACAAGCAGATTAAAGTTTTACTGAGCTCTGCCCACCAGAGCAACAGCCAGCTCTACCCACCACCAGTCCCTCCTATCAGGAAACTTCCACAAGCCTCTTAGATAGCCTCATCCACCAGAGGGCAGAGAGCAGAAGCAAGAAGAACTACAATCCTGCAGCCTGTGGAACAAAAACCACATTTACAGAAAGATAGACAAGATGAAAAGGCAGAGGGCTATGTACCAGATGAAGGAACAAGATAAAACCCCAGAAAAACAACTAAATGAAGTGGAGATAGGCAACCTTCCAGAAAAAGAATTCAGAATAATGATAGTGAAGATGATCCAGGACCTCAGAAAAAGAATGGAGGCAAAGATCGAGAAGATGCAAGAAATGTTTAACAAAGACCTAGAAGAATTAAAGAACAAACAAACAGAGATGAACAATATAATAACTCAAATGAAAACTACACTAGAAGGAATCAATAGCAGAATAACTGAGGCAGAAGAACGGATAAGTGACCCGGAAGACAGAATAGTGGAATTCACTGCTGCAGAACAGAATAAAGAAAAAAGAATGAAAAGAAATGAAGACAGCCTAAGAGACCTCTGGGGCAACATTAAATGC
Source organism: Balaenoptera ricei (assembly GCF_028023285.1). NCBI lineage: Eukaryota > Metazoa > Chordata > Mammalia > Artiodactyla > Balaenopteridae > Balaenoptera > Balaenoptera ricei. Next base: position 15,987,806 of record NC_082642.1, on the reverse strand, counting down.
AACAATATTCGCATCATAGGGGTCCCAGAAGAAGAAGAGAAAGAGAAAGGACCCGAGAAAATATTTGAAGAGATTATAGTCGAAAACTTTCCTAACATGGGAAAGGAAATAGCCACCCAAGTCCAGGAAGTGCAGAGAGTCCCATACAGAATAAATCCAAGGAGAAACATGCCGAGACACATAGTAATCAAACTGGCAAAAATTAAAGACAAAGAACAATTATTGAAAGCAGCAAGGGAAAAACAACAAATAACATACAAGGGAACTCCCATAAGGTTAACAGCTGATTTCTCAGGAGAAACTCTACAAGCCAGAAGGGAGTGGCATGATATACTTAAAGTGATGAAAGGGAATTTGAAAAAAAAAAAAAAGTGATGAAAGGGAAGAACATACAACCAAGATTACTCTACCCGGCAAGGATCTCATTCAGATTCGATGGAGAAATCAAAAGCTTTACAGACAAGCAAAAGCTAACAGAATTCAGCACCACCAAACCAGCTCTACAACAAATGCTAAAAGAACTTCTCTAAGTGGGAAACACAAGAGAAGAAAAGGACCTACAAAAACAAACCCCCCAAAATTAAGAAAATGGTAATAGGAACATACATATCTATAATTACCTTAAATGTGAATGGATTAAATGCTCCAATCAAAAGACACAGGCTTGCTGAATGGATACAAAAACAAGACCCATATATATGCTGTCTACAAGAGACCCACTTCAGACCTAGGGACACATACAGACTGAAAGTGAAGGGATGGAAAAACATATTCCATGCAAATAGAAATCAAAAGAAAGCTGGAGTAGCTATACTCATATCAGATAAAATAGACTTTAAAATAAAGAATGTTACAAGAGACAAGGAAGGACACTACGTAATGATCAAGAGATCAATCCAAGAAGAAGATATAACAATCATAAATATATATGCACCCAACTTAGGAGCACCTCAATACATAAGGCAACTACTAACAGCTCTAAAAGTGGAAATCAACAGTAACACAATAATAGTGGGGGACTTTAACACCTCACTGACACCAATGAACAGATCATCCAAAATGAAAATTAATAAGGAAACACAGGCTTTAAATGACACAACAGACCAGATAGATTTAATTGATATTTATAGGACATTCATCCAAAAACAGCAGATTACACATTCTTCTCAAGTGCGCACGGAACATTCTCCAGGATAGAGCACATCTTGGGTCACAAATCAAGCCTCAGTAAATTTAAGAAAATTGAAATCATATCAAGCATCTTTTCTGACGAGAACACTATGAGATTAGAAATGAATTACAGGGAAAAAAACATAAAAAACACAAACACATGGAGGCTAAACAATAGGTTACTAAATAACCAAGAGATCACTGAAGAAATCAAAGATGAAATCAAAAAATACCTGGAGACAAATGACAATGAAAACACGACAATCCAAAACCTGTGGGATGCAGCAAAAGCAGTTCTAAGAGGGAAGTTTATAGCAATACAAGCCTACCCCAAGAAACAAGAAAAATCTCAAATAAACAATCTAACCTTACACCTAAAGGAACTAGAGAAGGAAGAACAAACAAAACCCAAAGTTAGCAGAAGGAAAGAAATCATAAAGATCAGAGCAGAAATAAATGGAATAGAAACAAAGAAAACAATAACAAAGATAAATAAAACTAAAAGCTGGTTCTTTGAGAAGATTAACAAAATTGATAAACCATTAGCCAGACTCATCAAGAAAAAGAGGGAGAGGACTCAAATCAATAAAATTAGAAATGAAAGAGGAGAAGTTACAACAGACACTGCAGAAATACAAAGCATCCTAAGAGACTACTACAAGGAACTCTATGCCAATAAAATGGACAACCTGGAAGAAATGGACAAATTCTTAGAAAGGTATAACCTTCCAAGACGGAACCAGGAAGAAATAGAAAATATGAACAGACCAATCACAAGTAATGAAATTGAAATTGTGATTAAAAATCTTCCAACAAACAAAAGTCCAGGACCAGGTGGCTTCACAGGTGAATTGTCAAACATTTAGAGAAGACCTAACACCCATCCTTCTCAAACTCTCCCAAAAAACTGCAGAGGAAGGAACACTCCCAAGTTCATTCTATGAGGCCACCATCACCCTGATACCAAAACCAGAGAAAGATACTACAAAAAAAGAAAATTAGAGCCCAATATCACTGATGAATATAGATGCAAAAATCCTCAACAAAATACTAGCAAACAGAATCCAACAACACATTAAAAGGATCATACACCATGATCAAGTGGGATTTATCCCAGGGATGCAAGGATTCTTCAATATATGCAAATCAATCAATGTGATACACCATATTAACAAATTGAAGGATAAAAACCATATGATCATCTCAATAGATGCAGAAAAAGCTTTTGACAAAATTCAACACCCATTTATGATAAAAACTCTCCAGGAAGTGGGCATAGAGGGAACCTACCTCAACATAATAAAGGCCATATACAACAAACCCACAGCAAACATCATTCTCAATGGTGAAAAACTGAAAGCATTTCCTCTATGATCAGGAACGAGACAAGGATGTCCACTCTCACCACTATTATTCAACATAGTTTTGGAAGTCCTAGCCACGGCAATCAGAGAAGAAAAGGAAATAAAAGGAATACAAATTGGAAAAGAAGAAGTAAAACTGTCACTGTTTGCAGATGACATGATACTATACATAGAGAATCCTAAAAATGCCACCAGAAAACTACTAGAGCTAATCAATGAATTAGGTAAAGTTGCAGGATACAAAATTAATGCACAGAAATCTTTTGCATTCCTATACACTAATGATGAAAAATCTGAAAGAGAAATTATGGAAACACTTCCAGATACCATTGCAACAAAAAGAATAAAATACCTAGGAATAAACCTACCTAGGGAGACAAGAGACCTGTTTGCAGAAAACTATAAGACACTGATGAAAGAAATTAAAGATGATACCAACAGATGGAGAGATATACCATGTTTTCTCCATTGGAAGAATCAACTGTGAAAATGACTATGCTACCCAAAGCAATCTACAGATTCAGTGCAATCCCTATCAAATTACCAGTGGCATTTTTTACAGAACTAGAACAAATCATCTTAACATTTGTATGGAGACACAAAAGACCCCGAATAGCCAAAGCAGTCTTGAAGGAAAAAAACGGAGCTGGAGGAATCAGACTCCCTGACTTCAGACTATACTACAAAGCTACAGTAATCAAGACAATATGGTACTGGCACAAAAACAGAAACATAGATCAATGGAACAAGATAGAAAGCCCAGAGATAAACCCACACACCTATGGTCAACTAATCTATGACAAAGGAGGCAAAGATATACAATGGAGAAAAGACAGTCTCTTCAATAAGTGGTGCTGGGAAAACTGGACAGTTACATGTAAAAGAATGAAATTAGAACATTCCCTAACACCATACACAAAAATAAACTCAAAATGGATTCGAGACCTAAATATATGACCAGACACTATCAAACTCTTAGAGGAAAACATAGGAAGAACAGTCTTTGACATAAATCACAGCAAGATCTTTTTTGATCCACCTCCTAGAGTAATGGAAATAAAAACAAAAATAATCAAATGGGACCTAATGGAACTTCAAAGCTTTTGCACAGCAAAGGAAACCATAAACAAGACGAAAAGACAACCCTCAGAATGGGAGAAAATATTTGCAAACGAATCAATGGACAAAGGATTAATCTCCAAAATATATAAACAGCTCATGCAGCTCAATATTAAAGAAACAAGCAACCCAATCCAAAAATGGGCAGAAGACCTAAATAGACATTTCTCCATAGAAGACATACAGATGGCCAAGAAGCACATGAAAGCTGTTCAACATCACTAATTATTAGAGAAATGCAAATCAAAACTACAGTGAGGTATCACCTCACACCAGTTAGAATGGGCATCATCAGAAAATCTACAAACAACAAATGCTGGAGAGGGTGTGGAGAAAAGGGAACCCTCTTGCACTGTTGGTGGGAATGTAAATTGATACAGCCACTATGGAGAACAGTGTGGAGGTTCCTTAAAAAACTAAAAATAGAATTACCATATGATCCAGCAATCCCACTACTGGGCGTATACCCAGAGAAAACCATAATTCAAAAAGACACATGCGGGCTTCCCTGGTGGCACAGTGGTTGAGAATCTGCCTGCCAATGCAGGGGACACGGGTTCGAGCCCTGGTCTGGGAGGATCCCACATGCCGCGGAGCGACTAGGCCCGTGAGCCACAACTATTGAGCCTGCGCGTCTGGAGCCAGTGCTCCGCAACAAGAGAGGCCGCGATAGTGAGAGGCCTGCGCACCACGATGAAGAGTGGCCCCCGCTTGCCGCAACTAGAGAAAGCCCTCGCACAGAAACGAAGACCCAACACAGCCATAAATAAAAATAAATAAATAAAAACAAACAAAAAAAACTGATGTCTTACATTTCAAAAAAAAAAAAAAGACACATGCATCCCAATGTTCATTGCAGCACTATTTACAATAGCCAGGTCACGGAAGCAACCTAAATGCCCATCGACAGACGAATGGATAAAGAAGATGTGGTACATATATACAATGGAATATTACTCAGCCATAAAAAGGAACGAAATTGAGTCATTTGTTGAGACGTGGATGGATCTAGAGACTGTCATACAGAGTGAAGTAAGTCAGAAAGAGAAAAACAAATATCGTATATTAACGCATGTATGTGGAACCTAGAAAAATGGTACAGATGAACCAGTTTGCAGGACAGAAGTTGAGACACAGATGTAGAGAACAAACGTATGGACACCAAGGGGGGAAAACCGCGGTGGGGTGGGGATGGTGGTGTGCTGAATTGGGCCATTGGGATTGACATGTATACACTGATGTGTATAAAACTGATGACTAATAAGAACCTGCAGTATAAAAAAACAAAACAAACAAACTAAAACAACTATTACTAAACTTTCTTTGGGTTATTTGTATGGAAATATGTTAATATAAATGTTTCAGACATTACATGAAATTTCTAAAAATCTTATATGTTCTGGTATAATGTTATAAGTCATAATTCTAGTTATTACTTTAAAATGTATATCTCAGAAATAACTAAATTTCCTTGTCAACTGCATTATTATGAACTTTCATCAAATCTTTAACCATGGTCATTTTTAAGTCTTTTGTCATTTACAGACAGTTCTGTGTGTACTCTGATGCTTTTTCAAAAATGTTCCTATAAAAGGGTTTCATCTTCAAGGAATTCATGGAAAAGACTGACAAGTACAGGTTTCTGGTAACTGACCATACTGCTGAACTGAATGAATAAGCATTTTCAGAACTCTAATAGAAAACTGATGAATTCATAAAAGTGCTAACAAAAGATCAAGATGAAAAAAAATTAATTACATGGGACTGAGTGAACTGATGAGGATGATTATAATTTTTGTGACTTTCTGTTTGAATAAAAACAAAAAATCCAACAAGGACTCAGAGGCAAAAAATACACAAATTATTTTTCACTGCAAAGTAAAGGAGTTGTTACTGTGGAGGATTACTGGACTGAATGTCAATATTATGACATAGTATGAGTGTGTTTCATGTTTGGTAATTGCAGTCATTGTTGCTTTTGTTGTGGTCATCCATTTACAATGCTTGGTGTCAGTTTATTTATCTCTTGTAAAAATAAAATACAGTGTGTGTGTGTGAAAAAAAAAAAAGACAGTAACACACACCATAAAGAAAAAGATGGGTAAATAACAAAAACCTCCATACACAAAGTAAAAGAATAAAGACTGGGTTTTGCAAAACATAACAAAGGACTATTATCCTCGCTACATAAAAAAAACTACAAATAAATGAGAAAAAAACAACCCCAAAGAAAAACGGGTAAAAGCCATGTGCATTCAATTCAAAGAGGAAACTCAGATGGCAAACACATACAGGAAAAGATGTCTGCCTCACATGTAACTGTAAATGCAAATTAGATATTATTTCACATTCAACTGACTGGCAAATTTAAAGCCTGACAATATTTGCTGAGTGTTACTGAGGATAGGGAGGGACAGAGGAACAGGAATTTTCATACATTTCTAGTGAAAGTATGTTAGTACACCTTTAGTATAATGCATTTGCAATATTAACTTGAAGATATGCATACTCTATATCCCAGGAATTTGATTTCTAGGCAAATACTAGAGAAACACTAGTACACGTGCTCAAGGGACATATGCCAGGATGCCCACTGCATTTGTTTTTTAAATATTAAAAAGTTGCAAATAATCTAAATCTCTCTCAATGCAGGAATGGATAAATACATTGTGGTACGGTCACACAAAGGAATACTACACCAGTTTATTTATTTATTTTTTGAAACATTAGCTTGTTTTATGGAAGAGGGGAATGTAGAGGTATAATGTGAGCAGATAAATTCAAATCTGACGTTGGGAATAGCACCCTTTCCTCCCCCATGACGCTCCCTGAAAAATCAAAGCTAACCAAATGTGGTCTGTGGCTGTGTAGTTGACTCTTGCTCCAACCAAACACTCCCTTCCCCACCTTTATAAATATAGTTGAATAACAACACTTGGGTAGGTCACCAAATCAAAGCCTGTAAATATTGTTCACAGCTCAAACACTGTTCTTATCGAGTGTCCTTTCTCGTAAAAGAGTAATGTCTAGTTTCCTTTGCCTAAGTCACGTATACACTCTCTGAGCCTACTGATTTTCAAACTTTTCAAAGAACCTTTATTCAAATGAAATCTTAGATGGAATCCCAACAAATAACAGAAAAAAAGCAGAACCACTCTGGAGAACCGGTACCCTAGAAATTCCTCTAGTAATCATAACATATTAGGGAGAGTTTAAACTACATGAAAATTCTCAAGACTATTAGCTTATTTTTGACTATACATAATTTAAAAATGTGAACTCTTCATGAAAAGCTTTGTAGATTCCAAAAGAAACTATAACAATTAAATCCACTGACTTTCTATCCAGGAGTATACTTCAATAGCATCAAAGTGCTACAATAATTATAACCAGTCTTATCTAAGACTAATTTTTTTTAAATAAATAAATTTATTTATTTATTTTTTAAAAAAAAAGAAAAGATATGACCCCAATATTCATTACATCACTATTTACAATAGCCAAGACAGCCTAAATGTCCATTAACAGAGGAATGGATAAAGAAGAAGTGGTACATATATATAATAGAATATTACTCAACCATAGAAAAGAATGAAATAATGCCATTTGCAGCAACATGGATGGACCTAGCAATTATCATACTAAGTGAAGTAAGTCAGACAGAGAAAGATGAATATCATATGATATCATTTATATGTGGAATCTAAAAAAATGATACAAATGACTTATTTACAAGACAGAAACAGACTTACAGACTTTGAAAATAAACTTGCGGTTACCAAAGGGGAAAGATGGGGAGAGAGATAAATTGGGAGTTTGGGTTTAACCTATACCCACCACTATATATAAAATAAATAATCAACAAGGACCTACTGTATAGCACAGGGAGCTCTACTCAATATTCTGTAATAGCTTATATGGAAGAGAGTCTGAAAAAGAATGGATATATGTATAGGTATAACTGAATCACTTTGCTGTACATCTGAAACTAACACAACATTGTAAATCAACTATACTCTAATATAAAATAAAAATTAAGATTTAAAAAATCGAAGAAAGAACAAAACCTTTTGGCGACTCAGTCACAGGCCAGCTAGGTGGCAGGACATGGCAGGGTTGGGGCCAGTTTCTCCAGGAGGTTGTGTGTGTTCTGGATCATCATCCAATAGAGGTAAGGAAGAAGTCCACGACTTCTACACTGAAAACTGCAATGGCTGGTTGAGATCAATGAAAAAAGACCTACATTCATGGAACATAATCCATAGTCATGGATCAGAAGGCTTAATTCTATTAAGACGGCAAAACTCGATGAAGAGATGTAAAGATTCAAAGAAGCCCTGCCAAAATCCCAGATGGTGTTTTGCAGAAACTGACAATCAATCTACAGTTCATGTGGAAAACGCAAGGGGCTCAGAATACATCAATGAATCTTGAAAAAGAACAAATTTGGAGGTATGCAGAGCCAGGCAGAATCCTATGGCTGGTATAAATAAGGACAATTTAAGCTGAAGACAGCTCCAGTTCCCAATACATATACTAAATTCCTGGGCTATTTATTTGGACGAAGTTAAACAAATTGGTTGACCCTTCTCCAGCTACAATGGAATTACTATCTATTTCAGTTGGATAGGCAGACCTGTTGGAGGCAAACTCATGAACAGAGGTTAGCATAGCTCCCAAAGTTCTAATGTAATTGGCAACTTCTAGGTCTTTTAGCATTTATAGATTCTCTTGCCTGGGCAGAAACCCGGAGTGGCCTGCCATGCAATATTTTTAGGTTAAGCAAGTTAAGCTTGCTTCTGGGAGCCACTGATCCGTAGCAGGGCAACTGGCAAGGCCTTATCCCAAGTCAAATTAGCCTCTTGACATATCTTAGCAACATTCCTTTTTAAGGTATGATTCATTTTCTTGGTTTTTCCTGTTGATTGTGGTCTCCAGGATGAATGCAGTTTTAATACCTTAATCTAAATCAGGGGATAATTTCCCTAAGGAGGGCTTTAACCACTTCTGAGATTTTCTGTCCAGGTGGGATATGCTTCCACCCATCCTGAAAAAGTGTCCACACGAACACTAGCAGGTTATCTGAAATTTCTTGCAGTTTGAGGCATTTGAGTAAAGTCTGTTTTTCAGTCCTTGGTGGGCCAGGTTCCTCTTTGTTGAGTCCCATCTGGGGTGGTCTGAGAGCAGTCTTTGGGTTTTTTGGTTTATTTTTTTTTGGCTGTGTTGGGTCTTCATTGCTGTGCGCGGGCTTTCTCTAGTTGCGGCTAGCAGGAGCTACTCTTCATGCAGTGCGTGGGCTTCTCATTGTCGTGGCTTCTCTTGTTGCAGAGCAAGGGCTCTAGGCACGTGGGCTTCAGTAGTTGTGTCATGCGGGCTCAGTAGTTGTGGTGCATGGGCTTAGTTGCTCCGCGGCATGTGGGATCTTCCTGGACCAGGGATCGAACCCGTGTTCCCTGCAATGGCAGGCGGATTCTTAACCAGTGCACCACCAGGGAAGACCCTGGGTTATTTTTAAGACTTTGGGGGAAAGAGCTCTGTAGAGTGAATCAGTTCATTCCCCACTGTCAATTTTCTCCTGTGGGGAATTAGGTACCTCAAGTCCAAGGGAGTCCCTGGGCCTCTTCATTCAGAGTGTTCCTCTCTTTCTACCATATGAGAGGCTCTTGTCTTCTATTGTTCTTCTGCTTTAGCCTAGGGCAATCTGTTTTCCAATGTTTTTCCTCCTTACAGTAAGCACATTGTTCTTTCCCCAATAGTGGCTTACCTCTCTTCAACTTACTCGCCTTCCGGGAATCCAATGCCACTGCCAGAAAAGTGACGTTTCATATCGCATCTTCTTTCTTCTGTTGTTGTTTCCTGTTGAATACTTTCAAAGCAACATCTACCAGTTGAGAAGATGGTACATTCCAAATGTACCATCTAATTTTTGCAACTCTCTTCTGATATCTGAGGCACTTTGCCCAAAAAGGTCAAATTTACCATTCTAATATTTTCAGGGGCCTCAGGATCTGCATTAGTATGATGTTTGTAGTTCTGATAAATCCTTTCCAAAAATTCAGAGACGTCTCCATTTGTTTTGCTGAATTTCTTGAGTTTTGTTTAAACCCTTTTGCTTTGGTTTCCTTTTTCAAAGCACTGCCAAGATGCACAAGAGCACTAATAAATAGTGCTCTAATAAGGGCTTTCTTCCCTCACTGTAGTTCCAATTTGGTTCAGCTGTGGGTGCTGCCAAGTGGGCTTCAGGTGTAAAGGATCCTCCCTATAAGGAGGGCTGCAATCTTTCCAGTTAAACAAGTCTGAGAAACCCAGCTGGCTGGCCATTTGAATTTAGGCCCTCTATGAGATAATGGCATAAGGGAAATTGCCCTATTCCAGAAGTGGCTCCTGGCCCAAATTGGGTGCCCTCTTGGGTCTTAGATGGTGATACCAGACCAAGTCCCTGTGCCCCAGAAACTAACACAGGATTTTCTAATTGATCCCTATAAGGAGGAGAAGTACTGAGCCCCAGAATCAGGAACTGGGGCTGGGTAGAAACAGAAGGCGGTGGAAGGGGTGGGTATATTGGCATAATGGCCAGAGTGGCTGGGACAGCGAACTCAGCCAGGGGAGGTAAGGTTTGCAGCAACATATACTCACTCTCATTCTCTTCCTTTTCTTATTTTCCCTGCTAGTAGTACAAATGCTTGCATATAAAGGATTTCATCATTTTTCCCGCTTCTTCACAAAATAGAGTCATTCCAAAGCCACTGTAAAACCATAGGTAGCAATTGATCATCTAACCATTAAAATGATGGCCTTTTGCTTTGGCACCAACCAACTGGGATTACAATGCAACGGAACAGAAATTGATTACTGCCGTAACAAACGATTTAAGATAATTACTAAAATTATGACTGATATCATTTACCAGTATACACCAGAATTTTAGGAGTTCCATATAATTTCTAGAACATGTATATTAATAATGTTTACCTAAATGATACAATCTAAGAAGTTTTATCACCACTCACTTGACAATGCCTCTCATGCAATTCAACACACCAAATAAGCCCGATTAGTTTAATATTCGTCTCTCTGAGATGGAGAGAAAATAATTTGAGGTGATTCAGAGACCCTCTGGAAAACTCCAAAGTTAGCCAGAGGTCAACTTGATCTTTGGGAATTTTGTCAAAAATATCAGAAAGTTTTAACCAGTGATAATAAAAGATCTCAATGGCAAATACAGATCAGATAAAGAAACTCACAATCTATTACCAAAAGCAGTTCAATATTTTAAGAAAACTTTGTCCTCTTAGAGAACCAAATTCAGGTTTTGTACCACTTTATCTTTAAGATTTTTTAAATTAAGTTCAGCCTTATCTTAGAACTTAATTTCAAATTACAAAAATCTGGAAAGACTAGACATTCCCCAAGTTTTATTCCCATAGAGTTTACCCAAAACTCTTTGTCAGTTATTTTTCTTGCTGACAAACTTTGTAACAGGAATAATAAGGTCTTATTTGATTTCTAGTAAATGTGGGTACAATAAAAGTATTATACTTAAGGTTGATGACTCTAAAGACATATCTGTATCAAACCAACAAGCTTAAGCTAAATTTAACACCAGATATTAATTCAATACTGAATATTTCCTAGATCATGTGAACCTGAAACTCATTCTGGCCAGTTTCTTTTATATTTGAGTATTTGTGTAAGCACTTAATTTCCTTTAAGCTAATTAAATAGAGCTCTTTTACAAATTAATTTTGGCAATTAATTAATTTCGGCCACCCCTCTATAACACATGTACAAACACACAAACAAACACAGGGACCTCACAGTTCCCATTCCAAGATTTCAGCCATGAATCAGGTACAACAATGTAAAACCCATCAGTTACAAAAGAGGCTGGATTCAGATTGGGTTTCTAGCAGATAGGACAAATCAAGGTCACCTGTCTGGATGGCTAAACTCTTTTGACTGATATTTATGAAAAAGACACTTCTATTTCTATTTGTAGCTTTTGGTGATTTTAGGAACCAAGTAGAGCTTTTCTTCCTCAGAATGTCCCTCTTTTGGACAAGGACAGGTTTTTCTCCTGTTCCTTACCTCCATTTGACATCAGTAAAGTTTTGGATATCACAACACTGATTTGGCTGTAAATGAAGAAAGAGTACCAAACAAAATGAAACAAAAAGTCCAAAGAACAAAGAGGAAATCCTAAATAAACCCTCAAGTTTGGGCTTGGGGTTTTACATATACCAATGACACAGGAGACCATAAACAACATAATTAACATAGCAAGGGTAATAGTATATGGTACACAGGGTCCCAAGATAACCCTGCTTAAACCCCCATGTGGATCGTAACAGGTACTGTGGCCACCCACTGTTACAATAAAAAATATCATCTTCCTCTCACCCATGGGTTCATAGCTGTAATCAGATCCCTTATCCAAAATGCTCCTCATAGGACTTGCTTTAGGGATAGTTGAAACATTCCCCATTTTTCAAGACAAACAAAACACAAACGGCACACACACAAATGCTAGCATCCAAAGAAACAAACTGGTTCACAGATCGGGTAAAAGTCCAAAAACTCTCTTCTCTCTCCACCAGGGTATCCCACTCAAATACAAAACAAATTGGCTTATTCCGGAGAAAAAGCCCCAAACGGAGAGGAAATGAAGTCTCTGGCTGTAAACACTGGTGCAACTTACCCTACTGTATGGAGTCAGTCGGCTCCCAAACGCCAAGTCCTTGCCCTAACTGCCAAGCGCTGGGGCAGTCAGTGCCACCGCGGGGAATTTTGAAGGGAAGATCCTCAGGACAAGTGGTCCCGACAGCTGCTAGGGCCTTACCCCCAAACTCCCCAACTGGGGCCAGCTGGCCACGAGCAACAAGGTTCCCGGCTGGTTTGTCAAAATTTATTACCGAGTCCAAGCTTGTACTGCTCACCACACGACAGGCCAGTAAATTGAGAGGTGAGTTGCTGGGGCAAGGAAGAGCGACTTTATTCAGAAAGCCAGCAGACCGAGAAGATGGTAGATGCGCCCCCTCAAAGAACCATCCTGCCTGAGTTAGAATTCAGGCTTTTATACTAAAAGGGGAGGGAGTAGAGTCAAACACTTCCTGGTTCCCGTCAGCCTCTGGAGGCGATGTGTTAATTTCTTCCTCCCTGCAAGTCATTCACAGGTGGGCCTGGGCAGGATGTTTCCTGTGAGCTAAACAAAAGTATTTTAGCTTAATGCTCATTACCTGGGAGGCAGGGTTCCCAGAGATGGGCCATTATGTATATAGTTTCAGCTCACAGGCAACATCCCTTTAGTGATTAACTTGTAATAGACTACAGAGCCTTCTTCCCTATTATGCAGAGGGAGAACCCACACCAGTAAGTGCTGTTTTACACTCACGTTTGGTTTTAAGTGTCTTTCTGCTCAACCTCAAAAAAATGGACTTTTAGCAACAACTAAGACACCATTTGAACAGCTCATTTCAAGCCTGTCTCTCACCACAGGTGACACCAAAGCAAAGGGGTAGGGTGCCCTACTGCTGGAGATACAACTCTAGGCTATGGCTGTGCAGGTTTGGGGCCCTCAGGGAGGGCCAAGGCACAGTCCCCTACCGGGGGGGGGTCCCCAGAACTAGGGAGATGGATGAGAAACTGAAGCTGGCAGCGTCCCTCAAGATACAGAGCCTACTGCAAGATAGAGGGAGATGGGTAACACTGCGACGGCCCCTCACTAGACCATCTATATCAGGTAGGAGGATTTCCATTCATATGGGGACTGCAAGGCACTCTGCTGAGACATGTGTCAGACTGCAGTGGAGCGTGGACCATGTGGAGATGGCGCAAGGTCAGCAGAGTGCCATGGTAAAGCCATTCTCCTATGCAGATCCAGTGAATAGGACAGTGAATCTGAAGTTGACACAGACCCATAGGATCAATTTAGTTTTGACAAAGTTGCCAAGGAAATTCAATGTGGGAAATCATGGTCTGTTCAACAGAGATGTGCTGGAACAAGTGGACATACATATGAGGAAAAAAGAATATTGATCCTTACTTCTAATTATCCACTAAATAAATTTGAAGTAGGTCACAATCAAATTTATAGATGCAAAAACAACTGAATACATAGAAGAAGACAAGAGAAAATATGCCCAGTGTGTGTGTGTGTGTGTGTGAGGGGAGACATATATATGACAAAGGACTTATACCCAGAATATAAGAGCTCTTATATCCAAAACTGGGATCATAATAAGACAAATAAGCCCCCAACATGAGCAAAAAACTTGAAGACATTTCACAAAAGATACACAGTTGACCAATGAGCACATGAAAAATGCTCAACGTTATTAGTCATCAGGGAAATTCAAATGAACGTCAGCATGAGATACCACTGAACACCCACATGAATGAATAAAATTAAAAAGATGGATGTAGCAAGTGTTGGTGAGGCTTTGGAGCCACTGGGACTCCTTTTTAAAAATATATTTATTTATTTATTTGGTTGCACCAAATCTTAGTTGTGGCAGGCGGGCTCCTTAGTTGTGGCATGAGAACTCTTAGTTGCTGCAGCATGTGGAATCTAGTTCCCTGACCAGGGATGGAACCTGGGCCACCTGCATTGGGAGCGCGGAGTCTTAACCACTGCGCCACCAAGGAAGTCCCCACCACAGGGCCTCTCATCCATCACTGGTGGGAATGGTACCAACACTTTGGAAACCAGTCGAGCAGTTTCTTGAACGAGTTCATACAATATGACCTAGCAATTCTAGTTCTAGGATTTTTTTTTCTTTTGGTCAAAGGAAATGAAAAATATGTGGACAAAGACTTCCACACGAATGTTTACAACAGTTTTACTCAAAATAACCCAAACTTGGAAAGAACCCAAATATCCAATAGCTGAACAACTTATGTCTATATAATGTAATATTAGCTTTATAAAGGAATGAACTGCTGATACACACAATATTCATGAATATCAATAACATTATGCCAAACCAAAACAGCCGGACACAAAGGAATATACATGATTCAACTTGTGTGAAATTCTGGAAAAGTAGATCTAATCTTTGGAGACAAGCAGATCATTGGTTGCCTGGTGCTGATGGAAATGGTTGGGAAGGGGACAAGGGAATATTTTGGGGTGATGGAAGTATTCTGTATCTTGATTGTGGTGGTCGTTAACATGGGTATATGTTTGTCATGTCATAAAACTGTACCCTTAAATTAAGTTTTACTGCATGAACTAAGCTCATGAAAAGATACTTAACCTCATTTGTCATTAGAGAAATGCAAATCCAAACCACAATGAGAAACCAACCACCTTACATCTAAGATAGCTGTAATTTAAAAAGCAGCCACAACAGAAAATAACAAGATTGGAGAGGATTAACAAGTGTTGGGGAGAACATGGAGATACTGAAGCCCTGTACCTTGCTGGTAAGAATGTAAAATGATGCAGCCACTGTGGAAAACAGTTTGGTGGTTCCTCAAAAAGTTAAAATTACCATATGACCTGGTAATTCTACTCCTAGGTCTATACCCAAAAGAACTGCAAACAGGGACTCAGATACTTGTACATGAAAATTCATAGCAGCATTATTCACAATAGCCAAAAAGTAGAAACAACCCAAGTGTTCATCTGTAGATGAATGGATTAAAAAAATGTGTTATACATAGTTGACCCTTGAAAAACACGGGTTTGAACTGCACGGACCCACTTAATACTCGAATTTTTTTCAATAAATACATACTATGACACGATCTGTGGTAGTTGAATACGTGGATGTGAAACAGAGGATACAGAGGGCTGACTGTAAAGTGTACACAGATTTTTTGACTGCATGGAGGGTCAGTGCTTCTAACCCCCGTATTGTGCAAAGGTCAACTGTACATACAATGGAATATCATTCAGCCATAAAAACTAATGAAGTTACGATATGTGCTACAATATGCATAAGCCTTAAAAACATTGTGCTCTGTGAAAGAAGTTGGATACAAAAGGACAAATATCTAGAAAAGTCTAGTTCTTAGAGACAGAAAGATTAGTGGTTGCAAGGATCTAGGCAGAGGGAAGAATTGAACTGATTGCTTAATGGGTTCCGTGTTTTGTTTGGGGTGATGAAAAAATTTTGGAAATAGTGGTGATGGTTGCAGAACATCGTGAATGTAATAAATGCCACTGAATTGTACACTTAAAATGGTCAAATTGCCAGTTATCAAAAGAAATAAAAAGAAACAGTAATGGCAGTTTTTAATTTCAGCAAAATAATTGAAAGCAAAAAAGCATTAAGATTTTCGTTTTGGATATACCAAGTAATGTGTAAACTCCAAAAGTCAACTATCCAGGCAGGACCCGGTTATATCCAATCTGTATCCGAGCACCCAACACAGGACCTGGCACAGAGAAATTGCTCAGTGAATGTTTGTCAGATGAAAGAAGAAAGGAGCCAAAAAACATAAAAACACACATTCCCTTTGTGCTTAGGAGTAGGGCTAAGCCTGAAAGAAGGAGAATGGTGTGTCAAAATTTGGCACAAGTGGAGTAAATTAGAGCAGTGCCTATCAAACTATCTATGGGGAAAACCTAGACTCTTTTACCTCTAATCAACTGAGGACTGATACATGGTTCTACTACTGGCATGTGCTTTGTACCACCAGCAACTTGTCTCTGTGAATCCAACAGCATCCTAAGTCGGCATCTTGTAAATACAGTAAGGCAAGACCCTGGTCACATACTGGAAAGTCACAGCAGTGTCATATAGCTGTTATAAGAATTTCTAAAATCTCACCCTCAATTTCTATATTTATCTCATCACAAACCAGAAACAAAGAATTCACAGTCTAGCCTTGGTCCCTGAACAAAAAAGATTTTAAGTTTGCAAAGGGAATGGTTCTCAGAGATATAATTTGATACTTCTATCTCCACCTGCCTACCCTACATCTTCACTTAGATGTCTGAGTGACGTCTCAACCTCAGCCACACCCAAAGCCATGACTTTCTGCCTCAACTCTCTTCCTCCAGATGCCTTCCCCATACTTGACCTCTCTTCTTGTTTCTCAGGCCCAAACACTGGCATCATTCCTGGCTCCTTCCTCTTCCACAAACTCCAGATCTGAAGTGAAGAAAAATAAAGCTGATTCTATCTTTGAAATATATCTAGACCTACCCATAGATGAGCACTTGCTTTATTACGATATTAATACTTGTGAGCAATGAAGTCGATTTTCAGGAAATGGTGCTTAATCAACTGACCATCTAGATGGAATAAAATCAAATCAAATCAATTACAAGTGAATTGTGGCTCTAAATGGGAAAGGTAAGACAAACTGGAAGATGACATAGGAGAATATCTTCATGATCTCAGGGTAGGCAAAAATCTGAGGGCAGGAATTTTTGTCTGCTATGTTTATGCTGCATCTCCAGTGTAGACACCCACTATTTACAGAATGAACCTAAAGGAAACTTTGACACCCTCTGGAGGGATATACACACATACAAGTACTTGGATCATTGTGAAGACACACAATGTTCTTAATGGTATGACTGTCGTATAAATGGCACTTCTCTTTAGTCTAATGCAATGCTAATTAAAACCCCATTCAGGGGACTTCCCTGGCGGTCCAGTGGTTAAGACTCTGTACTCCCACTGCAAGGGGGCATGGGTTTGATCCCTGGTGGGGTAACTAAGATCCCTGCAAGCCACATGGTGTGGCCAAAAAATAAAATAAAATAAAATAAAATAAAATAAAATAAAATAAAATAAATATGTACAGCTTTTTAAAAAAGCCCATTCAGAGTTATTTTTAGAATAATCTTATTCTAAATTTCATACAGAAAAATGATCAAGAATACCTAGGAAACTCCTGAGGGAAAAAAAAGCAGGGCCGAGCAATGAGGTGTGATAAGGCCTACCAGGAGGTAAACCGTATTTTAAAGCCACAATTATTACCATTTTGTTGACTCTAGGACATTTTGTATTATAAGGTGCATCATTGGTTCGAGTGCCACGAAGAAAAACACTGCCAAAAAGCCTGTGACTTGTTAAATGTGTCCTGATTCAAAGATCTCACAAGTGTGAAAAGACATCTGCCTTGGAATGGCATTGATGCATGGATTCTCAGACAGATGAACAAAACAATAAAAATGCCAGACATAGACCCCAAAACATACGTGATTTTAGTAGAAGAATAATATTGCAGATAGTTGGGAAAAAGGGATCTTTCATTGACTGGTATTGAGAAAATTAGATAATCATCTAGGAAAAAAGCCTCCTATCTCACACCTGATACACACATGCATACACACACACACACACGCACTCCAGTTGGACCAAAGATGTGAAACCAAAAACCAAAACATAACAGTTGTAGAAGAACTCTAGGGATAGCAATTTTTATATTATCAGAATAGGGAAGGCTTTTTCAAATATGTCAAAAGTCGAGAAACCACACAGAAAGACTGATAATCTGACTGCTTAAAAACAAACAAAACCCAGTGGCCAGGCCAACGCTGCCCCATAATCAAAGTGCAAAAACAAAAGGTAAGTTGGGAAGTAGCCTGGCCACTCACCCCACATGGCCTTGACCCACCCCATCATGTCTCCAGGGCTCATTCTCCCTACAACCCCACCCGCATGTCTGGTGCCGTGCCCGTTATATGGGACCTCAGACGTCTCCTAACATGAGAGGGTTATTTTATACAAAGATAGTGGGTTGAATGGTGGCCCCAAAAGATGTGTCCCCCAGAATGTATGAAGGGACATTATCTGAAGAAAGAGTTTTTGCAGAATTAGTGAAGAATCTGAGATGAGGTCATCCTGGATCAGGGTGGCCCCAAGTCCAATGACAGTGTCCTTATATGAGACAGAAAAGGAGAGACACAGACACAGAGAGAAGCCACAGGAAGAGGGAGACGGAGATGGGACGGATGCGGCCACAAGCCCAGGGATGCCCAGAGCCCCCAGAATCGGGTAGAGGCGAGAGGGACCATTCCCTGGAGCCTCCAGAGGAAGCATGGCCCTGCCCACACCTTGATTCAGATGTCTGGTCTCCAGGACTGGGGGAGGATGAATTCGTGTTGTTTTAAACCCCCCAGCTTGTTGTCATTTGTCACAAAAGCCACAGGACAGCCACACAGACCCCACCCTATAGACTCCTGGGAGTGTGGATCTCATTAAAGGCAGATAAGGGCTGAGTTATGGAACGCTTAGAGTCTGCAATGGGCCACCAGAAGTCCTAAAGCAGCGGCTGGACCCCAGAATGCTGAGGGGACAAGTCTGGAGCCCATCCGTAAGGGTGCCGGCTACACATGGCCTCTCCAGGTTTTTACACCTGTACGTGAAGGGGAGGGTGGTTTGAAGCATTTCAAGCTCCTGGCTGAGGACCTTCAATGTCACCATTCAGATCGCTAATTAAGAACCCGGCAGTTACACAGGTGAAAACCCTGTGGGGACACTTGTTACGCTGATGAGCAGAATTCTGAAGGTGGTCAGAGTCAGGGGACTTTCTCCCATTCGGGCAGCAGCCCCCCACAGGGAGTGTCCTCATTGGAAAGCTGGTGGACCGTGTGGGGGCGTCTCTGAGTAAACATTAGCTGACCCCCAGGTTAGCTGCTCCTGAAGTTTATCCACCGTTTGCATGTGAAACACCTGAATATGTGCAAGGACCCTAAAGGCCGGAGGAAAGGGCTTGGAGCCACACCAGCGACAGCACTCATGCTGAGTTGCAGGCCACACGGGATGGTCCTGGCTTGCACGTTCTTCTGGAAACTTTCCATTCACCTGCCTGAGCTACCCCTCCTCTCTTGTCCCGCATGGCTTTTTTTCTTGCTTACTCACTTTTGTCTGTGGAGAACTTCCAACAACAGGTGCAGATGACACATCATCTTCCTTGGCAGGCGGCAGCCATAACTCCTGCGAAAGGTCCATTGGAGGCCCACTCAGACCAGGCCACACACGGGGCATCTCCTCACTCCCAGCTGCCAGCCCAGCCCTGCCGCCACTGATGAGGCAGGAAGTATGACCTGAGGTGCTCCTGTAGGTGCTCTTGCTTCCTGGAGGGGGTGTTTACAGACCTCCATCCCGGCACACCTGGGAAGGGCTGGTCTGCCAAGTCAGGCTGCCCAGATCGGCCAGTTGTCCCCCATCTGGGGCTCACGGTTGCAGAAAATGGGTTTTGCTGTGCTGGCCCGGTCCAAGGAACAGGTGTGGGGCTCTGGGTCAGGATGGACACGTGGCTGCAGCTCTGGCTTGTTTTCTAATCATCTTAACTGGCCCATGAGTGGGAGGCAACTTCAAGAGAACCCTCTCCTCATGAGGGAATTCCAGGAGTCACGGAGAGGAGGGGTGGGTGGAGACAGAGGCCTGGTGCCCCAGGGAGGCCGCACAGAGTGAAGCCCAGGGGCACAGACCTGACCAGGAGCTGCTGTTTCTTAACTCACGTCCTGCTCTGAGGTGCTCAGGGGCTGCGGGGCGCTCTGCGAAGGGCTGCGTGCGCGGTTCCTTGGTGCTGTCTCTTGCCGGGGTGCCTGCATAGGAGGGCCCCATGCCCTGGGGGGCGGGGGGCTGCCCACGTGAGCCCCATGGGCTGCTGGGTGCCTGCCCAGGTGAGCGCCATATCCTGGGAAGGGCCTGCCCGAGAGAGCCCTCTGTGCTGGGAGGGGCGTGTGAACGAGCATCCTCTCCTTGCAGCCAGCACAGAGTAGCATATCGACTCACCCGGGGGCAGTGCTGGGATGAGATGAGAAGCAGGAGATCCTGCAGGTCCCTGAACCCCACCTGGGCCCATCATTAGAGCAGCAAAGTCAGTAGGTGGGTTCTGGCTGCCGGGATGCATGAGGGAGGCCCCATGGGTACCTCCTGTTTCTTCCACTTGACACCACAAAGGCCCCCCAGGACAGAGCGGACAGCCTGCCCCAGGCTGATGCGAGCTCCTGGTGACCCTGCAGGGGACATGGGAGGGAGGGACCTGGGTCCCTCGGAACGGGGATGATGAAACTGCCAGGAGCAGGCAGTCCCCCTGGGTGGGCGGTGGGTGCAGACCCCAGACTGTGGCCCACGTCCGTGCTTCCGGCTGGGTTACTTGGCTTCTCAGAGCCTCAGCTGTGTCCATATTAGTGATTCCTGGAAACCAGGCTATTTAAATCACTTAGTAAGTACAGCACATAGTTTATCTAGTTTTATACATTTATCGTATCTTCCTCATTAGATTGTAAATGATTTCAAGGGTAGGGAGGGACTTTATTGTACCTCACAACCCCTTGGCCTTGGATGAAGAAGACTGACTACATACCTGTGAATGAATGACATACTATGGCTGATAGTGGAGCAGCAAGGGCCATGGCTGAAACTCAATGACTCAGCTAGAAACTGCCTTCATGATCTTGGTCAGATAACCCCTTTGGGTTTTGCTTTCTCTACACATGTAAAATGTAAAAGTCTCTATCTTCAGGAACAAGGTATTGGGCCCTTGCTACGCACTATGCACTCTGCTAAATCCAGGAGCCCCTAAGATACTGCCCTCCAGTTGCTCATGGTCAAGCTAGAGACTGGAGCAGACTGACCTGAGGTTCTTCTACAAGTTCAATATCCAGGCAGCCACTAGGGTCCCCCCCCCTACTCACCCCTTACCCCATTTAATTGTGTAGGTAATTCAGTGCCTTCAGTGGACCTTTCCTGGCAGAATGTTCCCAGCTCTCTCCATGACTATGGACCAAGCCAGCAGCACAGACCTGGTTGGACCCCATAGATTGTATTATCATCCTTTAAGGAATTAATAGAGTCCTGGTCGTTACTTACAAATGAAGCAGTCTGGTGTAGGAAAAGCCCACCAAGTTGTTGTTAATTAAACAAGGAAGCTGTTATACTTAGGTGAATTAATAGAGTCCTGGTCGTTATTGAAACAGCTGACTTACAAATGAAGCAGTCTGGTGTAGGAAAAGCCCATCAAGTTGTTGTTAATTAAACAAGGGAGCTCTTATACTTAGGTGGCTCTAATGCCATGACACCCACATAAGCAAACCAAAATCTAAGCTTGTAAATGCCTCAGGGTCATCCAAATGCTGAGAACAACCAATCATAAACAGCCAACCAGGCTTTTAGTGATAGCCAGTCAGTTTCCTTTCCTTGCTTCTGCACTTTCTATAAAAGTCTTTCCCCAGCTCCTGTCGACAGAGCTGTCCTAACCACTTCTGGTTTGGCGATGCCCCATTCGAGTTGGTTTTTGCTCAAAGAAATTCTTAAAAATTTTAATATGCCACACAGGTAGGCTCATGGGGTCTGTGCCATCGTGCCCTCTGCTGAATCCTGCACACGATATGTTCTAACTAAATATCATCGTTAAGACTGCGAAGCCTGAGAGCAAGCCCCAGTCTCACGGGAGGAGCCCAAAACGCTGGTAGCACTTCCCCCAACCCCTCAGGTTCTCTCTGAAGGGGACACCACCTTGCTCTGCCTGAACTATAAAGACTCATCTTAATGGATCAGGGCATCAGGATCCCGCTACCTGAGCCCCACCCCTACTGCTCCAACCAAGCGCCTGGAGCTCTCCTTCCAGACTTTAGCTTCACTGATACTCCCGATGATGTTTCTGTCACGGCCAGCTGCGTCTGGGACCCAAAGGTCCCAACTGATGCTACCACAAAGGCCCCTTGGTAGCAGGGGGGGACACAGCAGGTGGGAACTCCTGGACGGTACCTCCCTGAGCAGTTTGTGTGA
This sequence comes from Balaenoptera ricei, assembly GCF_028023285.1. NCBI lineage: Eukaryota > Metazoa > Chordata > Mammalia > Artiodactyla > Balaenopteridae > Balaenoptera > Balaenoptera ricei. Next base: position 15,965,452 of record NC_082642.1, on the reverse strand, counting down.
CTGCTGTGGCTTTACCTGCTCCCCCCACAATTACCCCTCAGAAGAGCCCTGGCGGCCTCCAGGTAGGCCACTGAGGACCCTTCTGACCAAGTGACAGAGAAGGTTCCCTGGTCCTTTGAGTTGAGTCAGGCTTCTGTCCCCAGAGGGCCCGGAGGAAGCCTCCCCAGATCACTGGTGCTGACGACAGGGACTCAGTTCACGGCAGTGTTGATGTCCACCCGGAGCCTGGGCTTCTGCCTCCGCGCCACTGCCACGGGCTCGGGGGCCAGAGCCTTGCGGCATGCGTAGCTGCAGACCCAGGAGCCCCAACACCTACCAGAATGTTCCAACAAAAGGATGTTCATGAAAGAAAGAGAGAGAGAGAGAGAAGGAGGGAGTGAAGAAGGAAGGGAGGAAGAAAGGAGAGAAAATATAGGCAATCCAGGTTTGGATTTCAGAGAAGCTACAACTAAATTTTAGTATAAGTATGTTCCATGCAGTATTTCCATATTTTATCTGGCGGCCCTGCTCCTCCGCGTGCAGAGGGCAGTCCCACAGGAAGAAGCGCCCTTCCCTCAGCCAGCACCTGGGGCGGAGGGCTCTGAAGCACAGGAGATGCAAGATGCTGCCTGCCGGGGGTGGTCCTATGAGCGATAACCAGCGGGACCTTCACAGTTCCCTTTGGAAGAGACTATTCTCAAGTCTATGGGAGGCCCTTAGTTGGGGATGCTACAGGATGCCAAGCGGACCCAGGGTGGGCCCGGCCTCCCTTCCCGAGGCTTCCCCCTCCCCCCAGCTCCCTTCCTCCTGGCCCAGCTTCAGTATGGACTTGGCGCGGAGAGCTCTCGCTGAGGAGACCGGCTCACCCAGCCCTTGCTCCACGGATGGAATCCAGTCTTCTTCCTGAGATGCAGGAGCACAGGAACCCAGGCTGGTGTGAACGCGTCCCAGAGCCTGGCTCTGTTCCTCGCCGTCCTGTGCCCCTAAGGGAGGTCCCCAGTGGGCACCAGTCTCTGTCACTTCCTCCAGAAACTGGGGACCAAGTCTGCTGCTTCCCTCCGGGGGTGGTGTAGGGCCAAAAGTGTGTGGTCAGTGGTAAAGGGCGACGCCTGTGTCAGGTGTCCCTACTGTCCTCTGGGTCCCTAAGTCCAAGTCCATGCAAGGGGCCACCCACGTACTCTGCTCTTTCCCATTTGAAACATAGGAAAGAATCAGCACAGCGTGAGGTTCCAGATTAGCTGAGGGAGAGGCTCCAGGACCCCTTTAAATTCTTCTAAGAGAAAAGATTATCTGCCTGGGGGGGGGGTCACCAGAATTAGTGCCACCTCAGAGTAGGAGAATGGCCCCTTTGATTCTTTCCAGTCCAAGGACCCTCACTGTTGAGTCTTTTCACATGTCAGGAATCGTATTTTCTGAGCATTTTCCACTGTTTTTCAGATTCCCGTGTTATCTGAACTTTCAAGACCTGGGGGGAGAGAGCCCCTACCACCCTTCTAGCCTCACCAGGTTCTGTCTCAATGCACACGTCTCCCCAGCATCCGGCCCAAGCTCCCGATTGCCACCTGGAGGAGAAGGTTCTGGTGTCAGACATCGGGGTCAGGACCGCAGTGTTAGAAGTGGGGGCAGAGGCTGGGAAGGCACTAATATGCATTTCATGAACAGTCTCCTATGGAATCCTCACAACAGTCCTGACACCAAGGGAGAATCTGCACCCTGAGAGGCTCAGGGACCTTCCCAAGGAGGAGGGTGTGGCCCCAGAACTGTCCTGCTTGTCAGGCCAGTGGGTGGAGCTGGAGCTCAAGGCTTCAGAACTTGAAAGCAGGCCGGTGAGAGCCTCAGTGCCATTGAGTCCCACTCCCACTGAGAGGCAAGAGGCAGAGTCACAGGATGTGGTCAGGCCCGCTGACCAGCCTCCGAATAGGAGGGACCCAGAGGGGTCATCAGGGACCAGGAATCTAGAAGCTGGATGAGGAAACAGGAAGTGGCAAGGGCAGACCTCTCAGGTGTCTGACTCCAGACAAACCAGGAGTGTGTCCATCTGAGGTCTGCATGGGCCCAGAGGAGTGTGGATGGCAGCCGGGATAAGGAGGTGCTCTCAGAATCTGCGGCCAGGGGCCTGGGCCAGAACCCAGGGAGACAGGTGGACCAAGATGGCAGCTCCAGGGCCCGGAGCACTTAGGTCAACCCTGCCAGTGCCCTGAGGGCTACACAGCACCTCATCTGGGGGACCCAGACACAGGGCTCTGAGCTGGGATGGGGCCTGAGTCACCCCTGCCCTCAAGCTTGGAAGCCATGTCCACTTCTCTTTCCCCATATCTGCCCGCCGGCTCCTCAGTGTGTCCACCTGGCAAGCCCGCTTACCCCTACACGAGCCCAGGTCTCAGAGGGGCTGGACTCCCCAACGTGACACTTGTTCCCACTGCCTGGTTCACTGATGGAGCTTTCTGCCCAGTCTATGGACACTCTCTCAGGCAGACAGACAGACGAGGGCCCAAGGCTCAGGCCTTAGGCTCCCTCATCTCTCTGGCTCAGTCCGAAGGACGGGGCTCAGACACCCTGCACTTCAGATGGCCACAGAGAGCCGGATAAACCTCTCCCAGCAGAGTCGGCCCCAGGGACTGACCTTTTCTAGGTACCTTCCAGAAAGTTGTCAGGTACCAGTCAGGCTCTTGACCCCCTTGAGACAAGCCCCATATATCCAGGCCTGGGAACAAACAAAGTGGCTTTTATTCCCCTCCCTACTTAAACCCCTCATTTAAGCACACATCCCTAGGGGGAGGGAGGAGAGCCTCTTCTCAGGCCTCTGCGAGTCAGTCCCCCTGCCGTGAGTTAACATTTTGGGGAGCTTTGGAAAGAAGGAGAAACATTAGACCAGTGGTTTTCAAAGTGAGGTCCCAGGACCAGCAGCAGTCAGCATCACCTGGAAACTTGATAGAAGTGCAAATGCTTAGGCCCCACAGCCCAGACCTGCTGAGTCAGAGCTCTGGGGGTGGGGCCCAGCCATCTGGTCAACCTGCCTTCAGGGGGGATTCTGGCAGTTACTCAAGTGGGAGAGCCCCTGCTTTAGCTGTCGTGATCTGGTCTGCTAATGTCCAGGTGCTGTCGACTTCAGGGGTGTTCTCCCCGACACTGCAAAAGAGGGGAAACCAGCCTCCACATCTGGGGGCAGAAGATATTCCTAGAAGCACCAGGTCGTCGCCCAGTGCTCTCTGATTTACTGTAGGTGTTAACATTGGGGGGAAAAGCCCAAAGCTGAATCAAATTGGCATGGAGCCATCAGAGATAAAAAATTAAAGTTTCCAAAATATTATTGTTGGGAGTACTTGGGAAGACTCTAGTGTGGTGTCTTTTACACAAATATTGTGAGTCACAATAACTGTGTTTGTCTTCTTTTTCCTTCAACAAATAAGGAAACATCTGTGGGGATGCTGATATTTATTTATTTTTGGATGAGCGTCATGATAGTGGAAATATTTCGTACATGATTATAGAACGCTGGGGCTAAAGCACTGCCCGTGAGGAGGAGCCAGAAGTTAACTGGTCAATAATGTAGACAATCCCTTCTAGTTAAGAAGAGCCCCACGTGTCCCACTTGTTTCTAAGTGATGTCACTCCAGGCATCTTGCTTCTCAATAAAAGGCAAGATCAGGCCAGTGGGGGAAGGCAGGCAGTCCCCGCAGAGGTTGCCTGGCCCAACAATCTCAAATCACACTGCCTTTTCTGTGCCTCAGTTTCCCCTTGTTTCTTGGCCTCATGGTGGAGCTGAGAAGCCAGATGCGCTGTAAACTCAGACCTCTGACTTCTCTGGAACCAGGCCCTCCGGAGGAATCCTTGAGTGTGGATCCCTACAATGGCCGCCGTAAACCTCCTGCCTAAAACTCCTGCTGACCGACGAGGCTCACACACTAAATGTAAGAGAAAAAGGGGCACCCACCTGTGTCGTGTGATGATGGAGGCCTGTTACACACATGAGCAATGAAAGTCTGACCCAAAGGCAATGTGCCTCCCCCGACTCTACATCCTTGAGAAAAAGGCTGGATGTGAGTGGAATTTGGAGAGAATAATGATTAAGAATGGATTGAGAGAAACAAAAACATATGTCCACACAGAGACGTGTAGGGAAGGTTTAGAGCAACTTTATTTGTAATAGCCAAAAAATGGAGACAACCCAAATGTCCATTAACAGGTGAATGGATAACCAAACCGTGATATGTCCGTCCCAACAATGGCGCGGTCACTGCTCAGCAAAATGAAGAGATGAACTACCAACACAGCCAACAGGGGGTGAATCTCAAAGTTGCCATTTTGATCGAATGAAGCCAGGCATAAAAGGGTACATGCTATGTGATTTATTTGTATAAAATTCTAGAAAGGGCAATCTACGGTGACAGAAAGCAGACCAATGGTTATGGAGGGGTGGGGAGTGGGACAGGGTTACGAGGGCACAGGGAGATGTTGGCAAGGGCTGGATCCCGTCACTCTTTTGACTGGGAGTATTGGTGTCATGAGTGATTACATGTGTCAAAATTTATCAAATTATATGCTCGAAGATGTACAATATATTGTATGCCAATTATACATCAGAGAAGTTTAAAAAAAATACAGGTTGGCAATTCTGACTGTTTCTTGGAGAAACTGGTCACATTTGTGCTAGAGTCCCTCCTCTTTCTGGCTGAGTCAGAAACAGACAGATTTCTGTGGTGCTCTGTTGACACCAGCAGAGAGATAGTGGGTATTCCGGGGCAAATGAAGTGTGCATTTGTGAGTGTGCAGGGCAGGGGCTGAAGAAATATATCTCTTTCATAGAAACTGTGACATTAATAATCAACAATCTGAGCATTTGTTGTCTGCCAGGCTGAGCGTTGTATAAATATTATCTTATTTAATGCTCACACAACCCTGAGAGTAGATGTTACTGGACCCATTTTACAGAAGAGGAAACTAAGTCTAAGGGAGATACCTAACTTCCTAAGGAGTGGCAGGCAGATCCAGGATTTGAAACAGGTATTTATTTATTTTTATGTACTTTTCAAACTTTCTACAATGAACATGTACTACTATTAACCAGAAATATCTTTCAGTTTTTAAAATTATTATAATCACTTTGTAACAGCACTTGAAAATTTCTTCTCCTGTAAAGATGATTCCTACTGCATATTGAGCCTATTAGGTATCACATACTTAACCGTTCCTTTCAATCTACAAATTAAGAATGGGAGGTTGAGGCTCATAGTAGATGAGCTATGTGCCCCAAATGACAAAGCTAAGGAGTGGGAAAGCCAGGATGTGAACTCAGAACACTCTGGGTCTGGAACGCTTGTCCCTTTCATATTCGTAGCCCCAAATCTCACCACATCTGCCAAATGCTTGAAAGGCCATTTTAACTCCTGGAGTCCCCTTCAGTCCAGGCAGTGTGTGCACAGATTTAACATAGCTGAAGTCACCGTGTCCATCTGTCACGGTTCTATTTTCTCCTCTTCAGGCCAGTGGAGCAATATTTTCCACACTAGTACATAGACTTCTCATTCATTCTTTAAAGAGACATGCAATATTTCACGCAGTTTATGTATTATAGTCACTTGCTCAGCCATGCCTTTACAATCGGTCGGCAATGAGCTTTTTACGGAAAACAATGTTATCTATCAAGGAGCCAGAAAGACACCTGGTAACTTATACTGGCCTCCAAAAATAACAGAGAGAGAACCAGAAGGGGAAAAATGCTCTGATGATAAGAGGCAGGTTATCCACACCTCAAATCAGGACAGGGAAAGGCTCAGCAACATTAACTCTTTCGTCCTTAAGAAGGAAGGCCACTGGGTTTAGGGAAAAGTTCAGAAGGATTTCTCCATGGTGATGCTTGTGGAGCACGTGTCAAAGTTTATTTCTGCTTTTCAATAAAATAGCACATTTTTCTTTCACTGACTATGAAACAAAGGTTATTCATCTACCCTCTTCATTACAGACAACATTTTTCATTACCTGCCACATGGAAGTTTTGGTCTGAATTAGGGAGGATTGGATGCTGAGACAATCCTATAGGACAGGGGTCGGGAACTATGGCCACAGGGCACATGTGACCCATCACCTGTTTTTGCACAGTCCATGAGCTAAGAATGGGTTTTACATTTTTTTTAGATTGTGATAAAATACACATAACATCATTTACTATCTTAAACACTTTTTGAGTGTACCGTTCAGTGACATTAAATATATTGTTGTTCAACCATCACCACCATCCAGAACTCCATCTCCAGAACTCTTTTCATCTTGCAATACTGGAACTCAATATCCATTAAATAACAACTCCCCATTCCCCCCTCTCTCCAGCCCTTGGCAACCACCGTTCTACTTTCTGTCTCTATGAATTTGACTACTTAATATGAGTGGAATCATTCAGTATTCATCTTTTTGTGACTGGCATGTTTCACTTAGCATAATATCCTCAAGGTTCATCCATGTTGTAGCATGTGTGAGAGTTTCCTTCCTTTTTAAGGCTGAATAAAATTCCATTGTGTGTATATACCACATTTTGTCTATCCATTCATCTGTTGGTGGATACCTCAGTTGTTTCCACCTTTTGGCTATTGTGAATTATGCTGCTATGAACACAGGTGTATAAATAATTTCTTCAAGTTCCTGTTTTCAATTCTTCTGGATAAGAGTGGAATTGCTGGATCATATGGCAATCCTATTTTTAATTTTTTGAGGAACCACCATATTGTTTTCCACAGTGGCTCACCATTTTATTTATTTATTTTTATTGCAATATAACTGACATATAACATTATATTAGTTTCAGGTGTATACCATAGTGATTTGTTACTTGTATACACTGCAAAATGATCATCACAATAAATCTAGCTAACATCTATCACCATACATAGGTAAAAATTTTTTTCTTATGATGAGAAACTTCAGATCTATTCTATTAGCAACTGTCAAATATGCAGTACAGTATTATCTACTGTAGTCACCATGCTGTATATGACATCCCCAGGGCTTCTTTATTTCATAACCGGAAGTGTGTACATTTTGACCCCCTCTTCCCATTTCTCCCACCTCTCACCTCCTGCCTCTGGTAACCACCAATTTGTTCTCTATGAACTTGGATTTGTTCTTTTATGTTTTAGACTCCCCATGTAAGTGAGATCAATACTTGTCTTTCTCTGTTTGACTTGTTTCATTTAGCATAATGCCCTCAAGTTTCATTCATGTTGTCGCAAATAGCAAGATTTCATTCTTTTTTATAGCTGAGTATTATTCTATTGTATGTATATATACCACATTTTCTTCATCCATTCATCCATCAATGGACACTTAGATTATTTCCATGTCTTGGCTATTGTAAATAATGCTTCAATGAACATGGGGGTGTATATATCTTTTTGAGTTAGTGTTTTCATTTTTTTAGATAAAACCCAGAAGTCGATTACTGGATTATATGATAGCTCTATTTTTAATTTTTTGAGGAAGCTCCATGCTGTTTTCCACAGTGGCTGCACCAATTTACATTCTCACCAGCAGCACACAAAGTTTTAAATTTTTCCATATCTTTGCCAGCACATATTTTCTGTTTTTGTTGATAGTAGCTTTCCTACACATTTTTAAATGGTTGAAAAAAAATCAAAAGAAAAATAATATTTCACGACCTAACAATTGAATTTCAGTGTCCATGAATAGAGTTTTCTTGGAACACATCCACGTTTGTTCATTTACATATTATCTATGGCTGCTGCTTTCACACTCTAATGGCAGAACTGAGTAGTTTCAACAGAGACTGTATGGCCTGTAATCCTAAAATATTTACTGTCTGACTTTTTACAGAAAAAGTTTGCCAACTCCTGCTGTAGGAGCTTTCCCCAGGGATGATGGTGGGTCAACTTGGACTGAAGCGCCAAAGTCACCCACTAACACACCAGTGGCCATGTATCTATGAAATCCATGCCTCCCACCCACCTCCTAGGCCCTCAGTTGCTTTCTCAATAAAGACCCCACCCACGCTGGTGTCACCTCATCTCTACCTCCCCTCAGGCAGGCTGTGCTCCAGCTTGGCCTTGTTCAGCCCACGATGCCAGGTGAGGTACTTGCTCCAGCCCCTCTAGGCTCAGAGGACGTACTTGCTTCAGAGCCTGGGATCTGCTTCCCCAGTGGCTGCCCTGAGAGCCACAACCTGGAAGCGCAGGGGACTGAAAATTGATCCATGAGAGACAGGAGGGAGCTGACAAATGAATGATCCTGGCTCCTCTCTGACTGTTCTGAGGTTCGGTGCTTGGCCATCAACATCTGCATGACTGCAGCCACTCAGGATGGCACCATTTTGCATTCGCTCTTTATCCCTGTAGGCCTTTTCCCTCACGCTTGCTGCCCTGGGTTTGCCTTCTACAATAGGAAAGCCCGACTATGACACCCGTAGAAGTCCTTTGTTTGATGTAGTAATTTCCCCAATGATTCACACACTTTTACTATTATACAGCATCAAAGGCATGCCTCTATGCCTATGAAACATGTATTTTATGAAATACTCAGGAATGGTGGATTTGTTTGTTGGTATGTTTTAGATTTTCCTAAAACGCACCATATCATTCACTTTGCAGAGGAAAAAAAAAAGAATGACACGTTATATTTGACCACAATCAGTACAAGAGTAATTACTTTGAAAAATTAGGAGCTTTTTGGGGAGTAGATGGTATCTGCCAGTGCATTTACTAATTACTCAGAATAAAAATATCCTGTCTCCCCTGATATGTAATGAGCTTCTAGAAATCAATATAAACACCAAAATAAGAAAAAAGTTAAAAAAATATATAAGCAAAAGATATGTACAGTAGGTTCACAGAAAGGGAAATATGGCTTTTTTACATATGAGGAAATGCTTAATCTCACATGTAATAAAAATACAAATTAAAACTTGAGGACTTCCCTGGTGGCGCAGTGGTTAAGAATCCGCCTGCTAATGCAGCAGACAAGGGTTCTATCCCTGGTCTGGGAAGGTCCCACATGTGGCGGAGCAACTAAGCCTGTGCACCACAACTACTGAGCCTGTGCTCTAGAGCCCATGAGCCACAACTACTGAGCCCACGTGCCACAACTACTGAAGCCTGTGCACCTAGAGCCCATGCTCCGCAACAAGAGAAGCCACCGCGATGAGAAGCCCACACACAGCAATGAAGAGTAGCCCCTGCTCGCCGCAACTAGAGAAAGCCCGTGCACAGCAATGAAGACCCAACGCAGTCAAAATAAATAAATTAAAAAAAAAAAACTTGATGAAGAAAATCATAAATTGTCTATGGCAGGATAATCAAACTAAGACAGAAAGGGAAAAAAAACAAAAAAAACAAAAACAAATGACATGCCCCCTTTGTGTTAGGCCTTTCCCCGTGTGCAATGTGCATCTACATTATACAGTAACCAGTCCTCCTCAAAGCAGGAGGATGAAATCAACCTTTGAGAAAAAGTGGGCCCCTTTCTTCAGATGACAGCATTATAATTCTATGATTAATATATTTCTTTTTCATCTCATACAAGGGGTTGCATTTCTATACATGCATATTTGACAAAATAAAAAAAACTTTGATGAACTGAGTACACAATGCTAACCTGTCAATATGATACAAAATTTCTTTGTCTCAAAAATATATAAAACTGCATCTCTAACTCCTGATCAATGGAGCAGTTCTCAGAGATTCTGAGAATCTGTTTCCCAGGTTTTAATCTTCAGTTTGGCTTGAATAAAATTCTCTTTTCATTCTGCATAGCTTGATCATTATTTGATTTTTCGTCGACAAGTTACAAGGTACAATTTTTCACTTACCAGTTTGGAAAAAATTTTAAAAATCTTATACCATATTCACTAGAATGTGGAGAAATAGTTACTTTTAGAAATTGCTATAAGAATTATTTGCCTAGAGAGGGCAATTTAGCAATATCAACCAAATTATAAATGTACATCTCCACTGACCAAGCAGTTCCACTCAGACATTTGTCCTATGAATGTACAGATAGACATGTGCAAAAAAATCCTATGTACAAGGTTATTCTCTGCAGCCCTGTGTGAAATGGCAAAAGACTGTAAACATCCTAAATATCCAATAGGTCTGGTCAAAGAAATGTTGTTACATCTATATAAGAATTTTTTTAAAAAATGAGAAAGACTTTTATGTAGTAATATGAAACTAACTGATATGTAATATTAGGTAAAAAAAGAAAAGCAACATATAGAACAGTGGGTTGTGTGCTATCATTTGTGTAAACATATTTGTATTCTTTATGCATAGAATTTCTTTGGAAGACTATGCAGGAAAAATTTAACATTGGTTGGAGGAAATTGGGGGCTGACAGGTGAGTTTTATTTTTCACTGTACACCTTTTTGTATCTTTGAATTTTTAAATATGTGATTGTATTACCTAGTCTTCAAAAAATTGTTTTAAAAAATTAATGAAAAAAATATAAACCTCCCACATACAGTAATATGGTAGACTAGATATCCCCAAACTGTCCCACTATAAGACACCTAAAACCCTGGGAACATTTTTTTAAAAAATATTTTAAAATTCATGGCTAAGCTGACATGAAATTAAGAGAAATCCTCAGAAGTCAGAATTAAAGAGAGAGCACAAAACTAGGAGAGCCAACGAACGCTAAAGCATGATTGCACTAAGGCATCTGTAAATCCCTGGAGAGAAGAACTTGGTGTTCAAGTCTCAGGGAGAAGGACAGAAATACTGCCTGAGGTCCGGGAAGGAGGGAGTCAGCACTCATCGTCTCAAGTAAAGATGGGGCCTTTAAAAAGACCCTTAACGAAGCAGTAACTCAGGGAAACATCTATCCCACAAAGGGAGGCAGCAAGAAAACTTGCCGAAGCAGCCTTGACTCTGAGGAGAAGGGCCAGAAATATGCCCTGGAAGCCTTAACTTTCCAACTCATTGTATAAAGTTAACATCACTTTGATAACCAGAAAAAAAGCAAGAAAAGAACTCAGAGAACATCTTGCTCATGAACATACATGCAAAATCCTAAACAGAGTAGCAGCAAACCAGGTATTGATCAGCAAATATAATACAACATGACTAAGTTGGGTTTATCTCAGATCAGTCTGGTTTAATATTAGTGTCCAAAAACAAAATTCAACTGAGTAAATTTTGAAGATATTTTATTGGCTCTATTCAACAATTCATGAATCAGGCAGCATCCCATTAGCAGATGGAAAGGAGCACCAAGGAGCTGTACAAAATGAAAGACTTTTGTAGGCAGAAGGGAGCAGGAACAAGGTAATCATACTAGTCAAAAAGCAAGCTGGTTATTGCAAGGTCCCTTTTCTTTAGGGGATGGCAGGGGTCTGTCAGGCCGATGACCTAACCAGTGCTGATCAGGCGATCCCTGACTGACTGGTTTAAGATTCCATTTCTGGGAAAGCCAGAAACTGTAATTAAGTCTCAGTTTGGTGACATAGGGCTTAGCGTGACCAACTGCATTTGGGGCCTGGTGTCTTGTTTTTAACATTAGAAAATCTATTAATGCAATTGACCACGTGAACAGTAAAGAAGAAAGGTAATATGATCATCTCAATAGAGACAGAAAAAGCATTGAATAATGATTAAACAAAACTGTAAAAAACTAGGAACCAGATGAAGGCTATCCCTAAAACACTATGGCAGATACCATTCTCAATGATGAAACACTGAAAGCTTAAAAAATGGAACAACATGAAAACGCTTGTTCTCATAACTGATCATTGTTTGATAGGTCCTCACTTGTAAAAATAATAAAAGAATAAGAAATAAAAGATGGAATGGCTGGAAAGGAAAAAAACAAACTGACATCAAAGCATGTAATAGTCTTTATAGAAAACCACAAGACTCTACAGCCAAATTAATAGAATTAATAAGATCAAGATTGTTGGACATAGGTCATGTACAAACACTAATTGTGTTTCTACATACCAGTAACAGTGAAAAAAAAATTTTTTTTTTTTTTTTTACAAAATACCATATATAACTACAATAAAACAGATAATATACCTAAGAGGAAATCTAACAAAAGACAGATTTATGGAAACAAACTGTGAAATGTAATTGAGAGGTTCATTAGTATAAACTAACAATTCTAACAAACTCCAAATTCTCAGTGGTAGAACACAACAGAAGGTTTTTTTCCTTTCTCTCCCAACAGTTCAGTGTGGGTATTCAGTGGGAAGACTTCACACAGGGAGTGGGGGGCCAGATTCTTCTAATCTGTGGCCTCATCATTTCTTGGGGTCTCAGAATCCTCTTCATGATCCCCTGCATCCGTCTACAGTAAGGGGAATAGTCAGAGGGAACAGGGTCCCAGAGGAGGGCCAGGTCTGGGAGTGTGCCACCGAGGAAATGTCTGCTCTCCTTCCACTGTTCAGAACCCATCCACCCGGGGCCACACCACACTTCCAGGGAAGCTGGGAAATGTAGTCCTGCTGTGAGCTAAAGAAAAGGGAATTGGGCTCCGTGAATCACCAGGCAGTTCTCAGCCATAGACATGAGACAAGACCAAAATAAATGTTTATTGATAAGAAGACTCAATATCACAAAAGCATTAATTATCCCCAAGTTGACTTTTAGATTCAATTCAATGTCAGCCAAAATTCTAATGGAGCATTTCATGGAACTTGAACAGCTGATTTTAAAATGTATTTGAAAGAGGAAATGGCCAAAAATAGCCAAAATTTTCCTGAATGGGGGCGGGGGGCGGCGGGGGAGGACTGCCCTGTCAAGAAATATAACTTACTATTGATATAAAGCTCTAGTCATTTAAATGGTATGGTGCTGGTCCAAGGACAGAAAAATACACCAAAGGACCAGAAACAAAAGCCCATAAGTAGTGGATATATGTATACGTATAACTGATTCACTTTACTGTACAGCAGAAACTAACACAACATTTTAAAGCAACTATACTCCAATAAAAATTAATTTTAAAAAAAGAATAAACATATTAAAAAGGAAAAAAATCCCATAAGCAGAGCCCCATACCTGTGAGTGACACATGATAGGGGAACCACAGGTCTGCAAGGAAAGGACTGACTTTCCAGTGAATAGGGCTGGGATCAGTTAGGGGTCTTTTGTCCACATTATTGTTTTTATTGTTTTATTGCTTTTCTTGACAAACAGTTAAATGTAAAAGGTCACACTTTATTGGTTTTAAAAGAAAATACAGAATATCTTTAAGACCATGGGGGAAAGGATTTTTAAACATGACACAAAAATGTCATACAAAAAAGGAAATAATTGACAAATTAAATCACACTAAGATCAGGATGTTGAGTTCATCTGAAAAAGCCATAAAGAAACTGAAAAGGCAAACGATAGGCTAGGAAAATATGTTCTCAATACAAATAACTGACAAGGGATTAGTATCTAAATATAAAAAGAATCCCCACAAATCAGTAAGAAAAAGAAAACAACCCTGTAGCAAAATAGAAGAAAGACAAGAACAGATTTTCACAAAAAAGGAGACCCAAATGACCAATAAACACATTTAACCATGCCTCAACTCATTAATAATTATTAATTCATTAATAATTGTGGAAATGCAAATTAAAATTACAGTGAAATATGGCTTTCCACTCACTAGATTGGCAAAATTTTAAATCCCCAATCCAACAATTGGGGACAACAGGCATTCTTTTACAAGATGTATACATATGTTGTAAGTCGATAAAGAAAAACAAGGGAATAATACATACCTGAGGATAGGGGTTACCTCAGAAAGGTGGGATGAAGGGAGGGGACACACGGGAGGGCGTCCCATTCTCTGTACTTAAACAAAGGTTGGCTACATACACAAATGTTTTTATTATAATTATTATTATGATCTTATATGTGTTTTACATATATATTCTATTGTATACACATATATACATGTTCTATTGTATATAGGAAATATTCCATAATTTTTCAATCAGGCTACGAAAACGAAATAAAGACACTATCTTGACTCTGGAAGACTTGAAATATAGTCAAGAAAGCAGAAAACCAAACCATCCCCATACAAGTTGTGTGGGTATTCATGCACCATGAGAACCAAGAGGAGAGAGACATCAGTTCTGCCTGGGAGACCTGGGGAGGCCCTATGGAAGGATGGAAACTTTGAGTGGAGCCTTGGAGAATGAGTGGGAGTTTTCCAGAGACAGAGAAGCATCCAGATCAGCGAGACTAGATTTCCAAAGTGGGGCGGGGGTGTCGGGGGAGGCGGAGAGCCGTGGCACGAGAGCCCGAGGAGAGGAAGAGCGCCAGAGCGCTGACTCTGCTCTCACGGGTGTGTCCACGCCACGCGCCCATTTCTGCTGTCAGGCTGGAGGCAAAGTGATTGCTGCTGTCATCCTGGTCGTTGTTTTTCAAGCCACCCCACCAGCCCAGCACCTCTAAATGGAAAACCGAATCTCTGAAATAAATGAGATTGTGGTAGGAGCGTGAAATGGTCAAGCAACCATGACCAGTGTGGGTCCATCCATCCTCAAGGTGGTGAGATCCCCCCAGCCTGTCAGACTGCAGGTCTCACTGTGCACCCTTATTCCAAAGCAAACAGAGGGAGCTTGTGACGGCGTTTGCAAAGCCCAAGAAAAATGTTGTGGTTATTCTGAGTAAACATAAGCATGGCTTTGAGAGGAAAATACGTTGTGAATTTTGAGATCTGTCTAGATTTTAGATACTTCGTGTCTGACCACATCACAGTGCCAAAGGAAGGTAGCAATTTTTCTTTCCCATCAAACCTGTAGCCAAACCTACTAATTAACAAAATGACTATACTGGCGTCCAGCTTTCCCTCGACACCGCCTTCTGTTCTCTGATAGAAAAACTAGAAGGGGGAAGGGGGACAGTACAGTTCTAGAAGGCAAGTAGCCTGAGAAAAGTAGCAGGCCAGTAGGGTTTGCTGCCTTCACAACAAACCGGTCCATACAGAAGAGAGCTGGCAGGCCCATCAGGGGGGAGGGGCCAAAGACCCACGAGAATCCCTTATTTTTGACAATTATCTTCCATTATTGCTAGAAAATCATGTTACCATCATCCAAATTGCTTTTCTTTGATCGGTAATTGCTTTTCTTCTATCAGTCTTTTTCATATACCCTGGGTTTGGTTGAAGGGGTTTGGTGTTTGATGTTTGAATTACATTATGAGTGACCCAGTGAAGCAGGCAGAAACCATGGAAACAAACTGACATTGTTTTAACTTTTAGCTGTTTTTGGTCTCTCAGCAGGAATCAGGCGAAGAATCTCAGAAGAGTCTACTAATCTCTCAGAAGTGACGGCTGGGATAAGGATGTCAGGAACTCCTTATCCTGACTAACCCTAGTCCTTGAAGAATGGGGGTATTGCATTGCATTGACTGTTTTTTATTAAGTAACCTAAGTTTGGGAAGATTTTTCTATTGCTTTTGCTTCTACTGTTGTGAATGCTTTTGTTAAACCCAAGGAGGAAGCAGCAACTGACAAAGTGGGTTTGGAGTCAGACCGACCTGCTTAGAAGCCAGCTTTCTTGCCTTATTAGTTTTAGTAGTTCCTTTATCCAAATAAATGTACTGTAATTTCATAACCCCATAGTTTCCATTTCTTTATATTTATGAATAACACTACATCAAACATCTTTGTATGAAAATTTTGGTTCCCTGGGGCAGACACTGTTGGCTGCTTCCCCAAAAGTCATTCACCCTTCTTCCCTCCCAGCAGTACCCTGGTGCTGTGCAGGCAGCCGCGTCCATTGTGGCCACCACTGTCCCTTAGGGGGCGTGCATGTGGTCCCGTTCTGAACAATGAAATGAGAAGGGAAGTGCTGCGGAGGCTTCTGGGAAAGCATTTCTTGAAGGAGGTCCGTTTTGCCCCTTCTCTCTTCTTTTCTGGTTGGCCACTGTCACATAAGGACTGGACACTTTGAGTTGCAACGGCTGATAGCACCACCACCACCACCAGGGGAGACCACAAACTGTGGATGGCAGAATGGGAAAAGAAAGGTCTGAGGTCCTTCATTACATCATGGATACACCAAACCCATTCCAGGATGTCTTACCACCAGACTTCTTGTTACACGAGCGATGAATATCTGATTACTGCTGTTACAGCAGCATTGAGTTTTCTGCCGCTGGCAGCTGAAAGCATTCTAACTCCTACATATAAATCTAAATGATTTCCTAGAACAGGATCCCAGGTGTGGAATTTCCAGCTTTAGATTATTGATATATACAGACAAATCTCGCTCCAGAAGAGTTCCAATTTACACTCCCATCAGCATATGTGAGACACATTCTCACCACAACCTTCTCAATACTGAGTCACTGAGTAATAGCTTTCTTTAAAAATCACTGCTAACTTGGTAGGCAAAACTTATGATCTCAAAATCGGTGTTTGTTCATCTCCATTTGGTGAAGTGAGACGTGACCAGACTTGGCCTAAGAGAGCCTGGTGGCATCCAGCCCAGGAAGTGGGGGGCATGGTTGGTCTCAGGCTTTGAGAAGAGATTTGTTACCCCCATGTTCAGACTGCCTGAGAGTGAAGATCCTTAGAGCTGATGGGCAAAAGAGTCGGTAAATACAAGGAAAGTGGCATAAAAGGAGCTTCCTGAGGCTTTTTATTATCTCCTTGGTTGAAAAATTCTAATATGATTGGACTGGAGTAGGGTCTCAGGCACAGGCAGTCTTTTAACTCTCCCAGCTGATTCTAATATGTAGTCGGGTTGAGAAGCACTGATACAGCCCACATTGAGGACTCAGTTTTTTATCATCGTCCTGTTCACCTTCAAAAGCTATTTGAAGCTTGTTTTCAGACGTCCTACTCCATAGAGTCTCTCATTGGAAAACATCCCTTGACCCTTTTAGTTATAATCTTCATTTGGGATGTCTTTTCTGATCAGAACATGTTTCCGAAACACCTGCAAATGATGGCAGGGCCAGTGCTCAATGAACCCCCTACATCTAGTGCCGATGAATTTCAGGCCAGCCCAACCCTGGGAAAATCTCCTCTTCCCTCTAAGCACACCCTAGAAGAAACTCCCTCCTTCCCTGCCTGATGCAAGGGTCACACTGTTTCCTCCCTGTAGATTTTACCTCTTTTTTCCACATGGACCCAGTCAGGACTGAATGATGACTACACAGAGAGCAAACAGGAGAGGGGAGCTTCCCAAGAACTCTGGTAGGGGATGTGGGCATGGTAGTGACAGCTGTCTCAGGGTCCACTGTCCTTTTCCTTACCCCTCCAGTCATTGCTGGAAGGACAGACAGACAGGTGTGGAGAACAAGTTATTTGAGGGCAAGGATGAGTGAATTAGCGACAGTTCCAGTCCCCAGGATGCTGCGGTCTGCCGGGAGCTCCTGGCACCCGTTCCTGAACCTCTATTTGGACCACTAGAGGTGGGAGGGGCTTAAAACTCTGGCTTTGGGATGTTCTGTTAAAGCCCGCTGACCAAAGATTACCAGACACTCACCTGCAGTCTAAGAAAAAAAGATGTTAGGTTTACTGAGCTTGCTGCAGCAGGAGAGGATGGCCCCAGAGGCTCAGGAGAGGGAGCTGGCAGGGGCTTCTCACAGGACCTGCCCAGTGCTGGGTGATTCTCAGGAGGGATTGGGAAGGTGGGGGGCAACCCTAGACTAGATGCTGTGAAGAACAGAGTATTTTGGTAACTGGAATCTAACGTTATCTAGAAAACAGGGGCACTAGAGTTGCTTGTAACTGGTGAAGGGAGAGCAGTCACTCAGATTCATCAGAAGAGGGAGTCAGTTAGTCACCTGTGTGTTTGGCCTTGTTCTGTCTCTCCTTCCAAACGTTTCTGAGGGTGAGGGGCTTGCCTGAACATCGCTTCCGTGCAGATTGGGAAACCAACGGCCTGGCTGCCAGCAGGGCCGGCTTTCACATTTTCGGTTCAAAACCCCGTGTTCTTCTTGAGAACCCAGAGAGATTGTGTCATCATTTCTTGCCTCAGCAATCCCTGTTCTCTTCACAACAGTGACTACGTGCTTTCAGAGATGGGTCAACAATAAACATTCTAAATAAAATTGTCCCAGTCAAAACTGTGAAACGCATCCTTTTTTCACTGTGTAATTGAATGTCTGCACATTATCTGAAGATGCATCCGTCAAGGAGTTCCTGTTTCCAGAAATGCCCATTCTGCTGTGGGTAACAGAAATCTGAACAGCTTTGCCCTAAATAAACCGGGGTGTTCCTTTCCTTATGTAATGAGAACCCGGAGGAGGGCAACCCGGATGAATTCAGCAGTTCCATTATGCTCTCAGAGACCCGAATCTTTGCATCCATCCTCTCAGCCATCCGGGTCGTGGTTGATGTCTGGGGATGACGTACAGGATGGCAGCTTCACCTTTAGCACGATGACTGCATTCTGAGAGAGAAGAAATGTAAGAACAGAAGACAAAAACTCATGCTACCTGGCTCTGCCTCTTTAAAGAGCTTTCTGGGAAGCCTCCATCTATCAACTTCAGCTTCTGTCTCATCTGCCTGCGAGATGTCACGTGGTTATCCCAACGCAAGGAACACCGGGGGATGTTTTCCTAGCCTGGCTTACAGAACCATGTGCCAAAATTGAGTTCCCTCAGGGAGGTAGAAGTGGAGAATGGATATCGGGAGGGCCGCCAACGTCTGAGTTATGCACCCCTTAGGTCCCTGCAAATCTTCCTTTACTGAGAAAGAAGTTTCCTAGGTGTGTTAGTTATATATTGGAGGTGGAACAAATTACTCCAAAACTTAACGGCTAAATACAGCAAGCGCTTATGATCGTACACAATTTCTGAGACTCGGGATTCTGGGAGCGGCTTAGCCGGGTGGTCCTGGCTCAGGGTTTCTCATGAGGCTGCAGGATTTGAAGGCTTAAAGGGGCTTAAAGGACCCACTTCCAGGATGTCTCACTCACATTGCCCTTGGCTGGAGGTCTCAGTTCCTCACGCCCTGGGCCTTTCCCAGGGCTGCTTGGGTGTCCTCACCAAGCGGTGGCTGGCTTCTCCCAGAGCCAGTGATCCAAGAAGGAGACAAGGAGGATGTCATGATGCCTTTTATGACCTGGTCACACACCATCTCTTCCATCATATTTTATTCATTAGAAGTGAGTCACTAAGTCCAACCCACACTCAGGGAAAGAGCGATTAATGCCTGCTTTTTGGAGGGAGGAATGCATGTATTTGTGAAGACATTTAAAAACCACTTCCTCCTGGGTGGACTGCCCCTGAGCTCTTCTACCCCTCTGACCTCACGCCCTCCTTTATATCTCTTCCCTCCTTGGCTCACTCTCCCTCTTTCTTTTCCCTCTTCCTTCTTCTTCTCTGTCATGAGTTCTCCTGGGTTTCCTTCCCTCTGGCATATGATCCAGTAGCAGAACAGCCTCCCTCCCCCAAAAGCCAAATTGACCTCAAAGCCCTTCTAAGATTCTGGTGGCTGAAAGTCAGCAAGGAGCAAGGCACGAGGATGGGGTGGGCTGATACCAGTGTTGATTCTGAGGGTCTGATCAGGGTTCTGAGGACCAAAAATATCATGGAACCTCCACCCTCCTCTTATGCATAAATCAAAAAACAAAACAACACTATGCTGCAAAAGACAGGTAATGAAGTTCAACAAAACTTCTGACTTTTCTCAAAACTATTTTGCTAGGGTTTTTCTTGAAATATGAAATATCAGATTCTTCCCCTGCATTTGTCATTGTTGTTTTGTCTCCCAGCTTTGCAGGAGCTCAAAATACCTGCTTAGCCTCGCCAGTAATTCAGCCCTGGTGGATGAGTCACACTTAAAATGATAACAACTGTGAAATGAGCTCCAGGCTGCTCTGACTCACAAACGCTTGAGGAATGTATGAGGAATCTCTATAGTACTTTCAAACTGGTGCCCATCCCACCCACTGCACCGGCCATCCCTGGGGTCCGGGCAGCTAGTAGCTGCTGCAGCCCAGGTTGCGAGTTATCTCCCGATATCCGTCTTTCCCTTCTTCTGTAAATAACAGAAGTTCCCATTTTTCACTGGGCTCATGTCTGTCTGGAATAAAGACCATCTTTCCCAGCCTCCTTTGCCACTAGGTATGATCATGTCCGTAGGTCTGGCTAATGGAATGTAAGCAAAAGTGCTATATGTGATTTCTGGGAAATGTCCTTAAAGGGAGAGAACATGCCCTTCTTTGTCCAGTTCTCCGTCCTTCTATCTGAAATGGGAACAAAATGGCTGGAGCTCAGCACCCATTTTGGGCCGTGAGGTGAAAGTCACACACTGAGGATGGCAGAGTAATAAAGTAAAAGGAGGGACTTCCCTGGTGGCGCAGTGGTTAAGAATCCACCTGCCAATGCAGGGGACACGGGTTCTATCCCTGGTCTGGGAAGATCCCACATGCCTCGGAGCAACTAAGCCCGAGGGCCACAACTACTGAGCTTGCGCTCTAGAGCCCATGCTCCGAAACAAGAGAAGCCACCGCAATGAGAAGCCCGTGCACCGCAAGGAAGAGTAGCCCCTGCTCACCGCAACTAGAGAAAAGCCTGCACGCAGCAACGAAGACCCAACGCAGCCAAAAATAAATAAATTAATTAATTTTAAAAAAAAGTAGAAGGAGCCTGCATTCTTCATGATCTTGGGCCTTCTGTAGCAGCTCTGGACCGTTTACCCCTGAATTTCATTAACATGAAAGGGAAATGAACTTCTATATTTTTCTAACCAGTGTTAATGGGTTTCTGACACTCTCAGCTGACCCTAATCCTAGTGTTACATTTCTTTTATGAACCTGCCCACTGTGCATAGGGACTCCTCCTCTCCTCTCTGATGGCCTGTCTAGTTTCTGACCCTTGCTCTGTCCCTGTCCTCTTGGGGGCTGGTCTTCCTGATCATTCTCTGTTCCCTAAGAATCTGCTTCGAGACCTAGTCTGTGACCTGTAAGTGTACTCTCTCACCCCACTCCAGACTTCTCCTCCCTCACTGCCCTTCTGGTTACATCTTAGGAAGACTGGACTAGGGCCCCCACAGAGGAAGGAAAGTGGCTGCACAAAGCAGAAATAACCCAGGGGTGCCGATTCATGGGGGCACGCTCACTGGAAAGTCATGTCTGTCCAAACGGAGGATCCTTCCTTGCCCTCCTTGACCTTCCCCACAGCTTCAATTCACTTTGTGCCAAATGAGAGCCATTTGGGTTTAAAATATAACTTAAAAAACTACAGCCAGTGTGGAGGAGTTATGGGACTATTTTCCGTTTGCAGTTTACTGTGAATTAATTTAGTCCAATTTCTTTCATTATTCATTCTTTCATTAAACATTCACTAAGAGCCTATTCTATACACTAAGAGAGAGAGACAGAGATTTCGATAGATATAGATAATTTATTATCTGACAGATCTGGAGGTCAGAAGTCCCACATGGGTGTCACTGGACTAAAATCAAGGTGTCAGCAGGGCTGGGTTCCTTTGAGAGAATCCATTTCCACACCTTCGCCAGCCCCTAGAGGCTGCCCACATTCCTTGGCTCCTGTCCCTTTCTGCCATCTTTGAAGCCAGCAACAGCCAGTTGAGTTCTTCTCATTGCATCTCTCTGACCTTTCTTTTCATCACTCATCTCTCTCTGAGCACAGCAGGGACAGTTTCCCAGCTTCCTGTTCTCAGACTCAGGCGTAGATTGGGCCCCACCCAGATAATCAAGAATAACAGCCCCATCTCAAGGTCTGTAACTTTAACCACATCTGCAAAGTCCTTTTTGCCATATAAGGTTACATATTCACAGGTTCCCAGGATTGGGGCAAAGGTATCTTTGGGGGCCCCCAAATCCTTAAATCTACAAGCCCCAAAGCCACTGCCCACAGCAAATTTTCTTAAAATCCCTTTTCCTCTCCCATCCACTTCTTCCCAAAGCTCCAACTGCTTTTGCATCTCTCTCCTCCATATTCCCCAGAAAGACCCCCAGGCCCAGCCCCTGAGCTACTTCCTTTATCCTGTCGCCCCCTCCGTCCCGCGATTGGGGAGACAAAAAGTCACAAAAGGAAACTTCTCTAGTGGGCAGGAGAGTCCCCTCACACTGGTTCTGCCTGTTGCTGTGGGCTGTAACCACCATTTATAACTCGGTTTCTTTGGGAAACCATGTTAGGGGCTCCGGTGAGGTCCACAGCTGACATGGCGCGGGGCGGGGGGCTGGGGTAACAGGCGGAGGCGTCTATCTCTTGGAGACCTCTGCTCCTCGTCCCCAGTGCCCCACTGATGACCAAGGACACAAGGGTCCCCAGCTTCTTTCCCCTCCTAGATCCCGTCCCTCGCAGCGCCATTGGCTGCGACGACCTTGACCTGCAGCGAGGGCACCTGGAGTTCTCCAGGTCCGGGGCCGAGCCCGGACGAACCCTGGAACGACATTTGCTGCTTCTACGCCCTCCTCCTCCTGCCTCCGACTCTTCTCCCTCCAGCTCCGGCCCCTCGCGGGTCACGGACGCCCTCCAGCCTCCGCCCCTCGCTGCGACCGCCCCTGGCAGCAGTCTCCATGGCGCACACCGCACGCGGAAAGCCACCTGACAAGGGACGCAGGGACCGGGCGCCCGAGTGAGTGCGGGCCGCAGGCCAGTGGCCGGGAGCGTGCAGGATGAGCGCGAGGTTGCTCCGGCACCCCGAACTGGGAGGCCCCTAGTTAGATGCTCCAGACCGGCTGGGACCTGGGCTCCGTGGAGGTTGTGCTTTTGCGCCTCCCCCGCCCCAGCGACACCGGCCCTCCCCACCCGGACATCCCCAGGGTAGGAATTTCCGGCCTCGGTGGGTAGTGAGGATTCTTTCCGGAATCTGTTGAAATTGTTGCGTGCATCTGGGGTCTTGAAGAAGGCACCGGAAAGCAGCCCCTCCTTGCCCTCCCTCTCCTTGTCCCCTGAGAGCCAGCCGCTGTTGGAGCTGGGCTGGCAGGGGACTCAGAACGGGGATCTTTCTCCCCCTCTTCCTCGGGACAGGGGGCAGTGCCCTCGGCCCGAACTCTCACCCCCTCAGCCCCCGTCCCCACCGTCCCACTTCCAGGAGCGTCACAGCCAGACAAGATGAGAAAACCTATCATAGGGTGGGATATCTACTCCTTAGGCCCCCAATAAATATTCATTAACTTATCAGCCAATCAGTGCTGGCCTTGAGTACCTAGATAGCTGCTAACCTGGGCCACACATTTACACATTTATGGGAATGACAGAAAGAAATGCTCATGATAAAATATTAAGTGAAAAACTCAAGCTTTAAGAGGGTCTTAATAGAATGTATGTGTGTATACTTTGTGCTTCTGTAAATACCCAGAAAAGGCTGATGAGAAATACTTGATATTGTGAACAGTAATATTGTATAGCACCTGTCTTAGTCAGCTTGGGCTGTCATAATAAAATACCAAAGACGACAGAAATCTGTTTTTCACAGTTCTGGAGGCTGGGAAATCCAAGCTCAAGATACCAGTAACATAGGTTTTATTTTGAAGCCTTTTCTCTTGGTTTCTAGGTGATGGCCAATTCAACAGCTTAGGGGTAGGGGATGGGGGGTGGGGTAATCCCTCTGGTATCTCTTTGTTTAAGGGCACTAATCCTATCATTAGGGCCTCATCCTCATGACCTCATTTAACCCTAATTACCTCCCAAGGGCCCCATACCGTCACACTGGAGATTAGGGCTTCAACATAATGAATTTTGGGGGGTGCAAATATTCAATCCATAAAGGTATCTAATAGGTGGTACTTTAGAGTGGTTACTGATTTGGGCTGTGAAGCCAGACTGTCTGAATTTGAATCCCAACCCCAGCACTTACCAGTGTCTTCCCTTAGACAAATCACTTAACCTCACTATGCCTCAGGTTCCCTCCTGAGCATTTACTATGTGCCAGGATCTGTTCTTAGCATTTGTCATGTACTAACTTATTATTCCTCATAACAATTCTCTGTCACCATCATTTCCATGTTACTGATGAAAAGAACTTTACATTTGTTATCTCATTTAATCCTCACAAATGTCAGAGAGGTAATATTCCCACCATTTTTACAGATGAAGAAAATGAGGTTTGGGGAAGTGAAGTTGGTTACCCACAATCACCCCACTAATAACTGACAGACACAGGATTCAAACCAGTTCTGCTTGACCCAAAGCCTGGGCCACCCACTTCTCACCCACACAGTCTCCCATGATGCCATGCAGTGTTTGCCAATTGCCTGATGATAAGCATCACCCAAGATGCTTTCCAGAAATGGTCTTGGGAGTCAGTAGGCTCAGTTCTGTTTCCAGCCAGAGCAAACCCTTTCTTTCCCTTTCCAGGTCTCAATTTTGTTCCATGTAAAACAAGAAGTTAGACCAGGCCCAAGATGGCAGATAGGTTTGGGTAACTGCCAAGTCTGGTGGTTCTGCAGCAGCTGCTGGAGCATAGCTGTGAGCAGAATTCTGGGGCTACAGCTGGGTGGTAGCCATGGGTCAGGGGACTGGTAGGGTGAATAACCATCTTGGTTTGCCCAGCATTTTCCTGGTTTTAGCACTCAAAGTCCTGGGACAGTTGGTCATCCTAGTGATGGCTTAGATGGGTTAGACAACCTATAAACTCCCAACCAGAGCTATTAATAATGTAATTTTCCCTTACCCCACTACCTGTGTCTCTACATTCTGCTGGGTTCACTCTCCCTTTCCAGAATGTTTTTCACTCGTGATGGGCTAATTTGTTATGCAGCAATAGGATATTAATGCAAGTGTGACCTAATTTGAAAATGTGAACTACCCCCAGTAGCTCACATGGCATCTAACAGATGTTGCTAGCTTTCTCTTGGAAATTTAAAATATCCCAAAGTGCCCTGTAAGTTTGCGGTGCCTCCGTGCTCCTCAGTACACAGTTTGGGATCTGTGACTCTGAGACATGAAGCATTTCTAGAGACAAAGAGGAATATTAAATAATGTCAAAAGGGTATATCCCCTAGGAAAATTTATCAGTTCTAAATTTGTAGGTACCTAGTAACATAGCTTCAAAATATACAAGAAAAAAATTTATGCTACAAATAATAAATGCTGGAGAGGGTGTGGAGAAAAGGGAACCCTCCTACACTGTTGGTGGGAATATAAATTGGTGCAGCCACTATGGAGAACAATATGGAGGTTCCTTAAAAAACTAAAAATAGGGTTACCATATGATCCAGCAATCCCACTGACAAAATCAGTACTGATTCTTGCGGCCAGCAGAATAATAATAACATCAATAATAATAAAAAAAGTGCTTCCACTATGTGCCAGGCATTGTGCAGTGCTTTATAAACTTATCTCATTTAACCCTTATGACAACCATAATCCATTTTACAGATGGGGAAATGGAGTCTTGAAGAAGAGTGTTTATAGCTTATCTGAGGCCTCCCAGTGAATCAAGTGGTGGAGACAAAACTAAAATCCAGGTCTGCTCCCCTCCAAAGCCCACATTCTTAACCACTGTAATTACTGCCTGGCAAGAATTATGTCTACGAAGAGGATTATGACACTTTTAAATCAATGTGTCCTTGGAAATATTTAGTATCCACTATTAATGCTAATTGTGTTCTGTAATAATTGAGTTCCATGAGTACTGCCCACATTTTAAACAATCTAGAAGAAAGAACCTGGTCCCATGAGTATAGACCTTGCAAATTGACATTTTCTGCTCTCTTTTGATTCCCCACTCCCATTTTAAGATTAGTGAAGCACTGGGACTTCCCTGGTGGCGCAGTGGTTAAGACTCTGTGCTCCCAGTGCAGGGGGCCCGGGTTCGATCCCTAGTCAGGGAACTAGATCCCACGTGCATGCCGCAACTAAGAGTTCGCATGCCACAACTAAGGAGCCCAAGCACCGCAACTAAGGAGCTGGTGAGCCGCAACTAAGGAGCCCACCTCCTGCAACTAAGACCCAACACAACCAAATAAATAAATAAATAAAAGTAGGAAACTTTCTAATGTACACATGTATATCTGCAAAAAAAAAAATTCTGCCCTCAAAAAACTCTTTAAAAAAGAAAAAAAGATTAGTGAAGCACTTTATGACTTTCAGAGAAGGGTATGCAGCAACATTTGCTAATTTTTAGTGGGGAAAGTGTGATCTGCTCCTTAAAAAGACATCTGTGTGTTGGGTTTCAGGGCAAGTTACTGTTTTCAGAATCCAAGTGGAATCTAACACTATGAAACAATGCCAAGAGAAAAGGAAGAAAAACGAAAAACTAAAGGAGCGCCCCTACCCATTGTTCCAACGCTTCAAAAGTTCCTGAAAACATACGAGAAGCATTGTGCACAGACTCAAGACGTCCGTGTGTCCAGCCATCAAAAGGGACTTGAAAACCAGTATCAACCATGAACGGATTCTCAGGAAGGTGAGTGTGTCCTCTCCTTTCCTTATTCTTCCCTGAAATGAATTGACGAGGGTTCCCTCCCAAGGAACATGGGTCCTTAATCCCCTCAAGCCCAGAACTGGTGGTGTCACCCCCTCTGCGTTCCTGCTGCGTGCTGTCCAAAGCCTGACTCTGGCACCAAGATCTGCTCAGCACTTCTCCTACCATCCCCCTCCTCTCTCCCAATCTGCCCATCCCCGTCCTTCCAGCAGGTCTGCCTTTTCTCACACCATTTCACCTCTGGAACAGACAACCCACCCCTCCTCCCATTCTACATCTGGAGAACCCAGCTCAAAAACACCACTTCTGTCATCATTGCAGGACCTCCTTCCCCAGCACTCCTGACCCCTCCAAAAGAATGTCTCCTTGCCTTGACAGCTGGCGTGTCCATGCCATCAGGCCAGACTTGCACACACTCACGCCTCCATTCTCACTTGGAGTGAGATCAGCAAACACATCATTTGGATTTCAGAAAAAAATCTGATGTCTTATCTTTGCTGAGATTAAATCTAGGGATTGAGTGTGAGGGGAAAAGAAGAGAGGCCAGCAGTGAAGCTAAATGGTCAACTCTTCGGACGGAGCACTTGACAGACCAGAAGGGGGAGACTGGCACCCAAAGACAGACTGTCCAGCTTTACAACTTTTCTATCACCAGCCCAGAAAGACAGTCTGTGTTTTAATAATCACATACCTACTGATTTCCTAAAATGCTGTGTTAAACAAGACAACAAATTAAACAAAATAATTAGATAGAGACAGGTGCTTTTAAAAATCATTGCTTTGGACTTACCCTGGTGGCACAGTGGTTAAGAATCCGCCTGCCAATGCAGGGGACACGGGTTCGAGCCCTGGTCCGGGAAGATCCCACATGCCGCGGAGCAACTAAGCCTGTGTGCCACAGCTACTGAGCCTGCGCTCTAGAGCCCGTGAGCCACAACTACTGAGCCCACGTGCCACAGCTACTGAAGCCCGCCCGCCTAGAGCCCATGCTCCGCAACAAGAGAAGCCACCGCAATGAGAAGCCCACGCACCATGATGAAGAGTAGCCCCCGCTCGCCGCAACTAGAGAAAGCCCGCCCTCAGCAACGAAGACCCAACGCAGCCAAAAATAAATAAATAAAATAAAATAAATCATTGCTTTAAGGTGACTTTGACACAAATCCATTACACCCATATTTTTCCTGAATGTGTTTGGGGGTGGAAGGGTGATTACATTGCACCCCACACAAAGAGACCCTCCTGGAGTCCCTCTCTACCATCTCTCTCTTTCGCCTGAACTCCCACTTCCCAGGGCAGCTGCCCTCCTCCCTCTCTCCTCTGGTCCCTTCGGTCTCTCCCTCTCCACCTCTTCTACTCTCCTGTCCCCCACCTGCCCTCCTAGGTCTTTCTAATTCCTTCTTTTGCAGTTGCTTCTCTGGGCTCCCCCTGCACACACACATCTCCCAGCTCATCCCAATGGAGGAGCTTCCCAGAGTCATCCTTTTTGTGGTAAAATAATTACTAATTCATTTTTTTCCTATGTAGTTTTTATAATTAGGCTGCACTACTTAATCATAAGGGTTCGTCATAAATCTCGTTCAAATTTATAACCTCGTCAGCAATGTCTTCCAAACATTTTTAATTACAATCACCATCAGAAATATAATTAACATCATGACCCAGTATATAAGTACTGGAGTCAATCAGTATGACCATAAGAGCTCTTTATGTTGGGTGGGTTGCTTTGGTTGGGTCTCCATTTTGATTTTGTATATCACTAAAATAAAGGTCTCATGAGACAATTATTCTTTACAGCATAGTATACACTCAGATCATCTCCCTTCTTTTCTATTTCATTAAAGAAAGAAAAAAAAAAAAAAGGTGGTTACAACCCACTAAATTGATTTCCCAACCCAAAGAGGGACAGTAACATGCTGGAAAAATCTCTGTCCTGTGGGACTTTTCATGGAGCTTTGCATATGGCAGGAACACCCTAAGTTTGTGTTGAATTATCACCCCAATGCACACTTGATCCACAGTTAATAACTATTTTAAATGTTCTTATGATGTTGTCTAATGATAATATTCTTTCTCCACGTATTTTATGACATCTCTTTATGGTGCCCACCTGTAGTTTTTTTCTTACATTCCAGTTTATACTTGTAAGACCTGATGACTCCCCGCCAAGCATCCTACCAATTTCCTTGGAACCTTTGCTCATGACAGTTCAGGATGAGTGTTACATGCTGGGGAGAGAGATCTGCATCTGGGGCTTTCAGTTGAGCAACCCAGAGATCGCCAGACTCGTGAGTCATGCGTTTTGAAAATAGCTCTTCAGTTCCCTTAAAATTGAATATAAGCATATTACATCATGTGTTCCAGCTATAGTTTATTTGGTTGTTTTGGGAAAAAAACAAGTATTTTTAATGAAATATTTCAAACATATAAAAGTGCAAAAAATAATAGAACTGACATCTATGTACTCACTGTCATGTAATATACTTTTTAGGGAATGAAAATTGCAGATATTTACAAATACAATAGCTAAGGTGTCATCTTACTTCCTTTCCCTCATCTACTTCCCAGAGGTACCACTAGCCTAAAGTTGATGTGTGTCAACCCCGTGCATGTTTTTATACTTTTTTGACATATGCATGTATGTTTTTACTTACATACATGGAATTGTACTTTGTGTATGATTTTGTGGCTTACTCTTTTACTTATATTATGTTGTCAAGATTTCTCCATGCTCATTACTTTTGACTGCTATCATATCACACATAATCTTCATTCCTGAATGACAGTTTTGCTGGATATACACTTATATATTAAATTCTATTATTTTTTAAATTGAACTTCCATTATTGTGACTGAGAAGTCATGTATAGGACTTTACTTCTGGAAAGAGCAAATCAGATAATTCAGATCAATCCTTTTGCTGAGGGTAACAAGAAGCTAAAATACACAATATGGGATATAAAGCAGCTTGATTCCTACTTCACCTCATACCTCAGAATCAATTCCAGATGGATTATAAATTTAAGGCAAAACAATAAAATTTCTAGAAGGTAATATAGGACAATACCATCATGACTCTGGGGTTGAGAAAAACTTCTCAAACAGGACACAAAAAGCATTAATTTTTCTAGTCTCTTGCCTTTTTGAAAATCCCTTATTTTATTTCTCTGAATGTGTTCAACTTTTATTTTATAATCTGTCTAATAGTTTCAATAATCTGAATTATTTTAGAGTATGATATTGCTGACTCTTGCTTCTTCTGGCTCTTACTTATGGTGACATTTCTTTGTATGTTTTTGTCATTTCTTTTTGACTGTAAATTCATATTTCGTGAAAAAAAAATAGTTGTAGCAATTCCTTGAGCTCTGATTTACAGATAGCTTTCTCCAGAGAGGATTTGTAGTTGTTTCTGCCACAAACTCAGAGCTACATTAAATTAAATTCTTGATCTGAGGTTTCTTTGAGCCATCCAAGTGATTTTAATTCAGGGTGCAAACCTGTGCTAAGGCTACTTTGTGAGTTCTCAGGGGATGTGTTTTTTTCCATGTACTCAGTATCAGTTTGAGATGGGCCATTTTCCCTGGGATCCTTTGGGGAAGGGAGAGTTGGGTTTATTTCTAGTTCATCCTTACTCTAAGGACATAGCACTATAATCCACTTTATGTTTTGGGCCACACCTCTATGTAGGATTTCCTGTTGGACTCCTCACCTTGGGCCTAATCTCCTATCCCCTGGACTGTATGATCCATTAAAATCCAAGCTCAAATCTACTGCTTTAATGATGCTCTCAAAAGGAAGCCTGGCCTCAGTGCCCTCTAGGGTCCTACTTTCTCTCATTCATTGACCTTTGTGTATTCCTCAGTAACCTGCCAGTCAATCAACACATTTTAAAAAGATATTTTTAAAACTCTTAGAAGAACGCATGTGGAAAAGCTTCATGATATTGGATTTGGCAATGATTTCTTGGATATGACACTAAAAGCATAGGCAACAAAAGAAAAACTAGATGCATTGGACTACATCAAAATGAAAAACTTCTCTGCTTCAAAAGACACAATCAACCAAGTGAAAAGGGAGAAAATAATTGCAAATCATATATCTGATAAGGGCTAATATCCAGAATATATGAGTTCTTTAACTCATATAACTCAACAACAAAAAAAATAAGCAACCTGATTTAAAATGGTCAAAGGACTTGAATAGACATTCTCCAAAGAAGATATACAAATGACCAGTAAGCACATGAAAAGATGTTCAACATCATTAATCATTAGAGAAATGCAAATCAAAACCACAATGAGATACCATCTCATGTCAACTAGGATGGTTACTATCAAAAAAAGCAGAAAATAATGTGTTGATAAAGACTTTTAGAGGAATTGGAACCCTTGTGCACTATTGGTGGAAATGTAAAATGGTGCAGCCACTATGGAAAATAGTATGGCGGTTCCTCAGAAAATTAAAAAGAGAACTACTGTATCATCACTATGTACCATCTGGGTACATACCCAAAAGAATTCAAGGAAGGGTCTCAAAGAGATATTTGTACATTCATGTTCATAGCAGCATTATGCACAAAAGCCAAAGATGGAAGCAACCCAAATATCTATTGACAGACCAATGGGTAAACAAAGTATGGTATATACTAGAATATTATTCAGCCTTAAACAGAAAGGAAATTCTGACACATGCTACAACGTGGATGAACCTTGAAGAACTCATGCTAAGTGAAATAAGTCAGAAACAAAAGGGTATTGTATCATTTCACTTATACGAGGTACCTAGAGTAGCCAAATTCATAGAGACAGGAAGTAGAATGGCGGTTATCAGGGGCTGCAGGGAGGGGAGAATGGGAGCTTTTGTTTAATGGGTACAGAGTTTCAGTCTTGCAAGATGAAAAAAGTTCCGGAGGTGGATGGTGGTGAAGCTTGCACAATAGTGTGAATATACTTAATGCCACTGAACTTTACCCTTAGAAATGATTAAGATGGTAAATTTTATATGTATTTTACCACAACTTAAAAATAAAATTTTTAAAAGATATTTTAAATATATAACCAGAATTTTTGGTTGTTTTTATTCAGATGGTTAGTCAGGGTACCCAGTCCATTCAAGCTGGAAGCAGAAAGCTGTCCTTGCATGTTCACAGTGATCCTTAGCGGTTCCTTAAAATGTAGCCTTCTCGGTAATCTGGAGGCTGCTGAGGAATTCTACCCGAGATGGCCGTGGTCTTGCCCACAGCAGTGTGGGTGCCCCAGGGAGCAGTGCTGGTGCCCCAGTGGGGGGACACTGCAAACCACTGGTTGAGATCTTCAGGACTTGGTCCAGAGTTTGTTTTGCACAGACCAATGTTAGCATCAGCAGTGATGTGTCACATGGCCTCCTCTGTCAGAAACACAGCTTCAGAAATCCGATCCGGCACTCAGACTAGACTCTCTCTCTCATTAAAGAGGCCTCAGGCACCAGCTCCGTAGTTAAAGTTGCAAGGGCTTGTTTATTCTCAACCGAGGTATAATTTGGAATCCTATCTCTGACCAACATGTCATTACCTCACAAAACCCTAAAACCTCCAAACCCCACCAAAGTCACTTTCAGGCTTAAATTCTGAACTGAGGGAATCCTCAGGTTGTGGTGATTCTAATTGCTAAAAGGTGGCCTTGGTGATTTGATACTCTCTCCTATCAGTTAAGTAGGGATTTAACTGTCATTGGAATCCTTTGTTATTGCAAGAAATGACCTTGCCTTAGGCTTGTGCTTATACTGTGCTACAATATATCTTCTCTCATCATAAAGCTTGATGTTTCCCATACAATTCTTCAGTGCGTCTTCATTTGAAAGGGAAATTATTTTGTGTTCATGCCACTTTCTCCTTGGGTAATTAGAAAGCTATCTTAGGGCTTCCCTGGTGGCGCAGTGGTTGAGAGTCTGCCTGCTAGTGCAGGGGACACGGGTTCGAGCCCTGGTCTGGGAGGATCCCACATGCCGCGGAGCGACTGGGCCCGTGGGCCACAGCTGCTGAGCCTGCGCGTCTGGAGCCTGTGCTCCGCAACGGGAGAGGCCGTGATAGTGAGAGGCCCGCGCACCGCGATGAAGAGTGGCCCCCGCTTGCCGCAACTAGAGAAAGCCCTCGCACAGAAACGAAGACCCAACACAGCCATAAATAAATAAATAAAAATTTAAAAAAAAAAAAAAAAAAAAGAAAGCTATCTTAGAAGCCAAAATGTTGAGGTAATTAACATGAGTGACTTTGAAGTAACTTATAAAAACACAGAGCATATTTATCTTCATCGTGTCAGCACTTTTCACCTTGCGTTCTCAGGCTTTGCTTCTGGAATCGAAGGGGCGCAACCCCTGCCCGTTTACCACCCTCAAACTCATTGATTGCAAGATGGATCCGTGGTCTTTGGGGAGACTTGGGAGGGCTCTGCAGTTCAGCAGTTGCATTTTCTTGTCCTCGATTACTGCAAGTAAGGTGGAATGCGGAGTTCCTTCAAGGCCCTTCCTGCTGTCAGCGGTGGGGAGGCAAAGGCAGGGGAGGGAAATGTCCGGGTTCCTTGTGCTTCATCAAGTCATCGCTGAAAGGGGACACTGTGAAGCCTCCTTAGAGTTCATGTCCCTGAGTAAATGTTAGCGTTCTCAAAAAGAGTCTCTAGTCATTCATTTATTCCTTCAACAAATATTTGTTGAAGGCCAGTTTGTACAAGGCATGGCGCTTGTTGCTAAGGAACATGTAAATATATTTAAGGCAATGCCACTGTCCAAGGGAGTCCTCGGTATAGTAGAGGGAGGAGATGTGCTCTTGACTATGTATAATGCAAGGAAGAAAGTCTGAATATCACAAAATATGTCCATATACATTTTAGTGGTAGTTTGGATAAGGGAAACCACGATTCCCTAGGTGATGGGTCAGTATTCACCAGGAGAGGAGGTGGGAGGAAGGGTAGTGATAATAACAATAACAGCTAATGGTTATTGAGTGCTTACTGTGTGCCAAGCACAGTGCATGGATTTTCTCATTTTTTCTCCCAACAATAAATAGATGTTGACCATTACATAGAGATGTATGATACATAATGATAGATATGTACCATTTCTAACCCTTGAGCATAGGTGAGGAAAGACTCAGGGGGATTAATTGGTTTGTTCAAGGCCATTCAGCTCTTAGGGATGGAGCCTAGATGTGAATTCAGGTGTCTGAATCAGAGCCCACCTCTGATCCATGCTACTAGATTGCTGGGGTCTATAATTTACCATCCATAAATAATTTCAAACTGCTAGTGTGATCTGGGGTAGGTCACGTGACTTCTCTGATCTATAGTGAGATGATCTCTTCCACTTCCCAAGTCTATGATTCCGTGATTCTTCCCATGGAATCAGGTGATGCCTTGTACTCAAAAGGCCAGTGGGCTGTGAAGTGAAAGAGATGAGTCATGCCTGAGAAGTGGTATCACAATGACACAAAGCCCCCATTAAAGGACTAGGACCTTATTAGGGCCCTGGTGGTGACAGTGGACAAGTCCATCAGCAAGAGCTGGGGAGAGCCAGTATTCTGTGGAGGTTCTCCAGCTTTCTGAATTGCTGGGAGGAGCCGTAGTCAGGGTCTCCTAACACAGGGCAGCAGAAGGTCAGGGTCCTTGGGATACCATGCAGTGATGCAGGATTGGCCACGGGGTCTTCCCAGCTCCCCAACTGGGCCAGGCAGACCCAGCCCCACTGCTAAGAGACCCCTCTAGACTCCAGTTCCTGTGCTGGACCCAAAGATCTGCACTGGGGGGAAGAAAGAAGGGATTTCCATCTTCAGGAAACAGCTTACTTTAATCGTCAGTGGAAATCCTGCTGCTGCTAAGACGCCTAGATTTGTCAGGGTTGAGGAGCTGGGGTCAGCACCAAGACCTCAACACTGGTCAGCTTGCAGGTTACCAGCCACTGGGGATTGGAGCTCCTTCCTCACTGTCTTCCCTGATAGGCTGTGAAGTCCAGCAGGCAGGGTACCCCTCCTTCTTATACACAGCTGCATCCCCACAGCCGCCATGGTAGCTGGCCCTCAATATTTACTCATTGAATGAATTAATAAATTTTCAAAGTTATTTCTGTTAATACTACTCACTTCATTTTAAAGTTCAAGCCTTGACATTCCAAATTCCCTGAAGATGTCCCGTTACCTCATTGGTCCTCAATTTATTGACCTAATACCTACCTACCCCTAGAGGCTGTTGCCGGCATGAATGAGTTGATGGGTGTTCACTTTGCAAACTCTAGTGACTGTGCAATACAAGGCAAGGAGCACCTCAGGGCCAAGGAGAGCCAAGAGGCTGAACTTTCTTGAACCTGCCCTGGACATGGCTTAAAAAACTTCTCCTTACAGAGCCGTAGTACCACTGAACCCTAGTACCACTGAGTCTTCCCCGACTCCTTAGTCCCTGCCAGCTGGGCCACTTCTCCTGTCTTCAGGATTCACAGCTTGCTCTCTGTCTGCTCCCTGAATGGGTACTGCAAACAGTCCTCCGCTAGCTTTGCCCAGGAGGCAGACTCTGGTTCCCCCTCCTCCACACACAGGCTGCCCCCCACAATCATCCCAGCCCACCCCCCCAGCCCTGGAATCCCAAACTGAGGACCAGCAAAAGTTCCTCTAACTGCCCTGGGGAGTGCCTTAAAATTAATAATCTAATGGTGACATAGTTTTAAAAGTTACTTATTTGCTCCTATCATTTTTTTTTTTTTTTTAAGATTTGGAAATGAAGAAATTGAGAGTATTTTCTCAGGCCTGGAGAACAACCAAAGGCTTCAAGGCCTTAGTCTGCGCTACTGTGGTCTAGGGCCAAGGAGCGGGCCGAGGCTGGGCTCCGTCATATGCCAGAGTGCCGTTTGGTGAGAGGGTCCCCTGCTCCC
This sequence comes from Balaenoptera ricei, assembly GCF_028023285.1. Lineage (NCBI taxonomy): Eukaryota > Metazoa > Chordata > Mammalia > Artiodactyla > Balaenopteridae > Balaenoptera > Balaenoptera ricei. Next base: position 15,930,283 of record NC_082642.1, on the reverse strand, counting down.
CCTCCTACAACTTGGCACTGTTCTGTCTTGACTTATATAACCAGTTACTTACAGAGCCTACTAGCCCATGAGTTCCTTTGATTTTTTTGTTATGATTTTTTTTTTTAATTATTAGCACCTTTAATTATTATTTATTTATTTATTCATTTTTTGGCTGTGTTGGGTCTTCGTTTCTGTGCGAGGGCTCTCTCCAGCTGCGGCAAGCGGGGGCCACTCTTCATCGTGGTGCACGGGCCTCTCACTATCGCGGCCTCTCTTGTTGCGGAGCACAGGCTCCAGATGCGCAGGCTCAGCAGTTGTGGCTCACGGGCCTAGCTGCTCTGCGGCATGTGGGATCCTCCCAGACCAGGGCTCGAACCCGTGTCCCCTGCATTGGCAGGCGGATTCTCAACCACTGCGCCACCAGGGAAGCCCTGTTATGATGTTTTTAATCATCTTCTTCCCCTCTAGTTATTTTGTTTTCCCTTTCTTAATTATAATAGAAAGATCCTTTAGTTACATTTGAGAATCAAGGATGTCATGCTAAATGCATATTTTGGCCAGTTGATGTGGCTACTAGGTCTATTTTTTATGACGTGGTCTATTATTATTTATTAAGATTATTTATTATTTTGTAACTAGGTCTATTATTTTATGAGGTGAAGACCCAAATCCAAGTTTGAGAAAGTGGAAAGAACAGCAAATGAACAGTGTATTTCGCCCCTTCCCCAGTGAGCTGCACCTTGATGGCAATCACTTGCAGTGTTCTGGAGCTCTGGGTCTCCTCCAACCCCTAGCAGAGTATGCAGAGATGCAGGGGAAAGACCAGCCAGCCACTTCCTCACCAGACCCCAGGAATCCCCCTCAGGTGCTCCAAGGTAAGCAGTGGGGAAGTTGGTGCTAAACTCTGTTGGGGCCATCTGAAAGAAGGAACATTTGCTTTGCGATTAAAAGTGACCTCCCCAGTGATCAGTGGAGATTCCTCTTCTTGAGAATGTGTGGGAACAGAATAAAAGACCCCCAAAGATGTCTTTGTCCTAATCTTCAGAACCTGTGACTATGTTACCTCACATGGCAAAAGCATTGTTATAAGAGGGAGGCAGGAGGGTCAGAGTCAGAGAGAAGGAGATGGGACAGTGGAAGGAGACGTTGGAGTGAAGTGGGGAAGGGGCCATGAGCCAAGGAATGTAGGCAGCCTCTAGGAGCTGGAAAGGTCAAGGAAACGAATTCTTCCCCAGAGCCTCCAAAAGGAATGCAGGTGCACTGATGCCTTCACTTTTGCCTATAAGACCCATTTCAGACTCTGACCCCCAGAACTGTAAGGCAATACACTTGTATTGTTTTAAGCCGCTAAGTTTGTGGTCATTTGTTACTACAGCAATAGGAAACTAGTACAGCATGTTAATCAGCACTCTTTCAGTTCAAAGTGAAAGCAACTCAAACAGAACTAAAGATAAATAGGGATTTATTGGCTCACATAACTGAGACGTCCACAGGTGGAGCTGCCTCAGAGACGGCTGAATTCAGGAGCTCAAACCATGTCATCAGGAAACCCCGAGTTTGCTGCTCGTGACTCTACTTCCCTTGCCAGGGTTGGCCTTCTCTCCCAGGGCAGACAGGCTTCCTCCAAGCAGGAACAGCAGTTGACATGTCCGCCAGCAGTCCCAGGGCTGTATCATCATTACTTGTAATCACCCAGAAAGTGTGAACCTCTTTCTTCCGGTGACTGCGGGTCAAATCCCATTGGAAGGCTCTAATTGGCTCTCCTTGGGTCACATATCTACCTCTTGGACCAATCCCTACAGTCCAGGTCATGGTAAACCATGATTGGCCAGGACTGATCACACACCCCATGGGGGTGGGGTGAAACACTGTGACGGGCAGCGCTACCAGAATCACAGGATTTCCAGCGGGGAAGTGGCAGTCCCCCTCAAAGAAGTAGACAGATGAGGCCGACAGATGCAGGACAGATGAGAACAACAGCTGCTTACTTCCCCATAAAAGGGTTATCGTTTGTTTTAATAGATCCCAAGTACACATATTCATGACACATTTTAAAGCTGACTACTTTTAATCATTGGTAACAGTAAATTGTAGCAAGTTAGTAGCATAGACTTAGAGTCAGACCTGGGTTCAAATCCTACTCCAGTTGTGCGTGACTCTGGGCGAATCGTCAAATTGATCTAACTTCAGTTTCTTCAGCTACAAAATAAACATAATGATAACTACCCCCCTGGTGTTTAGTGCAGATTAAATGATATAATGTAAAGCAGTTAGCACATGCCTTACACGCAATAAGTCCTTGAGGGATGTTAATTATCATCATCACTATCATCGTTATCATTACAGCAAAAACAACCCTTTCCTAGCTTGAAGCATATTGGTGAACACGACCACTCTACTTGCTGGAAAAAAGTGGAGATAAACAGCTGAAGTCTAGCGTACAGCATGGTGACTATAGTTAACAATGCTCTATTGCATATTTGAAAGTTGTTAAGAGAGTAGACCTTAAAAGTTCTCATCACGGGGGAAAAAAATATTTGTGACTATGTATGGTGATGGATGTTAACTAGACTTATTGTAGTGATCGTTTCACAATAGATACAAATATTGAATCATTACGTTGTACACCTGAAACAAATGCTATATGTCAATTAGATCTCAGTGAAAACTATTGAAATACAATTATTCTCTGACCCTTTTGCTGTGTCCTCACATGGCCTTTCCTAGGTGTGTGCACCCGGAAGAGAGAGTGAGCTCTCTGGTGTCTAATAAGAGCACTATCCTAGCTGATCAGGGCCCCACCCTTATGATCTCATTTAATCTTAAGTACCTCCGTAGAGGCCCCATCTCCAAATACAGCCATACGGGGGGTTCAACCCAGTTTGTTTTAAGGCAGAGTTGTAAAGGTCAGGGACCAGGGAGCTCCAGGGGTCTGGCAGGATGTGCTACAGCATGGGTTGCTGGGGGTCGGTGCTGGATTTCTTGGCTCAAGAAGCACATTTGAGGGTGGCAAAGTCCAGCTGGCGGGGCTTTGGTCCCACACCCCCTGGGGCCAGGTGAGGGCTGGCAAGATACCGTAATCATTTTTATTGCCTCATATGCCTCTTCTTTTCATTTATGGCTAATCCTGCTGACAAAGAAGTGAAATCAAGATGGGAAAACTAATTTGCCTGAGCAGAGGTCTATCGATCCAGTTCTGAAATAGAAGGCACTTTTACTCTGTGCTGGTGTGTACGTTACCATTATGGACTGAACGTTTGTGTCATCCCCACCCCCCCTGCCAAATTCATAGGTTGAAGTCTTCACCCCCAAAGTGATGATATTAGGAGGGGGAGGCCTTTGGAAGGTGATTAGATCATGAAGGTGGAGCCCTCATGAATGGGATTAGTGCCCTTATAAAAGAGACCCCGGAGAGTTCCCTCGCCCCTTCCACCATGTGGGGTTATAGCAAGAAGATGACAATCTATGAACCAGGAAGCAGGCTCTCACCAGACACTGAATCTGCTGGTACCTGGATTTTGGACTTCCCAGCCTCCAGAACTGTGAGGAATAAATGTTTGTTGTTTATAAGCCACCCAGTCTATTGTGTCTTGTTATAGCAGCCCAAACACACTAAGAAAAAGAGTACACATAAACTTCCCAGTGGCTATGTTTGAGGGGGTGTGGATGGTTTTTTAAAATGTCCAGATTCTCACCTTCCATAATGACCCAGTACCTGTGGTTAATATCGTTGGTCACAATCATCATTCTACTTTGCAAACAAAGGTACGCTTGTCTCCCATCCAGTATCTGATCAGAATATCTCCTCTAGGGAGCAAAAACAAAGAGACAATTCAAAATATGAATATAAGCGTTAAGAAAATGAATGGCTCTAATAACTCAGTGACAAATCAATTTTTACACATCGTGTGGCTTCCAATTTTTGCTTTTAACAAAACTGAAGGAGGACTTAAGTTATCAATGGACAGATCATTAAAAAAGATTTTTTTGATCAACCACTATATTAATTTTTAGCCTGTAACTCAGGAGTTCAAAGAATTGAATAATACTGCTGTGATAAAACTCCTTCTAGGATTTATTTGAATTTTAGATGAGAAACAAATAATGTATTATAAGTATGTTCCATGTAATGTTTAGGATACACTTAAAATAATTATTCTTGTTTATCTGACATTAAATTGAACTGGGTGTCCTGTATTTGGGGGACAAAGGAGATTAGGTCTGGCATTATTCCATTGCCATCCACCTGAACAAGATTTCTCAGAAGTTCCAACTATAACAATGAAAAATAGAAAAAACATTGATGCTGAAGCCTGCCTCATTTTAGCAGTAATATTCTTTAATGAATACATGAATTAATTATAAAAACAAATAAATAAAACAGCACCATCCATCTCTTTGGGCAAGGCAGTCAATAAAATTTTAGTTTTGTATTTATTTAGGATTTATCAAAATATATAAAATACATATGTTGTATTAATCAATTGCATACTTCTAAAGATTGAGTAATAACTTCAGAAGAATTTTTAATACTTTAGAGGTTTACGAGCCCAAGAAATTTTTAAAATTTAAATATTTGTAAATGAAGCATTTTTATTACAGAGAAGTATTACAGGATGGCCTATAAATGACTTTCAAATATAAAATTCTGCAGAGTTAGTAAAATGGAAATAACAGGGAAAAAAGGGAATCATGTAAAACTTTCAATCACTCAAAAAGAATTGCTCATGTTTCGAGCTGTTTGGTATTTTTTAATGCATGATGATGGGTATCAAAGTGCTTGGAATTTAGATTCCATCTGATATACTTAAAAGAATGGTATAACAGACTTCATTTTTATTGTTTTAAATTTATTTATTTTATTTTATTGAAGTATAGTTGATTTACAATGTTGTATTAGTTTCAGGTGTACAACAAAGTGATTCAGTTATATGTACATATATATCTATTTTTTTCAGATTCTTTTCCCTTATAAGTTATTACAAAGTATTGAGTAGAGCTCCCTGTGCTATACAGTAGGTCCTTGTTGGTTATCTATTTATATATAGTAGTGTGTATATGTTAATCCCAAACTCCTCCCTCCTTCCCAGATTTTACTTTTAAATGTCAACATTTCCTACATGCTAGAAATTTCATCGTTTGAAATTTTAAAACTTACAATGAACAAGTTTAGATACCAGACTAAAAATGTACGAGACTGTATATAGCTTTTCCATATTCCTCTAGGATGTTATGAGGGCAAAAACGTTTTGAGGCCAATGCTCCGTAAGGCCCAGATGTTTGGTTTCCTCTCTGCTCTGTGAGCTGCCCCAGGCCTCCTAGTAACTTCTCCTTGCCAGAGGTGGGCACAGAAGCCTTCTGTTGCCCACAGCCAAAGAGGCACGAATGCCAACGACAAGTTTGTTTCCTTAATCGCTTGTTATAATGTGTAAAATGCAATCGGTAACAATGCTCTTTCCTTCCTTCCTTCATACGTGTGTGTGTGTGCACCTCTGTCTTTCCTTACACACATTAGAGCATAAAACTAAGATCCCTGCCCCTGAAGAGGGGCTGGGAATGCCGTGTATGTGTGTGCCTAGGTGTGTGTGAAGGGTGCGGGAATCAGACAATTTTTTAAAGGCATAAGAAATATAGAGCTGCTATAGTTTATTAGAAGATGATAACTGCTATGGAAAAATGAAAAAAATCAAGCAAGATAAGCACGTTTGGGAATCTGGTGTAGGAAAAGGTGGTTGTGGTGTGAACTTATTTTATTTTTCTCCCAAATCCAAATAGCTTTCTTGTTTGCTAACTTTCTTATTAACACACACACACACACACACTCTCATGTGCAAATGTAACCAATACTGAAAATTCTTAGAAGTGGAATTATAGGGCCAAAAGGCATGTAAATTTAGAACGACTTTAAATAGATGGTTGAGTGTAGGCCTCCTTGAAGAGGTGGCATTTGTGAACAGACACAGAAGGTGAGGGAGTGAGCCTGCGGATAAATGGGGAGCATTCCAGGAATGCCCCAGGGCCTGTGCACAAGGAGCGGCAGGTGCCTGGCCAATGACAGGGGCCAGGGGGTCACGGGCCTTGTTAGCTAGGAAGGCGCAGAGGAATCAGGACTTAGTTGGGACTTAGGTTTGAGAAGGACCCTCAATCTGCGTAGCAAACGGATTGGGTGTGGGTGGAGGGCACAGAGATCTTTCGGGAGGCCATTGTCATCCAGATGAGAGGTGGTGGTGAGAGGTGAGAGGCTTCCACCCGGGTGAGACTAGGGCAGCAGCAGAGGAGGTCCTACATCTACACTGTTTCCTGATGGATGGGATGTGGGGTGCAAGAGAAAGGAAAAGAAGGGTCCAGAACGACTCCAGTGTGATAACACACCAATATGTATTTTTAAATATGCCAAAAATGGGTTCCTCTCTGCTACGTTCTTACCAATTCCCGAGATTGGAGCCACTTTTATAGAGGGCAGCTGTGGAGCAGAAAGAAGAATTTACACAAGGCCCTGCAGGATGATTCTTGGAGCCCTGCTTAGTTGCATAGTCTCCTCAAGCCTTTGAGGGGAGAAACATGAAAAAGACAGGACTGAATGGAAGTCAGTGGGTCAGATAATTCTCTTTTATGAGAAATACCTCTGTCCAAAGTGTACATAAAATGAAGGCAATAACGAATATTAAAGTGTGTCAAAAATCCATTCATGCAGACTTCCCTGGCAGTCCAGTGGTTAAGACTACGCACTTCCACTACAGGGAGCACGGGTTCGATCCCTGGTTGGGGAACTAAGATCGCATGCTGCACAGTGTGGCTGAAAACAGAGAAAAATCCATTCATGCAACTTTGAATTAGCTTTTTTTAATCTTTTTTTATTTTTCCGTACAGCCAGACAGAGAGGAAGTACAATTTTGAACCAGATTACAAAGTCATCTGGAGCTGTAACAGTGAAAACTATTTCAGGGAAAAAGAAGAGAAAAAAAGGTATTTTTGTGGTTGTTTCAACTATTCTTCCCACTTCCTTCATCTTGTAAATCACTTCCTCCTTTCATAGGCTGTGTGTTCCCCTTACTAAGGTAATTACCCCAAACAGAGAGAAAAACTCAAGTGGAGAAAATAAGACTCATCTGATGGCTTCATATAAACCAAATATAGAACAGCTTAGCCATATCCACCAGAGGAATACGTCTTTAGCACATTCAACAGGGCCAGAAAACAATTATGGGACTATCTCTGCAATAAACAGCCAGCAGGACCTGATAAATTCAGCTTGGAAACTTTTCTCCTATGCTTCTTCCTTAGAAGCAGAAATGGAGTCATTCAGAGGGAACTTTGAGAAGTCACCAGCTCCATAACCTCTGAGCAGGATTAAACTAAGTGAGAAGCTATCCAAGTGTTAAAGGTTTGTAGGGAACCAGGATTCTGTTCCCAGCACTTGCCCTGATGCCTAGGTCTCAGCATCCTGTTCTGCAAGTCGAGCACTTGTGCTCACAGCTTCCTAAATTCCACTCCAGCTTGAACATTCTGAAGTTATGAAGAGACAGCACAAGACGATCAGTCACTGAGTGTGTCAGCAGAGCAGCCTTTGGGAAACTCCTTGTGGCAGCTAACCTAAATTTCTGTTAATCTGTTTTAGTCCACTTCGGTTTTTTTGTTTGTGTGTTTGTTTTGTTCTGGTTTTCTTGTTTGTTTCTTTTGTTTTGTTTTTAATAGTTTGTGGAAGGCAACAGGCCCTTATAATGAAGCTCTTCACCCTTTGGCTTTCTCTTCCTCAATTTTAATCTGTTCTTGTGTGGTCTTTTTCCTGTCCTTGAATTATCCTTGTATCTTTTCTGTGAAATCTCACTGAATTCAAAAAAATACAACTTTATGATCTAAAAAGTCAGATGAAAAGGTAAAGTGAGAACATTTATCAGACCCTGGCTCTGTTGTCTGATGTAAATATAGTCTTTCCGCTGGATAGCGCTAGTAGATTTTGGAAAATCTACTAAAGGGGAGAAGGAGGAAGAGGAGAAGGGGGTGGCGGGGAGGAAGAGGAGCACCATGTAGGTTATCATTTGTTTCAGACAGTTACCATCCGGGACTATTTTCAACCAAGGATGCTTTCAGAGGAGTTGGTTGGGGTTCCTCTGGGGACGAGGAGGATGAGTGTCTCCAAGACAGGTAGCCATGGAGAGGACAGTCCTCACACTGGGCCAGATGACATCTGAGGGGCGAGGACTGCTGGGCCCCTCATTCTCACTCTGCATCTAGACTTTAGGGACAAAGACGAGGCATGTGCATCACGCTGTGCCGTCACGTTGGCACTGCAGAAAGACCAAAAGGACAAAATCTATCTGGGAACTTCAAGGCTTCCCAAGGTTGGAGAGCGTCTCTGACCACTTCTATTTGTTGAGCTACTTGAGCTAAAATTTCTTTTTCAGTTAATTGATAGCAAAGGTTTAAAAATGCATAATATTTGAAGTCTTTATGTTTCACAAGCAAACTCTTCTAACACACATTAAAAACACAGAGAATACCTGCCTGACCTCATTAGGAGATGACACCAGGGTCTGAATGTGAGTCCTTCATGAATATGACGCCTCCTGTGCACCAGCCCTCACTCGAGCCCCCCAGACCGCCACCCTTAAGTAGGCCCTGAGATGTTAAACCCTTACAGAAGGTGAATAGTTTGAGGAAAAAGTTTTTTTTAAAAAGCAATACTATTAGTTATCCTTTAGCTTTTAAATAATAGCTATGTTAAGGCCCAGGTCACAATAGCAACCTTTCAGTTACTAAAACCTGACCCGAAAGTACCAAACTTGCTTCTTTTGACCTTCATGAACTAGCTGTATACAGTCTCCTGCCAGGTCCCCTGGGGAGTCCAGTATCTTACAGTTTTCCAGGCTCTATGTCATTCTTTCAGTCAACACTAATGGAATTAAATGTCCTCAGGGCCATTTTTGGCTGGTGTGTGAGGGATGTAGCAAGAGAGATCCCCGGTCTCTGCCCCAGGGAACTATCTTCCGGTCACTGCAGCTGCCTCAACAGAAGATGGTTATCAGGTGCCAGTTCTGTGTGGGGCACAAGGTGTGCTCTTGCCCTTTAGGGGTGTATTAGTTTCCCAGGGCTGCCATAGCAAAGTACCACAGACTGGGTGGCTAAAACAACAGCAATGTATTATCTCACAGTTCTGGAGCCTGAAAATCAAGATCAAGATGTTGGCAGAGTTGGTTCCTTCTGGAGGCTTTGAGGGAGAACCTGTTCCATGCCTCTCTCATGGCTTCTGCTGGATTAATGGCCATCTTTGGTGTTCCTTGGCCTGTAGATGCATCACCCCAGTCTTTGCCTCACGTTCCCCTGGCATTCTTCCTGTGTGTGTCTGTGTCCAAATTTCTCCTTTTTATAAGGACATCAGTCATATTGGATTAGGGGCCCACTGTACTCTAGTGTGACCTCATCTCAACTAATTATATCTGCCATAACCCTATTTCCAAATAAGATCACTTTCTGAGGAACTGGGGGTTAGGACTTCAGCATATGAATTTTGGGAAGAGACACAATTCAATTCATAACGAAAGAACTCAGAATGTAGTTTTGAGACAGGATATACACCTAGGAAAAGGAAAACCACACAAGGCAGCATCTGCCAAGGGCCAAATATGGACACTGGGTTCAGAGGGCATTCTTCCCAGAGATGGAATTGGAGAGAAGGCTTTGTGAATGAGCTATGAGCTAACCTGATGTGGAAAGAAAGGACTTATATGGAGAAAGACTTAAGTGAGGAAGAAAGGCCTGAATGCAAGCCACAGAGGAGCTGAATAGACATTTTTCCAAAGAAGACATACAGATGGCCAACAGGCACATGAAAAGATGCTCAACATCACTAATTATTAGAGAAATGCACATCAAAACCACAATGAGATATCACCTCACACCAGTTAGAATGGCTATTATCAAAAAGGCAAGAAAAACAAGCGTTGGTGAGGATGTGGAGAAAAGGGAAGCCTCAAACACTGTCAGTGGGAATGTAAATTGGTGCAGCGGAGATTCCTCAAAAATTAAAAATAAAACTACCATATGATCCAGTTATCCCACTTCTGGGTATTTATCCAGAAGAATGCAAAAACACTAATTCAAAAAGATATATGCACCTCTATGTTCATTGCAACATTATTTACAATAGCCAAGATATAGAAACAACCTAAGTGCCCATCAATGGATGAATGGATAAAGAAGTTGTGGTGTATATACAATGGAATATTACACAACCATTTAAAAAAAAGAAAGAAATGTTGCCATTTGCAACAACATGGATGGATCTTGAGGTTATTATACTAAGTTAAATAAATCAGACAGAAAGACAAATACCGTATGATTCCACTAATGTGGAATATGAACAAACAAAAACCAAAATAAATGAACGAACTGAATCAAAACAAAAACAAACACATAGACACAGAGAACAGAGTAGTGGTGACCAGAAGGGAAGGGCATTGGGGTGGAGGGTGAAATGGGTAAAAGGGATGAATTGTATGGTGATGGATGGAAACTAAAGTTTTGGTGGTGAGCACACTGTAGTGTATACAGAAGTAGAAATATAATGTTGTCCACATGAAACATATAAGGTTATAAACCAATGTTATCGCAATAAAAAATTTAAAAAAAAATTTTTAACTAAAAAACAATGCAAGCCACAAGCCTACAAGTTTAGCTGGAACAAGAGGATGCGGGAGGATGGACCTGGCAAGACGGTGTGGGTCACATTAAGGAGGACTTTGCATGTCAGGCCACGAGTTTGGACTTAATCCAATGGACAATGGGAGCCATTAAAGTCTTTTGTCTCCCAAGGAATCCTGTGCCTCAAATCAATAGAAACAACTTTGTATCTAAGATATATTTACTTTATAGCTTCCTGTCAAAGTAGAGCATTTTCATGCTATCCAGAATTCACAAAACAAATTAAAAAACAGCTTCCCATATTGGATAATTACTTTCATAGTCATAAGATGTTTATTTGTCTGGGGATGAGTTTGGTCTTTGGTAGAAGAGTTTTACTTGTTTCAAAATAAAGGGTCAGATTGAGCTGATTTACATCAACCTCCTGGGTGAGGAGTCCAGATGGTTTCCATTTGGTTCCAATTGGAAACAGCCAAACTATTTTTATGCTCGCCCCTTTGTGGACAAGAGGCTTTTGGCCTGCTGCTTGGAAAGTTGAACTCACAATATTGTATGAGTCAAAACCCCCATTCAGAAGCCTGACACCCTTTATTTTCCTTCCAAATGCATGATTACAAGAACGTGACAACTTTACATGGAGCAGCCATCTACAAGTTGATAGAAGAGGCAATGGATAGAGTATTCCATTTCTATGCTCGCAGAAGGTAGATGTCTGTTTGTCCAAGCCCGTCTTGCCTCAAAGCATCACTGAATATGAAAAATTATTAGATCAGTGTTTCTCAAACTTGAGCAGCATTAGAGGCACCTTGGAGGCCTTGTTAAAACACAGATTGCTGGATCCTGCCCCCCCAAGGATCTGAATCAGTAGGTCTGAGATAAAGCTGAGAATTTGCGTTTCTATTAAGTTCTCAGGTGACGCAGATGCTGTTAGTCCAGGGCCCACATTTCGAGAACCACTGTTTTAGACTGGAAGAAAATCAGATTGCCTACTCTTGATTTATTTTGCTGAGTAAAGAAAATCAGAAAGCAGAGTGAGGCTCCTAGATGCCTCTTCTTTGTCATGGAAAGCACAGAACAAACAGGGTCCAGACCTGCTTCTGTTCCGGCTTCTTTGTCTCTTCTAGACCCAGTCTGGCCACCTCGGAGCCCCATGGCTCTGTGCCAAGGGTTTACAAGCGCTGTCGACCCTGGGCCTGGAGGGTGATAGCACTCACTTAGCTGATGTCTGGCTTGACTTATCCTAGTCACAGGCTCGTCAGGTCCATAAATAGCCAGAAGATGGCGGAAGACTGAAAGTCACCGAAAGGTCATCAGGAAGAGTCATCGGCAGATAAGGCAGCTTCCCTGTGCCCCGTTCAGTCCCCAAGCTTGGGATTGATCAGACCCTAACTACAGTACTAATGCCACCCAGGTGGCAAATTCACTTCCCAAAATAAAGCATTATTGCCTATATCATCGGCACAGACCATAGGGATGCTTAGTGGCATTAAGGAGTGCAAGGTCAAGTTCAAAAGTCCAGATGAACTCTTCAAAACAGCTTTATTAGTTCCAAGTCAGGAAGTTACTGGTTATAATCCAGAAATTATTTTACTCAGGATTTTATCGTGAGTGATAGCTAAACAATGGAAACCGTTGTGGACAGGTTCCAAAGTCCAAGGTGTGAATCATCCAACCCTAATTACACTTTGCCTCCTTAAGTGCTGCAATCAATAGAATTTATATTCTGGCTGATAAACCTCTGGTAATTACACAGAAAATCACGTATGCTCCTTGTTGATGGAAAGAAGCTGTTTTAATAAGTTAAAAAAAAAAAAATCAACGTCAAGAAGAAGGTCCTACCGGGACCTGGCATCCACAGATGAACATTTGAGTAGTGGCTCACAGTCCGACGCCCACAGGAATGTGTGATGCCCACCTGTTGGTCTCAGAAACGGCTAGATGAGGACCCCCTCTGGGGAACTTCTGGTTCCATGAAAATTTACACTTGACCTTTGGGAGTTGGCCCATATGGGAAACAGAGCTCTCTCTGGAAGGAATGAGAAGAGGTTCATCAACTGGGAAACAGAGGGCATTCTAGGCAAAGGGAACCACGTGAGAAGAGGCTCAGGGGTGAAAGTGCCTGGAGCGTTCAGCATATGGGAAGTGTGACATTCACCACAGAGTGGTCAGGTCATTGGTAGAGGGCTGGAGATGTAGCTGGAAAGGCCAGTGGAGCCCACATGGCCAAAAGCCATGAATGCTGTTAAGGAATAGGACTTTCTCCTGTGAGCAAAGGGGGAGCCATGATGCTTTTGCAGCAAGACAGTGACATAATAAGAACTGGATTTTTACAAAGAACCTCCAGCAGCCTTACAGAACTTGTTTTAGAGATAGGGACATCTGGATGACGGAAGATGAGTTTGGAGGTTCTTACAGTAGAAGATAAAGTGCAGAACTGAGCCTGCAGTGATGGAAAGGTAGAGTCTAGAAATATTTAGGAAGGAGAATTGACAGGACCTAGTAGCCAGTGCAATGAGGGTGGTAAGAAAGATTCTGAAATCAGGGACAATTGGGGAATCCTGGCAATTAACCAAAGAGAAAATGGGAGAAAGCTCAAGGTAGGGCAAGTCCACACTGGATCTGTGGTGTGGCTCCTAAGGGAGGTATGCAGTTGTAAATATGTATCTGATCCTCAGGCAGTGGCAGAAGGGGGACATCTTACACACGGAGGTTCTCCATCAGGTTGCACCCATTCCAGGGTTTCAATGACATGAAGTCCAGAAATGCAGCTGGAAAGCTAAGCAGTAATATTTGCTGTGTACTACATGCCTCTACAACCATTGTTTCACCATGTTTCCCAGTCAATCTTAACAATACCTCTAGGAGGTAAGTATTATGATCTATATGCCAGCAATGAGGATATTTAGGTTCAGAGAAGTTAAGTGACTTTCTGGGGAGTCACACAGCATTTTTCAGAGAGGTTTTAAACCTGGAGATTCTGCTCATTTCAGTACACCACCCTGTCTCGGGCACAACTGGCATCGCTATACCATTGCTAAGTTCCCTGAGACAGAGGAGCGTAAATTAAAGTGGTCATTGTTGGTGAGCTTGTTTTTGTTTTAAAGTAAAGGAAGTGTAAGATTAGGTAAAAATTGGTTGGAGTGAATACAGCTGGGGTGGATCAAGTATTACCAGGGGCTCAGCGTGTACTTACCCTTACTCCAAGGAATTTGTTTCCCATCCGGAGAAAAGAATTTGGTTCTGCTTGAACTTTAGTTAGAGGCCTGCAGCAGGAAATCCCTGTGCTAAAGCAGCATCAGCCTTCCTACCCGCTAACAGGGCACTGGACTCACTAGAGGTCTAAATTCTGGAGCATGCCTTGGACTAGCATTTTCCAAATTGCTTATTTTTCATGGGCCCAGATGACATTGTTACCTCTCTTACCACCAACTGGAGGGAGATTTGGATTGTTTTTTCCCATAGGGATGCAAGCTGGACCAGGCCAATCACAAGCCTGGAAGCTCCCTTCCTCGCCAATGGCACACATTTAGGCCACGCTGGCTCGGGTCGGGGTGTAGACTGGCTGAGACCATTTTGTTTCTTTCCCTGCAAAGCTGAGTGGCTGCAAAGGAATTTGGCCTCTGGCCTTTGGCCTTGGCCCCCTTGGCCTCATGCTTCATGACTGCTGCTTTCTGGCATGCCAGAAGGGGGCAAAGAGAAATGAGGGCCACATGCAATTAGGATCCACGTCGTTAATCATTCTGGGCAGTCAACTCTTCACAGGTGTTCATATTTGTGAAGAGATTTCAAAAATAGCAAAATCATATTTTATTCGTGTTCATGAGTTGTCTCAGGGCACTATTAACCACGCTATGCTTGGGAAAACAATGAATGGTGAGATAAAATTTTCCACAATATGATTACACTCTGTTATTCATTAATTCACCCATTTATTCAACAGTTACCTACGGTGTGCCAGATCCTGTGCTAGTATACTAGCACTGTTATATTATTCATAATGGCTGTCATTTGCTATCATTCCCATACGCTGAATGTAAGGGCAAATTGGATTTGGACAAGTTAGGCTTATCCCCAGTAAAACTAAAAGATGGGCTCGTTTTCACCCCTCCAACTATGTTTCGAAGGAAAATCAATCCTGCCTATTTCCTTCAATAACTCAGCAGATTAGATTCATATCCAAATAAACCAACTGAATCTTTTTTTAAAGCATGCTTTTTTTTTTTCTTTAACTGGCAGAGTAGTATGACCCAACGTCAAATTTATCACCCTAAAAAGTCAGTTCTCTTTCGTGACTTGAAAACATCCCGAGTTGTCATCCACTCGCCTCCCTTCCTTACTCTGCCCACACACTAGTTAACATTCACTCTCAGCTTTATGAAGGCAGGAAGTTTTGTCTCTTTTGTTCCCTGTTGGATTCCCAACAGCTAGAACTGTGCCTGGCACATAATAGGAGCTCAAAAATACTTGTTGAATGCTGAAAGAATTCAAGTACAGAAGAGTCCCATTTAGCCCTGGGGTTAGGTTCTCAAGTCAGCATGTCAGGCAAAATTATTGTGTAACTAAAGGAGCCTTTTTTTTTTTTTTTTTGGCCACATGGCTCGCGGGATCTTAGTGCCCTGACCAGGGATTGAACCCACGCCACGGCAGTGAAAGTGCCGAGTCCTAACAACTGGACCACCAGGGATTTCCCTAAATGAGCCTTTTTTTTTTTTTAATATAGCAGGCTCTTATTAGTCATCTATTTTATACACATCAGTGTATACATGTCAATCCCAATCTCCCAATTCATCCCACCACCACCACCCCCGCCCCCCCGCTTGGCGTCCATATATTTGTTCTCTACATGAGCCTTTAAAATCCCTTAAACTGCCTGCACAAGACAACATATAGATATATTATCTCTAAGTTCCATGCATTTTCTTCCCCGACTTTGGAACAGATCACTGGTTTTCAGTCGAGCCCCCGCATGCAGTAGTTGGCTGGGGTTCCGAGGGTCATGTTGCATACAAAGCGTCTACCCTCAAACACTTGGAGGCCCCCGGGAAGTGATAGGCTTTGAGACTGACTGGAGGTTCAGCTCTCCCATCTCACACTTATAAGTGGATAAGCCAGCGTTATGTCCACGGCTCTTTTCTCCATCCCCTTCCTGTTTTTTTCTTTGCCAAACTCCTAAACTTGTAAATCAAGTGTGAACATGATGCCACCCTACAGCACTGACCCTGAACTTTGTGAAAGCTGGATAGAACACGGATGAACCAGACTCCAGGACCACTGAACTCAGTCATGAAGTCTACGAAGGCAGGACAGTTCTTCCTCCACATTTGTCCTTCTAGAGCTCAAAAAATATGACAACTTTGCAGGCTCTTTTACAGGGGTGAATCCCTGAAAAAGGGCTATCATTTCCCCGGGATCAGCAGACAATGCATTCAGCTTCTACCGAGAACTTCTAGAGACATCGATTTTCTCTTTAGCCAAAGTAAAGGCAACAATTTAAATCTTAAATGAGATTTTCTTTCATACAGAGCAATTCTGGGCTTGCTGTTGTAAAGAATAAAAGATGTACTGGGTATTTTTAAAAAGGACTTCTTAAATTATATGTATTTCCTGGACTATATTGCCAAATGCATCCACTCACACAAGTAAAATCAGTATAATCTTAAAAAATAAAATCAACTTAGCTGGTCGAATGGGGGAACTATTGTCTAAAAATAATCAAATACTCTTATCTTTTTATAGGAATCAAGAAAAAAATTAAAGATTTGACTGAAGATGGTCCTTGGTTAGTGAAGTTGTATTTGGCAGATAATGGCAGAGATGGAAAAGGAAAAGAAGGAGAAAATGATTTGCTGGAATTCACTCAAATTGTAACAAGGTGAGGAGAAAATTAAGAGGCTTTATTTGTTCACGTTCCAAAACGAGGTGCTTGGGTTAATCATGGGGACAATGATTTAATTGCATCTTGTTAACAGTGCCAACTGAGATTTCTCAGCTGAGAGGGAAGCAGTTACCCATTTTGGTCTTCGTATGTGATCTTATGGGAAGGCCTGAAATCATAAAAATGGCATGGCAGACAGTTGTATGTAAGCCCACAAAGGGGTCTCAAAGACCTCACTAGAAGCCCCATTTTAAGAAGTTGGCAACTGAGGAAGGGCAAGAGGTATGACTTGCAGATTTTTCTTCCCTAAGGTCAAGATATGTAAATTTTACAATGTAAAATGTAAGCAATGTGACCTGAGGAAGAAAGGCAGCCTACTCAAGAGGGAACACTCCTTTGTGTATGATTACAAAGTTATCCCAACCTCCTTAGGGAGAAAGAGCTATTCTCAAAAGCTTCTGGAAAACAGAATATTTCCTTGCCACGTTTATCTTCACAACCTTGAATGTCTCCACTTTTCTGAATCCACATACCCAGTGGGCCAAGCCACAAGTGAGCATCTGCAGCACTGTAAGAAACCTTTCTGGATTGTCTCTAGGCTACACCATCTTAGGACATCAGTACTTATAGCACCTTGGGGCAATCAAGGGCAACAGAACATAGCCAAGATTTGAGGATTGAGGGCTTGATTGATGGCTATTTATTATTTTAGAAGAAAAAGATTCCTTCTCTAATATACTTCCTTATTCAGGAAGGTTGGGAAGATTTACAATTTGGATAGCTTTGCTGTGATTTTTATAATAAATGTATTAATAAACTTCATTTTATTAAACTTTTAATATAGCACTAGATTTAATATATTGCTGATGTACTGTCCTTTTAGTATATTGCTAACATTTTGTTAAGAATTTTTGCATCTATGTTCATGAAAGATATTAGTCCATACGTTTCTTGTAATGTCTTCAGATGGTATTGGGGATCAGGGTAATTCTGGCCTCACAGAATGAGTTAGGAAGTGTTCCCTCCTCTTGTATTTTATGAAATAATTTGTGTAGAATTGTCATTATTTCAACTCTAAATATTTGATAGAATTCACTAGTCTTCAAAGACATCTGGACCTGGAGTTTTCTTTACGGGAAAATTTTAAAACTACAAATTCAATTTTTTAATAGATAGAGGGCTATTCTGGTTATTTGTTTCTTGGGTAAAGCTTTGTTAGTTTGTATCTTTTTAAGAAATTTGTTCACGTCATGTAAGTTTTCAAATTTATTGGCATAAAGTTATTCATATATTCCCTTCTAATCTTTTTCATGTAGGATCTATAGCGATGTCTCCTCTTCCAAGTTTGAAACTGATAATTTGTTTTCTCTTTTCCAATTAATCTGATTGGAAATTTATCAATTTTATTGATCTTCTCAAAGAACCAGCTTTTGGTTTTCTCTAATGTTTTTCTTTTTTCAATTTCATTGATTTGTTCTTTTTATTATTTCTTTTATTCTGCTTACCTTGGGTATAATATGCTCTTCTCTTTCTAGTTTATTAAGGTAAAAGCGAAGCTTAAGTTATTGATTTTAAACCTTTTTATTTCAAATATAAATGTTTATATTAACATAAGCACTCTTTCATTGCATCTTACAAATTTTGAAATGTTGTATCTTTATTGTCATTCAACTCAAGCTATTTTCTAATTTCCCTTTTGATTTCTTCTTTGACCTATGGGTTATTTAGAAGAGTGCTGTTTAGTTTCCACATATTTGTTAAATTTTTACATATTTTTCTTTCATTGATTTCTACGTAAATTCGGCTGTGGTTGGAGAACACACTTGTTTTATGGCCCAGACTATGATCAATCTTAGTAAATCTTCCATGTGCACTTGAAAAGAATGTGTATTCTGCTGTTATTGGAGGAAATGTTCCATAAATATAAGTTAGGTCAAGTTGATCAGAAGTGTTGTTCAAGTCTGCTGTATCTTTACAAATTTTCTGTTAACTTGCTCTATCAATTATTGAGAGAGAGAGATAATTGTGACTTTGTTTATATCTCCTTGCAGTTCAATCAGTTTTGCTGGATGTATTTTGAAGCTCTGTTATGAGGTGCATAAACATTTAGGATTGTTAAGTCTCTTGAAGAATTGACCCTCATTATCATTATGAAATCCTTAGTAATATTTCTCTCTTATCTCTGGTATTATTCCCTTCTCTGAAATCTACTTTGACTAATATTAATATAGCCACTCCAATCTTCTTTTGATTAATATTAGCATGATATATCTGTCTCTATCCTTTTACTTTTAACCTATCTATATTATTATATCCAAATTGGGTTTTTTGTAGACAGCATATAGTTGAGATCTTTTTAAAAAAATCCACTTGGACAATCTGTCTTTTAATTGTTGTTTAGACCATTATATTTAATATGATTATCAATATAGTTGGATTTTTAATCTACCATCATGCCATTTGTCTTGTCTCATTTGTTCTTTGTTCAATTTTAACTATTTTTCTGCCTGTTTTTGGATTGACTAATATTTATAACTCCACTTTTATCTCTTTTATTGTTTCATTAGCTATACTAGTCTTTTTTTTAGTGGTTGCTCTAGTGTTTACACTATTCATTTTAGTTTATCACAATTTACCTTCAAATAATATACTACTTCACTTATAGTTTAAGAATCTTACAATAGTACGTTTCCATTCCCTCCCATTCCTTGTTTTATTGTTGCCATATATTTTACTATTACAAATGTTATAAATCCCAGAATACATTATTATGTTTGTTTTAATCACTTAATTTTTTTTAAATAAGAGGGAAAGTTTTTCATACTTATTCACATATTTACCGTTTCTAGTGTTCTTCATTCCTTTGGATGTATCCAAATTTCTATCTAGTATCATTTTCCTTTTTTTTTTTAACACTTCACAAATTTGTGTCTCATTCTTGTGCAGGGGCCATGCTAATCTTCTCTGTATTGTTCCAATTTTAGTATATGTGCTGCTGAAGACAGCACTAGTATCATTTTCCTTTTATCTGAAGGACTTTCTTTATACATTTCTTATAGTCCTGACCTGCTGGTGATGAATTCTCTGAGTTTTAGTATGTTTAGAAAGTTTCTTTTGCCTTCATTTAAAAACATTTTTTTTCTGAATATAGAATTCTTGGTTGACATTTAATACTTTCAAGATGTTGCTCCACTGTCTTATGCTTGCATTGTTTCTGAAAAGAAGTCCACTGTCACTTTTATCTTTGTTCTTTTGAACATAATTTCTTTTTTCTCTAGCTGCTTTTAAGACTTTCTCTTTATTACTCTAGTGACCTACAACGTAAACTCATAAAGACAGCTTAGTCCAAATTTAACATCCACGGTCTTTGTATCATTCATCTATTCTAGACCTTTTCAACCTCACTCTATCTCATAGGCAGTGGGTGATCTTCTGATGTGACTTCTGAAGTGAGCTACATGCTCACCTCAAGGACAGCTCCCCTCCCCATTTCCACTTTTGCAGATCTAACACACAGTTTCCTTCTGCACCTCTCTGCAGTGCTGATAGGCTGGTGCCCTGGAAGTAGAAGCACCATCGTCACAACCCTCCACCCCTACCCTAGCAAGTCCAGTTCTGGGCCAGCTGTAGAGCACGTTGGAGGATGATTGAAAAGGCTCCAGGAGCACTTTGAGGAACAGATTTATGGTTCCTCACCTTTTATCATTGAGGGTCCTGAATATCTACAAAGGAGGAGCTCAGTGAATGAATGGGGAGGCAAGGGACTTGTCAGGGGGCCCGCTAGCAAAGTCAGCTCCAGGGGTCTGCTTAATTGAATATTTACTTGGGGTGGCTTATGCATATGCATTTATGTTGGGGTAAGATTTGGTGATGGAGATTATGGGGCACTAACCACCCGCCTGCCTACCGGCACTGTTCACCCTTGGTACCACATGGGTCTAGCATCACCTTCAGATTAGCTGGTCCAGGGTCAAGGATATCATGCCTTTTGTTTGTGATGAGGCTTTACCTAGCTCTGCTGCTTAAGTCTATCCCTAAAGGCAGTATCCATGGCTTCTTTGATTTTAAGGCAGAAACCAAATGCTGGTTTGGGTGCAGAACCCTGCTGGTTCTCCCCTCATGAACGAGGCCTCCCTCTGACCAGGATTCACCAAACAGTGGTCTATAGGGCTGACAATTAATTAAAGCTGACCATTTGTTAGATTTTGCTTTCTGCTCTGACCACACTAAACATGATAGCAGGAACTGGCTACAGAATTTGTTGGGACCCAGTGCAAATGGAAACTCATGGGCCCTTGTTCAAATATTATTAAGAATTTCAAGATGATGATGATAGAGCACTAAACCAAGTGAGGAGCCCTTCTGAGATTGGGGCCCTGTGCAACGCTGGCTGTGTGTGACAGGGGTGTAAATACCACTAACAAGGTGCACCAGTGCCAGCAATTCCTTTCCCGTGGTTTTTTTTTTTTTAGTTCTGACACTAAATACTTAAATCTTTTTGTTCTCTTTTTTAAAGTTTAAATATTGAGAACTACTGAAAATTAAAACATTTTCTTGGTTTATTTGAATCATGCTTCATGGTTATTTTCAAACAGACTGCCTGACTTCACATCCCTGCTCCATGATTTAATCTCAGGCAAGCTAAATAACTTCTCTGTATTTCAGTCCCTCATTTGTAAAAATGGGATAATAACAGTGTCTAAATCAAGAAACTGTTACAGGGTAAATGAGATCATATATGTAAAGTGTTAAATATAGTGCCTAAGGCTCCAGCTAGCACCTTTATACGAATTAGAAAAAGAGCCCCTCTGGGCAGATGAATTAAAAGGCACTACCTCTCACCAATGAGTCAGAGGAAGTTACCCCTTCCAGGTCTATGCTTCATGCCCAGGACTTGGCAAACAGAGCTTGGCTGGCTTCCAGCCCCACTCACACCCTTGGAAGGCCCCTTTGTGCCAAGCACAAGTGCTTAAGCATGTGGGTGGCCATGATCACATCTGATGCATAGTGAATGCTCCATAAAACCATAGCTCTTGTGAGGCCTGTGTAGCGCAGTGGTTAAATCCATGACCTCTTTGGGGTCATGGACAGAAAAGGGAAAAAAAATCCATGGCCTCTGGACTCAGACTAGATATAGAATTGTTGAGTTGTAAAGTTTGTCTTCAACACTCTCCTCTCTCCTTCTGTGCTTCCCCTTTCTCCATTTCCTCCTTGAAGCACCCCTGCTCTCCCTCATCTTGTCTGAAGGAATTGGACATAGTCAGGCAGCTCAGGAAGCCAAAGCCTGTCCAGTGCTGATTAGATACACTGTTTCCTTGGGAGCAAGACCTTCGAGAGGCAGAGTCTGGCAGGACCATTCAGCCCCGGCCTTGAATTCTGGCTGCTCAATCAATAGAAAATGTGTACGGGAAGCAAGAGAATGGCCTTGTATTCACTACTGACCCTAACTGAAATTTCATATCCCCAGCACACGGTAAGGGCTCAAAACTGTTTTACTGATGGTCATAGGATAATTTCTTTCAGTGCAGAGGCCATGTGTTAAATTCCATTTAATCCCTGCAATGTTAGGCCCTTAATATGCATTTAGTAAGTATGAACTCAGAATTAATAGCATCACTGATATTGCGTTTTGCAAGATGCTTTCATAGAAACTGCTTCATTCTGTTTTTCCACAACCTTATGAAATAGGTAGAACCACCCTTTTGAGGCCAAATTTACAGATGAGGAAGATAAGACCCAAGAGGGCAGGCACATGGCCTGCCCATGATCACAGGGTTGACAAGAGGTAAAAGCTGACCAGCAACCCAGGGCTTCACCCAGATTCCATGCTCACTCACAATGCCAGAGATTCCCAAAGTCCACTTGGCAGGCCAAGACCAAGACATGGAAGAATTTTGAACAAACCTCAAAGAGATCAGAAAAATAAAGACAGGTAGAGCGTTCCTTTTCGTAAAGCTAATCTTGATTTAAAAAGCTATCCTTTATTTTGAGACTGTGCCTTTCCTAATTTTATATAAAAATATTTGTTCTTTTATAGTGTTGCCAGGTGAGAGTTATTAGACATACTAAAAGGTGCCAAACTGACCTTTGCCTGTTCCCACAACTTATTTGACATTTTACTGGTAGGTAAAATCTAAAAGACTGAGAAGCTCTGCACAATAACACACCATATCCTTTGAATAAATAAATGAGTGGTAGATTTAAGGCAACTAAAAATCCTTATCCTACCAACATACTTAGGAGAGGCATCCAGACTAGAGAGATTAAATTGGGAAAAAACTGGATTCCGGATGTCTCCAAATTGGGTCAGTGCCGCATCTTTGGGAGGGAGGTGGGGGAGGGTGGAGAGGACCTAAAGAAAAGAGCATACTCCGAAACAACTGGCCTGTGTTTCTTTGAGTTACCGCACTTGACACAACACTATTTAGTCTTGTCATTTTCTCTGGTCAGCCTGATCAAATACTCTGCCCACTTAAGGGAGACTGACCTTGGAAACAATGTCCTGGGAGAAATGGCTGCTGCTGACATACTTGAAGCACTGTGAGCCAGAAAGACAGGTAGGGCATTTTCAGTTTGTGTTCCCCTCCACCTGTCCATGTCTACTCCTTCCCAAATGCAGCGCTACTTACAACTTGCTCCACTTTTTCCATTAAATAAGTGGCTTGAGCTAAGCGATGACCAGGATCACTGTCACAGGCTGGCCACCATTGTGTCGATGTGCCCTGTGATTTGCACAAAGTTCACGAACTCTTAGGATGTCATATGTAGTCTTTGATCTAGGTAATGAATATCGTTGAAGTGAAAATTTCTCTGTTGCTCTTTCTTTTCTCCCTCTTCTCTCATCCTCACCTATTCTCTGAGGAATTCTCTCCCATTCTCTATTCTTCCCCCCAACCTGACCTGCAAAGATTTCTCCAGGTATCAACTGGAAAACTCAATTACCAGCCCTCGTAAGATTCTGATGTGCTTCCTGGATCATCGAAGAATGGTTAAAGTGTGATTGGCACAGAGACAGCATTAACGGTGTTTTATGGTCATGTAATCCTTTGAAAATGAGAGAATTGCATATGGAACAAGCTGTTTAGCGTTGGCCACACCTGTCCTCTCCTTCACAATACACATGACCAGAATTAACAATAGCCAATCTCACTGCTGACAGAGAGATGAGGAAACGTCATTTTAAATCAAGCCTCATGAAAGACATCATAAACACAGTTGAAAATCCAAATTCCACGTTAACAAAAGCAGGGAGAAATCCTGGTGCACCATCTGGTAGGTTATGTGGAGAGAATTAAGTGATACGAGCATCCAGTCTTTTATCATTTCTATAATAAAACAGTTTTAGAGACATGACATAATTCTAGATTGCAGTTTTTTAACACTGGCAGTTTTAGAGAGAATTATATTACTGTCTACTTCATTGCCACTTTTAAACTAAAACTACTATATTGCCATTTCTTAACAGCCAGTCAAATGATTCCAAGATTTTAAGATTATCCCTCTATTTTTAGAGAAACAGAACATCTACTTGTAGTCCACTTGAGTTGAATTCAAACTCAACAGAATTATTCTGTTAAAATGAATTCAAATTTAAGTTTAATTTAGGCTCAATAAACTGATGGCAGGTTAATGATTTCTTTTGGTTTTTCTTGGCACTGCAGCAACTTTTTCATTACACACTGCACTAGAAGACATTATAAAGCTGCAGGCAGTCTACTGACCATCTCTGTAGTGGGTGCTAATGATGGGTGGTCTCAGATGGTTTGGTGGAAAATTATTATCACTGAGTATGTATTTGGAGCTGCAAAACATTGTGCTTGCTTAGTAAATGGTTCAATTTGCATATATAGGAAGATGATCATGAAATACCCACCTGAAAATACTCATCTAAAAAACATTAAAATGTAATTTCTAGTTCAAGAAATCAGTTTTTTCCCAAATGTGGTAGTATATATCAGTAGTTTTAATGCATCCATATTTTGAACCAAAATAATTGAGATATTTCTGATGGAGCAGTTCAATCAGATTGTTGGTTTGAACACCAAGAAAGACTCTTCAAATAGGGTTACCTGGTTGGATTTTATAGGGAAAGTATCTTGCCATTTAGCCCTAATGACATCATTTTAAACATTAAAAGCAATTAGTAATATCACTGATTATAGAACTAATGTTCTTCTGATTGCTTCTGTGTTCTTATCATTAGCAAGTTATCAAGCTAATTTCTAATTCTAAAGGTAATTATATTAGCCTGCTAAGGAGTTCTTAATGACCTACTTTTAACGATGGAACACACACAATGAAACCTTCCTCAGAAACATCAGGAACCTCACGTGTTTTAAAAAAAAGTTAATAAAAAGACAAACTGGTATCCACATCTTACAGGGTTGTTTTTCAACTAATATTTTTAAAGAAAACCAAACAATACTTCAGGATCACTTCATTTATTTATTCTTATTTATTTCTTTCACATACATTTATTAAATGCCTCTTGTGTGCCAGGCCCTGTTCTAGATGTTGGTGAATTGAGCAATGAATTCCTGCCTTCGTGGGGGTTACTTCCTAGTGGAAGACAGACAGACAGTAACAGCAAACCAACAACAGACAGACGGTAAACCAACAACTTCAAAAAGAAGGAAAACATATACTATTGTGTATCAGATGGGGATTATACTTAAGGGAAAAATAAAGCGAAATAAGGAGATAGTGTGTGTATGTCGGGGGCTGGGGACTGCAATTTTAGTTAGGGCTGCCAGGGAAAGCTGTACTAAGAAGGGACATTTAAGTGAAGACCCAAACGAGCGAGGGAGCAAGCCATGTAAATATCTGTGAATGCACATTCCATGTAAATGGAACAGCAAGTGCAGAGGCCGTAAGGCAGGAGCCTACCTGGTGTGTTGTAGTGACAGTAAGGCGGCCAGCATGGCTGGAATGGGGTGAGAGAAAACGGGAAAGTAATAAGACAAGAAGTAAGCATGGAGGGCAGGGGACCTTTAGTTTTTAACTCTATTGAGATGGAAAAGCATCTGAGAATTTTAAGCAGAGGAGTGACCTGATCTGACCCACATTTTAACAGGATCATTCCAGCTCTAAGTTGAAAACAGACTGGAAGGGAGGCAAGGGCAGAAGCAGGGAGACCAATTAGGGACTTCTCTCTGGAAAGATTAAACAGCCTTTCAGCAGACCCAGGACGCCCAGCAATGAGGGTGAGGTGAGAAGCTGGAGAGAGGAGGAGTAAGGAAAATTCTACACATTTGGGATTCAGCCTTTCCCTTCACCCAAGCCTTCTTTGTCTGCCTTGCTTCCAGAAGGCTGATAGCCATGTAGAAGACTGGGGTATTCTTTGAGAACTGAATAGCCCCAGAGAAAGGAATTCCAGATGCTGACAGCTGGCCACTCCCTCACCATTCAAAGAAGCCTAGCAGGTAAGCAAGCCCTGCACATACACAGGAGCTTCCTGTCAGCCTTTGGAATCCTCATGGTTCACTGTGAACAGAAATCTGAGACTCTCCAGACACAATTCTCCAACACAGGAAACCATACCTGAAACAAAGAGTACAAAAGAACCCTGACGATATAGAGACAATGCAGAAAATTTTAAAAAGAAATTAGTTATAACACCCTCCATAAAACAGAAGATAATGCATCTATAAAATAAGAACAGGCTGCTTTGAAAAAAGATTAGAAAAAAATTTTTAAGTTCTTAGAAAGTGAAAATGATAGCCAAAATAAAAACTTCAAAACAAATGTTGAAAAATGAAGTCAAGAAAGTCTTCAGAAAGTAGAACAAAAGATAGGGAGATGAAAAACTGGTGAGAAAATATAAGCAACAGGATCAGTCTAAGAGCACCAGTATCTAACTCATAGTTTCAGAAAGAGAGAACAGAGAAAAGTGACAAAAGGGAATTATCAAAGGAATAAATGGAGAACTTTCCCAGAACCAAGGGACATAAATCTGCATACTGAAAGAGCCCCCTGAGTCTTCAGCACAGTGCATGATAATCATGGCATTTCAGAATGCTAGGAATAAAGGGGAGATCCTAACAACATATGAAAAGAAAGAAGATTGCACACAAAGGACTGGGAGTCAGAAGGACATCAGACTTCCTAACTGAAAGCTAGAGGCAAGGAGCGCGGCCATGGCAGCTCTGTGAGAACTCTACACATTCCCAACTCCTCACCAAGTGTGAGCATAAACTAAAGATGTTTTCAGCTCACAAGGACTCAAACTTCATACCTCCTCTATATCCATTCTCAGGAAGCTTCCAGAGAAGATGCTTGAGCAAAATGAGGGAATAAATCACAAAGACAAAGAATGCAGAATCCAGAAATCAGGAGACTCGATACAGAAAAGTAGAAAAGGGAGTCCCAAAAGATGGTTGAGGGTCAGACCTAGTCCAGACGGGTCAGAAAGATGGAGGACTTTGGAAATGGGGAATATTGCATTAAAAACGGAATTAATAAAGCATTGGAAATGCTTAAGTATTTTGAAAGAAATGATGATAGGTATGTGAGAAATAAAAGAAATTGGGGGAAATATTTCTAATAGGTACATAAAAAACTATGCAAATGAAAAAAAAGGGCAACTATTAAATCAGGCAAAAGAAAGTTATGTAAAAAAAGAAACACTGTGAACAAAATATGTATGATCATACCAATGAATCTAACGTGTTGATTTAACTAAAAATTGTGATGTATCTCTATTGAAAGGTTTGCTGAGAGAAAGTGACAAGAGTAAATATGTAAAAATTTAAATGGAAATATTGAGAAATAATATAGAAGTACTTTGAAGTAAGGCAGTAAACATGAAAAACAGCTGAATGAGTTGAAAGTGGTTGTCTCTAGAGAAGAGTGCTGCGGATGCTGAGGTGGGAGGGGGGAGGGTCTGCTGATTTTCATTATAAACTTTTTAATCCCTATTTAATTGTTTAGCTATCTGTATGCATTGTTTTGATCGAAATATTTTTAGAGAATCGAAACGTGCATAGCTTTCTCACCATGCCATTCACTGTTCTGTAACTCCATCTCAGTATC
Organism: Balaenoptera ricei; assembly: GCF_028023285.1. Lineage (NCBI taxonomy): Eukaryota > Metazoa > Chordata > Mammalia > Artiodactyla > Balaenopteridae > Balaenoptera > Balaenoptera ricei. The sequence goes on along the minus strand of NC_082642.1, from coordinate 15,902,754 downwards.
TAATTACTATCTTAAGTCATCTCAGCTTCTGCTAAGGAACTGGAGCACTGAAGAATGAGTAGAACTCTATAAGGAGAAGAAGTGAAAAGGATGACCGGAAGTGTGGTGTTCAGGGAACGTGACAGTCTTCTGTGGGTTTGGGTGCCACACGAATCCTCTGAGGCCTCATTTCAAGTGGCCTCCAGCCCCTGACACTTGTCACAGCCCGAGCCACAAGTCCCACACTCCCTCCTGACCCCTCCTCAGTAGTCAAGACTTTGGACCTTGTTTTCCTATTGAAGACCTCGTCCTCCTCTGCTTTGGACCCATCCTTTTTTTTTAAACTCTGAGCTTTCTTTCTCTCCTTGACTATGATTTATACTATTTGCTATTAAATTCTGCATCAGGTAGAGATGATGCTTGGCTACATGTAACAGAACTAGCTACAGTGGTTAAATCAAATAGAGGAATATTAGGCAGGTAACAGACCCTCCACCATGTCGTCCGTGTCCCAGGTTTCCCCTCTCTTTCCCCAGCATCAAACTTAGCAAGTGGCTTTTATCCTCATGGTTGCAAAGTGGCTGTTTTGCCTGTAGCCTGCCATTTCCAACTCACACCAGAAGAAGGAGAAGGAAGGGACAAGGAGAAGGTGCTTGTACCTGTATGAGAAAATCTCAGAAATCCCCAGCATAGTTCTGCTTATGTCTAGTTGGCCAGAATTGTGTCACATGCCCACCCCTAATGCCAAGGAAGACTGGACAAAATAGATTTTGTTTTTATCTGGGCACATTGTTGCCCTAAAAAAATAAAAAAAAAAAAAAATGAATTCTTTTAGCAAAGAAGAAGAGAAGGAAAAGATATCAGGCAGGGAACTGGCTGTCTTTGCCTCAAACTCTTTTAGATGAGTCGGCCACTCCTTTGTACTGTAGACTTTGTTAAAGGCCCTTGAAGCCAGTGACCCCTCCAGAGTGGCCCAAGTGAGACACCGGGGTCTTTATTAGACATTCGGCATAGCCCCTGAGTCAGCTAGCAGACCTGCATCTGCAAAACCTGCTGCTCTACGAGGGAACATGGAAGACACACACCTGGGCCAAAAGTAGACCCAGGAAACACGAAGGGCTACTGCACGACCTCCCGATGTAGGCACGCCCCTGGAAGGTGACTACCTTAGATTTTACTCTGGACCAACCCCACTGTGGAGTATCAGAGCAAACCCTCACCCCATTAACACACACCCTGATTTTCCATGATGAGCCATGGGATGGAAGGACCCCCTAGCACACCAAGTACCAATAAGCACTGCTCACCAGAGGAAAACATCCAACTAGGATACTGACTTTGCATCTCTTCCAGGCACAGTTGTACCACCCAGACCCTCCGTGACCCGGATTCTGGCACTTTCCAAATCCTGAAATTACAAACCATACTGTTTTATACCTCCAAGTCCCTGACCCTCCACCACCCCTCACTGTGCCCAGCCTGATCCCACACCCTTACAACCATTTTCATGTTTCAACCTCAATTCAAATCCAGATTGTTACTTGTACTTCTGAGCAACTGGCTGTAAATCAGTCACTCATGATCCCCTCCTTGGTTTGATTAATTTGCTAGGAAACCAGTTTACTAACTAGATTGTCGGTTTATTACAAATATTATTAAGGTATATGAATCAATAGCCAGATGAAGAGATACGCGGGGCGAGGTCCCAAACAAAGGAGCTTCTGTCCTTGTGGCGTCTGGGACCTGGCACAGTGACAGGTAGAATTGCTCTGTTTCCCCAGGCTGCAAGTTCTCTGAACCTCATCCTTTTGATTTTTACAGGGGCTTCATTATATGGGCATGGCTGATTAAATCGCTGGCCACTGGTGATTGGTTTAACCTCCAGCCCCTCTCCTCTCCCCTCCCTGGAAATCAGGGCATGGGACTGAAAGTGCCAACCCTCCATTCCTGGTTGGTTCCCTGGGCAACCAGCCCCACTCTTTAGGGAATTTCTGAAAGTCACCTTATTAACATAAACCCAACCAGTGGTAGAAAGGGGCTGTGATGAATAAGAAGGCACGCATTTCGCCTTGATGGCTCTAAAGCATTTTCAGGAATTGAGGACACACAGATGCTGCCATTGCTCTTATCTCCCAGGAAATGTCAAGGGTTTTGGGAGCCGTGAGCCAGGAACCATGGACAAATACCACCAGAAATGCATATTCCTCATAGATATTTGGTCATCCAAATGACCAAATACACATTTCTTATAAATCAAAATATCACAGGTCCATATAGGAAAATCAGCGAGACATCTTGGTTTCAAGTTATACAAAACCAACTAAAACTGATTTCAATACCAAAAAGAATTTATTGACTCAAATAATGGAAAGTCCAGGGGTAGTTCCAGCTACAGGTTCCCCTAGAGTCAGGGATTCAAATAATGCCACCTAACCCCACCTCCTGAAAGTTCTGCTTCTGTGTTGACTTTATTCACAGGCAGGTTCTTCCCACACAGTGGCAAGTAGGACAGCACTAGCCAGAAGTTTACCATTTGCCTGTTTAATCTCAAGAAAGAGCCTTTCTCTTTACTTTCATGGGACCATCATGAGTCACATGCACTCCTATGGACCAGTCACTGTGCCAGGGAGAAGAAATGCATGAAGTGGCCAGGTCTGAGTTATGTGTCCACCTCTGGAGGGCAGGGGGGTGGAACCCCAAAGGAAACTCAGGGCTCTGTTCCAGCAAGAAGCTACAGTGGAAGCTGGGCAAGCACAAACAAAAGATGTCTGCTAAAGATGGAAAGCCAATAATGTTATCAGATTGATGAAGGACAAGATCAGAATTTTGCTTTTAGATGATTAATCTGGAAGCAGGATCCAGGACAGATTTGGGATTGTGGAAGTCTGAGGTTAGGAAGACCAGTTAGAAGGCTACTGGAATCATCCAAGATATGATAGTGGGAATGGAAAAAGAAAGGACTAGTCTAAGAAGTTATTACAGAAATAAATTAATTATTATGATCACTCACATCAAGAAGATATAAGGAAAGGGTATTAGGTGAAAGGAAAGTTGCCCAGTTAATAAGAATGTGGGAGAATGCCCCTCTCAGAAGCCTAAGACCCAGTCCATCAAATGGAATTGTGAGATAGCCTACCCAGATACTATTATGTTCTTCCTCCTCTCAGGTACACTGCCAGTCTTAAAAATTACAGTCACTCCCCAGATCTCTTCAGACACCTTCAGATCTATTTGGAAAAACAGCAAGAAATCTAGTATTACCCGTACAAAGAAGAAAAAGCCATGCTCTTGATATCTATGCCTGTGAGTAGCAGCCACCAGGGGGCACTGTTTGGAGCCTGGGCACTTTGCTGGGATAGATGGTGCCATGAGCAGCACATTGTGGGCTTGATGAGATCATGAGCATTTCGGTTCGAGGTAACACTCCCCTAAAGCATTGCTCCATTCTGATGGACGATGATTGTACCAAGGGACAAGCAGGATGAGAACAACACAGTTCTCTCAAAGATTAGTGCAAAGTCCTCCCCCCCTCTTCAAACCTCCTCCACCAACCCCAACACACACACCACACACATGCACCACACACACACACACACACACACACGTGCGCACACACATCCTGGTTCCCGTTAGCCTATTGTGGATCTGAAATGGTGAAGTTACCTAAACTCTTTATGAAGCTGTGCTACCTCTTAGGGGGGGTAATGGTTTACATATGCTTACTCTCTACTATATAAAGTTGAACTTCCTTTTTTCTTTTTTTCTATTTATGATTTCCTGTTCATTTTTTCACAGGCTAAAAACTGAATATGGACACCATATAACCATATGGATTCTATTTCCGTGGCCAACTAGACATGCCTGGAAACATATTGCTTGTTCTATAATATTTTTCACTGTAACCAAACCCCTTTCAAGTTCTAAAATTTGATAAGACTCTTTTATGAAAGTTTAAAGTAGTGTTAGTTCTGTCACGCTTGTCATTTTCTAAAATGTGGGTTTCACAAGTATGCCTTAGTAAAAATAAGTGGGATTCTTCTCTTGTGCATGTGAAATTTATAATTTGAAGGAAGTCATGATCTTTAAGAAAGAAAGACTCTTCTTTCATAAATATATCTATGGTTGGGAACAATAGGAACTTGGGGAAATAATAACGATTTTCTAAAAGACAACATCCCTAAAAATGGGGATCTTCTCCCAAATGAGGAAACTTCTGCTCACTCTACCCCCTACCCTCATTAAGATTTCAGACAGCTCCATGGGAAATGCAAGAGGTGTCATTGATCAATGTATGGATGATAAATTGTATTTGTTAAATTGTACACGATGCAGCGATAAAAAGCATAGAGTGGGCAACTAGATGAACCAGAATTCTCTGTGGAAACCTGTTGCTTTACAGGTGACTTTGGGCAGGTCAGTTAACCTCACTGTGCCTCAGTTTCTCCTTATGTAAGATACAGATAAGAATAGCACCTATTTCATTTGGTGAGCATTGAATGAGGTAACACATCTCAAGTATTTTAGAAAAATACCTGTTTCATAGTATGTTTTCAAAAATAAATATTAATGGCTGGTATTATTGTTAGAATTGAGTGATTCCAGTTATTTCACTTAGAATAGCTATACAAGAAAAATAGAAAGGAAAAAAAAACACTTAAGATCTCTTCATTTTGAAGTTAAAAACAAAAACAAAAACTGTCATTCATTCTATGTACAATGTAACAATTGCTGGCAAGTTCCAGGCACCAAACTAATTGTAGAGGTGAGGATGAGTACAGTAAATTATGTCCACTCTTGAGGATCTTAGCATCTAGCAAGGAAGACAAGATCCTCATACATTAAAAGTAAACATTAGAGCATGAGTTGAAATAGTATAAATCATTAGTCAGGGTAAGGAAGCCTATAGGGTAGTGACATCAATTTAACAAATCTCTAGAACTTATATATCCAACGTATGAGGCTTCCTGAGAAATTGTTTCGGCTCAAAAAAATAATATTAACTTTTTAAAGATTTGCCACCGACATCCACTGGTTGGGAGTGTAAAATCTGTGCTTATTTAGGGGTCTTTTGGCAATGTCTATCAAAATGAAAAATACATAGCCTTAACTCAGGCATACTACTTCTAGAAATGTACTGTATATATATATATTCTCACACATGTGCAAGGAAATATGTATAAAGATGTTCACTGCAGCACTATTAATTATACACTGGAAACAACTAAATGTCTCTCAACTGGTTCTCAGAGAAATAAATCACAGGAAATGTATATAGTGGAATTCTATGCAGCCATCAGGAAGAATAATGTGGATATGAAAGTGCTTATATGCAGACATGCCCTAGTCATACTACTGAACAAAAAGAGCAGCCTGGAGAATAAAATGTGAAAATTACGTATTACAAATGAATTAATATGAGTCAGCAACTTCACTTCTGGGTTTGTTGCAGAAAAGAGAGTAGGGCGCGAGAGGAGGGTCCCATCCCAGGTCTCAGGTGAGTCCCTGGGACGGCCGCCAAGTGTGGGTTCTTGGCTTCACACAGGAAAGAATTCAAGAGTGAGCCATAGTAAAGTGAAAGAAGGTTTATTCAGGGAGATACACACTCCACAGACAGAGTGTGGCATCTCGGAAGGCAAGAGGGGCAAGAGGGTATGGGGCTGTCAGTTTTTATAGGGGTGGGTAATTTCATAGGCTAATGAGTGGGAGATTAGCCATTTTGGGGAAGGGGTGAGGATTTCCAGTAACTGGGCCACTGCTCACTTTTTGACCTTTTGTGGTCGTCCTTGGAACTGCCATGGAAACTGGGGTGTGTCATTTAGTGTGCTGATGTGCTACAATGAGCATATACTGACGCTCAAGGTCAAGCAGAACTCGACTCAGCCATCTTGGACCTAGTTCGTTCTAATCAGTTTATGTCGTGCCCTTGAGCTATGTCATTCTTTTAAAGGTTGTGCCCTACCCCCTTCCTGTCTCAGGTTTATATCCAAAAGAACTGAAAGCAGGATCAGGAAGAGATAATTGTACACCTATGTTCATAAAAGCATTATTCACAATAATCAAACGATGGAAGCAACCCATGTGTCCATTGATGGATGAATAGATAAGCAAAATGTGGTAAATACATACAATGGAATATTATTCAGTCTTAAAAAGGAAGGAAATTTTGACACATGCTACAACATGTATGAACCTGGAGGACATTATGCTAAGTAAACCAGTTACAAAAAGACAAATACTGTATAATTCCAATTATATGAGGTACCTAGATTACTCAAACTTAGAAACAGAAAGGAGAATGGTGGCTGCCAGAGGGAGGAGGGGGAAATGGTGAGTTGTTTAATGGGTATAGAGTTTCAGTTTTGGAAGATGAAAAAGTTCTGGACATTGGTTGATAACAATGTGAATGTACTTAATACTACTGAACTGTACACTTAAAAATGGTTATGATGGTAAACTTTGTTATGTGTATTTTACCACAGTTAAAAAGTTTTTAAATGAGTTGATGTGTTATGTGTCTGCAGTACAGACGTAGCAATTTCTGGAGAGTCCATTAACAGCACTTGCTTTTTTTTCCATTGGATACTCATTTTGTTATTTTAAGGTTTTTATCATTTATGAGCTGTCAATTTAAAACCCTTAAAATTGTTTGATGAACATCAGTAACAGCGCTTTTGGGTTGTTATGCGACCTGATGCCAAAAGAGTGAATTAAGTGCTATGGTTTTTCTGGGAGGAATGAATAAATAGTGGCAAAGAGTGGTCAGTACGGACACAAAGATAAGTGAGTTTTTCCTCATTTCAGAAGCAATGTAGCCGGAGCAGGAAGGGAGAAGTTCTGACCAATTTCAGAGATGTTACAATGCGAGGGGCAAAAAAACAGACAGTCCAGGGTGTGTTTGGACGACTGAGCCGACTAATCTGATGACAGTCTGAGTGAGGAGTGCTTAGGGATGACTACTAGAAAAGTAGACTGGGGCTATATGGCGGCAGGATTTAAGGGACCAACTGGCACATTTAGATTTTGTTCTAGTGATAATGCAGGGCCACGGAACATTTTGAGCAGGAGAGTGCCAGGCGGAAAAGTGGACAGAGGAAAATTAAACAGGCACTTTGGATTGAATGCTAGAGTGGGGAGGAGAAACAGGAAGGAAGTCAGGCCACAGTAATCCAGGGGCAGGGTGGTGAGGTTCGGATTCAGCATGGGCATGTGCCATTTCTCCTTCTTAATCATCCTCTGGCCTTTCATCTGAGGTCCCTCCTTTTCTCTTTCAGACTGCCCAGTTCTCACCAACGGGGGGCATTTTAGCCTCATCTGGTTCCAGCCTTCTTTTTTTTAACTATCTAGCATCTATAGCCATCTCTAGTCAGACGTGTGGTAGCTTAATGTGAATGAAATGTGTTTTGGATGGTTCACCTGGGTTTGTTTACAGGCATTTTTGTCTGGCTCATAAAGTTACTGTGGTCAGATTTACATCTGCCACCACTATTACTGCTCTGTTCAAGCTAACAGCCTCGCAGAAGTCTGCTTTCTCCATTCACTTCCTGGCCTCCAAGGCCTCCCATCTCCGCCCAGTTCAAACTTCACCTCTTCCATGAGGCTTTCCCTCACTACATCCATCCTGAGGAATGTTTCTGTCCCTCACAGCACCTAACTGCACCACTCAACGAACAGCACACATTAGCATCTAGCCAAATGTGACCATGTGTCCACATTTATATTTTTACATATATAAATATGTAAATGCATAAGCATCCCTGTTCCTCTGCCAGATTTCTGGAGTTTGGGTAGCCCTGGCCCAGGCACAAGGCCTGACATCAGGAGATGAAGGGATGATTAGGCCCAGTAAGAAGAGGTGGGAGGCTAAGTCCCAAACCTGACACAGCAGGTGTCCACCACTAGGTGGTAGTGGTAATCAAGCATCTTCTTCCGCTCTCTGTGCCCCAGCTTTCTTATCTCTTATCTTTTAAATAGAGATGTTATCTGCTTTGCTTGGGAAAACATAATGATATGACCCTGGGCTAGCAACAGAAGAACCCTCGTTTCCAAACTGTCACCTTCACGGAAGAGCAGTGTGCTGTTTAAGTTACTCACTTTTCTGGACCTCATTATTCCTACGTATAAAAGGAGGTTAAACTAGATCAGAGGTTCTCAGAGTTTAGTCCCCAGGGTTCCTGGGATCCTTTCAGGGGACCAACAAGGTCAAAACTATTTGGATAACAATATTCACAGCTATTTCTCTTCACTCTCTCTTGTGAGTGTACGATATTCTTGTTCTAAGGATAACTTGTAACGGGTTTCTTACTGTTATTTTTAAATGAATTAATACATTTAAATTTTTTCCTGTTTTCTTAAAAAGGAAATATATACGTATGAGTGTGTATACGTATATATCCATCCTACAAAAACAAAAGTTCTTTAATGTCCTAATAATTTTTAAGTGTAAAGGGGTCGCGAGACCAAAAAGTCTGAGAACCGTTGAACCAGATTCCTAGATCGTCATTCATTCACTCAACAAATAACTGCCCCTCCTGAGGCTGCATTTTTTACATACCGAGGAGAAGGTGGTGGTCAAGACATGGTCCCCGCTCCGATGCCGTTTACATTTGGGAGGGACGAGGCAAACGAATATATCAACAAGACAACTTCTGAGAGCGGTTAAGTATCATGAAGGCATAAAGCAGGACACGTGTTTCCTGCGCAGTGGAACCCTCCATTGTGCGGAGTCGGCCCCGGGCCCCTCAGGCCCCTGAGCTGGCCAGGCGCGGGGTCCCGGGGACACCGAGACACCCGGGCACCGGGAAGCGGCGAGCGCTGACGTACGGTGACGTCACTCGGCCGCGCCAGCCAATCGCGGGCGGCCCCAGTCCTGGGCCCGGCGGTGGCCCGCGGCCTGCGGGCGGCGCTGTGGCCCGTTGGGCGGCCCCACGGAGCCGCCATAGCCTCCCGCCTCCCGCGACCCAACGTCTGCGCCGCCGGCCTCGCGCCGCCGCCATGGCCGACGTGGAAGACGGCGAGGAACCCTGCGCCCTGTCCTCTCACTCCGGGAGTGCAGGATCCAAGTCGGGAGGCGACAAAATGTTCTCTCTCAAGAAGTGGAACGCGGTGGCCATGTGGAGCTGGGACGTGGAGTGCGATACGTGCGCCATCTGTAGGGTCCAGGTGATGGGTAAGCGCTGCACGCGAGGCCCGGGCCGCGCTGCGGCCTCCGCGGGCCCGGCTCCGGGCGGGGGGGACAGACCGAGCCTCGGAGAGACTGTTCCGGGAGGAGTGGGGGCGGGGTCGCCCTGCCCCGGTGCCCAGGGACCGCGGGCCACACCCGAGCTGCCGCCGGGCAGAGGGCTGCGGCCGCCGCCAGGGGCCGTGGGGTCGTTCAGCAGGCGCCCAGCGCCGGGGACTGGTATTCTGGGGAGAGAAACGGGTGGTAAGCAGTGCAGTCAAACAAGGTAATTTCAGGTAATGATGGGTGTGATCACGACAATAAAAGTAGGCGATTTGATGGGCGCTGGGAGGAACCACTTCGGTTTGTGTGGCCAGCTACGGCACCCTTTTCAAAAAGCAGATCGCAAAAAAAAAAAAAAAAAAAAAAAAAGCAGATCGCAGAGAGGTCAGGGTCAAGGCCCTGAGTCAGCGGGTCACTAAAGTGGTTCTGGTCACACACAACAAAGCGATGCTCTGGAGTCATCTTCCACAAAAACGACCCCTAGTCGTGCTCTGGAGAGGCGCAGGGAAGAAAAATGTTCCTAGCCGTTGCCTTTCTGGATGGGCTACTGTTCTGCTGGCTTTTAAAGCTGGATGATTCGAGACTGGTCAGATAGCACTCGCTTGGCTTGAACGGGAAGAATGTAAGCCCTTTATTCCGAAACATAAAACTTCATCTCCTTCCTGGTCCGTTCCTATCATAGGATGCCATTTCTTGGAGAAGACAGTGCCCTGAAGTCAGACCTTTATGGAAAACCCTCTTTTACAAATAACTGTTACTTCTTTCTACGATGTTTTTAATAAAAATATTGGACCAAGTGAAACCTTTCAGAACACAGCTTCATCTCGTTATGTTTTATATGGTTTCTGTTTTAAGATCTCCGACCACCTTGAAAAAGAGGTGCTCTTGAAATGCACGTTGTTTTTAAATAGGGCATTTAAAACTCCTAAATTTAAGAGCATCTTAAATGTTATTTCTTGAAGGTAGTTGGAGAACACTGTTTCAGTAGTTTGTAAACTTTGTGTTTTGCACTGAAAAATGAGAGAATTGGAGAAAATAACTTAAAAATTGCTCTCCCTGCTTGAGGAATGAAAATTCAAACCTACCAGCATCAAGCGATTTCTCAATTTACTGTCTCCGCAGTATGCTCTTACGTTTTTTATTCATAAGGATTTGTTTTAAAGAGAATTTACAACCATGGGATTCAAACAATTTTTATTTTTTACTTTTAAAAGAACTTGATTTCAGATGTGATCTGCTTATATTGCGTATCAAGTTTTAAAAGCACCTAGTTCATTGGCCTGCAATACAGCTCCCTTGTCCTTCCCCTTTCTTAAAAACTAGAATCATAATTTCCAGTTTGAGTGACATTTTTAACGTATCCAGGCGATTTTTGTTCTTTTGTAAGACAAACTGTTAAAAATTTTATCCCCTAAATTTCCTTCAGTTTAAAAAAAAGAATTTCCTAAAAGAGGATTTTATTTTTCTCCCCAAAGAAAAATTTTAAAATAGTAAACAGAAATGCAAAATTTAAAATAATGGTTGCAATTTTGCAAGAAATAAACTTTCCTGGGATATTTAAAGTAAGTCCAAGTATGGGCTGTAAATGACTCATGGTTCACATTAACTTTCTAATTATAGCAAGTATTCTGCTACTGTGGATTAATGTTGCAGATTTACAACAGCTGTGCTTTGGGTTCAGGAAAGTGTTCTGGCCTAGACCTCTGTATTTTGTTTATGAGGTGTTAAAATCCACTTAGTGGTTAGGTGACAGCAGAAGGAAGTTTGTTTTTTAGCATCATTCTGAAAGGTGTTACTATACTCTTTAGAAATGTGCTGTTTTAGATATTAGGAACATCAGCAAAAGAAAATGTTTTCCTTTATCTGCAACTTTAGTCATTTTTATCCATTTAGGTCATTTTTGATAATGAATCTAAATCAAAGCTATAAGCATAATTCAGAGACTTCTAGATTATACAAAGAGCCCACTTAATCCCATGTCCTTTATATTTGGAATTCATCTCATACGCCTAAATGATTGGTTATGACTTCTGGATCTAAGATTTGCCTGTCAGCCCATTCTGATGTAGTTGACACTCTCTCCCTGGGTTTCCACTCTCCCCCGCTTCATTCTGAAAGCAGCAGATGGCACAGCGAGCAAGCACTGGTGAGGAAGAGGCAACCAGGTTTACTAGTGCTGTCAAGTTACGAAGAGCCAGAGTAGCCTTCCACAGCTGTATGTTAACGTGGACGTTTGAGATAACTTTTTGGAGCCTTGTTTTCCTAATTTGTAAAAGAGACAGTTGGGATCGTGAGCTCTAATTCTGTGATTACACAGAACCAGAGCCATGTCTTCAGCCTTATATCGTGATCCTTATGATATTTAGTTGTTTGCCTATCTACCTCGCCGTTTACTGGTGAGACCAGGGACCCAGACTTGGTCATTTTGGTGTCCGCAGTGCATTACTCTTTGCACAGAGTAGATACTCAGTAACTGTGGAATTGAAGAAGGCCTCAGGAGGCGAGGGTTGTTTTTAATCCACGCTGAAGAGGCCAGGGTGGTGTGTTTTCTTAAGGGTGAGAGCGTGCAGAGAGGAGCAAACAAATGCCTGAGCATGATGCAGTGTAAGAAGAGAAGCAGGCTTCAGCTCCACCGTGCTTCTATTTTTACAGAATTATTTTCCTCCAATTTATGTTAAAAGCTATTTTTTTCTGTTGGTTTGAACTTCCTTTTACCCAACTTTGACTCCTTTCAGCTAGTGAATGAGTCCATTTCATTGGTTCCTAAAATATTCTATATTACCTCCTTCATCAAACAAATAGTAGTACAGATTCAATTTTGAAGACTTCTAGTATCCCCTTTTGGTTCCCATTCCTCATGTTTTCTCCCAAGTAATTTATTAAAATATTTTACTGTTGTTGGGTAAATGCTTTGGGCTCAGACTTATTTATAAAGGGAGCATTTCCTTAAAAAGAAAAAAAGAGAACCTAGTATTTAGGAGTTTTTTACATTTAATTTTTATAGAGATTATACAGTCACATAACTTAAAAACTTGAGAAAGTACACGGTGAAAACTCCTTCCCATTCCATCCCCTCCCAGGTAAACTTTATTATTAGTTTCTTGGATATCCTTCTAGAGTTTCTATCTATGTGTAAGCAAATACCAATATATATGCATGGCTTATTTAAAAGGATGTCTTGAAAATAAACTACTCATAAGGTTGATCTGTGTGAACATGCCCAGTGAGCTTATAACTCCTAATATAGTGGAGTATAGCATATTTTTCTCTGGTGGTTACATCCAAGTTCTTTTCATCAGAGCTTGTAAAAATAGAGGGTCAGTAACCCTTGTGAAATTGCTTGTGGTCATAAGTAAATTAGTAGAGTGCCTTGTACTTTATTCATCTTTAAGCACTTATGTTCAGATGAGGAATTAAAAGTATGAGTCTTTTAATCTGCATCTCTAACCCTTTGGGCCTTTATTTGACTTTGAAGTGTATGGGTTTTAAAAATTGCATTCTGAGCATCAGAATGAGAATTGCTATTTGTTTACTTTTAGATGCCTGTCTTAGATGTCAAGCTGAAAACAAACAAGAGGATTGTGTTGGTATGTTGTAATTTTGTTCTCTTGCTTTTTCAACTGAAGGTTTTCTCTCAGTGGGGATGTTTGAATTTGCAATTAAGATTGACTTTATCAATACACAAAAATAAACTGTAAAGCAGTGATCCATTGTTAATATAAAATGTGTTGGTTCTCAAATGGTCTTAATAGAATTAATCTGTTAAGTCCTTCAATTGCTTTAATTGAGGAGAATTGGTTATATATTCTAGACATGGACATGGTAAACATTTTGATAATCAAAAAAGAAATAATTCTTTTCTATTAAGAAAAGTATAAAATAAGGAATTTGCCAAAACATCCTTCAAGTTTTGAGTATGTTACAGGTTAGTTTTGGTCAGTCAGGGTTTTATTTTAACAAAGCATTTCAGTATTCAATATTCTTTTATGATCCGGTATTTAACTTTTCTACCAAGGTAAAAACAATTCTAAATCTCAAGATTTTTTTGGATGTAGTTTATAGATAGAAGTTTGTTATATTTTACTTACATCTCGGACTACAGAAGTTGTCTTAGGCCAAATATTTAAGCAACTCAAAGGTTTTTATGTCCCAGTTCTTGAGGTCATCACTTCTACATTGCTATATAAAAGTGTTTAAAGATTTTCCTGAAATGAAAGGTTACCTTTGTGTTTGTGTGGTTTACATACAGCTTCTTAATGATTTATGTAGTTTTGATCAAATCCTGTTTCTTCCTCCCAAAAGACTTAGATTGAGTCCCCTAGCTTCCTACTCCTACAACCAATTTTCACAAAAAGGTTTGTCTCCTGTTTTTTTTTCCTATTTCTTTTATTGTTCTGTTATAGCTCAGTTGGTCAAGCAAGGGATAAATGAAGCCCATGTTTGAGATTGTATCCCAGATTATGGGTGATTTCCCTTGGTTAAAATTTTTTCTTCGATTCTGTTTGTTTTAAAAATATTCATTTGGGAATTGTGAGGTGTAGGCCAGCTTTCGTTGATCACAGAGAGACCCTTTTCTTGAAAGAGACCTCTCTTTCAAAGCCAGCCACTTTGAACATTCCATTCTGTTTGTCACGTGAGGAATTGCACTGCCTGTGGATGACTTAACACAGATCCTCACCACTTCCAGAAAACAACTCATTAGAGGTACAACTAATAATGTTTAGAAGCATGTCACCTGTTTATAATAGCCTGCTATGAGCTAAAAACATTTAAAATTCATTATATCTTGCTAAATAAAAATCAGGAGGACATTTTTCAGTAAAATAAAGCCCCAGAGGGCTCCAGGGTCAGGGCCTGACTGAGGTAGTCTGGGATCTAAGGAAGACTCAAGTCTTTTAATCTCCTAACTTGAGAAAGACACCATGTGGAGCTATGTAGGAACTGGAGGCCACCACAGCACCCACAGATTCTAAACAGTGATGGAAAGTTCCCAAGCACAGTGGTTTATCTCATTTCGTTCGTAAGTGTAATTTACATATGTAAGGTTCCATTTCTTATAGCTAGAAAAAATTATTTTGACCAGTTAATAACCATCTTTATTCAAGATTATGAACCCTAATTATTATATAATCTAAAATAAGCTAGAATTTTGAGCTCGGTAGTTTAAATTGAAATATGTAATGTCAGATATTCTTTTTTCTCTTTCAGTCGTCTGGGGAGAATGTAATCATTCCTTCCATAACTGCTGCATGTCCCTGTGGGTGAAACAGAACAATCGCTGCCCTCTCTGCCAGCAGGACTGGGTGGTCCAAAGAATCGGCAAATGAGAGCAGTGGAAGGTGTCCTTTGTGCAGTTGTTTGGAGCCCTGGTGGATCTTGTTATCAGGTGCCCTACAAAGGCTAGAACCCTCCAGGGGACTAATTCTTTGAATCAGAGGCGGTGGATCTGTGGTCTTTTGGGACTCATCAGGCACGGGTTAGCCTTTTTCAGTTTTATTTTCAGAAATTCTCTACAGTTAAGAAGATAATTTATTCAAGATGGTCTTTCCTACCTCTGTGGTATGTGTCTCACACACTGCTTATAAGTGCTATAAAGGAGAGAACTATAAATTGAACGACGTTTATAATTTACCTACTGATAGCCAAGGAGCTACGGAAGCAGTTCCGTTCAGAAGAGAACTTTTTGCATGCTTATGGTTGATCAGTTAAAAAAAAAACCAATGTTATAGTAACAAATAAAGTGCAGTTGAAAACCCAACTCTTATCCTTAATCTGTTCCTAATATTTATTTTTGGCAGGGAGGGGGATGATTCATGAAATCTTTATTTGATATAATGAGAATTTTAAGTTTAGACCAGTGAACAGGGTAAATAAAATTTAACCTTTGGTTGTATGAGATTTCAGTTGTCTTCTACGTTATCATCCTCTATCTCTGACTCATCAAGAAAACCTAGATCTGCACTCACCTCACTGTTCAATTACTGAGTGGTAAAGGACAGAAGTATTTTCAAGTTCTGGTCATATTGGGTTGTAATTTAACTGTGTTTTAGGTGGAACGTTAATGAGGGGAAAATGTTTACCATTGTAGCATTGGATCAAAAAGTTTATTTTATCACACGATGTTTTAATAAACGGTTTATTCTGTTTACCTCATTTGAATTGTCATTATTGCAATTTTATGCACAACCTTCAACTTAATAAGCTAATTTGTCGACTGAATGCTTTTGTTTAATTTGAAAAAATATTCATTTGCTCTTTCATTGGTAATAATAAAATTTTAACTTTATTTCCTAGAAACATAAGTGTAAGAAAATACTTAAATTTTATCAAACCAACTCACATTCAGTGGAAGTTATCTTGGAACAATTTATGAACCACAATTTATGAACCCATGAATTTTTCCATAATAGAGGCTACTGCTATGCATTTAAAAAACCAAAATCTTAACCATTCACTTCTGCAGTTTCAGAGTTTGCCAACCTGAATCTCTTTGAATCTAAGGAATGTGGATACATAAAAGAATATTAAAAATATAATAATTAAAATAAAAATTAGAATTCTGAATGCCTTCACCTTGCCTATTTCTTAATCAGATTTCTTGTAGATTTTGCTTTATTATCTTTTTTTCACAATTATCTACTGAAAGAATTAATCACAGCATACAAATATGTTTGGACCATTTGAATGTGTTTCTTGTGCAGTAAGCTGTTTTAGCAGCTCTTTATTCTTTCTAAAAGGTTGTGCTATAAAATGTGAACTAAATATTTGGCTTTGCAATGAAGAGAAATAGAATGTTGAGTTATTTCTGTCACTATGACAGTATGTAAATGAAATGTAAAGGATGGTGGTAATAAGTTGATTTTCCACACGGCAAAACTGCAGGCCCACCGCCTAACAAAGCTCTGTTTCTATTACACATCAGCATCTGAGGGTAGAAGAGGAGGTGGGACTGGGACAAAGCAGCACTGATCCTACCCAACCTGGGATGATGTCAGCTCATTTGCATAGCCATCTGAAAGTTCAGTACACGTTTCATCAGAAAGAACACGCTGTGACATTTATGAATTCCGATGCAAAGGTTAAGCATTGAATAGGTTTTTCTTTCCATTTGATTAAACAATGTTGAATTTTACTTCACTAGTGTATTGGAAACACATTTGTCATCTTTGGCTATATAACTTTCCATCTATGCAAGTTGCATTCTTGTATTAACAGCTGACATCTAAGTAAATCTCACCCTACCAAACCCATTACTTCCTTTTTATAAAAAAAAAGTCCCCTTTACTATCCTGAAGTGAAATTCATAAATATATCTCCACACATAATTAAAATGTATACAATAATAATTGTAATATAAAGTAGAAATAAAAGGAAAGTAATTTATAATTCATTTCTTTTTCAGTATGTAAATGCTTGAGCGCAGTTACACCAGAAGACATAATGAAGTAGGCTGATGAGTGCGTGCATGTGTGTGTGTGCGTGTGTGTGTAGTGTGCGTAATCACTACACGAAGACAGCAACAGTGTAGACTATTATGACTCAGAAACATGAGGAACATTTCCATTGATAAGACTTTTTTCCCTCAAAATGGTGAACTGTGCTAGTAAAGTTCTGAACAACACAAATTTACAATCTTGATTTGCAATTTAGTTGCATATTTGGAAACCTCAATGGATTTTAAAGCGATGCGAAAATGTACTTTGTGTTTGTATGGAAAAAGAAGTTAGGTTCTAGGCTCAGATAATAATAAACAGACTTTCTACTACATGAATGAACCTTCGAAAGTCACTCAGGGTGCTGAACCATGTTTCTTCATGTGAGACTGTCTCACACATTACAAGACACCAGAATTCCCTGGCCTCCACCCACCAAACACCAGTGGTGCCATCAGTCTTTGTGCCATCCAAAGAGAACATTTCCGAAACATCCCCTTTAGAGGTAGCATTGGCTGTCTGGGGAGCAGCGGTTTAAGTGCTTGTACAGGCAATTACATACTTTGCTGCCACTGTCCTAATCCTAATATGACACACACAATAATTTTTTTAAGTATAAAGGGTTCAGAATTTTGAATAACTGCTATCCTAAAAAGAAGAGTTCATAGAGCCAAATCTTAGAGACCTGTGCCCTCTTCTCTAGAGGTGTGAACAGCTATTAAATTAGTGTTTAATACCTAGGACACACATATGATGGTGAACACTCACTTTAGGCTTAAAGAAGAAGCCTAAAATTGTTTTATAGCACTGAAGCTAATGTAGGAGGCTTTACGATCAGAAAAAACATTTTTTTAATTGTTCCTTTAGAAGTTTGGTAGACATCTGATAAGAAAGGTAACTGTTAAAACAATGCTTTGTTGCTTTTTTAGAACATTGCCAAGGGCTAACTTTGGCTAATGCTCTGAAAAGAAAATGAGAAAATTTACATGTTTACTTTAGTAAGCCGTTGTTTTAAAAAATACTTAAAACATTACTGATTTGGATGTAAGGAAAATTGGAATTAAAGTACAAATAAAATTTAAGCTATTTTATATTGGATGTCTGCATGATGTAACAAAATACATGAGAAATGTTTACATGATCGTTCCTCTTTTGCCATCTTTTTTTTTTTGGCCATGCCACGCGGCATGTGAGATCTTCGTTCCCCGACCAGGGATGGAAACTGTGCCCCCTGCAATAGAAGTGCAGAGTCTTAACCGCTGGACCATCCCTCTTTTGCCATCTTTATGTCATTCCATTTCTACCACGGTTAGATTTTGTTCAACAAAATATGTCTTACAGGAAAAGTATTTTCTTTGCATTTTGCTGCTCAGTTTAAAGGCTGAGAGCTGAAACTCTAGTGCCAGGATACCTGGATTTGCATCCCAGTGCCACCATTTATTTGTGTGACTTTGAGCAAGTTACTTGACCTCTCTTTACCTAAGTTTCCTCATGTACAATGTAGATAATAATAATAATACCTACCTCAGTAGATCATTCTGAGGATTGAAGACGAAATGGATTAATACACATGTAAAACTGACAACAGTTTCTGGCACATAGTAAGTGCTACTGATGTTACTTCATTTTAGTCATTTTTGGAAGCTCCTTTAATAGAAGTGGCACTTTAAAAATAACGTGTTTTTAGTTATGGGGTAAAGCACTCCTAACTGTTCTCAACAAAAGTTTTGTAAGAAAAAGTTAATTGTCGTAAACATGTTAGATTACTTGTAGCTCTATGAGCTTTTGTGGAGGATGGTAATGAGGCCTTCATGACTTGCCTGTTAACATTTATTTCTAATCATTCAATCAACATGATTTCCAGATTTTATATTAAGAAAAGGTTCTGTAAATGTTGAGCTCTATTTTTAATTTTAGGTTTCCCATCTTAGTAGAAATATTTCATCAGACCTTGCAGTTATGAATATAGCAGTACCTTTTTAAAAATTTTATTGAAGAATAGTTGATTTACAATGTGTTAATTTCTGCTGTACAGCAAAGTGATTCAGTTTTATATATATATATATATATATATATGTATAAAGTTCCCTGTGCTATACAGTAGGGCCTTGTTGTTTATCCATTCTATATATTATAGTTTGCGTCTGCTAATCCCAAACTCCCAGTTCATCCCTCCCCCACCCGCCTCCCCCTTGGCAACCACAAATCTGTTCTTTATATCAAGCAGTACATTTTTTGACCACTTGATTTTGGAGATATCCACATGTTTAGAAAATCAGTCTTTTTGACAGCCCTCGGTTTTTATCTTGAAAGACTTTCAAAGCAGGAATAAGCTTTACAATCGATCTGCTTTCTCTTGTCCGTGCACTTGATAAACCTGAGCCAGTGGTTAGAACTCAACCTGCTTTTCCTAGGTTGGTTGCAAGCAAGCTTTCCTCTGAGTGACTATAGCTGCCATATAGCGTAGGAGTGAGATGGCAATTCTGGAGCCACTCAGCCTGGCTTGGAATCTCAGCTCCATCTGTGTGATATTGCACAAAGTCCTTAACTTCTCTGTGCCTATTTCCTCAACTAAAATGGAATAATAATATTATCTACCTTATAGAGCTGCCATGAAGATTAAATGAATTCGTGCATGTTAACTGCCTAGAACAATGCCTGAAACAGAGTTAGGCACTCAGTAAATGGTAGCCATCATTATAGATCACTACTGCCACTGCCAATCTCTGGCTTAATTAGAGAATGGCCTTTCGGAAAGGTATATTGCTTGCAATGATGCTTCTTGTAAGAATCCTGATGTTTGTGTGCACCTACAACCTGTAAAGAACTGTCAAGATGGGTTTTTAGGAGAATGGTTTTCAACCTTTCTTTTTTTTTTTTTTTTAATCCACCTCAACACATCCGAAAAGCACATTTCCATCAGTAACAATGGGCTCTCCCACAAAGATTCCCAAAAAAGTGTGTGTGTAGCAAACGGGCAGGGAGGAGAGTTAGAAACAACCGCCCAGATGAAAATCTCAGGTAAAAAATGTGGAACTATTTTAGCACAAACAAAATGTTCTATGCCAGTTGCATTTTATCCTAGCCTCTAAGGAGAAGCCTACTAACTATCTAAATTTATTGGAACTTATATAGAATATGTAACTAAATTCTCTCTACCAAAATTTTAGTGTAATAGAATAATCAGAATTCTTGCCAGACCACCAGGGCTGTGACTTTATAAATCCAAATACTACATAGCGCAGAACAAGCTTTGCATGGTTGGTATACAATCATCTAAGAATTGTAGCGATTCTTAGACCCTCCTTGTAAATTAACCCCTGCAGTGCTAACCCCTGCTCTGCTTCTTCTACTTTTATAAACATTATATATGTATGAGATTACATATTGATAATAAAATGTGATTATTTATTGCTTGCCATAACAATAGAAGGAATTTAAATACAAAGAAGTTTGCTATCTTCAGATAGACAGGGCCTGTTAGGGCATGTTCAATTTACAATGGAATTGTGGAGTGGAATGTAGTGAGCCTTCGAAGAGACATGCAGTGCTCTGGGAAGTAGAAGGGACAAAACACATTCTCTTGCAACATATACAGTACAGTCAGCCCTCTGTATCTGTGGCTTCTACGTCGAGGATTCAACCATCCAGGTCAAAAGTATTCTCAAAAAAAAAAAGGTTACAGAAAGTTCCAAAAAAGCAAAACAAATTTGTCATGCACTGGCAATTATTTACAAAGCATTCACATTGTGTTAGGTAGCATAAGTAATCTAGAGTTGATTTTAAGTATGAGGAGAATGTGTGTAGATTCTATGCAAATACCACACCAGCATCCTCAGATTTTGGTATCAGGCGAGGGTCCTGGAACCAATCCCCAACAGATACTGAGGGATGACTGTGTATGACTATGAGGTTCATTTCTTGTGTGGATCATGAAAACCCATTTCTCTTTTATTTAACAGTATGTGATATGTATGAGCTCCCTAGCATTTCTGGGGTGAGAACAGGCGGCCCCTTAAGGTAGTTGCTCGTATTGCCTACCAACCTTGCCGTCAGTTCTATCAACACCCCACACACCCTCATGTTTGCCTGGTGGTACCCTTCTATGTAGGGCAATGGGAGAAAGGGGCCTGCCCATTGACAAAAAGTCTCCCTTAAGGAAGAAAATAACATGTAAAATCATTTCTTTCTTGAAGGGTATAGATCTGTGTTATTGAAGAGTGTAGCCACTAGCCAATAAATTTAAATTAATTAAAATAAAATGTAAAATTCAGTCCTTTAGTTATACTAGCCACATTTCAAGTGCCCAGGAGTCACATGTGGATGGTGGCTTCCATATTGGATATCACACACAGAACATTTCCCTCATGGAAGAAAGTTCTGTTGGACAGTGCAGGTGTAGATCATCCATTTGTAAGGTATTTCTATCAGAATTAAGGAATAATGGGAGCCTCAGGCATATCAAACTCTGTTTTAAGTGACCTTCCACCTTCCCTTTAAAAGATTATCTCTGGAAGCTAGAATGCTGAACATGAGCCTTATTTTACTAATTAAATCTTATCCTTGACAAAGAAAGAATTAAACATTGTTTTTAATTTATTTTATTGAAGTATAGTTGATTTACTGTGTTATGTTAATTTCTACTGTACAGCAAAGTGATTCAGTCATATATATAGAAAATATGAAATATTTATATATATACACATTCTTTTTCATATTCTTTTCCATTATAGTTTATCACAGGATATTCAGTATCGTTCCCTGTGCTATACAGTAGGACCTTGTTGTTTATCCATTCTGTATATAATAAATTGCATCTGCTAACCCCAAACTCCCACTCCATCCCTCACCCATCCTACCTACCCCTTGGCAACCACAAGACTGTTCTCTATGTCTGTGAGTCTGTTTCTGTTTCATAGAAAAGTTCATTTGTGTCATATTTTAGATTCCACACATAAGTGATATCATATGGTATTTTCTTTCTCTTTCTGACTTGGTTCACTTATATGATAATATCTAGGTCCACCCATGTTGCTGTAAATGGCATTATTTCATTATTTTTTGTGGCTGAGTAGTATTCCATTGTATATATGTACCACATCTTCTTTAACCATTCATCTGGGTTTTTTTGTTTTTTTTAATAAATTTATTTATTTTATTTTTGGCTGCGTTGGGTCTTCGTTGCTGCGCATGGGCTTTCTCTAGTTGCGGTGAGTGGGGGCTACTCTTCGTTGCGGTGCACGGGCTTCTCATTGCAGTGGCTTCTCTTGTTGCAGAGCACGGGCTCTAGGTGCATGGGCTTCAGTAGTTGTGGCACGCGGGCTCCAGAGCACAGACTCAGTAGTTGTGGCACATGGGCTTAGCTGCTCCACGGTATGTGGTATCTTCCTGAACCAGGGCTCGAACCCGTGTCCCCTGCATTGGCAGGCAGATTCTTAACCACTGCACCACCAGGGAAGCCCCTAACCATTCATCTGTTGATGGACATTTAGGTTGTTTCCATGTGTTGACTATTGTGAATAGTGCTGCAGTGAACACTGGGGTGCATGTATCTTTTCAAATTATAGATTTCCCCAGATATATGCCCAGGAGTGAGATTGCAGGATCATATGGCAACTCTATTTTTAGTTTTTTTGAGGAACCTCCATACTGTTCTTCATAGTGGCTGCGCCAACTTACATTCCCACTAACAGTGCAGGAGGGTTCCCTTTTCTCCACACCCTCTCCAGCATTTGTTTTTTGTAGACTTTTTTGATGATGGCCAAGAATTAAACATTTTTAAACCTTTAGCTGGTCAATTTATTGTACCTAGGCGGGGAAAAACCCAAACACAGAAATTCAAAATTATTTGAAACACCCCGGTATTAAGTATAAAAAAGATTGTTGACATAGTTTCCTGTTCTTTAAGTTTTGTAAGAATTTCTTATACTTTCAAAATTACAATATTTTAAACTATAAATTCATGTAGCTGCTTTTGTGTCCTTGATAGATTTATAGCAGTGCTTCTCAACCAGGGGTGATTTTGCACTGTAAGGGACATTTGGCAATGTCTGGAGACATTTGTGGTTGTCACAACTAGAGACAGGGGTGCTACTGGAATCTAGTGGGTGGAAGCCAGGGATGGTGCTAAACATCCTACGGTGCACAGGACAGTCTCCCACAGCAAAGGATTATGGGGCCCCAAATGTCAATAGCACTGAAGTTGAGAAATCCTGGTTAATGCTAATTTATATACATTTTTATAATATTTTTGAGAAGTTGGAATTCCCTATTAGAAACTTGCTGAAATATGGTCAATAACAATGATAAAACTTGCATAACACTATGCACCAAATTCTCTTCTAAGAGCTTTACATGTATTAACTCATTTAATCCTCACAAAAACCCTTTTCCATTATCATTAACTCCTTTTTTCTTTTTTTTAAATTTATTTTTGGCTGCATTGGGTCTTCATTGCTGTGCGCGAGCTTTCTCTAGTTGCGGCGAGCGGGGGCTACTCTTCATTGCAGTGCTTGGGTTTCTCATTGCAGTGGCTTCTCTTTGTTGTGGAGCACGGGCTCTAGAGGCTTCAGTAGTTGTGGCACGTGGACTTCAGTAGTTGTGGATCGAGGGCTCCAGAGCGCAGGCTCAGTAGTTACGGCGCACAGGCTTAGTTGCTCCGCAGCATGTGGGATCTTCCCGGACCAGGGCTTGAACCCGTGTCCCCTGCATTGGCAGGCGGATTCTTAACCACTGTACCACCAGGGAAGCCCTATCATTAACTCTTTTTACAGCTAAGGGAACATAAACACAAGAGGCTAAGTAACCTGCTGCTATGGACTAAATGGTGTCCCCCCCAAAATTAATTTATATGTCCTAGTCATATGGGATTGACGGTCTTATAAGAAAAGAAAGAGATCTCTCTTTCTCTCTCTCTCTCTGTGTCTCCTTCCACCCTGGCACCCCATATGCACAGAGAAAAGACCACGTGCACACACAGCAATGTAGCCATCTGTGAACAAGCGAGAGCCCTCACCAGACACTGACCCTGATGTCACCTTGATCTTAGACTTTCCAGCCTCCAGAACTGTGAGAAAATAAATTTCTGTTGTTTAAGCCACCCAATCTATGGTATTTGGTTAAGGCAGCTCAAGCTAAAACACCTGCCTAACTTTACAACACTAGTAAATGAAAAGCAGGATGTGAATCCAGGCAGACTAGTTCTAGAATCTGTGTTTCACCACTAGCTTATATTGTCTCAAAAGAATACTTTATTTAAATATATTTTTCTCCAAAATTGCTTTTGTAAATTTTGTTCACATATTTCCGTTTTCAGTTCTGTGAAGACACACGCATATGTCTTTATTCATAGCTGTAGTTTAGAGCTGTATATTCTGTGTTTTCAACTACTGGCCAAGCCATTTCATTGTGTTCTGTACCATTTCATCATGTTCTATACCATTTTACTGTGCTCTAGTATACTTCTGTAATATCTGATCTAAATTCAAACATTCAAAAGAGGTACAAACTATTATGTATAAAATAAGCTGCAAAGATATATTGTACAACACAGGGAATATAGCTAATATTTTATAATAACTATAATTGGAGTATAACCTTTAAAAATTGTGAATCACGGACTTCCCTCGTGGTGCAGTGGTTAAGAATCCGCCTGCCAATGAAGGGGACACGGGTTCGAGCCCTGGTCTGGGAAGATCCCACATGCCGTGGAGCAACTAAGCCCGTGTGCCACAACTACTGAGCCTGCGCACTAGAGCTTATGAGCAACAACTACTGAGCCCATGTGCCACAACTACTGAAGCCCACGCTCCTAGAGCCCATGCTCCTCGACAAGAGAAGCCACCGCAATGAGAAGCTCGTGTGCCGCAACTAGAGAAAGCCCGCGCACAGCAACAAAGACCCAATGCAGCCAAAAATAAATAAATGAATAAATAAATAAATAAATAAAAGAGTAGGCACATGTGACAAGATCATTGGTTAAAAACAAGTAATGTATTAAAGTGTTTGGTACATTTTTCATGAATGCTCAAACAATACTGAAGCAGGTTATTACTAGATTTATCAATGTTTTAAAATTTGGTTCCCATAGTAAATAACATGGTGAAAAATGTTAAGCCCTTCTGTTCATGTAGAAGTATAATTATGTCTCAATACTTGGAGTTCCTTGAAAAATGTATGTCCTTAATAAAGCCAGGTTTGATAAACAGATAATGGTGCAAAATATAAAGAGTTAATTTCACGTTTGGTCTGGTATCTTCTTTTAAACACTAGTGAATCAGCTGGCAATACTTTTGGCAGCAAATAACAGAAAAACTGACCACACCGGCTTAAAAAGATAGAGGACAATTGTCTCACACAATAAGAAGCCTAGGGTAGGAAGTCCAGGGCTAGTACAATGGTCGCAGTGCCATCAGGAACCAGACTCTCTCCTTTCTGCTCTTGACATCTTCATCTTAAAATCTCATTCCCATGCCCTCTCCCTCACAGTCCCAGGATGGCTGCTGTTTTGCATGCCTCGTATTCACATTTTTGGAGAAATGTGAGGGGGAAAAGGATTTTTTTTTTCTTTTTTCTTTTTTTAAAGGATATTTATTTTACTTTTTTTTTTTAAAGGAATTCCTTTATTTTTATTTTTTATTTATTTATTTATTTATTTTTGGCTGTGTTGGGTCTTCATTTCTGTGCGAGGGCTTTCTCTAGTTGCGGCATGCGGGGGCCACTCTTCATCGCGGTGCGCGGGCCTCTCATTATCACGGCCTCTCTTGTTGCGGAGCACAGGCTCCAGATGCGCAAGCTCAGTAGTTGTGGCTCACGGGCCTAGTTACTCCGCAGCATGTGGGATCTTCCCAGACCAGGGCTCAAACCCGTGTCCCCTGCATTGGCAGGCAGATTCTCAACCGCTGCGCCACCAGGGAAGCCCAGGATGTTTTTTGTTTAGCAAGACTTTGACTTCTATTCGGGAAGGGCTGTCCTTCCCAATGTCTTTAGACTATTACTCATTGGCCAGAATTATGTCACACAGCCCCTTCTAGATGCAAAGGGAAAGAGAGATGAAGTTTGGCTTTCCAGCTGTTACAGTAGAGGAATAAAAGAGGAAAAGTAATTGGGAATAGGTGTTGAATGAATCAACCTATATTATCTGCCACGATTCATGTTAACAAATAACTTAACAATTGTTTATAGATGGGGAGTTGCTGATACATGTGAAACCATGCCCCATAGGGTTCACGGAAGCTGGTGACTACCAGAAATTCTTGAGCTTGTCTTACAGAACAGCAAATAAGGGAACAGCTTGTTAAAAACCCCTCTGCTTGTAACCTGCCTTTACTGGTTAAGCTCTCTTTAGTTTTTTTTTTCCTTAATTGCCTACCCTCCAAGCTTCACACAGCCTAGGTAATCTATCACAAGACTCATTAACCACCCCTATAGATAACGCCTCTGACCTATGGGTTGCTAGTAACGGGGGCTTAAGTTGTTTTTTAGGAAATTGGAGTCAGGTCTTGTCCAGTTTGAGCCAGATAAGACTGGGTGGGATCACCAATCTCAAAACTGGGCCTGCACAGGTGTCCCATGAATGACCTTTTGATGTTAGAGGGCCAAAAACTCCACCCTCAGACCATGCTAAGCACCTCCATTTTTGATCATGCATCCCACGAAGAAGCATGTAACCCAGATACACCTGCACAGAACACTGATTACCTCACTGTTTCTCTACCTCCAGTCACCTTTCTCCATGCCTAAGACCACTCTGCTCATTTATCCCATAAATATCTCAAGTCCCTCGCCTTCAGGGAGGCAGATCTGAGACTTGTTCTCATAGACTCTTAGAACTGGAAAGGATCTTAGAGATCATTTTCTCTCGAAATGACATCTTTGTGTTTATTTTTTGTTGCTGTTGTTGTCTCGTTTATAAATTTATTTATTTTTGGCTGTGTTGGGTCTTCGTTGCTGCGCACAGGCTTTTCTCTAGTTGTGGCGAGCGGGGCCTGCTCTTCATTGCGGTGCACGGGCTTCTCATTGCGGTGGCTTCTCTTGTGGCGGAGCACGGGCTCTAGGCACGCAGGCTTCAGTAGTTGTGGTTTGCGGGCTCAGTAGTTGTGGCTCGCGGGCTCTAGAGTGCAGGCTCAGTAGTTGTGGTGCACAGGCTTAATTGCTCTGCAGCATGTGGGATCTTCCTGGACCAGGGCTCGAACCCGTGTCCCCTGAATTGGCAGGTGGATTCTTAACCACTGCGCCACCAGGGAAGCCTGTGTGTTTATGTTTTTTAATATGCTGACTTGTAAAGCAAAAGAATTTAATGAGACTTTAGTACATGTCCATTATGACACAAATTTGAATAGTCCTTGAATAAAATTGTATGTCTCAAAAATATAACTCTATAAAAAAATCATGTTATACAGGCTGTAACACCACTTTTATATATTTTCCCTAACTCTAATTGTATGCAAAGATTATAGAGTAATTGGTCTTTGTATTTTGAAACTTCGAACTGAAATAGCACATGGAATCTTTTACAAATAAAAATGGTTACTTCTACAGTCGTCCTGAGAAATTTAAAGTGTTTGGAAAGATATAAATCTAATGCTCTTACCTAGCTATCTTATTTCTGCCTTCACTGCCTTCCTGCAAAACATTCAGCTTCTCTACTAGAGAACATGATCAGTCAACAGAATACTGCCTGATAAGGCCATATTATCAACAAAAGCTTAATTAAGGAGCTGGATATTGGGCAAAATAATTGAAAAGATACTTCGAAAAAGAAGATATACAAATAGGCAGTCAGCACATGAAAATACGCCTAACATTCCTCATCAGAAATGCAAGTTAAAATTGCCATGAAATACCTCTACGCACCCTGTAGGACAGCTCAAGTTATCAAGACTGATAACACCACGTCTTGGTGAAGATGTGAAGGCTCTGAAATTCTCCTACGTTGCTGGTGGGAATGAAAACTGGAACAGCCATTTTGGAAAACAGAAAGCAGTATCATAAGAAGTTAAGTATGCATCTACCCTATGACTCAGCAATTCTATTCCTAGGTATTTGCCCAAGAAAAATGAAAACAATTTGTCCACAAAAAGACATAGATGAATTAAAGGAGCTTTTTTCATACTTATACTAGCCCCAAACTGGAAACAACCCAAATGTCCATCTACAGAAGAATAATGTTCTATTCATAGAATGGAATGAATTGAATAGCAGAAGAAAAAAAAAAAGGAAAAACTGATACATGCTACAATATGTATGAATCGCAAAACATTGTGTTGAGCAAAAGAATCCAGTCATAAAAGGGTACTTAACTACATGATTCTGTTTCTATGAAGTTCAAGAAGAGGCAAAACTAAGCTGCAGTGATAGAAATCAGAAGAATGGTAGCTTCTCAGCAGGGCTATTGACTGGAAAAGGCATACGAAAATTTTCAGTGGTGATAGAAATGTTCTATAAGTTGACTTGGGTGATGGTTACATGAGTTTATACATTTGTCAAAACTCTTCAAACTGTACACTTAAGATCTATACATTTTGCTCTATGTAAAATAAACCCACATGTAAAAAGAGAAATGGGGACTTCTCTGGTGGCACGGTGGTTAGGAATCCACCTGCCAATACAGGGGACACGGGTTCCAGCCCTGGTCCAGGAAGATCCCACATGCCACGGAGCAACTAAGCCTGTGCACCACAACTACTGAGCCTGCGCTCTAGAGCCCGCGAGCCACAACTACTGAGCCCACGTGCCGCAACTACTGAAGCTTGTGCACCTAGAGCCCATGCTCTGCAAAAAGAGAAGCCACCACAATGAGAAGCCTGAGCACCGCAACGAAGAGTAGTCCCTGCTCGCCACAACTAGAGAAAGCCTGCGCGCAGCAACGAAGACCAAAACACAGCCAATAAATAAATAAATAAATAAATTTAGAAAACAGAAAGAGATATTATTGTTTAAGATCACAGCCAACACCCTTTTACACTTGCTACTAAGTGGAAAATACAAGAAAATGCATTAATGGTTGTTCCATTTGTCTTATTGTTCAACTCTTCAAGAAAGCACTCAAATCAAAATAATTGTGTTTCTCATCTTGTTCTGGTCCCCTGTGGAGGTAATCTGAGAAAGCTCCTTGGAGTTCATTAGAAGGGCTACATTTTCAAGAAGTTTAGCAAAATGCAGAAGAAATAAGTAAAGCAAGAAGTGATTTTTTAAAAGAGCAAACGTTTTATTCTTTCCAACTCTCTTCTAGAATGTTTCTCAGGGTTTTAAATGTACAAAATCTTAGAGCTGCCCCCTATTATAAGATGGAAATTTGAGGGTAGCCTGAAATTCTTCACTGCACTCTAAACTGAACAACACTAACTCTGAACTTTTCTAACAGGCTTAGATCTTCTTAGGGATAAAGATATGGATGTGCGTCTTTCCCAGACCTTCTGGTTAAAATAGCCCTTGACAGCCCTGAAGCTGTAGTGTTGGGTTTCTGTTGGACAGATGGCCCAGAATTGAGGTTTTATGAGTGCATACAGAAACCTAATAAAGCTTAGGAATGCTGAAGTCCCCCCAACTCCTCCACAGCCCTGCTGTTAGGTCCTTTAGGCAGATGCAAAGTCAAAGGAGTTTACTCTTAAAGTGCTTATGAGGTCTCCACACGCAGCCCTCAAACCCATCGTCTAACCACGTGAATACTCCAGGTCCTCCCAGTTCAGGCCAGACCAACCCTCTGCCAGCTCCTCCTCCACGGGCCAGGTGGGAGGGGCCCAAGTTCTCCACATGAGACCTCTCTCAACTCTGGCCACAGTGGTCCAGTGGGAGCTCCAGCTTTAGCACCCTGCATGCACCCCTCCTTGCCTGGAAAACTGAGAGTCTGACCACCATCATCTGCTTTGAGACGGTCAATCTCACCCTGCTCTTCATCCCTAGACAGCGCAAGAAACCCAGGCTTTCCCAGTCACCTCGCATTCTCTGAAATCTAATCCGAAGTAGTTCTTTCAATTCCCTTTTATTCTTCGTCTCCCACTCCTCCCCAACTTCTGAAACTCTTCTTCTGTGCCCTCTGATATTCACACCAACAAACATCCTCCAACCTCATCCTTCTCCAAAAGTTGCTTTCACTTTCTTATTCTCGTTTAAACCTGCTTCTCCCCCGAGAACACCGCTCCTTCTGCAACCCTCCTGCTCCCTCCTGCCGCTGGACCTGGCAATGCGTGAGATGTCCTCATTTCTCTCTGTTGCTGCTTCCCTCCCTAAAACCACCCAGCTTGGACTCTCATGTCATTAGACGCCACTGCTCACTAATGGCCTCCCACGTCACTCCCCTTTGTTGGATGAAGATGCTAGCTCCTGGCTCTCTGTCAGTCTCTCCATCACGGCTGTTTGGACAATTCTTGGTGATCTCATCATTCACATGAATGATGCTTCTAATACCCTGGTTTCTCAATCCCCTGACCTCCTCTCCTCCAGTGATCGTGTGCTCTCCACCCCTACCTTGGCTGCTCACTCCAGTGGTCACGCCAGAGCAAAACTCCTCAAAAGAGAAGCTTACGCTGCCTGCTTCCAATTTATCTCCTTCCATTCCCTATTGAACTGACTAATAAGGGTTTCATCACATCACTCCATTGAAACTGCTCTTGCCAAGCTCCCTAGTGACCTTTAAATGGCAACATTTTTTGTTTCAGTATTTTATTAAAATAGCATATTTAATTGCTATTAATCAGAACTATATTAACTTTGTCTCCCTCGCCACCACCCCCGGCCCCCTCCAGAAGATGTAGCACAGCACAGTAGTGATTTCAAATATCCTTGATCATGATAACTAACAGAAATATTTCAAAGTCAAATTTGCTAGTAAAAACTAGACCTTGGAAAAACTCTGAATTAAAGCTCTTGAACAGAATTCATTTATCTGCCCAAAGAATCAATGCTGGTATGCCACCCACCTGACAATACTACTAGGTTAGTTGGTCGGTTGGTTGGTTGGTTTTCCTTTATACATAGCATAACTTCTCATTTTTTTTAATTTTATTTATTTATTTATCTATTTATTTATGGCTGTGTTGGGTCTTCGTTTCTGTGCGAGGGCTTTCTCTAGTTGCGGCAAGTGGGGGCCACTCTTCATCGCGGTGCGCGGGCCTCTCACTATCGCGGCCTCTCTTGTTGCGGAGCACAGGCTCCAGACGTGCAGGCTCAGTAGTTGTGGCTCACGGGCCTAGTTGCTCCGCGGCATGTGGGATCTTCCCAGACCAGGGCCCGAACCCGTGTCCCCTGCATTGGCAGGCAGATTCTCAACCGCTGTGCCACCAGGGAAGCCCATAACTTCTCATTTTTAAGTCCCCATTTTTATAAGTAAAATCAGTATCTTTCATCCCGTTTAATATTCCTTTTCAGCTTCACAAAGAAACCAGTAAATAAAACTGTCAACGACAGTCAGTTCTTCAATCCTTATCTTGCTTGGTCTACCAGCAGCATTTGTCACAGCTGATCATGCTCTTCCGGGACACCCTTTCTGCACGTGGTTCCTAGGTTAGTGTCCTGTGCCGGCTTTCCTTCTTCCCCACTGCCCTCTCCCCCTCCCCCCGACCTCTAGGGCTCAGTCTTTAGCCTTCCTCTCTGCTATCACCCCAGGGTGTTGCATCCAGTCCCACGGCTTTACATGCCATTTATATGCAGGGTGACAATGAATATCTGCAGCCCAGGTATCTCCCCTGTGCTCCAGACCCATAGATCCAGCAGATTAAGATCTCCATTCGGATGCCCCATACGCAGTTCAGATTGAACAGGTACAAGACTGAGTTCCCCATCTTCCCTGACACCTGCCCCTCCAGAGAATTTTCAGCTGAGTTTAGGGGAAATTCATCCTTCCAATTACTCAGGCCCAAAACCCCGGAGTTCACCCTGTCCTCTGTCTTTCTGCCACACCCCACATTCAACTCAGGAACAAACCCTCTTACCACCTCAACTGACCTCTCATCAGAGCTACTGCCATAGACTCCAAATTGATTTTGTTTTTACCCTTGCCCACTTCAGCCTATGGTCCTGTTAAAACGTCCATCCACCATAGCATTCCTCTGCTGAAAACTTCCAGTGGCTTCCAGATCTCCCAGCTGAGCTCGGCCGTCTGCCAACCCGCCAGCTGAATGCAGACACTGAGTGAGACCAGCAAAGAGCTGCCAGTCAAAGCACAGAATCCTGAGAAGTTATGTCATTATTTTAGGCTATGAAGTTTTTGGGTAGTTTGTCACACCACCATTTAATATATTATATATTTTACTTATTTTGTTTTTTGACATTCTCATCCACTAAAATGTAATGTCCATAAAGACAGGGAGTTCTGTCTATTTTGTTTACTGCTGCATAGCCAGTGCCTAGAACAATACTTGACATAATATGTCCTATCTATCTATCTATTTACCTATCCTCTCCCTCTCTCTCTCTCTCTCTCTCTACCTGTGGGATGAATGAATACACAGATATATAGTTGATGTATTATACAATATTATATAAGTTACAGGTGTACAATAGAATGATTCACAATTTTTAAAGGTTACATTCCATTTATAGTCATTATAAAATCTTGGCTATATTTCCCGTGTTGTACAATATATCCTTTAAGCTAATTTTATACCTGATACTTTGCACTTCCACAATAGTCTTTTATGTTCTACTAAAAATAACTTTGACTTTTACTCCCTTGTTTCACTATAACCATAAGAACTTTTCCTTGCTGTTTCCCACATTTCCCCCACTTACCAAATATATATTTAGTGGACTTTATTTTGCTTTCTCTTTGTTAACATTATATTGTTTGGTCTTCTCTAATAATCTCTTAGTCTTCTTTAATAAAATCTCTTACTCTCTGGAGAGTTGTTTATAGATGTTTAAAATCTCATTGTGTGAACACATACAGTTCATTTTCTTTTGTACATCTGCCATGATCCATTTCCAAATTGAACCTCTATCGGGAAGTATTTTCTGTTTCCTTCAAATATACCAATTACTTAATTTTCTCTCTCAGCTATTATGGCTCTTTGTTTAAGAATAATATCCTCTGTTATGGGTGTGTAGTCATTATTAGAACAATTAGATTCTTGTTTTGAGAGGACGGTATTTATGTTATACCAGATTATGGATCCTAAGGTTCAATATTTATGAACTTAATTTATGATAAAAACAAGAGACCTGGGCTTCCCTGGTGGCACAGTGGTTGAGAATCTGCCTGCTAATGCAGGGGACACGGGTTCAAGCCCTGGTCTTGGAAGATCCCACATGCTGCGGAGCAGCTGGGCCCGTGAGCCACAACTACTGAGCCTGCACCTCTGGAGCCTGTGCTCCGCAACAAGAGAGGCCACGATAGTGAGAGGCCCGCGCACCGCGATGAAGAGTGGCCCCTGCTTGCCGCAACTAGAGAAAGCCCTAGCACAGAAACAAAGACCCAACATAGCAATCAATCAATAAATAAATCTTAAAAAAAAAAAAAAACAAGAGACCTTAAACAAGGTCTACAGATTCTTTGGGCCTTTGCAACTTCTTCTATCCTAAGTAGCCTCAAAAGCAAGATTTCTTGGTATGGCTTTTAAAGAAGATCAGGATTCCTGTTGATGAAAGGATTTTTTCCTTCAGATGCACAGTGATTGTTTCAATATCAATTGCAGTAGAGCTGAACTAAATGCTTGGTGTTATACCATGACACCATGTAAGCCTGAGAACTAGAAAAGCTGCCATTTTGGCAGGAAACAAAGCACAAGAATCATTTCTGTATAAAATCCTAGTTTCTTCCAGTCCAGAAGATCACTGGATCCCACTGGATCACTTCACACAAATGAAAAATCACGTGGTAAACTTTGCCTTCCTCACTAGACGATAAGTTCCATGGGGGCAGGGACCACATCTGCCTTGGCTCCCCACTGTGGCCACCGCCCCAGCACAATGCCAGGCACATGGGAGACCCCAATAAAGACATGCTGGAGGGAGGAAGAAGGCAGGTGGCAGGGACCTTATTCGTCATTGTACCCCTACAACCTGGCTGTGATTTCTGACACACAGTAGGTGCTTATTCAATGTTCTGAACAAATGAATGCAGGCACAAATGTTTTAGAATAGCACTTGACTAGGAGCAAGTAGTAATACATACAAGCTGATAAACAATTTTAGGATAAGCTAAATTGGCCTGGGTAATAAAGAAACCCCCAAATCTCAACACTTAACACATAAAAGTTTATTTCTGGATATGAGATTGTATCAAGGAACTATTGGTAACTGTGTTGGGGGGATAATGGCATAATAGTTATGCTGAACATCGACATGTTTGTTCTCAGATATGTCCTCTGACTTTGCCCTTCTCTGATCTGCATCTCAGGGCGCTCACCTCCCAGCCTCCCTTGTTGTATCAACCTGCTAGGGCTGCTAACAAAATACCACAGAATGAGTGGCTTAAACAGCTGAAATTTATTCTCTCACCGTTCAGGAGACCAGAAGTCCAAAATCAAGGTGTCAGCAGAGTTGGTTCTTTCTGAAGCCTCTGTTCTGTGCTTCTCTCCTAACTTCTGGTGGTTGTCAGCAATGTTCCTTGGCTTGCAGATGTGTTACTCCAACCTCTGCCTCTGTCTTCACATGGCCTCTTCTCTATGTGTCTCCTCTGTGTCTCTGCATCCAAATCTCTTTCTCTCTCCCTTTTTTTTTTAAATAAAGATACCAGTCATCAGATTTAGGGCCCACCCTAATCTAGTATGACCTCATCTTGACTTGATTGCATTTGCAAGCTCCCTATCGCCTAATAAGGTCACATTCACAAGTATTGGGTTCAATCCACTATAGCCCCCTCATGGTTCCATGGCCCATTGGGTGTTTGTGGCCCTAGGCTCTGAGAACACACCTCCTCCAGCCCTAGGGGTGGGAGCAGCTTTCTGTTAGAGCTAATCTCTGAGCTGCTTCACCAAACCTTGTTTGTTTATATTATACAAAATACATAATATATATGTATGCATATGTACATATATATGTATATTATATATACCAAAGTATTTACAGATACAGTGACATGGGATTTTCTTTAAAATACTCCAGCAAAAAAAAGGGCTGGGGAGAATCCTAATGTAAGCTGTGGACTTTGGAGAATTATGATGTGTCAATGTAGGTTCATGAATCGTAAGAAAAGTACCACTCTGGCGGGGGATGTTGATAATGGGGGGAGGCTATGCATGTGTGGGGACATGTGGGAACTCTCTGTACCTTCTTCTCAATTTTGCTATGAATCTAAAACTGCTCTAAAAAATTTAAGTATTTAAAACAAAACAAGGGGGTGTTAGATGAAAGTGAAAGAATATTGGGAAAATGCTAATAATACTGACGACAAAGTTGAATGATGAGCGTATGGGAGTTTATTTTACTATTCTCACTACTTTTATGCACATTTGAGATTTTCCAAAACAAAAAGATCTCTAAAAATGGTGTGGTAAAATGGTGATTTATCCCTTATAGAATTTTTATACTTAGTTCTGTGAAAATACCTTGTGTATCACTCCTTTCTTACTTCACTAAGAAAACCTCAATTGTCTGTTGAAGACAATTCAGCAGGCCTACCACTGGTCTTACTATTCAATATTTCAATCGAAAAGACAAGGTGCTTGAAAACTAAATTTCTGTGTGAAAATTCTGTGACTACATTGAAACAATAAAGTTTATCTAGCTCCACCTCTTCTCTGTTTAGTATCAGTGAATTTTAACAATCAAGGAATATCCTTGATTTCTTCAAATTATTAAAATGTGAAGTGTGGTCAGCTGTGGTTGGAAGGATAAGACCCTTTTGCTTTTTCTTCCAGTAGAGGGCTGCTACTGAACGAAAAAAGCAAAAATCTTTACTATGGAAGGATTTAAATCAGAAGTTGAAGAACAATCTGGGTTCTTTGGGTGTCCTAATGCTAACATATTCATCTGCTTCAGAACTTACACTGCTCAAAATACCTTCTGTTCTGAGACCACATAATACCAAGCTCTATTATTTCATAATTCTTGAACCTCAAATATGAGCTATTGGACCATGCAGAGAATTGTGCATTGTAAAGGATGGTCATGTTCTTCCTAGAAACCTAGCTTTACATTTTCCTCATCCTAGGGTGTATTTTCAGAATTAAAAATCCTCAGAAAGAGAAGCAAACCAAGCATACCCTATTACTAACCATTAACCTACACTTTTTAAAAAATGTTCTTTGTGTTTCAGATGTTGTATGACATCAGAGCATTTTAAAATTTAAGAACATACATGTCATAAATAATGCTTTAAACCACATGATACAAAATGTAATGGAAGACCTGGGTAAAGAGCATTTTTTCCTTTTCTTTAGGTTACAAAATTAGACATAAAAGGTACTAAAGTATATTCATTGTTTTTCTTCCTAGCATCAAAGTGTTTTTTCTTTCAAACTGAAATATCTCCTCTTTTCACATGACAGAGTTTAGTCTTCCTTTTTATGGCAGAATATAGTAAATCGCTTAGTTGCAATAGTTTGTTGTTCTAAGTCTTGCATGTCACTTAATGAATCCGATCTCCCTCTCTTCCTGCTCCACGGGTCCCCACAGGTTTCCAAGGTCATGTGAGACCCTGAGTTGGCAGCTCTATGCTAGATGAGCATGGAACCCATCTTCTTCCACATTGCTTAGGTATCTCCTGTCTCCGATCTGCATATCAGAAAAGCATAATTCTGGATCAGGTTTTGATGATTGATAGTCATTATTTAAAAGTTAGGGACTTCCCTGGTGGCAAAATGGTTAAGAATCCACCTGCCAATTCAGGGGACACAGGTTCGATCCCTGGTCAGGAAAGATCCCACATGCCGCGGAGCAACTAAGCCCATGCGCCACAACTACTGAGCCTACGCTCTAGAGCCCACAAGCCACAACTACTGAAGCCCGCGCGCCTAGAGCCCGTGCTCCACAACAAGAGAAGCCACTGCAATGAGAAGCCCTTGCACCACAACAAAGAGTAGCCCCCGCTCGTTGCAACTAGAGAAAGCCCGCGTGCAGCAACGAAGACCTAATGCAGCCAAAAATAAATAAATAAGTAAATAAATTTATTTATTTTAAAATAAATAAATAAATTTATTTTAAAATAAATAAATAAAATAAAAGTGATACTTTTGTACTTCGATAAAAAGTATTTTATCAAATATTTTTTGATCACTTCTTTGTGCCAGGCACTATTTGGCATTTAATTCTCTCAAGAACTTACTCAAAAATCAACACTGATATAAATGGAGTATAACTTTTAAAAATTGTGAATCACTATATTATACACCAGTAATGTGTAATATTGTACACAAACCATAATTTAAAAAAAAAAAAGAAGAAATCAACATTAGCTCTGTTTTCACATAATGAGACTGAGACTCAGAGAAGTTAAGTAACTTGCAGAAGGTCACACAGCTAGGACTTGCTAGAGCCAGGACTCAGCTCTCCCAAGCAGTGCTGGAGTTAGTGCTTGTAACCATAGGGCCACATTTCCAATCCAAGATTTCTGATATTTTTCCCCTTTGGCGCAGGGTATCCTGAATGTGCCCAGCACTCGGCTGTGCTTCTAAGCTAAGGATTCAGTGCTGTTCTTTAATTGGACCTAAAATTACTGTTTCATCAAGCTGGGAAAAGCCCTGGACCCTAACTGTTAGTAATCACATAGAGCGTTCCATTTTAAATAGACTTTTTTTTTTTCAGGTGGGTAAAACTTTGAAAATAATGGTACTCTGTTTAAAATGGCCAGTGGTCAATGTGTAATCATTTTATAACTTCTAAACTTTGTGTCAGATATTATTTAAATTCTGTTCTCATCAGTCAGATCATTTTCAATTACTAAGAGAGTTTTTTTTTTTAACCTAGATGGTCTATGTTATTCTGATTAGAAAAAAAAAAAAAACCATAAGAAAAACTTTCTCTTATTTATGAATGACAAAGCTACATGCAAAAGGTTTGTCTGTGCCATCCAAAAAGCTAGACACTGGCCACATGTGGCTACTGAGCATTTGAAATGTGTGTGGCTTGAACTGGTAAGTGTAAAATACAAAGCATATTCTGAAAACTCAGGACACAAAAAACATGTAAAATATTCCATTAGCAATTTGTATATCAATTATATATTGAAATGATAATACTTTGCATATACTGGGCCAAGTAAAATATATTTTAAAGCTAATTTCATATGCTTCTTTTTACTTTTTTTAATGTGGTTGCTAGAAAATCTGAAATTCCGTATGTGGTTTTGCATTTATCTATTGGACAGTGCTGGGTTAAGTGATTACTCGGGGATAAAAGAAAGTACCAGTGCGAGTGGGATCAAGCAGCTCATAGCAGATACGGTCATCAGTGAAAAACGTTCTTTTTTCAGCGATAAGGTGAAGTAGTCATGTGATGACAATTCTACCATTTTCTCAAAGTTCTGCCCTGTTGCCACTGTATTCATAAGAACCCCAGGAAAAGGCATTTCCTCCTTAGGAGAGAGTCTCAGACGATTTTTCACTACTCAGAAATGTGGGCCTGGAATGACATATCAAGAAGTCCCAACATTTCTAGCGTGGGTTGCAAAGCAGATGGCATGGTCCCGAGCGGTGGTCCCTCGTGCAGATCCCCCACCTCTGCCATTGGGCTGAGGGTTTACAGCGCAGCAGTGCAAAGCCAAAGGGCACCCACGAGTTCATTACATAATTCTCGGTAGCATGAGGCCAAGTGTGTATCTGCTCTGGGGGATGGTCGGCAGACTCTGTCAGGCAGACCACGGCCGTCATGATGATATTTTGACAGAGTGTGTGCTACAGGTTGTTTGTTTGGAAAAAGACTCACCAGGTATTTTTCCTCCCCTTTCTCCTTCCTCTCTCTCTCGCTCTTTTATTTTTTTTCCCCTTTTAAACACTCTGGCATAATACTGAATGACTTTGTTTTTAAGCTGCCTTAGCCTTGCTTTGTGAAGAAAAAGCCTGAGTGTTCTTTCCCTGTAGGACACAAGTGTTATTTTTGGAGCAGAGATTCTTAGCCTGATCTTTGTCTAAACCAATTTCTGTTCTTTGTGAGGTCGTGGTCTGGGGCGGCTCTGAGTGATCTCTGTGGAGGGAAGCTTCCTGGCTTCATGAGGGAGCCTGGGCCGAGGTGTCGAAGGGCCACGCCTGGAACGTCACGGCTCGGGGTCTCCACACACAGCTCCTTCGCCTTCAGATTCCCCTTGTTAGGCTTGTCCCCTTGGAATAGTCTGGACCACATGATGTGAAGTGGTGTGATTTTCCTGCTGATGTCATTTCCCGGGATGTTTTGGGTCAAGGTGACCTTGTGCTTTTTAACTGGGTACTGTAGGCCACAGACTACTCAGAACCAAGAAAGCCATGGCTGGAGGATCTCTGTAGGCTGTAGAGGGTGTCGCCGGCTATGGGAGAGCCACAGCCCACTCTGAAGGCCACGACATGGGTTCCCAAGGGCCTCTGGGAACATGTCTCGTGACTCGCAGCTCAGAGCAGCCCCTTCTGTAACCTGCTCTGCATCAGGCTGCCAGACACGAGGAGGAAAACCTCTGCAGCTTCTCAAAGCTCCTCTTCCTGACCTGTCATTCCTAGGAGTTTACTTAGCTTGCACCTGCTGGGAAACACGTAAAATCAGACACAGTTGAAAACACTGCTGTCAGCAACAAATAACACACCAACTTAACGATGACTCCTTTCCTTTGGAAATTGGTAGCTGGGGATTCAGGGAGCAGGTGTGGATGAGAAAGGCCCCATGATGAACAGGTAGACCCTGCAGGTGTCACAGACTGCTTTCCCCTCGGGGGGGGGGGGGTGACCTGTGAGGCGCCCTTCCCTGGCCGGCTATGCATAGCCAGCAAAACTTCTTACAAGAGAAACCTCTTTCCTCACCCTCCATCAGTCCCACCTGCAGACCCGAAGCTTCCCTGTAAATCCCGCAGAAGTCACTGCACCTTGGACTGGAGAGCAGCCAGCTGGCCCGCGCCTGACGGCGTCCCCGCCGCAACCCTCCATCCTTCCTTTTCTGTGCCGAGGGAGCAGGATCGGTGCTCGGCCATGGTCGACATGGGGGGCCTGGCCAACCTGATCGCCAACACGGCCTACCTGCAGGCGCAGAAGTCCTTGGATGCCGACAGCAAGGAGCTGCAGCGCCGACACTGGACCCTGATGCTGCCCGGGCCGCGCTCCGCCAGGCCCCGCCCAACGACTTCCACAGCCTGTGCGAGCAGCAGCCCATCGGCCGCCGCCTCTTCCGGGGCTTCCTAGCTACGGTGCCCGCGTACCAGGAGGCCGTGGGCTTCCTGGAGGAGGTGCAGAGCTGGGAGCTGGCCGAAGAGGGTCCCGCCAAGGGCAGCACGCTGCAGGGGCTGATGGCCACTTGTGCGGCCTCCCCGGGGCTCCCACACCCCTTCCTCAGCCCAGCTCTGGTCACCAAGTGCCAAGCAGCCACCACGGAGGAAGAGCGAGCGTCCCTGGTGGAGCTGGCCAAGGCTGGGGCCATGGCCTTCTTGCAGGACCAGCCCTTCCTAGAGTTCCTGGCCAGCCCCTTCTATGACAAGTTTCTGCAGTGGAAAGTCTTTGAGATGCAACCGGTGTCAGACAAGTACTTCGAAGAGTTCCGGGTGCTGCGGAAAGGTGGTTTTGGGGAGGTAAGTGTTTCAGAATAGCCAGGCTGGAAGACGAAATAGACAGCATAATAGAGTTTTATTTTGCCTCGTTTTTTTGTTTTTTTGTTTTTTTTCTTTTTTATCTCAAGGGAACTTAGAACTAATCTCAGTGCCACATGTGGAGAAAGAATTCCTAGCTTGCTCTCACGTCTTCTTTCCGGTCACCGCGTGAAATAAAATGAGAATGGCATAGGAAAAACTAGTAAAATGTGGAATGGGCCAAGAATCTTTATCGTGGGGTCTACAACAGGCAGGCACACACTGAAATGCCCTTTTGGTGAATGATAGCAACAAACAATGGGAGATCCCCCTTTCCCCTTAATTGTGGTCATGGAGGTAATTTGAGAAAAACTTCAGAGAGCTAAGAAAACACTCATCTTGAATTAAAGCCTGGAATCCATTTTGCACCAATGCTGTGCTCAGCTTTCTTTTTTTTAAGTTGAAAAGAATTATTTAAGGTAAAAGTCACATTACCCATTAACCATTTTAGAGTGTACAATTTAATAGCATTTGGTACATTGCAATGTTGTGTAACTATCATCTCTATCTAGTTCCAAGATACTTTCATCACCCCTGTGCCCATTAACAATTACTACCCATTTCCCCCACTCCCCCGACCCACCCAGCCCCTGGCAACCACTGGGCTGCTTTCTGTCTCTATGGATTTGCCAATTCTGGTGTGTCATATCAATGGAGTCATACAGTATTTGAGCTTTTGTGGCTGGCTTCTTTCACTGCGCGTAAGGTTCGGAGGTTCATTCACCTTGTAGCATGTATCAGTACTTCATTCCTTTTTAGGACTGAATAACATTCCATTGTATGGGAATACTACATTCAATTCATGTATCCATTCATCTATTGGTGGACAGTTGGGTTGTTTCCACCTTTTGGCTAGCGTGAATAGTGCTGCTGTGAACATTTATGTACAAGAATTTGTCTGAATACCTGCTTTCATTTCTCTTTCGTATATGTCTAGGAGTGGAATTGCTAAGTCT
Source organism: Balaenoptera ricei (assembly GCF_028023285.1). Taxonomy (NCBI): domain Eukaryota; kingdom Metazoa; phylum Chordata; class Mammalia; order Artiodactyla; family Balaenopteridae; genus Balaenoptera; species Balaenoptera ricei. The sequence goes on along the minus strand of NC_082642.1, from coordinate 15,861,492 downwards.
TAGGGCAATTCTGTGTTTAACGTTTTGAGAAATCACCAAACTCTTCCAAGTTTTAAGTTCCCACCAGCAACACGTGAGCGTTTCAATTTCTCCACATCCTTGCCAGGACTTGTTATTTTTCCTTTTTTTTTTTTTTTTTAATTATGGCTCACATAGTGGAGGTGAAGTGATACCTCACTGTGGTCCCAGCTCTATCTCAAAGAATCCTTCTCACTCACAGCTTCTCTTTTCTCAGAAGCCTGCCGTCTTTCCACCTTGGTGGTTTTCTGCTCCTCCACCCCCTGTATCCCCCCTCCCCTTGCTGTCTCCAGTGCTGTCTACTTCTTCCTCTCCCTTTCCTTCTCTCCTTAAGGTATGTGCTGTCCAGGTGAAAAACACCGGCAAGATGTATGCCTGTAAGAAACTGGGCAAGAAGCGGCTGAAGAAGAAAAATGGTGAGAAAGTGGCTCTCTTGGAAAAGGAAATCTTGGAGAGGGTCAGCAGCCCTTTCATTGTCTCTCTGGCCTATGCCTTTGAGAGCAGGTGCCATCTCTGCCTGGTTATGAGCCTGATGAATGGGGGAGACCTCAAGTTCCACATTTACAGCGTGGGTGAGCGGGGCCCGGACATGAGCAGGGTGGTCTTCTACTCGGCCCAGATGACCTGCGACGTGTTGCACCTCCACTCCCTCAGCATCGTCTACCGGGACCTGAAGCCCGAGAATGTGCTTCTGGATGACCTTGGCAACTGCAGACTGTCCGACCTGGGACTGGCTGTGGAGATCCAGGATGGCAAGCCCATCATCCAGAGGGTGAGTGGCTCTCCAAGGGCCCAAAGGTGGGGCACAGAGTCGGAGAGGAGGGGAGAGGGCCGTTCTATTCCCAGGGCAAGCAGAACCCTGGACTTAATGCTTCTATTTCCTTGTTCTTAAAGCCCTTATGTTGTCATCTTGCCTTAAGTGGAGTGGTATAAGAGGATTAGCTTAACTGGCTATTTGGGGGCTACTTTGCTTTCCTCTCACTGGAAGCAGAGGGGAGCCTTCTTTGTGAGTTGGAGATGATCTGTGCCTTCACCGTGAGATGGTAAGAGCTGAAGCCGTAGCCAGGATCTAGGTATGTCCCACCAATAACCACCTCCCTGGTGCCATGTTCTTGAGTCAATAGAGCCTTGGTTTCCTTTTCCGGAAAATTTTAGGGGCTGGACCTTAAAATTTCAGGATTCTACGAGGTAAAATTTAATAAGATAAGAAATAGAAGAAACCCCAGCACTTAGCACATTAAAGTAAATATCTCCTTTTCTGTTGAATGTGCACTGGGGGAATGTTTTACATTGAACAAAGGTGAAATTTTAAATGAAAATATATATATACAAGACAACAAAGGCAATTGATGTTTATTTTGATCAATTTGGTTCAAGGTGATGGCAGAGAATTCTTTGATTAAAAAGGGAATTATAATTAAGCAATTATGTTAAGCGAACAATACAAAAGTCTCTCGAATTCTGACAATTCTTTACCACTGAGTTTCTGTGCACAAAGGTGGGAGGATTCCCAGGAAGATAAGGGCCCAAGTCAGATTCCTAAATATCCACCTAAAACTTGGTTTTTGCACAGTTTCCAGCTTACAACTCAGAGATGACAATCAGGCAAGGAAGTGAGAAAAATCATGGCAAGTTTGGGAAACCGCAGGTGAATTTATGTGGCTATAATAATGTAAGGAATGTTGACAAGATGTCTAGAGCTCAGATCATGCAAAGGCATTGGAATTCTTTCTTGTGAGGGACAAGAAGCCATTGAAGGGTTTTAAGAAAGGGAATGGTGTGATTAGACTTGCATGTTTTAAACACCAATTTGGATTGTAGATGAGAGGTAGAGGAGCTAGTTAGGAGGCGGATGCGGTGGCTCAGGAAGAGATGATGAGGCCTGTATAAGACAGTAGGATTGAAGAAGTGGGAATAAAGCGGAGCTGTTGGAAAGAGACCTGTTGGGACTTCAGGACCAGCTGGGTATGAGGGTAAGTGATGCGGAAGGTCTCTAGCTCCAGTGACTAGGAAGAGGAGCAGAATTATGGGAAAGCTGGTAAGTTTAATTGTCAGTGTGGTGTATATGAGGCTCCTATGTGACAGGCAGGTAGACATTTAGATAAAGATCTGGTGCTCTGCTGAAAGGTCAGAGCTAGACATTGGGATTTGGAGTCATCATGACTTGGGAAGCAGCAGACACCACTGGGTCATTTGGGAAACAGTGGAGGAAGAGGACCAGGGATGGTAGCTAAGGAACATCAACATGTAGGGGGTGTTGAAGAAAAGGGGCCTTGAAGAGGTTAAAGAAGTAGGACGAGAGTGACAGAGTCATGGGAGCTGTATCAGTTAAGGGTTGATTTCAGCAGCATATCATAGAAAACCCAAATAATAGTGGATTAAACAAGCGAGGGGGTTATTTTTCTTATGTAACAAGTAGTGTGGAGATAAGCGTGGTTGGTATTAGTTCTGCAGCTCCAGGATAATGGAATCGACATCTCTGTCATTTTGGCCTTTTCGACATGTGCAAGATGGCTGCCCTAGCCCCAGCCATCAGGTCCATGTTCCAGGCAGGAGAAAGGAGGAAAGGTCAGGAGTAAATAGGCATGCACACAGCAACCAAATATGTCTCCGAATATGAACTTCCTTGGAAGGCCCATCTGACAGCTTCCATTTAAATCTCATTGGCTAGAACTATTATCTGGCCACCCCGCCTGTAGGGGAAGCTGATAAATGACTTTTTTTTTTTTTTCGGAAGGAGAAACGCAGGATATGGAGCAGGTAACTGGCAGCCTCCTCCACAGGAGCCAAAGGAGAAGAGGATTTAAGGGAGGAGAGTGGTCAGCACTGTCGAGTGCTGCCAAGAGGTCAGGCAGGCTGTGGGATTTGACAGTCAGGAAACCACAGTGTCCTCAGTAAGAGTGATGCTCAAGGTCAGAACTCAGACTGTGGAGGTTGGATTGACCTGGGAGTAGAGAGTGAGACAAAGGAAGGAGGGAGGCTGGTCACTACAGGGGGACACAGGGAGGAGGATGGAGTTTTAAGGAGGGTGAGGGATGCTGAGACAAGAATCAGGAGAGAAAGTGCTGGTTCTGTAGGAAGGAGAGGCTGAATGAGGGTGGAGAAACCGAGGAAGAGGTGGGGATGGGATGGAGGACTTCCATTTCACTGTCTCCTAAGTTGGGGTGGAAGAAGCGGGAAGATGGCGGGGAAGCAGAGTGTTTGCCTCTGTGGGACTTTGCTATGAAAACAGAAACGTCGTGGGACTTCCCTGGTGGCGCAGTGGTTAAGAATCCGCCTGCCAGTGCAGGGTACACGGGTTCGAGCCGTGATCCGGGAAGATCCCACATGCCGCGGAGCAACTAAGCCCGCGTGCCACAACTACTGAGCCTGAGCTCTAGAACCCACGAGCCACTACTACTGAGCCCGCGAGCCACAACTACTGAAGCCCACGCGCCTAGAGCCTGTACTCCGCAACAAGAGAAGCCACCTCAATGAGAAGCCTGCGCACCGCAACAAAGAGTATCCCCCGCTCGCTGCAACTAGAGAAAGCCATGCGCAGCAACGAAGACCCAACGCAACCAAAAATAAATAAATAAAAATAAAATTAAAAAACAAAAAACAAAAAACGGAAACGTCGTGAATCCATGTCTGTCTATGCATGAAAAAACCAAAGTGTATTTCTTCAGGATTTTGAATTCACATTGTCACTTATGCAGAGGAGAAGTGTTCCTTCTGAGTGTCTCATAGGCATGTATCATGCTAATTGGTGGTACATCTCCACCTTGCTGAAGGTCGAGGAGACACATAGCTCTGTCTCTTGTAAATCCTTTCTCAGTCTTCCTCCAGCTCTATTCATGGGCCAAGAGAATATTTAAGGACAGTTCCTTCAGTGGCTCCTGTGTCCAGCTGTCTGACTCTTCTGGAAACTGGAGGAAGCTTTCCGTGCCTCCTCAGTATTGTCCTCTATAATGAATGCAGTTGGTGGAGAAGTTTACTCACTAGAGACCTCTCGCCCTTTTGCCTTTCCTGAGTCCCTCTTTGTCCCATGAGACCAAATTTCTGGGTTCAGATCACTTGCCCCAGTCCTCAGACCTGCCTCCAAAGCCCAGGGGACCTTCAGGAAGGGTGCAGGGTGGGGAGGGGAAGAGTCAGAGAGAAAGTATAGAAGCCATAAAAAGAAAGACAGAGAAAAGGAAAGCATCCCTCTTTCACTGTTTACCCCTCCACATAGCTAAGTAGAGCCACTCGGTTTCCTATTTACTGTAGCTCCCACACATGTAACTGGGCCCCCAAGTGGATTTTAAGGTCATTATACTCACAACATTTCACAGAAGAAATGAAAAGGAACATATTTACAGGGCTTCTGTAACCGCTAACATTGTTGTAATGTCAAGATACTGTATAAAGAATTACTGTGAGGGCTTCCCTGGTGGCTCAGTGGTTGAGAATCGGCCTGCCAATGCAGGGGACACGGGCTCGAGCCCTGGTCTGGGAAGATCCCACGTGCCGCGGAGCAACTGGGCCCGCGAGCCACAACTACTGAGCCTGCGCGTCTGGAGCCTGTGCTCCGAAACAAGAGAGGCCGCGATAGTGAGAGGTCCGCGCACCTCGATGAAGAGTGGCCCCCGCTTGCCGCAACTGGAGAAAGCCCTCGCACAGAAACGAAGACCCAACACAGCCAAAAAATAAATAAATAAATAAATAAATAAATAAAATTTTATTAAAAAGAAGAATTACTGTGAACATTATGAAGAAGGTGTGAAGGAAAAATCACCCTGATTATGAAGGTTGATACCTGCCTGAACTCTGTGCAATCCTTCCAGAAAAGTTAAGGCATCGTGGCTTTGGAGACATGGCTAGCTGCTTCTCATTCAGCTACTCATTCAGTCTTTTGTAAGCTAGCATTGCTTTCTGCTACATATGAAAGAATGCCGGATTCTCAACAACTTCAGTGCCAAGGTCTCTGTGAAAATCTCCTGGCCTTTTCCTCCTGTCACAAGATGGCTTTTGCAACTCCAAACATCAAGTCCACATTCCAGGATGGAAGAAAGGAGGAGAAAGGAGAATGTTAACAGACTCTGCTTACACCCCATTGGCCAGGACCGTGCCACATGTTCACCTTTAGCTGTAAGGGAGCCTGAAAAATAGTTTTCCATTGTCCAGCCTCTATTGCAGGGGATGATAAGGGAGATGGGGAGTGAGATTAAGTGTTGGATGAGCTGACAGCATCTGTCACCAGCCCCCAGGAAAAAAATATTGATAAAGATGAGGAAATCTGGTTCAGTTTTTAACTCACACAGGCATTAAAATTAGCAAATAATTGTTACAATGGTGTGGTAGGTAGAATTCTAAGATGACCTCCAATGACCCTTGCCCTTGTATAATTTTTTCCCATTGACTTGTGGGCAAGACCTGTGAATATGGTGAGTGAGATATCACTCCCGTGATTGTATTACATTATAAGGCAAAATGGATTTTGAAGATGCATTTATGGTTACTAATCAGTTGATTTTGAGTTACTCAAAAGAGAAATTAACCAAGTGGGGCTGACCTAATCACATGAGTCCTTTAAATATGGGTATAGAGGTCAGAGACAGCAAAACTCAGAAACTGAAAGCATGAGAGGGCTTCAACACACCATTGCTGGCTTTGAAGATGGAGTGAACCACATGGCAAGGAATGTAGGTGGTCTCCAGAGCTGAGAGCTGCCTCTGAATGACAGCCAGAAACATAGCAGGGACCTCAGTCTTACAACCACCGTGAACTGAACTCGGCCATAACCACATGAACTTGGAAGAGGATCCTGAGCTCCAGATGAGAGTGCAGCCCAGCAGAATCTTGACTTTGGCTTTGTGAAATCCTGACCAAAGAACCCCTCCAATGCTGTGCTCAAACCTACAGAACTGTGAGGTAATAAATGGGTGTTGTTTTAAGCTACTAAGTTTGTGGTAATTTGTTACACAGCAATAGAAAACTCATACAAGTCATTAATAAAGGAAGATAGCCAATGGAAAGATGAAAAATAGCATCAACATTAATGGTGACGATAGCAAGGTACTGGACACTGTTAGAGGGACAATGTTTTCCTTTCCAGCAGGGATCAGTACACCTACCATCTACTACAGACACACCACAAAGATATGGTGGGTTTGATTCCAGACATTTTTTTGGTTTCCCAGTGTATATAAAAGTTATGTCTACAAAGTATACAATAGAATTATGTCTAAAAAACTATATACATACCTTAATTTTAAAATAATGTTATTGGCAAAATGGCACAACAGACTTGCAGGGTTGCCATAAACCTTCAATTTGTAAAAAATCCAATATCTGCGAAGTGCAGTAAAGCAAAGCACAATAAAATGAGATATGTCTGTATAATAGAACTTGAAACTCTTAATTGAATTTGAAACTCTGGAAGTGATTCTTCCCAGTGGGTAACCCTTCCCTAGGTATGAGCTGAGCCTCCCTGGAGGGACACAGGCCCTGTCAGGTTATTTCAGGACACCAGGTGAAATACTTTGGACATTGCTTTATAGGCAGCAGGGAGCCATTGAAGGTTTATCAACAGGAAATGGCATGACCAGAGTGATTCTTTTTTTTTAATTTTATTGAAGTATATTTGATTTACAATGTTGTGTTAATTTCTGCTATACAGCAAAGTGACTCAGTTTTATATATATATTCTTTTTCATATTCTTTTCCATTATGGTTTGTCACAGGATACTGAGTATAGGTCCCTGTGCTATACAGTAGGACCTTGTGTTTATCTATCCTGTATACAATAGTTTGCATCTGGTAATTCCAAACTCCCAATCCTTCTACCCCCTTTCCCCTTGGCAACCACAAGTATGTTCTCTATGTCTGTGAGTCTGTTTCTGTTTCGTAGATAAGTTCATTTGTGTCATATTTTAGATTCCACATATAAGTGATATTATATGGTATTTGTCTTTACCTTTCTGACTTCACTTAATATGATAATCTCTAAGTCCATCCATGTTACTGCAAATGGCATTATTTCATTCTTTTTTATGGCTGAGTAATATTCCATTGTGTGTATATATATATATATATATATATATATATATATATTTTTTTTTTTTTTTAAGAGCTCCTGACTTATTTATTTATTTATTTTATTTTTTTGGCTGTGTTGGGTCTTCGTTTCTATACGAGGGCCTTCTCTAGTTGCAACAAGCGGGGGCCACTCTTCATCGCAGTGCGCGGGCCTTTCACTATCGTGGCCTCTCCCGTTGCGGAGCACAGGCTCCAGACACGCAGGCTCAGTAGCCGTGGCCCACGGGCCCAGCTGCTCTGTGGCATGTGGGATCTTCCCAGACCAGGGCTCAAACCCATGTCCCCTGCATTAGCAGGCAGATTCTCAACCACTGCGCCACCATGGAAGCCCCTCCATTGTATATATTTGCCACATCTTCTTTATCCATTCATCTGTCGATGGACATTTAAGTTGTTTCCATGTCTTGGCTATTGTGAATAGTGCTGCAATGAACATAGGGGTGCATGTATCTTTTTGAATTGTAGTTTTGTCTGGGTATACAGAATGATTTTTTTTTTTTTTTAAGGTTTAATTTATTTATTTATGGCTGTGTTGGGTCTTCGTTTCTGTGCGAGGGCCTTCCCCAGCTGCGGCAAGCGGGGGACGCTCCTCATCACGGTGCACGGGCCTCTCACCATTGCAGCCTCTCTTGTTGCGGAGCACAGGCTCCAGACGTGCAGGCTCAGCAATTGTGGCTCACGGGCCCAGCCGCTCCGCGGCATGTGGGATCCTCCCAGACCAGGGCCCGAACCCGTGTCCCCTGCATTGGCAGGCAGATTCTCAACCACTGCGCCACCAGGGAAGCCCCAGAATGATTTTTTAAGGAGATGACTGACACTATGATGAATTCAAGTAGAGGGAGCCTGGGGTTCAGGAGAAAGGGGGGCCGGTAAAGAGCTACTGTAATAATTCCCACATGAGGTAATGAGGGTTGAAGTAGGGCCCAAGGCTCTGAACAGTCTTACATCCAGAGCTTAGCTGGCTGGCTTCACCTAGGCTCCATCAAGACCCACGTCTGTACTCACTTATCTTAAATCACGGCTGTCCCCAGTGGAGGGGGCGGGGTTGTGGAGAGAATGGAGCCACTTCTAGAAGGTGGTGCCTTTTGCCCCATGGGGCCCCCGGCTGCTGGTAATTGGGCGGTGACTCAGGAAGGAAAGGCGAGGGTAGTTCTGCCCGAGTCTGAGAAAGACTGAGGCAGACACACGACAAGAGGCAGGGAGGCTTAAGAGCACTGGCCTGGGAGGCAGAAACCCTGGCTTCCTGTCGAGACTTATCACTGACTCACTGTGCCTGGCATCTCAGGCAGGCCCCAGAACATCCTTAATCTCTAAGATTTCATGAGTCTATGAGACAGTCTTTGACTTATTTGTAGGAAAAGACTCGCAAACGCCAAAGGTGAACACATGGCATACGTTTCACTATGGTTTACTGGGATATCAGTAAGGGTTCTTACCGGACAAAGTGAAGTTACTTAAGAAAATGAAATTAACGGTTTACATAACTAAGAAGGCCAGAGTGATCCAGGGTCTGAGCATTATCACCGGGAAACTCTCCCTCTGTGCCCCAGCTCTGCTCTCCTCGGTGTTGGCCTCACTCTCACTCTCAGGGGCTCCTGAGTGGAGGCCACCGACAGCTCCACGCATATCCTACCAACCGAGCAATCCCGTGGAAAGAGAACAGTTCTTTACGAACAGTTCCTTCAAATTCCCAGGGAAGACTCTCAATGGACAGCTCAAGTCACATGCCCAACCATAACCAAGTCCATTAGCCAGGCTAGATCTCTGCTGTGCTCAGGAGCCAGGGAGAAGTTCTGTCCTATATATATATCAGGAACTGAGGGCAGAGGAAAGTGTTCTCCAATGGAAAGTAGGGATGGAGGGACTTCCCTGGTGGTCCAGTGGTTAAGGCTCCCCGCTTCCAATGCAGGGGGCGAGGGTTCGATCCCTGGTGGGGGAACTAAGATCCCACGTGCCGCGTGGTGCAGCCAAAAGAAAAAGAAAGAAAATAGGAGTGGAAGAGAATGGTGAAATGGAATTCAGATAAGCAGAAACAGTGGGTACCCCTAATAACTGCTGTTATCTCAATGGTTTGAAAAGTTTGGAAGAGTTCTGACCTCTTAATCAAGGGATGATGGGATCTAGAGCCTTTATAGAAAGACTTACAAGGTAGGGAGTATTACGGAGATGGAGAAACTGAGACTCAGAGAGGTTAAGTTACCCACCCAAAGTCACATCTCTCATATGTGAGATGAACCCAGGTATGCCCGATTCAAGAGCACTTACGGTTTTGACTCCGCCTTGTCAAGTTCACACACAGAGCAGAATGTGGTCTCTGGTTTGTAATGCTATAAAAGGCCCTCCACTGAGTGAAACTCAGAATGAGTGCATGTGATGACATAGCATATCTTCCTCAGTCTGGTCTGATATGGATCCCAACCTCAAGCCTAGTTGAACCTCTAATGGAGTTAAGACTTTGGAAAAGGATTGGCCCAACCTTTACAGGGAACGATGTGACTAATATCTCAGTCAGCCTTCCCACACCCAGGCACAATATCATTAAACATGGTCCCAGCCATTGTCGATATTAACCTTTAATAAATGTGATAAGCACTCCTGCCTCTTCTCAGCTGACATCCACGTGCACACAATAAAACTAACTCTTAGCATTTTTAGAGCTGCCAGGTAAATATAATAGGAAAATTGGGCAATGGGACTCGTGCTGGGACTTTTCAAATTCAACCATCTATGTGGAGAACAGTGACCTTCAGATATTGTGGAACATGAGTCAATCCTTAAAACTTGCTATATTGTCAGGAATTGGAATGAAGTTAGTGCAGTGACCCAAAAGCTTATGACATGTTTGGTTACCATGTCCTGCCTCTAACCAACTCCTCACATTCATAGGGATAATGTAATAGAGTTTGGGCATAATATTTATTTTGAAGCTTCTGGCGTGTCGACTACAATGCTAGTGACACACTGAATAAGTGATTTTGTCTATTTATTTTTTAAATTTATTTATTTTATTTTCATTTATTTTTGGCTGCATTGGGTCTTCGTTGCTGCGTGTGGGCTTTCTCTAGTTGCAGCGAGCGGGGGATACACTTTGTTGCGGTGCGCGGGCTTCTCACTGCGGTGGCTTCTCTTGTTGCAGAGCACGGGCTCTAGGGTGCGCTGGCCTCAGTAGTTGTGGCTTGCGGGCTCTAGAGCACAGGCTCAGTAGTTGTGACGCACGGGCTTAGTTGCTCCGCGGCATGTGGAATCTTCCTGGACCAGGGCTCAAACCCGTGTCCCCTGCATTGGCAGGTGGATTCTTAACCACTGTGCCACCAGGGAAGCCCTGAATAAGTGATTTTAAAAAGATCTCTGAGTGTGTTTCATCAGACGTTAATACCTACATACATCACAACCATTATGACCCTGCTCCAAAAATTTTTCTCTTTGAGAATTTACTTCTGAGAATCAGACAGGACAGGCATTCTGGTTACTTCATGGTCACATATTGGTCTCTACCAAAATCCTAACCACCATTATTAACTAAATTTAGTTCTTAGTAACTTTTGACCACTCCAAAAATTTCACATCCATTCTCAAAGCATTTACCACTCTTAAGGGCATTCAGAAATATTCATTACAGTCTTGGAATTATTTTTTAACATTTCTTCATTCAAAAGGCATTCATTAACTCATTCATGCATTCACTCATTCAACCTATATTAATTGAGCATTTCCCACATGCCAGGACAGTGCTAAACATAAGGCACAGGAAGAATTGTGTCAAAACAAAGCCAGAAACCTGCTTATTATCTATCTATGTCTTACTTATTCAGCCCATGTCCGATGTCTTAGCCTATTGGTCAGATGAGAAGTTTTTTATCATAAGAGTATCCAGACATTACCCACAAATCCTGGCTGAACACAATGCCTAACCAACCCTGTCAATTCTATTTTAAAATATGTGAATATAGCAATTTATAGCCTGACTTTGGTCTCAAAAATTGTTAAAAATAAAGTTTAGATTTACTGAATTGGTAAAATATTTAAGCTACAGTATATTTCAAGATGCAGTAATAAAGTATGCATATTTATTCTATTTAAAAAAAAACTGGAGAGGGGAGGGATAAATTAGGAGTTTGGGGTTAACATATACACACTACTATATATAAAATAGATAACCAACAAGGACCTACTGTATAGCACAGGGAACCCTACTCAATACTCTGTAATAACAACTATACTCCAATATGAAATAAAAATTTCAAACAAATAAACAAACAAACAACAAAAAAAGAAAAAATACATGGGGCATAGAACAATGAGCAAAAACAGACATGCTTTCCTGCCCTATGGATCTTACAGTCTAGTGGGGGAGACAGAACTTCATAATCACCCAAATGAATGTAACATTTCAATGATGACAACCGCTGGGAAGATGTGGTACATGGGGCTCTCCAAGGAGGATTTTTCTTAACATGTGAGGCTCCGAGCATTAACCCCAGGGGCAATACAACTTACTGATATCGGGAGGACAGACAGGAATTCACTCAGCAAAGCAGTTGGGGTGGTGTCTTGGTTGGGTTCCCTGGAAACTACTTTGAGACAGATTTCCACTCTCATAAGATACGTGCATGAGGAAGGCAGAATTGGGCAGAGGGAGAAGCTGACCCTCAGTGAGGTTACTCCTTCAGCGAGCTCTGGAGTTGGGATGGCCCTTCCAAGTTGTCCCAAACTGAGGTAGGGTCCAGGCTTTAGTATCTCTCCAAGGTCAGTCGGTGAGCTTGGGCAGCTGCCAGAAGAAGGAAGAAGCTGGAGTGAAGCAGTTCCCTGCTGCAGAGGGCAGTTCTGGGTGAGGGGGGGTGGGTAGGGGGGTGGTAGGTGGAGGGGGCAGGGGGCAGATCTGAGCCATCGGCAGTCAATGGTCGCAGCCAGGGCTGGCTACTTGAGGTTCAGGGCTCATAGCAAAATGAAAATGAGGGGCCCCTTATCCAAATATCAGGCAAAAGCTTTCTCCTTTCTTCCATGCTCAATCTTTCAACAGATCGTGGTGTTTTTGTTATTTGCTATTTCTTTCTTTTTTTCCCCCCCCAAACATTTAAAACATTTTATTTATTTATTTATTTATTTATTTCTGTACTTATTTTTGTATTTTAGCCACACTGCGTGGCACGCAGGATGGTTTTCCAACCAGCGATGGAACGCGGGCCGCCGCACTGAAAGTGCCGAATCGTAACCACTAGGCCGCCAGGGAACTCCCTGTTATTTGCTATTTCATGTTGCACTCCCTCAGGCTCTGCGATCCACCAGGATTCAGTGGAGACCCTCACAGACACTCAGGGCCTCACTCTACAACTGGACCCAAGGAAGCACATGCCTGACCCCAGCCCTCCCTGCACCAAATGCAGGCTCCCACCGGTGGCAAAGAGTAGCCAACAGTTGCTGAGCAGAGTCAGGGTGGGGGGCAGGGAGACAGCCCTGAACCCATCACTGGCAGGCAAGAAAGTGTCAAGAGATGGCACTGTGTGTGAGCTGAGACTCCAAGACCCAAATTCATGCTCCACTGTCTCATTGGACTTAACTTACAAGATACACATTCAAAAATTTGTCAAGACAGCCTCCACACAGCGTGAGACCCCAGCACGGGGCTGCTTGTGAGCACAGGGCCCTGTTGGGCTGCACTGGAGGCCAGCCCTGGGCCCAGCAGCTGGGGAGCAGAGGCCGAGATCCTGAAGAAGGAACCGGGCAGAAGACCTCAGTATCCACTCCAGATGGGGCAGAACATGCCAGGTACTGGCAACAGCCAGTGCAAAGTGTACGCGGCTTGGGAAAGGAAGCCAGGAAACTAAATGCACGAAGCAAGAGGAGGCATGATCCACAGGAAGCTGGAGTGGTGGCGGGGGCCAGACCAAACCTGGCCTGACAGGCCATGTTAAGGACTTTCGTTTTTTGCCTAAGAACACTGGAAAGCCTTTGAAAGCCTTTAACCAAAGGGGGCAAGAAGCTTAGAATTCTGTTTTGGAAAAGAATCACTCCATCTGAAGTGAGAGCAGATCAGAGGGGATTCAGGTGGATTGCGGTCATTTGTAATCCAGGTGAGAGATGATGGCAGCTCAGCCAACAGGAGGGGTGGTGGAGCCAGAGCCCAGTGTTTGAACTGGGAGGAGATTCCAGAATGACTGGCCCTCAGTGATAGTTTGGACATGGGCTAAAGGGAGAGGGGGGTGTCAAGGGTGATTTACTAGGTGAAGTTGTGTCACAGGTACAGACTTGGCCCTGAGTACCACAGGATACCAGGCAAACAAATGCCTGCCTTCATGAAGCCCAGGACAGGGAAGAGACTGATAAGTCAAAGGACACTGACAATACAGCGGTCAGACTGTCCAAGTTGAGTGCATAGGGAGGGCACCAGCCCAACATTGGGTCATGGGGTCAGGAAGGGCTTCCAGGAGGAAATGACAGCTGAGTCGAGACTCACAAGGCAAACAGAAGTGAGGCAGGTCATCATCAAAAAATCTACAAACAATAAATGCTGGAGAGGGTGTGGAGAAAAGGGAACCCTCTTGCACTGTTGATGGGAATGTAAATTGATACAGCCACTATGGAGAACAGTATGGAAGTTCCTTAAAAAACTAAAAATAGAACTACCATACGACCCAGCAATCAACTACTGGGCATATACCCTGAGAAAACCATAATTCAAAAAGACCCATGTACCACAATGTTCATTGCAGCTCTATTTACAATAGCCAGGACATGGAAACAACCTAAGTGTCCATCGATAGATGAACGGATAAAGAAGATGTGGCACATATATACAGTGGAATATTACTCAGCCATAAAAAGAAACAAAATTGAGTTATTTGTAGTGAGGTAGATGGACCTAGAGTCTGTCATACAGAGTGAAGCAAGTCAGAAAGAGAAAAACAAATACCATATGCTAACACAAATATATGGAATCTAAAAAAAAAAAAAAGGTCTGAAGAACCTAGGGGCAGGACAGGAATAAAGACGTAGACGTAGAGAATGGACTTGAGGACATGGGGAGGGGGAAGGGTAAGCTGGGACAAAGTGAGAGAGTGGCATGGACATATATACACTACCAAATGTAAACTAGATAGCTAGTGGGAAGCAGCTGCATAGCACAGGGAGATCAGCTCGGTGCTTTGTGACCACCTGGAGGGGTGGGATAGGGAGGGTGGGAGGGAGAGTCAAGAGGGAGGGGATATGGGGATATATGTATACATATAGCTGATCCACTTTGTTATACAGCAGAAACTAACACAACACTGTAAAGCAGTTATACTCCAATAAAGATGTTAAAACAAAAGAAGTGAGGCAGGTGAAGAGAAAGGAGAGTGGGCTTGGCACAGGGATCGGCATAGGGTGGTGGTCCTCAACTGAGGGCGATTTTGGCCCCTAGAGCATTTTGACAATGTCTGGAGCCCTTTTTGGTTGTCATGACTGGGGAGTTGCTACCGGCATCTTGTGGGTAAAGGCCAGGGATGCTGCAAACATCTTACAACGCACACCACGGCCCCTCCCCGCAAATAGTGATCCACCATGTCCATAGTGCTGCAGTGAAAAACCCTGGCCAGAGGCCTGGGGCTCAGTCAAGGGCAGTGTGACTCTGCAGCTGCCTGGAGTGCGGAGTCACGGGCTGAGAGGGAGACAACAGGTGCCACCGAGAGCGGAGCCTGTGTCAGGCCCTAGGGGGCTGGAGGAGCCAGACAAGGGCGTTCGAACCCAATGCCAAGGGTGCTGGGGAGCCATTGAAGGTTTCCAGGCAGGAAAGTGACAAAATCAGCCTTGGAAGGGCCAACAGGAAGAGGGAGTTGGGATGAGGGTAAAGAGGAGGGGAGTGAAATGTTCACAGCAGCACTATTTACAAGAGCCAAGACGTGGAAACACCCATCAACAGACAGTTGGCTTAAGAAGATGGGGTATAATATATATGTACAATGGAATATTACTCCTCCGTAAAAGAGAATGAAATCCTGCCATATGCAGCAACATGGATGAGCCTAGAGAATATCATGCTTAGTGAAATAAGTCAGAGACAAATACTGTATAATACCACTTATATGGAGAATGTAAAAGATAGTACAAGTGAATGTATATGCAAAACAGAAACAGACTCACAGATGTAGGAAACAAAGGGGAGAGGGAAGAGAATCTGGCACTCTGCACGGCTTGGTGCGTGGAGCATGGGTTGGCCCTCCGTCTTCCCTGGGAAGTGGCCAGGCTGGCACATTGTCTGTTGGGCTGTGGCAGTGAGGAGAAAAAGAGAGTCGTGAGGCTTGCAGGGTCCGGCAGGAGAGGGCTGTCATGCAGGATGATGCGATCCAGGGAACAAACCGTTGCCACGTCACCTAATTTGAGGTAGACCCGTTGGAAGCTCAGAGCATCCTTTCAGATCAAGTGCAGCTGATGAAATACGGTCCACAGGATCAAAAAGATGGAAGGAGAGTGAGTCTGCCAATCTGGTTCTGCCACTTACTGTGGCTGCTGTGTACAGATGCACAGGCTGACCACAAACCCAGACAGAGAACCTTCTTCTAACTGGCCCAGACGTGCCACTTAGGCTTGCCATAGCCCTGCATGTGACCCCAGACAAGTCATGCCTCTTCTCTGAGCCTGATTAATACTGCTGCCCTCTTAGGCTTGATGAGAAGATTAAAGTAGATGAACGCCTAGCAGAGGTCAGCCACTTGGTAGGCACTCACAAAATGATTGCTATGATTATTTTACAAGAAGCCCAGCGCTAGACCCTCTGCCACGATCCCCACTGTTGCGTTGTTTCTGCCTCACCTGAAGGGCACTGTAGCTGCTCAGAGGACCTTTGCTGCTGTGCTTTGTTCTCTGAAGGACACTAGGAGCCAGCAGGACCCCAAGGCTGCAGCCCGGTGGGCAGTGGATGAAGGTGCAGCTCGCCTGGAAGCTCACTTCCTCACAGCCACGTGGAGCTTCGTTTGTGATTTTATTCTGAGTGTCTTAGAGGCACCATGGAAAATAGGCGTCAGCCTGCTGCTGGCCAGATTCGCAGAATATGAACCCACCAAAAGAACACACTCCAGTGGAAGAATCACAGCTATTGATCTCTGATGAGGTACCAGGCCTGTCTTTCAATCTGATGGAGTCTTAGAGCCTTCTGGGTTTTTCTTTTTGTGTAGCTGCCCTGCCTGAGACAACCAGAACCTGGCTTGGTGACCATCGTGGCTAACACCTATTGAGGGCCTGCTATGTGCCAGGCTTTGGAAAGGCACGCAGTGTGTCTTATGGCTTTAATCTTCATCACAGTCCTATGAGGTAAGAGCTGTGAAGCTCAGAGAGGTTGAGTAACTGGCCTGGGGGTGACCAGCTCTAGTAATTGGTAGAGCTGAGATCTGCACCAGAGCAGACTGATGCCAGACTGTATAGCTGCAGAATTAGTTCTTGCAGGGATCCCTCTTTTGGATCCCCTCTTCCCAGGGGTGTCAGGGAGAGCAGGAAAGCTGAGGCTCCCCCTCCTGCCCAGGAAGTGGCTGGCAGAAAGCGACGGGGGCGGGAGGGCAAGGAGCAAAAGTTAGGTCCGCGCTCTGGAGGCTGCAGCCCGGGGCTGAGCACACAGGGCGGAGCCTCGGAGCAAAGTCCCCTGGGGTCCCGGGCCGCATTCCTCTGAGGTCTGCAAAGGCCACCGCTTAAAGGCGCAGAGGAGCAGCTGGGAACGAGAACAAAGCGGCCGGGCCCCCCTCGGAGGAAGGAAGGAGCGAGCCCCAGGAAACAGCCGATAGCGCTAAGCTCAGCTTGTTTTTTTCCTCTGCTCAACAGTTCTCCTGCCACGGCAAACAAAAGATGTACATTCTGATTCCCTCTTCTGTTTGGATTGTGCTGTCGAGTGGATCTGGTTTGTGATGAACTGGGGGGAAGAGGCATCCGCGGGCGGTTTCTTGCTCCGCCGGCCAGTTTGCTGGGCCATCGGGAAACGCAGAAACAGCTTCCTTGACCGCGTCTTTCTCCCCGCGCGGCTCAGTAGATCCAGCCTGGCCTGGCCACACCAAGGGCGCCAGGATACAGGCATTTCTTTTAATGATGGAATTTAAGGTTGCCAACTTTTCAGGTTCACTGGGACCTGGAAGTGACCTTGACCTTGAAGGACCTGCACATAGACACGCAAGCATGCGCGGGGACACGCACACTTCTTAATGGACGTGTTAACCTAGTCAGATGAGAACTATGCCCTCTCAGTTCCCCACTGAAAGGCCACTCCCTGTTCTCATCACTGCGGATGAGGTCACAGTTCGCTCCTGCCCGGAGCCACACTGGGCTACTCACAGGGCAGACCCCGCCCAGCCTGGCCCTGCCACTTAGCTCCCGTGGGCCCAGGGGTGAGAGTGACAACAACTGCAGGGTCAGCGGAAGCCAGCATCCGACAGCAAGAGCAAGGCAGGGGGTGCCCGCACAGGTCCCCACAAGCTGGCTCTGATCCCGATCCCAGCCTGGGGTGTCCACCTTCCTCAAAATCTGGACACCTGTAGGTGACAGGTGGCCCTGATGGGACTAAGCAACCCACACGTGATGACAGTGGTAGATGGACTTCTTGCTGCCCACCGGGGCGAGGGGTCTGGACCCCATCTGGCTTCCTGATGCTTCATGCCCTGAACGCTGGGTATACTTTGTTTTGCCTGACCAGGTGTTGACGGAGGAGACTCACCAAAGGGCACTACAGAACCAAAGCAAAACAAAATGAAGCAAAAAAAAAAAAAAAAAAAAAAAAAAAAAAGTTAAACTATACACGAAAACACTGAGTTCTGTTGCTGCTGACACTTGGGTGATCCCTACAGCCCTGGCGATGGCAGTTCTTGGTCTCACGGACTGAAAGAGATTGTTTTGATGCCACAGAGGCTGATGTGCGGGGGCCCTGTGTAACTGCAGGAGTTAAACTGAGCCACGAGAGGTCAGCGTGGTTAGACCCTGCCCCATGCTGCTTGGCCCGTTCTCTCCTCCCACCCCACTCTGAGGAGGCAGTTCACATGCAGAAGACAAATGGCATAAAGGGCAGGCAATTAATTTTTTCAGCTGGAGGCTGCGATGGAATTTGGGTGCTTAGACTCTGGCGTATGCTGCTAATTCCATTCTTCTCCTCTGTGAAATACCTCCACTCTTCAAGGAGGTGGTGCCCTTCAGAATTCCATCACTGACATTTTCTGTCTTTAGGGCCAAGAGGTAGAGTCCTGATAATTATTTGGAATGAATCTGAGGTTACCCTGCATGCTATTAGCGCTCTTTCCATGATTCCAAGTGGCTATAGTGCTGTAAAGACGGCCGGCGATTCTTCACTTGTTTCCTGGGGGAGGGAGCAAGTTGGTCCCAGCATGGCTCAGGGTCTGGTCCCCACCAACCAGCAACCTCTGTGGTGTGGAGTAACCCAGCCAGCTTGACTGAGCAGTGATGCAGGCAAAGAACAGAGAACTTGTTTGGAAAAGAAGAGAAGCAGCTTAAGCAAGAACGGACCAAGATGAGGACTTAGTACCTGGCAGATGGGGAGAGGGAAGGGGGATACTCTAGAGGGAGAAAAGAAATCCTGAAGGGAACTTGGAAGGATAAGAAAAAGCTACCTCGCCTATTTCCACAGAGGCAGTGTAATGTAGTGGTTCACAGTGCAAGCCTATGCGTGAATCTTGGGTGGGTGACCTTAGGCAAGATTTAACCTCTCTGTGGTTTAGTTTTCTAATCTGCAAAATGGAGGATAAAATAGTCTCTATCTTATAGGTTTATCATGAAGATTAAACACGAAGTTCACGTTAAGCACTTGACAAAATATTTAGCGTGTAATAAACACTCAATAAGTATTGCCCATTATTATTTCCAATTTTTCTCCCGGTGTGTGTCTCACAATCCTTTGTTCAGGACTGGCATATGCACTCCACTTTTACCCTACACCTTCTACTGAGCGACTGATGTTTATCCAGTGTCCTGATTAGCGATTTTAATCCTCAGAGTCACTCGCCTCTGAAATCTGCTCACTGGAAGCTTGCCACACACGGAGCAAGCTCACAATAAACGTGGCTGAGTAGAACTTACCAATCACCACCGTCTGCAGTGCAGTTGGATGTTGTTTACAGTCTTTCTTCATGCCTCTCCCACCCCAGCTCAAGAGACTGAGCCAGTGAGAAGCCTGACCCAGGAACATATAGCCCAACTCAGAGTTATAGAGAATGAAATACTACATACAGGGAGACCCTCAGCCCCTTTCCCATCTCAGCTCCCACAATGAGGGCAAGCAGGCTGACACCTCTCAGGTGGGATATTGGAGGATCTCCCTTTGGGGAAACTGAGCAGCCTAACTCAGAAGGTCTACAGATACAGGTAGGGTCCCCAGTGACATGGCCTGGCATAATCACCCTACGGTGAAGGCCATCAGTTGACAAGCTTCTTGTCAGCTTTTTGGTGTTGCACTCTTAAATACAAACAAAGAGTCAAAGATCACTTGTTGGGCTTCCCCGGTGGCGCAGTGGTTGAGAATCTGCCTGCGAATGCAGGGGACACGGGTTCAAGCCCTGGTCTGGGAAGATCCCACATGCCGCGGAGCAACTAGGTCCGTGAGCCACAATTACTGAGCCTGCGCGTCTGGAGCCTGTGCTCTGCAACAAGAGAGGCCGCGATAGTGAGAGGCCCGCGCACCGCGATGAAGAATGGCCCCCGCTTGCCACAGCTAGAGAAAGCCCTCGCACAGAAACGAAGACCCAACACAGCCAAAAATAAATAAATAAATAAATAAATAAATAAATAAATAAAATTTAAAAAAAAGATCACTTGTCATTTGAAAAAAACCCTCCAAAATGAAAGACAATGCCAAAACAAACAGAAGAAAGAAATTGTAGGAAACAGGAACAATGCAGGGAGCAGAAAAGAACAATTTTTTAAAAACCTACAATTAGTATCTTTTGAGATTTAAGGGAAGATACTGCATCCATGAAACAAGAACAGATGCTGTAAAACAAAGAACATTCAGAGAAGAACAAGGACATTTGGAAATTAAAAATATATAAATATGTTTTCAGAACAACGTGGATAAATCTCAAAAACATTATGTTGAAAAAAAGAAGTCAGACACAAAAGAGTATCTACCATACAGTTCCATCTACGTGAAATCCAAGAGCAAACAAAACTAATATATGGTGACAGAAATCAGAAAGTCGTTGCCTGGGAAGAGGGGAGGAGAATGAACCAGAAGGGACACAAAGGAAATGAATGGAAATGTTCTTTATCTTGTTTGGGTTGTACTTACATGGGTGTAGTCAATTATCAAAATTTACTGAACCAAAAGTATAAGCACATTATTCTGTGTTAATTATATGTTAATAAAAACATATTTGCAGAAATGAAAAGTTCAGTAGAAGTTTCTAGATCTAGCTATTTCCTGTAAGTTGATTTAGCTATCAACTTACAGGAAATACAAAGAATAGAGTAACATGTTAAATAACACCACAGGAATGCAGTCAGCAAAATCTGACTATGGGAAACTCTGCAGTTTAACCAGTTTTTTTTTTCCAACAAAATCTTGCAGGGGGTGAGGAGAGAGAGAGGAAAAACTTATATAGTCACAAAGATTTAAGAGACATATCAATCAATCACACTGTGTAAACCTTATTTGGACCTAAATTTAAACAAACTATTTAGAGGGCAAGTGTATAGGACAAGTGGGAAAGTGTAAACATGTACAGATATTTGATAATATTCAAGAATTATTGTTATGTTTAAAGTGAGATAATGGTGTTTGTAGTGCTTTGTGTTTATTTGCTTGTTTTTTTAAGTGACCTTACCTTTTAGAGATTCATAGTGAAATACTTACAAATGATATCTAAGTTAGTGGCAGGGGTGGGGGGCATTGGGAGTGAGTAGGGACACAGAAAACAAGATTGGTCATGTGTCGATAATTGTTGAAGCTGGGTATAGAGTACACTGGGTTTATTATTCTAGTGTCTTTTCTTTTCTGTATGTGTGAAATTTCCCATTAATAAAGTACTTTAAAAAAATAGAAGAGTTAGAAGAAAAATTGAGGAAGTCTCCCAGAAAAAAAAAAAGACAAAGAGCTAGAAAATAGGAGCAAAAATAAGAAACACAAAGGATAAGTTCAGGATTTTAAAAAAAGGGGGAGAGGAGAGAGAAGAAAGAAAATGAAAGGGAGAAAATGATCAAAGAAGTAATTTGAGAAAATTTCCCAATACTGACAGCCATTAGTTTCTGGATTGATAGGCCAGCCAGTAGCCAGCACCAGGGATGAAAAAAACCCCACAGCAAAGCCTATCACTGAGAAATTTCATGAAGTTGGTATACTGGGCCACAAACCTCACACACCCTCTTACATTCTCTCTACGGCCTCCTTTTCTCTCTCTCTTGGGCAACACCCTGTTGGCACCACTTGTAGGCCAAGTTGCTCCTCCACTTTTAGAGCTGGGTGAAATATTATATTGCAGTATGATGTGGGACCTGGTTTTCCAGGCAACTGCTAAGGGTCTGGATGACATATCTGGAAATAGAGACAAGCTAGCTTTGGGGTAATTCTTTTTATTTCATGCTTTAACAATTCTGTTTTTTATTATTTTTAGTGATATATAATCTCAATATATGATTAAACATTTACATGTCAGAGAATTCAAAGTGACATTTCTTTTTTTTAATTGAAATATAGTTGATGCACAATATTATATGTTATAGGCGTACAGTACAGTGATTCACAATTTTTAAAGGTTATACTCCATTTATAGTTATTATAAAATATTGGCTATGTTCCCTGTGTTGTACAATATATCCTTGTAGCTTAGTTTATACCTATTAGTTTGTACCTCTTAAAGCCCTACCCCTGTATTGCCCCTCCCCCCTTCCCTTGCCCCACTGGTAACCACTACTTTGTTCTCTGTATCTGTGAGTCTGCTTCTTTTTTGTTATATTCACTAGTTTGTTGTATTTTTTAGATTCCACATACAAGTGATATCATATGGGGTTAACTATTGACTAATGGAAGTAGGAGATGGGAGGGAGCTGGGCAGATAGATGTCCCTCCTCTGCTCTCCCCTGTGGTTCCTCCTTGTGACTCTTGCAGAAGAGTTTCATGTGCCTGATGAACCAGCAGCCAGTGTGGTAATGTCTGGCATCACATCCCCCCACCCCTTACTCCTTTTTTCCCTGTGCATTCTATTATGAAAACTTTCAGACATACAGGGAAGTTGAAGGAATTCACAGCGAGCACCTGTACACCCACGACGTAGAGTTTACCTTTGACATTTTAAACAGCTTTATTGAGATATAATTTAAATACCATAAAATTGACCCATTTAAAGTGTACAGTTCAGTGGTTTCTAGTATATTCACAGAGATATGCAAACATTATCACAATTTTAGAATATTTTCTGCACCCCCAAAAGAAACCCCCTACCCATTAGCAATCACTCCCATTCCCCTTCTCCCAACCCTAAACAACCACTAAAATTGGTTGCATGCAATTTTAGATATTGCATTTCAGTGGAATCCTACAGTAAGTGGTCTTTGGTGACTGGCTTCTTTCACTTAGCATAATGTTTTCAGGGTTCATCCATGTCATAACATGTGTCAGTACTTCATTCTTTTTTTATAGCTGAACAATATTCCATTGTGCATTATTAACATTTTATTAGACTTGCTTTATCACATGTCCATCCATCTATCCATCCCTCTGTTGATCCATTAATCCATCTTATATCTTTCATGTATTTCCCCCATTTTTTTTGTTGTTGTTGTTGTTGAGCACACAAAATGGTTTATTCTGAGTCATTCAGGGTGAGGTTACATAAGATAATAAGAGCAGTGATGAAAAATTTGCAGTGTTTTTTGTTAAACATGTGCTTTGACCTTCACATTTTTAATACCATGCTCTCTGACATAAGAAATTTATAAATATATATCTTATTTTCTGGCCTAGTTAACTTTCTTTTTCCTCTGATAAATATTACTTTTTTCCTTTTCAAAGTACTTAAAATTAGAGAATGAGCTTTTAAAAATGAGATATTTAAAAAATGAGTGTGTATTTCTTACATGAAAACTAAACATTATGAAGGACTTACTTTAAGTTTTACTCGTGTTCTCACTGGATATTTCCCCCATTTTTTAAGCTTTTTCCCAACCGTCAGTGCCTTCACCTTGCACACCTCTCAAGTAAAGCTCATATCACATTATCCCATGGCCACCCTCGGTACAACATGTGAGGCTGGGAGATGGAGTGCTTAGCCTTCTGGCTCTATAGTAAAGGGACAAAGGGAAAAGGGAGCCTGGGAATGGACTTTCGCTACCTCGGCAGACAGTGTTTCTCAGTTTCATCTACATCTCCCCCTCCAGTCTCCCCTCCCACCATTGCATCCCACAGAGCTTATACTCCAGAAATGCCAAATTACTTAAAGTTCCCCGAGCACCCCACATTTTTCCGGACTCCATCTCTTGCACATGTCCATTACCTGGACAGCCTTCTCTTTGTGATAGATCCTTCCCTCATAATTCAGCTCCGCTGTCACTTTTCAGTGAAGTATCCCCAACACACACATAGACACACACACACACACACACACACACACACACACACACACCCTCTGGCCTCCCTATGTTTGTTTTCCACTCCCATTAAGGCATTTACCCTCCTTTACTGAATTAACCTTTTGACCTGTCTCCACCAGCCTATAAATCCTCAAGGTCAGGGGCCAAGCCTAGTATGTCTTGATATCCCTAGAAATCACCGCAGGGTGTGGCTTGACAAATATTTGTTGGATAGTGAATGGAAAACATCTAGTTACCATCTCCACTATTGTTTACGTAAGAAACATTTTGTTGGGCATGCAGCAAGGGAGGCTCGGGGGTAAATACCCAGTTTGATACAAAGATGAGTAAGACTGTATCCTGGGCCTCAGAGGAGCCTACAGCGCCCTTTTGTTTGGGCAGATGTAACACTGGACAAGATGCCAGGACAACAGATGTAAACTGGAACTGCCCCAGGCCAACAGGAATATATGGTCACCCAAATTACATATCCACTTCTACGAAAACAGCAGTGCCATGCTGACTCATGCCCAGCCTGTCAGACCCAGGTCACTTCCACAATTTTCTTGCTCAAGCCAATTACTCCTCATTAGTGCTTAGGTCATTTATGTTTTTCATTGTTGTTATCCATGTAAAAATCATCCATGAAATTTAATATTCCTAAGGTATTACATATATTGTATACATTAAAAACATATATTTAAGCAACTAGACAGAAAAAAAATCACCCAGTAAACAACTAAAAACACTTTCCAACCTTTTTTGATGTACTGAATTCACATTTATAATCAGTATGCGAAACCCATTACATATATGCACTTCTTGGTATTAACACTAGACTCTAGTCTATTTTTCTTTTTTCTTTTTTTGGTCGCATGGAGGGCACGTGGGCGTGCCCCCTGCAGTGGGAGTACAGAGTCTTAACCACTGGACTGCCAGGGAAGTCTCCTGGTCTATTGTCTTTATTGAAAGGCATTGGGTGTTTCCAGCTTGCAACCATTATGAATAATGACGCTATGAACATCGCGATGTAGATTCCTTCCCCTTTCTTCTGAGTCAATTCTTTGAGCTACTTGCTCCAAAGTCAAGTGACCTGGTTGAAGAACAGGAACAGTTGATACATCTCATTTTCTATGCTCTGTGTCTTACTGCTCTCCTAAAAATCTGAGTCAAATTACAGAGCACATCTGTTTCTCACAACTCTGCCAATAATTTATGTTCTCATTTTTATGTAAATATTAATAGAAGCTTACTGTCATTTTAGGGTGTTCTTTGCATTTTTAAGTGCTGTAAAGGTTATAGATTATACTTTAATCAAAAGCAGCTTAGTTTTTATGAAAACATATTATAATGTAAGTATATACTTTATAATTACAAGGTATGTATTTGTTGAATGAATGAATGTATTGAAATTATACTCAGTTACAAAGAGACAGATGCTGCATGATTCCACTTATATGAGGTACCTAGAATAGTCAGATTCATAGAGACAGAAAGTAGAATGGCGGTTACCAGGGCCTGGGGAGTTGGGGTAATGGGGAATTGTTTTTTGGGGGGTTTTTTGGTTTTTTTGTTTTGCTTTGTTTTGTTTGGCTGCGTTGGGTCTTCGTTGCTTCACGCGGGCTTTCTCTAGTTGTGGCGAGCGGGGGCTACTCTTCGTTGCGGTGCGCAGGCTTCTCATTACGGTGGCTTCTCTTGTTGCAGAGCACAGGCTCTAGGTGCATGGGCTTCAGTTGTTGCAGCACTTGGGCTCAGTAGTTGTGGCTCACGGGCTCTAGAGCACAGGCTCAGTAGTTGTGGCATACGGGCTTAGTTGCTCCACAGCATGTGGGATCTTCCCAGACCAGGGCTCGAACCCATGTCCCCTACATTGGCAGGCTGATTCTTAACCACTGCACCACCAGGGAAGCCCAATGGGGAATTGTTTAATGGGTATAGAGTTTCAGCTTTTAAAGCTGAAGAGTTCTGGAGATTCATTGCACAACATAAATGTACTTAATACTCTTGAACTAAACACTTAAAATGGTAAGATGGTAAATTGTATGCTATGTGTATTTAAATATATATATATATATATATATATATATATATATATACACACACATTAACCTAATGGTCATTTGGTACATATTGTCGGTAGAAGTGTGCCTACAATATATAGTCTTGCATGTTAAATGAAGTTTCATGTGTGGAATTTTATGGATTAAAATTTCTGTATTAAATTTTCAGTGCAGAGACAAACAGGCAAAGATG
The DNA here is from genome assembly GCF_028023285.1 of Balaenoptera ricei. Classification (NCBI taxonomy): domain Eukaryota; kingdom Metazoa; phylum Chordata; class Mammalia; order Artiodactyla; family Balaenopteridae; genus Balaenoptera; species Balaenoptera ricei. The sequence continues at coordinate 15,835,641 of NC_082642.1, read as the reverse complement.
GCCGATATATTAGTATCATTACATAGCAAATAGAGTAAAAAAATCATAGACTAGATAGTATTATGTGAACATCCAATATTAGCAATAAAGAACTCCACTTAAAAAAAAATCATGCATCTAATTTTCTATTATCTGTGAATAAAAAGCAGAAGCAGAACTTAGGGAATCTTAGAGACAGCCGCGTGAACTTTTTACCTTAAAGATGAGGTGAGGGGACTAAGAGAGTCTAGGTGATTTTCCCACTTCAAGATCAGCCGTATCTGTCTCTTTTATAATGCACTCCAGCCAAATCCTCTTTATGTCTCATTGGCCAGAATGGATTGCATGGCCTGTCCTGACTGCACCAGAGGCTGCTGGGAAAGCAGGGAATAGAATAGGTTAGACACATGGCCACTCCAAGTAAATTAGGGTTCCCTCAACAAGGAAAGAAAAGGAGAAAGGGTATTGAGTAGGCTGTCAGCAGTGTCTGTTCAACTCACATTAGTGTTTTTGTTTTGTTTTGTTTTTGTTTGGGGCATTACAGGCTAGAACCAATGATTATATGACTTACAATCCTAAAATCAGGGACTTCCCTGGCGGTCCAGTGGTTAAGACTCCGTACTTCCACTGCAGGGGGCGTAGGTTCAATCCCTGGTCAGGGGAACTAAGATCCCACAAGCCACACTGTATGGCAAAAAAATAATTAAAATAATAAAAAAATAAAGAAAAGGAGAATGGGTATTGTGTAGGCTATCAGCAGTGTCTGTTACACTCACATTAGTGTTTTTGTTTTGTTTTGTTTTTGTTTGGGGCATTACAGGCTGGAACCAATGGTTATATGGCTCCTGAAATCCTAATGGAAAAAGCGAGTTATTCCTATCCTGTGGACTGGTTTGCAATGGGATGCAGCATTTATGAAATGGTTGCTGGACGAACACCATGCAAAGATTACAAGGAAAAAGTCAGTAAAGAGGATTTAAAGCAAAGAACACTGAAAGAGGAAGTCAGATTCCAACATGATAACTTCACAGAGGAAGCAAAAGACATTTGCAGACTCTTCTTGGCTAAGACACCAGAGCAACGCTTAGGAAGCAGGTAACTATCATATAAAGACATGATTAGTGATGTCAGCATTTCCACAGGGATTTGGAGAATACTTTGGATTAATGACAAAGGCTTGGGATTAAGTAGTAGTAGTATTTTCCTGTTATTAATTGTATATTATGTGGCTAAGTATTTTCAACACTTTCAAACACTATGAACACTTTATATGGAACAATCTCCAAGATGTATTTTTTTTTAAATAAATACGGCAGTTTTTAAATTTTACTTAATTTATTTATTTATTTATTTATTTTTGGCTGTGTTGGGTCTTCGTTGCTGCACGCAGGTTTTCTCTAGTTGCAACGAGTGGGGGCTACTCTTCGTTGCCGTGCGCTGGCTTCGCATCGCGGTGGCTTCTCCTGTTGCCGAGCATGGGCTCTAGGCACGCGGGCTTCAGTAGTTGTGGCACATGGGCTTAGCTGCTCTGCAGCATGTGGGATCTTCCCAGACCAGGGCTTGAACCCGTGTCGCCTGCATTGGCAGGTGGATTCTTAACCACTGTGCTACCAGGGAAGTCCTCCAAGATGTATTTTAAAGTGAAAGATTCTGCCCCTTTTAAACATCTCTGTAAAATATCATTAATCAGTCAACAGATATTTATTAAGTACATATGATGTTGCCAGCTATGTTAAGTGCAGTTGAAATTAGTTTTGAGGAAAGTCAAGTTTTATTGCGTACAAAGGAATAATAAGATCAAGATATTTTAGAAGAAAAAAATAAAAAAACCTAACCTATGAAAAGACCCTTGGCAGTGAGTAACTGTGTTATGTAAGGAGAAAACCAAGGGTTTTCAAATCACAGACGTAGACTCACATCCCAGCTTGGCTACATACTGATCATCTTACCCCAAGCAACTGAATTACTTTCTTGGAGTCTCAATATCCTCATATATAAAATGGGGTTTTTTGTGGGTGTGCGCGTTAATCTTATGTCTTAACTTGACTAGGCCACAGTACTCAGATATTTGATCAAACACTATTCTAGATGTTTCGGTGCAGGTATTTTTTAGGTAAGATTAACATATAAATGACTAGGTTTTGAGTAAAGCAGGTTATTCTTCATTATGTGGATGAGCCTCATGCGATTTGTTGAAGGCCTTAATAGAAAAGGACTGACCTCCCTGGGAGAAGAAGGAATTCTGCCAGCAAACCACCTTTGAACTTGAACTGTGACTCTTGCCTGAGTCTCCAGCCACACAGCCTACCTTGCAGAATTTGAACTTGCCAAACCTCCACAATTGCCTGAGCCAGTTCCTTAAAATAAACTCTCTCTCTCTCTCTCTCTCTCTCTCTCTCTCTCTCTCATACATACACACGTACTGGGGGGAGAGGAAAGAAATTTCCTTCTACCCTCTTAGGTTTAGGAATGGAAGTCTGAAAATTAAACTGCCAAAAGATGATTAGCAAGAGAAAAGAGAGATTTTTATTTATGTATGTACACAAGAGTTCACAAAAAAGTGTGACTATGTGGCAGTTAGAATTGAGGGCTTATATTCCATTTAATAGGGAAAGGGGATGGGGAGAAGGTCACTTACAGGAAAACAAATGACTTCTTTGAAATAGTGGGGTAAGGGCACTTATGGGAGAACAGTTGACTTTTAGGAAAGATAAATGGCCCTTAGGAGAATAGATGGGAGATATAATAGCTTTATGGCAATGTCTATTTAGGTGTGGTGCTGAGTTCTGTCACTGGTGATAAGAGTCAATCTTTCCTGGTTCCAAAACTCCTGAAATTCCCGGGGAGAAGATTTATAAGTTGAGTTTGTTTCCAAGGCTCTGCTTATCTTAAAGGCAGACAAGAGGAGTTCAAAACCTGCATCTGTTGACTCTCAAATAACTTCAGCTCAAAATAATTTTTATGTCACTGTTGTGCATTCTGGACCTCTTCCGCACCCTTTTGGTTCTGTTTCTCTAAAGAACCCTAACTAATTCAGTGGGATATTTTGAGGTTTAGATATAATGCTTACAAAATTAGATATAACATAGGTTAGGAATCATTCAGTGTGATAGCAATTATTATTAATTAGTTCTAAGGGTGATATCAGATAATATTTTGACTAAACTATGAGCTCGTGTGTCTTAAATGACTTGGACTGAATTTTCAAAATCTAAAAATACATACAAAAAGAAAGTTACAACCATAAAGTAATATGACTGATTTGTAATATTACACCAAAACTTAGAGAGCCAAATTACTCTAAATCTTCTGAGTAGTTGTCAGTGGAGGCTCTAGAACAGGGCTGCCTTAGCTCACAATGTTTACGTATGGAGGCAAGCTTTTTATTTTTGATCTGATTTTTTTAAATAGCGAAACAAAATTCATTTGTAATGACTTTCAAAGCATCTCAAAGATAACCAAAGTAACAAATGAGTATTTTGAAATGAGATGGAACTCTTCACTGATGTGAAAGTAAAATGTGGAAGTGATTTTCCTGTGTAGATTCCAACATTGTTGTATTAGTGTGGTCAAAATGGACCATGTTGTGATAACAAGCAAATCCCAAAGTCTCAGCGGCTTAAAACTAAAGGATTATTTCTCATTCACATGAAGTTCCTTATGGGTCCAGGGGTTCTCCAGGTATCTCCCTTCTGAATGGTGACTCAGAGCTTCAGGCTGCTTCCATCTTTCAGCCCCCCTGGAACTGGTGGTTTCGGTTGCTATGGCAACAAGAGAGCATGCAGAGAACCTGGGGAGCTTTGTCCTGCCTCAGACCCACTTTACAGGTCATTTCAGATACACTTCTGTTGGACGGAATGAGTCCTCGGGCCCTGCCTAAGGGCAAGGGAGCTGGCTAGTGCCGCTTTCTGTCTGTCCAGGAAGGAGAGGAGAGCTGGATGTGGTGAACACAGACCATCTCTACCATCTTGGCTCTGAAGCCCATGCGGGGGGAATCAGAGGATGTCCCAACAGTGGCCAAGGCAGTGAAAGAAGCGAACGGTCTCTTTAGATGACTTCCCTGAAGGGAACACAACCCACTTGGTGTCTTTGAATAAAAATCTATCTCAGTGCTTTATAAGCACACTTTGAATCTGTAAAATGAAACATTGACTAACTTCTTCAGGAAAATGCCACCTTAAAGCAGTGGATCATGGCCTGAAGCTGCTCTGTCAAGCAAAACCTTCTTAAAAAGCATTTGTTGTTGTGACTGTTTTGTATAAAAACTGTTTACAACATTAGAGAGAAAGCATATAAAAACCAGCTGTTCAGTGAAAGAGAAAACCTTCCAACGTTTTCATTTCAACTCTTTGTATTTTTTAAACATTCATTTAAATGAGATAATGTTTGATTACTTTCATGGGCATCCTCCAAAGCCGAGCAAATACCTAGACAATGTGTTACACAGCGGAGAGGTCAAGTGCCCCCTCCCTGTTGCATTCACGAGCATTTGAAAGAAATAAAAAAAAACCTTCTCTTCCTTAGACATCACTGAAGGGAATCTCCTCTTTTGCCTTTATGGGTCTGTGAATTAATTTTGCAGAGAAGCCAAAAGCTTTTCTGATCATCTCACAGGGACTCCAGATAGGGTCAACTATGGTGTTTTCCAATAAAATAAAAGGTGAAGACTTAAGTATTTTGCAGGATTTATTCTGATCAGACAGTGCAGCCAAATAAGGGCAAATAACCATGCAAGTCTCTGACTTAAGTGCTTCTCAGGCCAATAGCCACTGTTCTTGGCAGATCAAACCCCACAGTGTGGTCCTCGTGTATGGGCAGCTGGTATCTTTCCTTCATTGACTGTTATTAGAAAATCCATTGTAATCTCTGTGTGGGGTTTGGTAACACAATAGCCCCTGTCAATGCTCTGAAATATATTCAATAAGCAGGAGAAGTCTCCCTGCAGCTGCTGATTTGGCCCTTACAAATGGTGCTGCCACCCTCAATAGTCTCCCCTATTTGCCCAAGGGCACTGCATGATGATGGGCCAAAAGAGCCCTGAACAAATCTGCCAGGGAAAGGTTCAAGAGTCAAATAACCTTCACTCTAATTACACAACTGAGGTAAGCATGGCTAGTGCAAAAGAGCCAAGTGATCAGCTTTCCAGTACCTGGACACAGAGGGAAAGGAGCAGAAGTTGGAGAACCTAGTCTTCTGCTGTTAGCATCAGCACCCACAGATATTTATTGGAAAGGGGCATAAGGCATGGGCCCTGCCCTCCAGGGGCATCTAGCTGGGGATGTGGAAGAACATAAAGAAAACCTCAATGTGGCCCGTTTTTCCCCTGTCTTCTGTGACTAGTTGCAAAAAGGCTGCAGTTGGCCATCCCTAATGGACAAGCCAAGGCCACCCGGGCCTGGTTGAGATGCTAATTAAGAACCGTGCATTTTTTAAAAAGTTTATTCTATTGAAGTAGGGTTGATTTACAACGTTGTGTTAATTTCTGCTGTACAGCAAAATGATTCAGTTATACATATATATACTCTTTTTTTCATATTCTTTTCCATTATAGTTTATTACAGGATACTGAATATAGTTCCCTGTGCTATACAGCAGGACCTTGTTGTTTATCCATTCTATATATAATAGTTTGCATCTGCTAATCCCAAACTCCAAGTCCACCCCTGCCCCTTGGCAACTGCATGTCTGTTCTCTACATCTGTGAGTCTATTTCCTAGATAAGAGAACTGTGCATCTTGACGTGAGGACTGGTATGGCAAGTTCCCCACGGTCACCGAGCCCATGGGCACTCTCCTTTATCCAAGTTAAATCTGCTCAGAGTGACTTTAAAGGTGCCCTCTTGACCTCTGGTACAGTGTGTTCGTACCTGCCAGCGGCCATCAAGATGGTACAAGCTCCTTCCTCATGGCACCTGGTCCCATTCTAACTCCTCTGTTCTGAGACACACAGGCCTGAGGTTCATTCCTGATCTACTTGGGTGGAATTTTACCTCTATCCTTGTTCTGACACATTTAAAATCTGGTACCAACCCCCATTCCTCAAATCTTTCTGATACTTTAAAATGTTGCTGTGTAAATTATACCTAATAGATCTGACTTTTAAAAAAAAATCCATCCTTGAAGTTTCAATTCATCTTACTAACCCTCCCTCAAGGCTCTTACTCTACAGGATGTAAACCACACAGATGTTGGTCAGTAGGTTCTTTTTTTTTTGGCTGCATTGGGTCTTCGTTGCTGTGTGTGGGCTTTCTCTACTTGCAGCAAGCAGGCGCTACTCTTCATTGCAGTGCGTGGGCTTCTCATTGCAGTGGGCTCTCTTGTTGGGGAGCATGGGCTCTAGGCGCACGGGCTTCAGTAGCTGCAGCATGCGGGCTCAGTAGTTGTGGCCACGGGATTTGTTGCTCCGTGGCATGTGGGATCTTCCTGGACCAAGGATCGAACCCGTGTCCCCTGCTTTGACAGGCCGATTCTTAACCACTGTGCCACCAGGGAAGTCTGGTCAGTAGGTTCTAATAGATGGCAAGCCTGCATTTCCCTTTCTTTCAATTCATGGAGACTCAGTGGCTTTGGGGAGAACAGAATTACCTTATAGTATCTTATGATACAGTTTTCCATACCTCTCTTTTCAGTGGGGTCATAATGGGAAAAGTCCAAGGAGTCCTGGATGGGCCTTTCTGGATGGGGCTAGGCTTGAATCACAAAACAAGAACTGGGGAATTGCTGGACATCAGAAGCCTTCGACTGAGTTTCTCTTTTCCATGATAATATTTGACTACAATTTTTCCTTTGAAAAATTCACCTATATTTGCTGGCTTTCTCAGATACACAGCTATTTATAAATGCAAAAGCAAGTATAAAGAGGTTAAAAGAGGTTTAAAATACAGTTAAAAGACAGATAGGGTTGTTGTGATGGTTAAATGTGACAAAGTAAGTGAAGAGCATAACGTGTTAGCCAAGAGTAGCTCTGAATAAATGTTGGTTATTTCCACTTGTTATTAGAAACGTCATTATTGAGTTTATACTCTAGTCATCTTACTGGACAGAGTCTGCTGTAGTAATCCTCAAACACGGTAGGGAGTCTCTGAAGGGGATGTATGTGGGAATCCCTCAATCCCTTTCCTAAAAGCTTTCTGATTACTAGAACAAAAATGAAAAAGGGAAGAGCATGAATGTAATTAGCTTTATTAAGGTTGATTTATGAGAGAAATTGACTTCTTCTAAAAGGAAGACATCTCTCAGTCAGACCAGCGTACCTCCTCATATAAAAGAAAAAGAGGGGACTTCCCTGGTGGTCCAGTGGTAAAGAATCTGCCTTACAATGCAGGGGTCATGGGTTCGATCCCTGGTCAGGGAACTAAGATCCTACATGCTGTGGGGCAACTAAGCCCACATGCCACAACTACTGAGCTCGTGCACCTCAACTAGAGAGCCCACGCACCTTGGAGCCTGCACGCCACAACTAGAGAAGAGAAAACCTGCACACCACAACTAGAGAGAAGCCTGTGCGCCATAATGAAAGATCCCGTATGCCTCAACGAAGATCCTGCATGCCGCAACTAAGACCCGATGCAGCCAAAAATAAATAAAATAAATAAATAAATGATAAATAATAAATCTTCAAAAAAAATGAAAAAGATAAAAAAATCGTTTGAACCTGATGCCACAAAACAGCCCTCTTTTTATTTCTTTAAAACTTGGACTCAAGAAGAACCAAGAGAAGTGTATGGTAGACCACCCTTAATATGGTCCCCAAAGATCCCTACCTCCTGCCATCCACACCCTTGAGTAACCCCTTCCCTTAAGGATGGGCTGGACTTACTTGTACGTACTGACTTGCTTCTAACAAGTAGAATATGGCAGAAGTAATGAGATGTCATTTCCAAGATTAGGTAATAAAAATACTGTGTCTTATATCTTGAGCTCTCTCTCTGTCTCTCTCTTGCTATGACCATTTGTCCTGAGGAAAGACAGTTACAATGGTATCAGGCAGCCCTGTGAAGAGGCTCACATGGTGAGGGATGGAGGCTTTCCAATAACCATATGAGTGAGCCTGGAAGCAGATTACCCCAACCCTGACCCCCCACCCCAGTCGAACCTTCAGATGAGACCACAGCCTTGACCAACAGCTTTACTGTGATGTCTCTAGAGACCCTGAGTCAGAGGCACCCGGTTAAGCCAAGTCTAGATTCTTGCCCCACAGAAACTGTGAGATAATAATAAATGTTTTTGTTTTTGTTTTTTTAAATAAAGCCTGTTTTAAAAAAAAAAAATTTATTTATTCATTTATTTGGCTGCTCTGGGTCTTAGTTGCAGCACACAGGATCTTCATTGCTGCATGCAGGATTTTTAGTTGTGGCATGCAGACTCTTATTTGCAGCATGTGGACTCTTTCTTAATTGTAGCATGTGGGATCTAGTTCCCTGACCAGGGATCGAACCTGGGCCCCCTGCACTGGAAGCACAGAATCTTAACCGCTGGACTGCCAGGAAAGTCCCAAATGTTTGTTGTTTTAAGCCACTAAATGTTGGGGCAATCTGTTACACAGCAATAGGTAACTAATATAAAAGGTTACACAACTAACTGGAAACACACATTTTTCCCCCTTATTCTAAGGCAAATACTAGAATAATTTCTAGCATGGGGAAGGAGGCTTTGATAACAAACAACTGTAGTCTTGAGCACCAAATGTATGCTCAGTTATGCTGCTAAAAATTGCTAATGGATTATTTAAAAGTCTTTAAAGATTACTGTGGCAGTTGAGGGAGGTAGGTGGGGCTCCTAGAAATCATGTCATATGAAGAGTGAGGGGATATGACTGCTGTCTTTTAAAATGTAAGTGGTGGTCAGGTAAGAAGAGACATGCTTCACTTGTTCTATGTAACCCTGAAGGACAGAGCAAGAGGCAGTGAGTGACTTGGAAGCTGCAGGCAAGGAGGTTCTGACCCCACTGAATTTTGCTGGTGTTCCCATGAAACACCAAGAACAAAAGACATGTCAAGTACTTGGCTGTTTAAAAATTACATCTAAATGTGAAGGTGATCTACAAACAGTGAAAATGCTACTATCTGCATATAGTTGAAGTGTGGGGTAATTTTTTTTTCTTTTTTTTTTTTTGGCCATGTGTGGCTCATGGGACCTTAGTTCCCCAACTAGGGATCGAATCCAGGCCCTCGGCAGCGAAAGCATGGAGTCCTAACCACTGGACTGCCAGGGAATTCCCTGTGGGTGGTTTTGAAAGTTGTAATTTTTCTAAATTGTTCTTTATGTTATATTGTCTCTGCAATTAAAATGAAATGTATTCTAGGAAAAGAAGACCACATATTTTGAATTGCTAGAACAGTTCCTGTTTGGGTTTGTTACTGTGTCTCAGACTGGCCATCTCCTTTCTTCACAGAGAAAAGTCTGATGATCCCAGGAAACACCATTTCTTCAAAACCATCAACTTTCCTCGCCTGGAAGCTGGACTAGTTGAGCCTCCCTTTGTGCTAGACCCATCAGTGGTTTATGCCAAAGATATCGATGAAATTGAAGATTTCTCTGAGGTTCGAGGAGTCGAATTTGATGATAAAGATACGCAGTTCTTCCAAAGATTTGCACCAGGTGCTGTCCCTGTAGCTTGGCAGGAAGAGATTATAGAAACGGGACTGTTTGCCAAATTGAATGACCCCAACAGGCCCGCAGGTTGCAGGGAGGGTAATTCGTCTAAGTCTGGTATATGTTTGCTATTATAAGTTGTTCTCTCTACCACACGGGCAGCAGGAGTCTCAGCTGACATAATCCTCGAATGTTCCTAATACGTGAGAATCTGTTGAATGAGCACTGATCAGTCAGGAAGGGCATTTCAACCACAAAACAGTTCAAAGGATAGGTGAGCTCACCACTAAGACATATTTTCTCTTTCCTTCCTTCCTCCCTTCCTCCCTAACTTACTTCCTTTCTTTATTCTTTCTTTCTTCCTTCATAAAGAAGAGTACAGTCTCAGTTTTCACTGAGACCTGGGAAAAGGAACACTCAGGTTTATTTTGCTAAACTAAAAGCATGAGCCTTTGCCATCATGTCCCTGATAATTACACAAAGTCCTAGGAACAGAGAATGGAACTTTGTGGTGTGCTCAGAAAACAAGCATTTGCAATTCTTAGTAAATAATCATTTTAGCTTTTCTTTGTTTATATCTTTTCTTCCTTTCATCTTTCAGTATTTCTCCTGCTTCTGTACTTATAAAAGGGATTTTGAACCTGGAAATAAATATTTCTGATTTTCCCCCTCCCTGCAAAAAAGGAGTGGATTGTACTATTTTGGAAATATTTCAGATTACAGAATAATTTTTAATTTATAGAGTCTCTTTTTCATATTTCTGAAATATTCTACCATTATAATGTTGAAGCAGGTTAAATGTAAATACACATGAGGTCTGGGGATTAAAGTATTCTGTAAGTTGAGTTCTTTAAGTAGTATTCTACAAATTGCTTACCTGTATAATTCCATATGCCATCGGTTCCCAAACTTTGCTGAACTTTGGAATCACCCAGAAATCTTTTAAAATACTAACATGTGACTCCCACTCCCACATTTTAATTGGTCTGGAGTACAACCTGGGCATCTAGATTTTCAAAAGCTCCCCGGGTGATTCCAGTGTGCAGCAAAGTTTGGGAACCACAGTCATGCAGATTTAAATGTTATTACATATGGGTCCTTGTTTTGGTTGCTCAAAACCTCAGTCTTACATTTTGACAACAACTTTTCAAATACCCAAAAAAATGCATAACTTTGGCAATTGCAGTTAAATGAAACTGAAGATAATCTGTATTCATCTTGTAGGTTTTCTTGCCCTTGCACACTTTAGTTCTTCACACATATCTTGGGAAGTAGATCTCTTGACTATTTCAAGACCTGAAGGAGACATATGGGTTTAGAAACTGATTTGAACAAACAGTGGCCCTCATTTCAGGTGGCTGCCCAGCCAGCACTTTATAGGAGAATTAGCACTTCTCAAAAGCACAGCCAAAGTGAGAATTTTAAGGCCTATATATATATATATATATATATATATATATATATATATATGTATGTATATGACACAAATATACATCTGGGTTGACCATATATATATATGTGTGTGTGTGTGTATGTATATATATATATATATATATATATATATTTTTTTTTTTTTTTTTTTTTTTTTAAAGATGTATGTGTGCCTAAGGAAATCTCTCTTGTCCCAAAGGTGAGAAACCTGGCTGAAGTTATTTTAAAAGTTTTGTCCCTTGAGTAAAGGTACCAAGAATTACAAAAACACTGGCCAAAAATTTTTTGATTAACTGGAATCCAGCTAACAGTAATCCTCAACTACCAGACAACATCAACCATATCTGGAACAAGGAGGAAGAAACGCCCATGGAGGTGAGTCCTGGGTTAGAATACCTGCCACTCACCTGTTCATCCTCCATCCTCAGTGAGCCCCTTGAAGCTCCAAACCCTACCCTAGAGACACTGTGGAGTCCTGAGTCACCAAAGCGGAATACAGGTGTGTCCCGCAGATTCTTCTTCCTAAGGCAAGAAAGTAGATTAAAATTTGATAAAATTTCTAAGTCTGTTTAACAAAAACTAATCAACAGTTAACAGAAATTCAATTAACTAGAGCATTCCAAGAGTAGAGATCTCAGGATTTAGCTTTATAAACATCAGACATTTTAAAAAGTGACTTCTACTTGCATTGGCTCTTTCATGTGAATGCCTACTGCTTTTGATAAACTTTAAATGCAAATCTGTTTCATGTTTTAGAAGTAACTCAGGAAAATAATTGAATAAGATAACTATATTCAAACAATCACCAAGTACGTGTTGAGCTCTAGTTATACATTGAGCCCTGCCCTGGGTGATGTTGGGGACACAGTAGAGAAATAAGACAACCATCTAAGAAAGGCCCTGTGGTGTAGTGTAGCATGCAGACTCCTGTGGGTGTTATTATTCGCATTTTAAAAGAGGAAACTGATGCCCATAGATGTTTTGTAGCTTGTCCAAGGTCACACAGCTCTACAGGGTTTTTGTGAAGACTAGAAATATGTATAGGAAGCACATAGTGCTTGACTTGCATATAGTAAGGGCATACTAAATTGAAGACCACGGTCAGTAAGTAGCAGCAGATCGAATGATTCCTGGTCCAAGGACAAACTATTAAGACCTGAACCTTCATTAAAAGTTCCAGAGGAGGTGAGAGAAGCAAGAAAGCTGGTTCCTGGGGAGTGATTGAGAAGGAAATTTTTTACACACAATGAAAGAAAAATCTAATTGGAATAAGTGGAGACATGGGGGCCCATCCCAGGTCTCCTGCCCGTCATATGCCAGGTGGGAATCCACCTGGGCCAAGTCAGAGTACAGGAGGCTCACAAGGGCAGGGCAGGTAAGGGACAGACCTCAGCATGGAGATTAAATGTTACAGATGGAGAGAAATAAGCCAATGCAAAGGGATTGGCTCAGATTGTGGGTGGGATTCAAGACTGAAATAAGATGCAACCAGATGTTTTATCAAAGAAAAGAAGTGATTTTTGAAAAGGGATGATACTTGCTTAGTTTTTTTTTTTTTTAAAGCACCATCTTTTTTTTTTTTTAAATTAACTTATTTATTTATTTATTTTTGGCTGTGTTGGGTCTTCGTTTCTGTGCGAGGGCTTTCTCTAGTTGTGGCAAGCAGGGGCCACTCTTCATGGCGGTGCGCGAGCCTCTCACTATCGTGGCCTGTTTTGTTGCGGAGCACAGGCTCCAGACCCGCAGGCTCAGTAGTTGTGGCTCACGGGCCCAGTCGCTCCGCGGCATGTGGGATCCTCCCAGACCAGGGCTCGAACCCGTGTCCCCTGCATTGGCAGGGAAGCCCTGGTGGCGCAGTGGTTGAGAGTCTGCCTGCCAATGCAGGGGACACGGGTTCGAGCCCTGGTCTGGGAAGATCCCACGTGCCGCGGAGCAACTAGGCCCGTGAGCCACAACTACTGAGCCTGCGGGTCTGGAGCCTGTGCTCCGCAACAAAACAGGCCGCGATAGTGAGAGGCTCGCGCACCGCCATGAAGAGTGGCCCCTGCTTGCCACAACTAGAGAAAGCCCTCGCACAGAAACGAAGACCCAACACAGCCAAAAATAAATAAATAAATAAGTTAATTAAAAAAAAAAAAAAAAGAGCTTATGTTTTTGTTTTTTTTTTGTTTGTTTGTTTTTTTCACACAGAGCTTATGTTTTTAGAGAAAAATTTTATATATAAACAAAGTGAAACATCAGGGGAAACACAGACATATATGAGTGAACTATTCAGACAAAGAAGAACCAAGGAGAAGTCATTTTCATTCTTCTAGTTTGTCAGGGATTGTTTGAAATGTTTGTTTCTTAAAGGGGGAGATGGAATTAATAAACCGCTTGAAGGGGCTTAGAAGTGCCTTGCAAAGCAGGAGGTATGGATGATGTTTTCACAGGAAACAGTGATGAATGATTGATTTTAGGTGTAATTTTTCTTCTTTTCTTTTTTCGGCCACACCGCGAGGCATGCTAAATCTTAGTTCCCCCACCAGGGATTGAACCCACGCCCCCTGCAGTGGAAGCACAGAGTCCTGACCACTGGACCGCCAGGGAAGTCCCTGGTTTTAGGATTGTAAGCCACAAAGAGTTAAAAAGTATTCTCAATTGTTTACTTTGAATAGCAAATTCAAGATGTTTCTCATTTAGGTGACCAGGCATGAATGTGAAATAATTGAATAATTTAAACTTTGCTTCTTAGGAATTGCTCATTTGAAATCACTGAGGGAATTCCCTGGAAGTCCAGCAGTTAGGACTCTAGCCTCTGTGCACTTTCACTTTACTTTCACCCAGTGCACTTTCACTGGGCACTGCAGTGGCCTGGGTTCAATCCCTGGTCGAGGAAATGTGATCCCACAAGCTGCGCAGTGCAGCCAAAAAAAAAAAAGAGAGAGAAAGAAAAAGAAATCAAAGAGAATACTACATCGATTTTTAAAGATCATTATTATTATATTGTGTTTATCATTATGGCAATTTAACTGATGTTAATTTTTGGACAGTAAAACATGATGAAAATAGTGAAAATATATAATACTCGCTTCTTAAATGATTGTTCTTGGCAGTTATAAGCCTTAAGAAGAAAAAAAATAGATACAAGATTTTTTTGGTGGTGGGGAGGCCAGCCTGGAAGATTTACCATATTAGCCATTTTGATCATCAAAAAAGTAAAAAGACTGAATTTTTTTGGATCATCTGGGAAAAATAATTGCAGTCGTTTAGGTTTAATTATTCTTTCAATAAATACTGGTGCCTGCCATGTGCCAGACCTCATTTTAGTTTGGGGAGATATGCTGGGTTTTGCCCCTTTAAACTTTTTAGATTGGAAAGCACTTTTGTTCACCCTGTGTATCATTAAACCTTTATATCTCTCTGGGTAGAGATGAGTTTTGTTCTTTCCATTTTTTCCTAAGTTTTCTGCACTGAACATATCTTTCTTTTAAAAATCAAGAAAAGGTATATTTTTTAAAGCAAGGCAGGCCCTGTCATAATTGGAGCTGGGTGTGTGCCCAGGCTGGCTCTGGCAATAACCAGACCCTGAGGACCTCCTTCCTGGCCGAAAGACATGAACTAGCCTGGGTACCAGGAGTAAGTCTAGGACTCCCTGAGCCAACAGAGTCTCCCTGGACAGAGCCAGCAGTTGGTGCCTAAGGTTGAGCCAGATTAGTGGTCCCACAATCCAGACCATGAACTGTGGCTAGTTGGTGGCAAAGTTTTTACCAAACCTCAAAGAAAAAAAAGAAAGGACAATGCAGTGAATCAGGCGCTATGCTCTTATTTTATGACGTAGCTGAAATGTCTTCTTTTATGAAGTAGTTGATATTTGACAGAAGTAAAAATTGAAGACCAGTGACTATCCCTCATGTATTTTTTTGAAATTTTACTGATGCATGAGATTTCAAAATCTGGAACCCACTGGACTGGACGACCTTGAAGGGCATTCCAACTGTAGGGAAACCGTGCTTCAGTGGGAAATGATGCATTTTCTAGAGGAAGATCTACAAACTTTTCCTGTAAAAGACCAGATAGTAAATATTTTAGACTTTGCAGATGACAACTACTTAACTCTGCCTTTGTAGTGGGAAAGCAGCCACAGACAAGGGAAAGGACCGACTCTGTCTGTGTGCCAATAAAGCTTTATTTACAAAAACAGGTGGTGGAGCTGGATTTGACCCACAAGCTGTAGTTTACTGATTGTAGTTGTAAATAAGTCTCATTATTAAACTGGCTGGGTTATCTGATTCTAACAGAGCTATTTTACAACTCTATAAATTTTAGATAACTAATTGGGACGTAAATTAATTCTTGTCTATAGATGTTCAAATAACCCTTCCCCACTGAATTAGTTTGTTAGGGCTATGATAACAAAGTGCTGGGTGGTTTATACAACCGAAATTTGTCTCAGTTCTGGAGGCTAGAAGTCTGAGATCAAGGTGTCATGGGAATTGGTTTCTTATGAGGTCTCTGTCTTGCTTCACTTCTAGATGGCCACCTTCTGTCTCATGGTTCTCCTTCTGTGTGGGTCTGTGTCCTAATTTCTTCTCCTTATAAGGACAACAGTCATACTGGATTAAGGCCCACCCTAATGACCTCATTTTAACTTGATTACCTCTTTAAAGACCTTATCTGCAAATACAGTCACAGTCTGAGGTACCTGAGGGTTAGGACTTTAACACATAAATTTGGGGAGACACAATTCAGCCTATAACACCCCTTAAGCCAATTTTATGTCCATTTGCTCGTTCGTTACAACATTCCTTTACCCCATATAAATCTGTGGGTCTTATTGCTTCTCTGAACTGGTTGAAACGCCAGTTTCCTCCTTAAAGAGTTAAATAAAATCTTTAACATGTTTTCATTTTTATTTCTGTATGACAGTCATGATTTTACCCTTTTTTTTTTTTTGAGAATTATCCATTAGCACAAGGCAGAATGTCACAATGCCATCATGGAACCTGGGGCACATTTTTACAATTCTGCTTCCATAAGCAAAAGTTCTCAGCAAGAGCCCTCTCTCTTTTTGTTCTCTTATGAAACACACAGCAGAGAGCAGAGCCCCTAAACAGAGGGCTGGTGGGAGCGGTGGTGAGCCCAGAAAGCCGCTAGCATTTCCCAGGGAGTTTGATTGAGGTGCATGGGGCCAGCTGACTAGTCTATATTTTTAAACCTATTCTCCTCACCCTGCCTCTCCTGTCTGCATGGCCAGCTGTCACACACATTCCTGCCGTGCCCACAGTTCCTGCATACAGCAGGGGAAGCTATCAGGGAAGAAGAGGCAGGGAGGAGAGAGCCAGGAGCCACAAGAACCGAAGACAGCTTCAGAAGTCCACCTGCTGTTAGGGCAGGGTGCTGAGCCTGAGGCCATCAGTGCAAACGTGCATTCCAGAGTCACACCCAGCAGCAGGCAACATTTCAGAGTCCCTGGACTAATGACTCCGCTCCGAGGTTTGCCAGTTCAAATGTATGATGTCCTGTTAAATTTGAATTGCAGAAAACAACTAATTAATTTTTTTTCTGATATAAGTATGTCCCAAATGTTGCATGGGATATGCTTATACTAAAAACATATCTCTTGTCCACGAGTATGTTTACATAATCAACTAAGAATAATCAGTGGCTGGGATTAAAGAAAATGCAGGAAAACTCCCAGCACAGCACCTGGCACACAGTCAGAGCTCTGCTTGGCTTGCCTAAACATGTCGGCTCTGTCCTCCTACACAGCTGCTGTGAATTTTTTTCGACAAGTGCGTATGTGTGCTCTATTTCACCTAAAGAGTTGGCTAAGTGGCATCGCCAGCATCACCACTAATAGTAACACAGTAAAGACTCCCGTTTATTGAGCACTTACTATGTGCCGGGTGCTGCACTTGGCACTTTTTGTATATTACTCCCAATGCTCACAATCGTCCTGTGAAGTGGGTATTCTTATCTGCATTTTATGGACTATGGACGAAGAAGGAAAGCTCCAGAGGTTAACGGACTTATCCAAGTACACAGTAAGTGCTGAGTAAACCCAGGTCTACCTGACAGCTCTTGGCTGTGTGGTCACTGGTTTCCTAGGTAAGAACAGCCTCTGTTCCTATTCCCTAAAACATCTCCTGTGTTTCAGAGCAGAGTTAGTGGACCAAGCCCAAAGGGGAAACAATTTTTTAAAATATACTTTGTCGGTTCTAAATGGACTATCAGGGCGGGGGTAGGAGTGAGGTGAGTGAGGCAGCAGGGCACAATATTTAGGACATGTAAGATGGCACTCACTCTCAGGATCATGCCAGTAAGTGCAGCCTTGGAACTTGCATAAAACTGGAAGTGAGTGCCTCCTTCAGTTCTGTACCTTAGACCTTTCATTCCACTCACCCTAACTCTGGGCCTGTGGCCTAGACAGCTCAGGTGTAGATACTTAGCAAAATCCTTTCGAAGCTACATTTCTTTATTTCTCTGCATCTTCACAATCATCTACATTCATTCATACAACAAATTCTAATTGAGGCCTTACCATATGCTAGGCCTTGCTGTAGGAGACGGGAATACCACCCAAGACAGACCACGCACGTCCAGAACGTGTCCCCTTTTGGCTGGATCTCTGTTAGGCAATATCGATCAATATATTTTTTAAATTTTATTTATTTTTGGCTGCATTGGGTCTTCGTTGCAGTGCTCAGGCTTCTCATTGTGGTAGCTTCTCTTGCAGAGCACGGGCTCTAGGCGTGCAGGCTTCAGTAGTCGTGGTGCGTGGGCTCAGTAGTTGTGGCGCATGGGCTTAGTTGCTCCGCGGCATATGGGATCTTCCCGGACAAGGGATGGAACCTGCGTCTCTTGCATTGGCAGGTGGATTCTTAACCACTGTGCCATCAGGAAAGTCCCACGATCAGTCATTTTTCCTCCTTCTCTTATCATCCTTTAGTTGATGCCAAGGACTCGGAAGCACAATGCCCAGGGGGTAGGTAGTTAAGAACTGAAATTCAGTTTCCCTTCTTCCTTTCCTCTTTAAAAAATTTCTCCCAGGGACTTCTCTGGTGGTCCAGTGGTTAGGACTCCGAGCTTCCACTGCAGGGGGCACGGGTTCAATCCGTGGTCGGGGAACTAAGATCCCACATGCTGCGCGGCGTGGCCAAAAAATAAATAAATAATAAAATTTCTCCCAGGTTTATGCTTTAAAATCCTTGTCCTTAAAAAGCTGTGAAATCAAGACTTGTAAACTCCGCGTTACATCTCCCTGAAAGTGGAAAGTTACAGGCAGGCCAAAAGACACATCCAGATCAGATCTTGGTGAATGTTGTTTTAACAAATGCCAGTGGAATGAAGGGGGCAAAGCCTGCCCTGGCACGTGTCATAACTGGTAACAAGGCAAACAATGGTGAAACAGCAGCTCAACCAAACAAACATTCGGATGCCCTCGTCTGCGCCTCGCTTCCCAGGGAGTGGGGTGCCCTCCGGCCCTCACCTCTACCTCGTTGTATTCTGGGCTAGGCCCGTAAAATAGCACAGCACATACCACAGGGCAGAGCTTGGCCCAGACATGTGGAGTTTTCATGATTATGATTACTTTATGACAATGTCGGCATTTCCTGTCACAGTTGAGTGCTTGATCAATTCTAAGTCACTTAAGACTCACATGCAGTTTGTAGACTCTCTGGCCACCTTGCCTCTCCCTCCTACAGTGCATTTTGGGTCACTTTGTCACTCACTGTGCCCTACCCCATTGTGTGCAGGGCTGCAGAAAGGAAGAGAAATAAATTCGTTCCATTTTGGAACAGGAATTTAAGAAGAGGGCCAAAACCATTAACTGGATTCCGGATTCTTAGCACTTAAATGACGTACTCTATCTGCTCACATCTCCCACCCACCCCCCTTTCTTTTATGAAAAGATAACTCAGCTAATTCACCTCAGAGGCTACACTAAGTTGGAATTTTCTTGTGTGTAACACATGAGACACACAGGAGCTGGATCGCCTATATTTAGCTCTTTTCCTCCCTGGCATGGTGACCATCTTGCCAGTAAAGGTGACTGTAAGCCAGCATCCCTTGACACAAGGAAGAAGGAGGGGCAGTGGGAAAGACTAAAAGCAAAGTGCAATTCCACATCAAAGCTTACTTCTAATCATACCCTTGCACCAAAGACTAACTCGGGGAGAATGTGAGAGCGTGGAAGCTTTCCTTTAGAAAAAATTCCAGAGAGAATGTGTTTGACTAGTTCTTCCCTGTTTCGGAAGAGGCGGACTATTGAAATATTGTGTCATGAGGACGTGTCTGCACTGGCCCCGCGGTGTGTGCATCTCTCCCCAACTCCACAGTCTAGGTGACCTCAGTAGCTTGGATTGGACAGCAGTGGGTGTATCTGCATCACGAAAATTGGCAAATCCTACAAATCAGGTTTGTTTTTTTCTAGAGAGAAGGTTGTTAAGCATTACCAGCTTTTCACTGACTTGTCCCTGGAACATACTGTGTCTGGTTAAGTTATGACTCTGCCCGGGACCCCACAAGTTCTGCCCCAAGACTTGCTTCTGTTTGCAGGGGGTGGGCAAGGCTGCAGGAGAGAAACCAGCTAAAGAGTCACAAGCCACTGCCCATGGGAGATACTCACCAGCCAGAGAAGCTGAGAAATGCCAGGGAAAGCTGGATGCGAGGCTACCAATATCTGAAAGATGACCGTAAGAGAACGTGAAAGAGGGGCAACCACCAAAACCAGAACAAAAGGAAAGAAAGGCAGGGGGAGGAAAACGGTCCAAGTGGTCTGTAAGTTCACTACAAAACTTTACTTAACGTCCTAAGATGTCCTGTGGAATCATCACTCCACAATAAGGATTCATTAAAAATGTGACAAAGCTAACGTGGGCATGTGATTTGATGGAAGTTACTTCACGTTAATGGGATCTGCCACCTCTTCCATGTGCACTGACTTAAAGCAAATGTGATTCATTCCTCTGCAAAAATACAAAACACACAGAGTTAAAAATGTCCCCCACACAGGTTCCCAAGAAAGACTTCCTTCTGCTAGGAGTTCTGTCCTTCAGGCACAAACATCACCCCAAGCATCTGCCACAAACCTAAGCCATAGACCCCAAGACCACACTTATGAGCTGCTGGGCTGCTGAACATCACTCAGAAGACATTAGAACTTTTCAGGAACTTTTGAGATTGGAGGATCAGGTATTAGGGTGGGTGGTAGGCTGATTAATAGCCCCCAGAGATATTAATGTCCTAATTCCTGGTCAGTGTTAACCTTATATGGCAAAAGGGACTTTGCAGGTGTGATTAACTTAAGAATCTCAAGTCTGCCTGTGGCTGTCAGTTCCATTCCAGTGCTACAGGAGTTCCAGCACCATGTGACTGACTGATTGGTGGCTTTCAGTTTTAGGTCTTGGAGACAAAGTGAAAAAAAAAAAAAAAAGGATCTTGAGATACGGAGATTATCCTGCATTAATAATCACAACCTTCCTTCTGAGAGGGATGCAAGAGTCTGTCAGAGAAGGCTGTGGGATATAGGGAAGCAGATGCCATTGGTGGAATTACCCACATTGAAGATGGGGGAAGGGGCACTAAGCTACCAGAAACTGAATAAAGCAAGGAAATGGATTCTCCCTGGATTCTCAAGAAGCAACCAGTCCGGCCAACAACTTGACTTTTAGCCCAGTGAAACAGATTTTGGATTTCTGGAATCCAGAGCTATAAGTGAATAAATTTGTGTTAAGTCATCAACTTTGTGGTAATTTGTTACAGCAGACATAGGAAACTAATACAAGGTACAATATATTTTCTGGCCTTGGAATTAAAGAACTTCTGGAGGCTTTAGGAGAATTAGGAAAATACAGAGGTCAATTATTCTGCAAAGGAATAACTATAAATTGTGTTAATTAGCAAACGATGCCCCCTATTCTCCAATCCTGACCTTGACCCTGCCCCAGGGGAGGGCAGGTTTTTTTTTAGGCCTTTTGGGAGGAAGGACATGAGAAGAAGGAGAAAGAGGTTACATGACAGCCTACCCAACAGCCACCTCTTCTTCTTCATTGCACACGGACGCTAAATATTGCTCAGGGAAGCTGCATGCCCTTGCCTAGGGAATGAATCTTGATTGGTCTAAGCCCAGCATCCCTTTTGCCAATAATTGGTCTAGGCATGGTCATGTGACCTCTTCCTGGCCAATGAGAAGTAAACAGATGCCTGTTGAGATGCTTTTTGGATGGATTTTTTGGTCATTGTTCTAAATAAAAAGAACCACATGAAAAAGAAGTCCTTTTGCCCACTTCTTTTTTAATGTTTAAGTTAGAAGAGGACAATGATGCCTTGCCCTGAGGTGGCCATCTTGAGACCATAGGGTATGAGCTTGAAGATAACAGCTAACACATGAGGCAGAGTGGCAAGATGGAAAGGGCCTGGGTTCTTTTTTTTTTTTTTTTTTCAGCCTCGCCCCAGACCTTTGACCTTGAGAGCACAGAGTCCTAACCACTGGACCACCAGGGAATTCTCAGGGCCTGGGTTCTTGATGATACTATTGAGCTGTCAAACCTACCACCCTCAGACTTCTGAAGAACATAATAGGCCTCTTAAGGCTTAGATTTGCACTGATCGTCAAGATTATGGTTACTTGCTGCCAAACACACTTAAAGAATAAAAGAGAGAAGAAGGAAGATGGAAATCCAGAGGAATGCACATCATGCTTTTACAGAAGTGGGCTGTCAGAAAACAAACGCATAGAAGCAGAGAACAGAGGAGCGGTTACCAGAGGGGAAGGGGCGGGAGGTGGAGAGGAGGGTGAGACGGGTAAAGGGGATCAACCGTGTGATGACAGATGGAAACTAAATTCTTGGTGGTGAGTACACTGCAGGGTATCCAGAAGTAGAAATATAATGTTGTACACGTGAAACTTGTATAGTGTTATAAACCAATGTCACCTCAGTAAAAAATAAATCTAAAATTGTTGAAACTTCACCATTAAGTATTCAATTTGATGAATTTTGTATTAGGTATATAACTGTGTAACCACCACCCCAATAAAGACATTGAACATTTGAATCACCCTTTTTTTGTTTTGCCACGCCACACAACTTGTGGAATCTTAGTTCCACAACCAGGGATTGAACCTGGGCCACAGCAGTGAGAGCACTGAGTCCTAACCAATGGACTGCCAGGGAGTTCCCTGAATCACCCTTTAAAAAAAAAAGTGGACTGTCAGGCCTACAGTTGCTGCCAAAGCTTTCAAAGTGAGCCCCCAAAGTTGACTGGAGGGCGCCCTGTGGGGGACAGGGGACACCCAACACACCTTTGGCTGGTAGAACTACATCTGTGCACTCTTTGCCCACCTGAAATCCCTTTCCAAACCCTGGGGCCGGTTATCCAAGTGACAGACAAAGCGTTATTTACTTAGGGCACCAGCACCAGAAGCATGAGAAAAGCATGCAATAGCAAAAATCATAGTCGTCATAGGAAACATTTTTAAAATTTTTTAAATTTCTTACCCTCCTTCAGAACTTAGTGTGATTTGGATTTGGATTATAAATGGCCAGAGGCACAATACTTTTGGTGCTCAGAATCTCAAGCAATGGAATCACAGAGGGGTTCACTGCACCTAGGGCTAGGCTGCTTGGGTTTGAATCCTGTTCTGTCACTTACTAGTTCTACAACCTTGGACGAGTTGCTTGATTTTTTCTTTTTTTTCTTTTTGCCTTCGTTTTCCCATCTCTAAAATAGGGTAATGATGCTAATACTAGCACCTACATCTTAGGGTTGTTGTGAGGCTTAAATGAGTGTATGTATACATGGTGTTTAGACAGTGCCTGGCACAGAGCAGGTGCTTTATGTTGAGAAGCTGTTGCTGTTAACATTATAGTGAGAACCTCTAACGACCTCAGTGTGGCCCTGGCTCTCTGCCCTCTGGTCATAGGGAAGTCACTTGACCCAAGGCCTACCAGACAGAGGCCACTCGAGGTTGTGTGACTGACAGCAGTGGGACTCCCCTTATCATTTGCTAAGAGCCTGTGAGCTGCTGCTCCTGTGACTTAGGTCAGAGGCATGAGAGGAGCATTAGGGTCCTGGGACACTAACCAATGGGCCGCCAGGGAATTCCCTGAATCCCCAGGGACACTTTACCTCTGTCTGCCCCCCACTCCCACTCCCATGGGATCACAAGAGCCAGTTGCTTCCCACCTTTACTTGGTAGCCGTGGGTTTCTGTACTTGTACCAGAAGCTACTCTTGACTGGTATGGTTGCCTGGTCAAGACCCGGCCTAGGTCTGTGCAGAATTGCTCTTACTTGCTCC
This sequence comes from Balaenoptera ricei, assembly GCF_028023285.1. Taxonomy (NCBI): domain Eukaryota; kingdom Metazoa; phylum Chordata; class Mammalia; order Artiodactyla; family Balaenopteridae; genus Balaenoptera; species Balaenoptera ricei. Next base: position 15,812,354 of record NC_082642.1, on the reverse strand, counting down.
TGATATGATTAAAAATGCCACTGGACCACTATGAATCTTGAGCTAATTTCTTTATTATTTGTCCTGTAGTTGGGGTGAAATGAACAGTAATTCCTCTTATAAGGTGAGAGTCTTGAAAAAAAATTTTAAGTAGCATTTTTTTTTCCTATTAGAAAGTAATACAAGATGAAGCAAGATTGATCATGGGTTAAAAATTACTGAAATTCAGTGATGGGTAGATAGTGAAGAGGGGGGCTATCACAATTTTTTCTATTTTTTTGTTTATGTTTTAATTTTTCAAAAACTAAAAGTTCAGAAAAAAAATATTCATTGGATAAAATTAGTAAAAAACCAAATACAAAAAAGAAACGCTGTCTTAAGCAAACCATTTATATTTTGGTAGATTTTGATGGATACATTTAGTGGACTGGTTATATATTTGGTGGATTTGGTGAACTGTGGTGGAGAGATACATATTGGTTTTTAACCACTCTGGGGTCACAGTATATATATTGTTTGAGAATGTGTTTTCCATTTAACAATGCATTATAAGCATCTTCCCGTGTCAAAAAATTCCTTGTTAATCATTTTTACAACTGCATTTCATTCCATAGATGCACCATAATTTAACCAATCCTCTGTTTTGATTATCACTATTTTTTCAGTTTTTTCTTATTATAAATAATCCTGTAGTGAACATCCTTGTAGCTATCTTGCAACATCTTTAATTATTATTTATCTTTGTCCTAGGATAAACTCCTAGAAATGGAATTTGGGGTATACATAATTTTAAGGCTTTGGATAAATATTGCCAGATTGACCTCCAGAAATGTTATACCAGGTTGCACTCTCATGAACCATGGGCTGTGATCTTCTGATAAGATAATAGAAAACTATTAGAATCAAAGGCTTGGTGGCCAGCTACCTCCTCAGCCTGCTTGTTGCTAGGTTGCCATGTATCAGGAACAGGTACTACTAGGATGTATGATTCAGTATTTCCATTAGGAGAATGCAAAGAATGTAATTTGAGACCTTTAAGGTCAGTTCAGACCTTATCTGATCCAGCTTCTGAATATTACAGATGAGAAAATTCAGCCCCAAGGTCCTACATTTAATCGAAAACTTTCTGGAATTTCTGTGCTACAGAAGACTTATTACAATGATGTAGCCTAATAATAATAGCTAACATCTGTTGAGCACTTACTCCATGTTTTTCATGATTCATTATTTGGTCCCTCCCCATTTTACATTTGAGAAGTCACTTGTCAGTCACAATAATCTAAAAACTGAATATAGATCGAACTAAAAATTATATACAGGAGGATGGGGGAGGGATGTATTCATGTGGTTTAAAGTAGCAAGTAAGAGGACGAAATCTTCATCCTTCACACAGGGTATTCAATCAGAAAAAAAAATGATTTATTAAAAATAAATTATTTAGCAATTTGGATACACTCAAAGAAGCAGCTAAAATAGATGAAATGGGTTATCTTTGGGAAATAGGAATAGAGGGAGAAGGGAACCAGAGAGCTGTGTTTTTCACAACTGACCTTGTAGAACCATTTGACTTTTTAAAATTATGGATGTTTACCACTTCACTAAAAATAAAAGCTAAAGCGACAGAGAAGAAAAAAAAAAAGAAGGCACTAAGAGGTGAAGTAACTAGACAAAGGACACACAGCAAATACTTTGAAGATCCCGGATTCAAATCCAGGCAAATAACGTCCAAAACCCCAATTTAACCATCAGCACATCCCTTATTTTTAATCCTGGAAGGGAAACTGAATCAATAATTCCTTTCAGGGACTTCCCTTGTGGCTCATTGGTTAAGAATCCACCTGCCAATTCAGGGGACACGGGTTCGATCACTGGTCCAGGAAGATCCCACATGCCATGGAGCAATTAAGCCCGTGTGCCACAACTACGGAGCCTGGTCTGTAGAGCCCGCGAGCCACAACTACTGAGCCCACGTGCTGCAACTACTGAAGCCCGTGCGCCTAGAGCCTGTGCTTCGCCACAAGAGAAGCCACCGCAATGAGAAGCCCGCGCACCTCAACGAAGAGTAGCCCCCGCTCGCCGCAACTAGAGAAAGCCCGCGCGCAGCAGCGAAGACCCAACGCAATAAATAAATAAATAAATAAATAAATAAATAAATAAATAAATAAAATTCCTTTCAGGCCAGGCTGGTCCCCACCCCGTTTTCCAGGAGCACACGTGTGACCGGAATCTTGTCGCTGCTATTCTATACCTCCACCTCCCCTCATGCCTGTCACTGCTCACTTCCTCCTAATGGAAGGACTTTTATGGAACTTCATGTTTCTTAAACTTCTTTTCTGATCGATAACAGAAACTACTATTCCTTCTTTTTTTTAAGGGTTTTTTGATGTGGACCACTTTTAAAGTCTTTATTGAATTTGTTACAATATTGCTTCTGTTTTATGTTTTGGTTTTTTGGCCGTGAGGCATGTGGGATCTTAGCTCTGCGACCAGGGATCGAACCCGCCCCCTGCATTGAAAGGCGAAGTCCTAACCACTGGACCGCCAGAGAAGTCCCAGAAACTACTATTTTCAAAGCAAACCCTCTCCGGGTAGAACCCGAGGGGACAATGTTTGTGATTTCCCCCTCGTTAATCCAGTTAGAGCTGGATGTCCAAAATTTAGCTCTTCCGCAGCACTGGAAACGATGATAGACGCGCACCAATTGTATGTTGTGAATGGTTACTAATTGACAGCGCTTCCTGGGGTCTTCCTGTCAAAAAGAAAAAGTCCTGGCTACTCCTGGACTATTATTTGCTTAAAACAATGAAAGCCCTCACAATAGCAGGGGAAAATGTTACTGGACCGGGAAAGCAAGTAACCAACAAATAATCCCCAGGTCTCTTTGGAGCAAACCAAGGCAGAATTTTAAAAGCTCTTTCCTCCTTGCGTCTTCCAAGGTGGAAAAACCTAATGAATTACATCACCTGGGCAGGGTTGCAAGGCTGGCAACAAGGTCATGGCCACAGCGCTCACAGAAAGGGAAGGCACAGGTGAAGGACCCACTTATAACAAAAGTCCTTCCCTTCAACTTTTTTCCCCCTTCCAGACCTAACTTACACTTCAAATTCTGAAGGAGAACTTAGTCATTAAAGAACAAGACAGCCACCAGAAGATTACAATCTTATAATAATAATACTTTTGCCGGAAAGGAGCACCCCACCTTATGAATCATCCAACCACTATTCTTTGTCTGGCCTTTTCTCAGCTCGTTTCCTTAGTTCTGTCAATTGCCAATTTTTTTTTCTGCTGGAGGAAAAACCTCACTTTGAGTTAATCCTCTGTCTCTGGTGCCAAAGCCTGCCTGCAGCACAGCTCAGGTAGGGTGCATCTTAATCATCTGTAGCAGAAAGGAGCCGTGGTTGACAGGTTCTGTGATGTCTGGGACTTGGAGCTGGGGAACAGAGAGCCTGGACACACTTCCCTTTCTCCAGGGCATCAGCACAAAGTCAGCCATACAGCCCACTTGCCAAGTCACCCACTTCCGGCTGAAGCTCAGAAGGTAATTTTAAAAAGGATGTTAAGAAAGCAGGATAGAGAGTAACCGGGTCAAACAAACTAAACTGTCTTTCCCTATCCGTGTGTTTTGGTGGGCTGTGCTGACATATCTTAATGGATATTAATTAAACATCATTATTTCCGTCAAAGTGCACCATGCTGTCTCCAACATTGCACGTTACTGGGAATGGTGCCTGTTGATTACAGCTCGGATGAGCCCCATGGTTCTCAGGCTCTGCATCTTTCCCAGGCTCTCCTCTGTCTTCACTCTTTTCTCCGCTTCACCATCATCACAGACCTTCATTCAGTCCTACCTGTTGCCTTTATCATCGGTGGTTTCGTTAGGATTTCTCAAAGTTCTTGAATGTGGGTCAGCCATTTTTATGTTTTTTGAAACTCTCAAAGCTATGAACAAGTAAATAAACATTCAGAAACACCTCTCAGAGATACAGGTGACCCTCACCTGTATTCTACATGTGCCATTGAATTCAAAATTGGTGACGAAAGTTTGGCTTTAAGAAGTGTAGAGATTCTAGGCTGAATTTGAAAAAGATAAAGTAAATAATCAGTCTCTTCTTGTAAACGGTCACTGTCATTGATAAAATTAACCAGACTGAAAGATAGTAGAGAGAAATGGATAAGCATGTGAACTCTAGGATCAGACCTGCCTGGGTTCAAATTCCACCTTGTACTAGCTATGTGACCTTGGTCAGGTTACCTAAGGTCTCCGCATCTGTAAAATGGAGGTGAGCAAAGTAGCATATCTCACAGGATTGTTGTGATGATTAACAATATTTTTATAATTATTAATTTAATAGTAAGAAATCATATAAAGTACTTATAAAAGTGTCTGACACATGGTAAGCACAGAAGAAGTGTTAGCTATTAACACTTTCAGAGGAGCACAAGATGCCAGGAGAATGTGAATGATTTTGTTAATGAAGCCAGTCCTTTGTTCATAGAGTTTTCCCAGAAGATGGGCTCATCCTTGCCCCCTGAAATTTGCTACCAGCAGATACTAGTCATCCTAGAGTTTGTGTTAACAATTCCATGCTTATTAACAATAAACTCTTATTAACAATAAACCAACGTTTGGCCTAACAGTATATACATATACTCTAGGCTTAATGGTCGTGCTAAGTAACTTCCAGGAATTTTCCTTTAGTCCTCTGTGCCCCACGCTTGGGAGTGGTCTCATAGGACAAAAGGAAAGGTCATGATTCCTTCTTTTACCCACAGACAGGAGCCAAGTATTAAATTTTCCCTGGGATACATGTGCACGCACACACACACACACACACACACACACACGGTCTTACGTGTGTGTAATGCTGAACAATTTATAAAGAACTTTCAAATACACTTTCCTTCCATCCTTGGAATAACACTTCGAAAAAAGCAAGGCAGCTTTTCTTACTTTCAGCCCCATGCGTGTGGAACTTGATGCTTAGTATAGTTCAGTGACTTAATCGTTCACCAACCATTCCCCTGTGATTCTACAAATTTTCACACCTCCTAGGCTGGTCTGTGCTCTCTCTTCTGCCTAACATATCCCTCATCTTCTTCAAGGATTAGCTCAAAAGTCACATCCTCTGTGACAAGCCTTCCCACCCAGCCGTGTACCCGCTGCCTCCCCTGAGCTCCCAGAGGAAACTTCTATTACAACACAGCTTGTGGGGAGGTGGCGCCCTGAGCTCCAAAAGGGAAATGCCCAGGCTTGACTCTCTAGTCCTCCCCTTGCTAGCTGGGTGACCTTGGGCAAGTCCCAGCCAGACCCGGGCTCTGTGTCTTCTTGAGTAAAATGAGGATACTATTTCTACCATTTATTATCTACATGTTTCAGGCGCTTTACCGATTAGCTTGCTTATTCCTCTCCAAAGCCCTAGAAGAAGGGATTATTCTGCTCTGTCTTACAGAGCTCTCAGGCTTGGACAAGTTTTGACTCCGGGCTATTTGACTCCATTTCTTTCTAGTAGATTATGCTCCACGTTTTAAAGAGGAATGATTCTTTTGTGATTCCCACTGCTCTAGTCTTTGAGAAGGTAAAATAGGTAAGTATGTCAACAGCTTTGTGACTCAGTGGTTGGGTTGCTCTCCTTCTTTTTCTGCCCTGTCACACAGTCCTAATTGTCCTTCACCAGGGTTGTCTAACGTGTGTGGCCTCAGAGGGGTTCTCGAAATACATCAGAGACATAGAACGTTTGCATCAGCTAGTGACTGACTCTGGAAAATAGTGACTCTTAATCTTTCTAAACATACACAGACACAAAAACACACAGACACACTTTTCAAGTCGTGAAAAACAACAGACATGCCTAAAAATGGACAAAACATAGAATGCAAGCTTGAAGAATTATGATAAAGTAAAAATCCATATAACTATCTCCCAGGTCAAGAAATAGCTCATCACCATAAATAAGCTATAAGGATATATTGTGCAACATGGAAAATATAGACAATATTTTATAATAACTATAAATGGAATATAACCTTTAAAAATTGTGAATCACGGGACTTCCCTGGTGGTCCAGTGGCTAAGACTCCACGTTCCCAATGCAGGGGGCACGGGTTTGATCCCTAGTCAGGGAACTAGATCCCACATGCCACAACTAAGAGTTTGCAGGCCACAACAAAGATCCCGTGTACTGCAACTAAGACCTGGCGCAGCCAAATAAATAAATATTTTTTTTAAAAATTGTGACTCACTATGTTGTACACCTGAAACTTATATAATATTGTACATCAACTACACCTCAATTAAAAAAAAAAGAAATAGCTCATCACCAGCAACCAGAAGCCCCATCATGCCCCCCCAATCACCGTCTCTTCTACCAGAGGTAACGACTACCTTGACTTTTATGGAAATCACTTGTTTGCTTTTCTTTATTTTTTTAATAAGACAAATGATCTGGCATCATTTTTTTTGACTCTTTTTCTTTCTTTTTTTTTTTAAATTATTTATTTATTTATTTATTTATTTATTTATAGCTGTGCTGGGGCTTCGTTTCTGTGCGAGGGCTTTCTCTAGTTGCGGCAAGTGGGGGCCACCCTTCATCGTGGTGCGCGGGCCTCTCACTATCGCGGCCTCTCTTGTTGCGGAGCACAGGCTCCAGACGCGCAGGCTCAGTAATTGTGGCTCACGGGCCTAGTTGCTCCGAGGCATGTGGGATCTTCCCAGACCAGGGCTTGAACCCGTGTCCCCTGCATTGACAGGCAGATTCTCAACCACTGCGCCACCAGGGAAGCCCTGTTTGCTTTTCTTAATAGTGTATTACCCAATAGGCATTCCTAAACACTATACAGTAAGTCCTCTTCACACGAACCTTCAAGTTGCGATCTTTCAAAGATGCGAATGTGCGTTCCCATGTCCAATCACATAAGTTAGTTCACCTGTCTGGAGAACATTGTCACATGCATGCATCCTCTACAAGTGGTTGTGCTTTTGTGTACTTTACTGTACAGTACTGTATAGAGTATAGTAGTACAATATCTTTATTTCAAGCTCAGGATGTCCAGAAGCAAGCGTAAAAGCAGTGGTGATGTAAGCTGGTACTGCTAAGAAGCGCCAAGAGAGACAAGAGGAAGAAGTAACTGAAGAACTGAAGAGATTCACAAAGCAGGAAACAGCAAGGGGATTTCCTTTATTTGAGGAAGCATTGTTAGTTTTTGAGGCACAGGACCCGAATGTAGAACTGTACACAAAAGTTGCAGCAGCTGTTCAGAATGCAATCCAGTGCTACTATGTCATCTATGACGAAAAAAAAAGAGCTACTAGCCAGACATCACTGGATTGTTTTTTCAAGAGGGTAGATAGAATTGAAGCCAGCAAGGAACCAGAATCTGTGCCATCAAAGTCAGGTGTGAGCGAAATTGCAGCTTGCCCTCTGTCTCCAATCGCTGACCTTCCTTCAGCTCTACCATCTCCCTTCTCCAGTCAGTAACTCTTCTTGCCTGTTCACTCGATGCTAGCCCCTGTATGCCAGCTGTTGTACTGTACTACTGCACTTTTCACGGTACTGTACTGTAAGATTAAAAATGTTTTCTTTATTTTTTGTGTTTGTTTTTTATGTATTATTTGCATGAAAAGTATTATAAACCTATTAATGTACACAGCCGATTGTGTTAGTTGGGTACCTCGGCTAACTTTGTTGGACTTACGAACAAACTGGACTTATGAATGCGTACTCAGAACGGAACTCATTTGTATATAGGGGACTTACTGTAGTTACATCTTGCCTCTTATTGAACTTTGTATAAATGGGGTCATGTGATACCCAGAGTCAGGCTGGGTCAGGTTTCTTTTACCCAACATCATGTTTGTGAGAGCCACCCATGTTCTGTGTAAATGGAATTTGTTCTTTTTCATGGCTGTATAGTATTCTGTTGCGTGACTATACCACAATTTACTTACCTGCTATGGATAGACATGGGGATTGATTCTTCCACTTTGGGGCTATAATGAAGAACAGTGTGAAGACGCCTAGGATATTGAGTCCAGTGGTCTTTTTCACTAATCCACGGGTGTTTTCTATGTCTCTACTGTCCAGAAATGATGCTTTCTCCCCAACACACACCACACCACACCCTACCACATCATCTGCTGTTTAGCCTGGAAATGGCAAAACATTACAGTACAAGCTGGGAACCAAAAGCTATTGAAGAAATAAGAGGTCAAAGACTTTCCAGAGGCCTCCCTTCCTTTCTGCTTCAGATTTGACTCCTGATAACCATAGCAACAACAACAACAAATACTTGAAAGCATGAAAAGAATTGTTATTCATTTCCTCTAGGTCTTGGGGTGGTGGTGGGGAATAGGAGAGAAAGTGCTGACCTCGTCAGTACTGCTAGTGAGGCCGGGCCCAGGTTCATTAAAAACCTCAAACAGGGTTGGGGGTTGGGGGAGGGGGGGTGGATCCGCTTCTGCATAAGGGGAGGGGAAAGGGCTGGGCTTCTGCTCCTTTGCAGGACCTGATCCACAGCCAGTTTTCAGATAATCTGGGGGCGAAGGACAGCGAGGCCGGCAGCAAAGAGGCTCATTCTAGCTGCAGGTCATGCAGGAAGCTGGCCGGGCTGGCTGGGTTACCAGTTCACGCTATCAGCTTGGCTCCTAGAAGGTGGGCCTGGCTGAGCTAGAGGGAGTGTCTCCCACCCTGCTCACATCAAGAGGTACCGCAGTGGAGGGGGGTGTATCTGACCCAGTGGGCTTCTTACTGGGGAAATGAAACATGGACGCTTACAGCAGTTTACAAATGACAAGGTTCTAGTAAAGACTTCCCTTCAGGGCCTGAACCAGCCCACGAATCTCCCTCCTCAACTCCAAGTTTCCTGGGTCATCTGGCATAGAAACCATCCAGCTGCTATCATTTATTTTGCATTTTCATGGTTTCAGTACGTTGGACTTCAATTTTTTTCGACAATACACCGCTGGCAGAAACATAATTGGTACCATTTTTCTGGAGGGCTTTTTGGTAACAAGAATCAGAAGCCTGGAAAACAAGCTTTCCCTTTGACCCAGCAATTCTACTTCTAGGAAGCCATCCTAAGGGAATAATCAGAAATAGACACAAGAATATTCATCACAGTATTGTTTATAATATGGAAAAACTGGAGCCAACCCAGACAGACACAATAAGGAACCAGTTAAGTAAATCTCTGGACATCGTTATAGGAATGTTATCAAAGACTGTGTAAAAGCACAGAGTGGTGTTAACTCATATTATAACATGATGGTCAGCAGTATCATCCCAAAGGGGGAAAAAGACTGAAAGGATATCCGTCTTCGTAGAAACACGCTTATGGGTTCATGTGTAATTACAGAATCAGTGTATACTATGTGTAATGTTTTAAAATCTTTACTTTTTTTATTGCAAAGTTAATACATGCTCATTGAAAAGAGTTCAAAGTTTTTATTCAAGGCCACTCCTTGGGAGTAACCACTGTCAACAGTTTGGTCTATTCCCTTCCAGACCTATTTATATTTTCAAGTGTTTTACAAAACAAACATCCCTAGTTCTCTCAATAACCCCTGTGGTATAGTATTTTTATTTTCCCGATATTTAGAGCTAAAAAAACAGACTCAAAATGGTTAAATCTGGAACACCTTCACCATCTTCTGGAATACAAAATGGACATGAACATGCAGAGTCATATCCTTGGCTAGTCCTAGACCACTTTGTATTGTCAGTTCTTGGGCCCTTGGGAGGTGAGATTTGGAAGAGGTGCTGGCCTTCAACTCCATCACAGTGCAGGAGTTCCCTTTGCTCCATTCGGAGAGGTGACCCTCCAGTCACTTCTAGCATATGCCCAGTGACAGGGTGAAGGACAGCCTCCTTCACTTCCTGGAGCTGAAACCTACCCCCTGCGATTTGAATTCCTTGGTCCCAGTTTCTCTTCTGAGTCCAAGTCCTACTGGTGAGTCCTGGCAAACCCAGCAAGGTATTTACCCAGAGGCAGCTGGAGGCAGCCTTCTAGGGGGAAAATGCAGTCAGGATGAAGGAAGAAGTTGCTAGGCCAAAGGTTGGACCAAGGGTTGGATCTGAGAGCCAGCTTCCAGGCCTCAAATAGCAAATGAGTCAAATGAACTGGGGCCTGAAGGAATTTAAAAAAAAAAAAAAAACAACAGTTCATAAGTTGTCTGTGCATTAGAGCAAGCATGCTGGTGTTGGACTGCATCCAACATCTAGCCCTGCATAGAGTCGGGCTAGACACTCTGGAATGATGCAGAAATTCACTCGTTCTCCCACATAAGAGCACTCCACATATTTGCACTGCACTCCTCCCCGCATCATGACTCACCTTAATCTTCTCTTCTAAACACCCCTGCAAGGATCTCAATGTCCTTTCCCATCCAGTTACTGTTTCTGGATATATGGTGCATTGAATCTTGTCCTTGTTAATTTGTTTTGTTTTGTTTTATGATTTTTTTAAATTAATTAATTTATTTATTATTTATTTTTGGTTGCATTGGGTCTTTGTTGCTGTGCGCTGGCTTTCTCTAGTTGCGGCAAGCGGGGGCTACTCTTCATTGAGGTGTGCGGGCTTCTCATTGCGGTGCCTTCTCTTGTTGCAGAGCACGGGCTCTAGGCATGTGGGCTTCAGTAGTTGTGGCACACAGGCTCAGTAGTTGTGGCTCGCGGGCTTAGTGGCTCTGCGGCATGTGGGATCTTCCCGGCCCAGGGCTCGAACCCGTGTCCCCTGCATGAGCAGGTGGGTTCTTAACCACTATGCCACCAGGGAAGCCCTGTTAATTTGGTTTTAGTTAACCATGTAAACTAGTCAGTTTCTTCCACTCACCCACAATCTACCATGTTAGCTAAGTGGCAGCCTGGTAAGTTTCCATCTTCTTTGGGGCTGCAAAGGAATACACTCTAAAGGCTGGATGGTCTTCACCTCTAAGGAAAGCAGACTTTTTAATGAAAAAGCTGGTTGACCCTTAGGTCTTATTCTTTCCTTGGGCTTCCTCCTGAATTAGTGGAACTATAAGGAGGTTAGTTGATGATGCCAAACCATAGAGTGAAATACTTGATGCTGAACCCCAAGTGGTCTTTTCAGCTACACACACACACACACACACACACACACGCACACACATATATATATATCTGCCAAATAGGCAGTATCCAAATGAGATCCAATGTCTTAGGTTGATGATTTGGCAAGACTGGTAGAAAATTCCAGGTTACATTCCTTTTATAAATGAGAAGGCAGAGAGTGTGAGGTCTAATGATGTCTAATTTAAATTTTCTAGTCTTTTTATTTCTGATCCAAAACACCCTGCAGAGGAAAATGTCCATCACCTAGCTCTTTGGTGTCTTGAAGACAAAAACCCCCTGAATTGTTACTTGATTGAAGCCAGTCTTTTCATCTTTATATTCAAGATATAGGCTAATGATAAAAGATGCTAGTAACAATACTATTAAAGTTATAAAACATATCTTTCAAATAATTCACTCATTCATTTGTTCACTCATTCAGTTCTGAAAGATAACGAGCCAGCCATGCACACATCTAGGAAAGAGCATTCCATGCAGCAGAAACAGCAAAACCAAAGGCTCTAAGTGCAATTGAGCTTGGGACTTCCTGAGAAAGCAAGAGACCAGTGAAGCTAGAGCATGGTAAGGTGAGGGGAAGAGAGGTAAGAGATGAAGTCATCAGATTGGGCAATTGATTACGGGTCAGGGGAGAGGTCCAGGCTGGAGGTATATATTTGAAGGTCAGCAACAAATAGATGGTATTTAAAGCCTTGAGATTGGGTGTGAACATCTATTGAGTATGGCCACTGCTCTGGGAGATGTCAACCTTTAGAGATTTGGCATGATGAGACAAGGCTAAAGAGGAATGACTAGAAAAGTGAAAGGACAACCAAGAGTGGAGTCTAGATGTCAAACGAAGAAGGTGCTGCAATGAGGAGAGAGGGATCTTGTGTGTTCAGTGCTGTTGAAAAAGTCTAGTAAGAATAAGGACCAAGAAATACCCAGTGGACTTGGGAGTATAAAGGCCCTTGGGACATCAACAAGAGCTATTTCTATGGAGTAGAGGAGATAAAAGCGGTGCTGGAGTAGATGCAAGGGAGGAGGAGCAGTGAAGACAGGAAGGGTAGATAACTCAAGGAGCGTTGCTATGAAGGGAGCAAAGAAACGGGGCAGTAGCTGGAGTCCAGAACATTTTTTTTTTTAAGATGGGAGAAATTGCAGCATGCTTGCATATTGATGGGAATGATCCAGGCAAGAGGGAAAAACTGGTGATGGTGCAATATCCAAGAGTAACAGGGCTTACATTTACCAAAAGACACGTACCAGAATATTCGTAGCCACTTTATTCCTAATAGCCAGAAATTGGAAACAACCGAAATATTTAACAGTAGTTTTCTGGTTATTAATTGTTGTGTAACAAACAATTCCCAAATTTAGAGGCTTAACACAACAGTACATCAGTATTATTATATCTTATGGTTCTGTGGGTCAGGAAATCAGACAGGGCACACATCTTTGCTCTGTGATCTCTGGGGCCTCAGTGGGATGACTTGAAGGTGTGGGGATTGGCAAGGAAGCTCTCTTTGTCTACCCTCAGCCTCTTCACATGGCTAGCTCGGGCTTCTGTGCAACATGGCGCCTTCAGAGTAGTCAGTCTTCTTATATAGCGGTTCCGGGCTCCAAGAGGAAAGAAGCAGAAACTGCCCAACCTCTTAAAAGCTAGGTTTGCAACCAGCTTAGGCTCACCTCCACCATACTCTATTGGCCAAAGCAGTCACAGGCCAGCCCAATTCAAGGAGACAGGGACTCCACTGTCAATGGGAGGAGTGTCAAAGAATTTACAGCCATCTTAAATCTGCCACAATCAATAAAATAGGTAAACAAATTGTTGTGCACTCATACAATGGAATACTGCACAGCAATAAAAAAAATGAATTACTGCTACTTGTGGTGAGTGAACCTCACAGGCATAAAGTTAAATGAAATGTCAGGCACAAAAGAAGTACATTCTGTCATATTCCATTTATATGAAGTTTTATTTGCATAATCAATCTAGGGTGATAGAGGTCAGAATAGTAGATACCCTTGAGGGGGTACTGACTTGGATGAAGCATGAGGGAGCCTTCAGGAGTGCTGGAAGTGTTCTTTGTCTTGAATGGTAATAACAGAGGTATATACATATGCAAAAATTCATCAAACCTTACACTTAAGATTGGTGTGTTTTGCTCTATTTAAAAGTATACATACATTTTAAAAAATCTAAAAGAAAACAAAAATGATGCAGGAAAGAGGAGACAGTTGTTGGAAGGTTGTGTAAGAGGTAAGAGTGGATGTGAATGCATAGTTTGGCTGGTGTGATAGTAGAAGTGCATGGAATTGCTCTTTGGATGGTTGCTATTTTCTCATTGGAAACAGGTAGCCCGTCAGAAGCTGATACAGAGGAGAGGGAAAGAAGTGGAGAGTTGAAGAGAAGAAAAATTGGCAAGAGCAGTGTGGAATGGAAATGTAGGAGGATTTCCTGGCAGTACTAAATGCCCTAGTAAAGTATTTGGTCATTCATTTAAAGTGAGGCAAATCAGCACGGTTCTGGGTGTCCACATTCACTGACTGCAGGCAGGGAGGTGGACTCCACCCCAGTGGGGGTTTGCTAGGAAAGCACAGTGGAAGGAGGCGAGGACCAGGGAGCTGAGGGTGTATACAAGGCAGTAAGAGCCAGAGAATGAGGGTCCATGGGTGAGGAAGAAAGTGGGGATGGCAAATTATTAGAGTTTTGATAATTTGAGGAAAGGAGCTGAACATATAGCAAGTGAGAAAAGGAGGAAGATTGAAATGGAGGTTAGGGGGGAGGCAGAGCTATTGGTAACAACGTGTAAATGTGGGTGTGGCTAAGGCTGTATATTGGGCAGACGAGCTGCGTAACAAACACGGAGTTTGCTTCTCGCTCATGCCATAGTCCCATGCTTATGGATGGGGTGGGGGCAAAAGTCAGTTCCCTAAAGTCATTTCCAGTCCTAGGCTCTTTCCACGGCAGCTCAGATTCTAGGCCCACACTCTTCAACACTGAGCACCCGAAACGTGACTTGTGCAACTAAGAAACTGAATTTAAAATTTTATTTATACTTAATTCATTTAAAAATTTGAAAGAATATTTGAGGGGGGAGAGATAAATTGGGAGGTTGGGATTAACATATACACTATATATAAAATATAAATATATAATTATGTAAAATAGATAACCAACAAGGACCTACTGTATAGCACAAGGAACCACACTCAGTATTTTGTAATAACCTATAAGGGAAAAGAATCTGAAAAAGATACATTTATATATGAAAAGAATATATATATATATATATATATATATATATATATATATATATATCTGAATCACTGTGCTGTATACCTGAAACTAACATGATATTATAAATCCATTATACTTCAATTAAGTATATAAGATGCTATGGAAGTCCAAGTCCCCTCCCCCCAAGAAAGAATGTTTGGAATGATTTTAGTGTGTGCATCTACTTTATGAAATTATATACAGATCAAGTGTTTTTTATGGGAACTTAGCATCTGAATTGATTTGTGCTAAAAGTGCAAATTACCAGATTCCAAAGACTTAATATGAAAAAAGAATACAAAATACCTCTTAATAATTTTTATATTGATCACAGGTTAAAATCATAATGTTTTTGGTATATTGGGTTAAATAAAATATATTATTAAAATCAATTTCCCAAGTTTCTTTTTGTGTTTTCTTTTAAAGCAACTACTAGAAAATTTAAAATCACTTGTGAGGGGTTCCCTGTTGGTGCAGTAGTTAAGAACCCGCCTGCCAATGCAGGGGACATGGGTTCGAGCCCTGGTCCGGGAAGATCTCACATGCTGCGGAGCAACTAAGCCCATGAGCCACAACTACTTAGCCTGCGCTCTAGAGCCCGCGAGCCACAACTACTGAGCCCACGTGCCACAACTACTGAGTCCACGTGCCACAACTACTGAAGCCTGCACACCTAGAGCCAGTGCTCTGAAACAAGAGAGGCCACTGCAGCGAGAAGCCCACACACCGCACACTGCAACAAAGAGTAGCCCGGACTAGCCACAGCTAGAGAAAGCCCGTGCGCAGCAACAAAGACCCAATGCAGCCATAAATAAATAAATAAATAAATAAATTTTTAAAAAATAAATTAAATAAAATCACGTGACATTTCTGTTGGACAGTGCTGTTCTAGGGCTTCAGAACCCTCCATTGGACGCTCTCCACCTGGCTGCAGATAACAGAGCAAACAGAGGGCAGTTTCCATATTCCTTTGTGCAGAACTCAGTCACGATGCCACATCTAACTACAAATGAGTAGGGGAAATGTCATCTGCCCAGGAAGGAGAGGAAACAGATTTGGGGAGTCACAGCTGGCCTCTGGCACAGGTAAGGGGAAAGAACGAGATCACTGAAAAGAGGAGCCTGAGGTGCTGGCAGACAGGGATTGGAAAGGTTGTGCATATGAGTTTTGAAATTACCATGAATTTGGAAAATGTGACAGAGAACAAAAATCTTTAAGACCCCCAGGGTCTACAGCTGATGCAACAAAGAGGAATATTTAGCAAGTAGAGTTTAGTAAATATTTAGCAAATAGGGTTCAGTGTGTTACCATAAGCAAGTTATTTAACCATTCTGTTTGAGGTTTCCTTATCTTAAAATAGGGATAATAATAATACTACTTATCTTATGGGGTTGTTGCATTAAATGCTAAAATACCTGTAAAGTATTTAGCATGTAGAAATGACAATATAAAACAATTTCCTAATGTAGTACTAAAAGCACATTGGTTTCTCCTTTGTTTATATCTTC
The DNA here is from genome assembly GCF_028023285.1 of Balaenoptera ricei. Classification (NCBI taxonomy): domain Eukaryota; kingdom Metazoa; phylum Chordata; class Mammalia; order Artiodactyla; family Balaenopteridae; genus Balaenoptera; species Balaenoptera ricei. The sequence goes on along the minus strand of NC_082642.1, from coordinate 15,796,521 downwards.
TTTTTTGTGTATTTACTTTCATTGGTGTGTGCCTTCGTCTGGCCTTGCCCTCAGATAAATGAAAGCAATCTGTTAATTCTGTTCTAGGACATGATTGTTGTAGGACATGATTCACTAGCAAAAAGCACCAGTTCCATGAACATTTATGTTGCCATTCCGAAGAAAGGATTGGCTTTCACCTGATGTGAAATTGATTTAATTGTAGACTGTAATTGGAGAAAGGAGCACACGTTTCTTTTATAAATAGAATAAAAATCTCATTTTCAAAAGGAAAAAGCTTTGTGGGGGAAGAGGGAACTTCTGAGAAGAGGGTGTGGCTACTTTCCAGATCACAGTTGAGGAAATTGCAGCGACTTTTTCCCTGTTGCCTAATAAGGACTTGTATATAAATGGCAAAATGAGGAGAGATGTTGGGCAGTCCTTCCGACGTTCCATTTTTTCCACACCATTTCCAAAGCAGTCCCCAGAGAAATCAGTGGCTTCCGTTAATGTTGTCTATAATAAAATATCGAAGCTGAACTTTCTGCGCATAAGAATTAAATTCGTGCTCTGTAGTACTGTTTGCTTTCCAGAGGGGACATTCCACAAATCACTCTTCAGATCTCCAACCAGAAACTAAGGAGTTCTTTAGACAGTCCTCTAGAATGTGATCGTGCCAGGGAACAGCTGCTGGTCCAAGCTCAGGTTAGGAAAAGAGGTAAGTGATTCTTCGCTCCCGGTAGCTAGATGAGAATAGCAAAACCCAGCCTATCAATTAGAAAGCTCCAACCTGTGCATAATTTTTTTAAAAAATCTCTTATAAGTTACTTGTTCTAGGAGAGGGGGATTCTGACCCTTTGTGATGGTTTTGTGAGTTTCCATCCTCCAAGTCTGGCATGCCAAGGCGCTGCTCCGAGCAGTGGGTGGGGCTGTCAGACCTACCCATCCACCCTCTGTACCAGGAAGTCACAGACAAGTCCTGATTTTAAAAATTAGAACTGAATCCATGCATCTCCAGAACCCGAAACATTTTTAACTTATTAATTTTTCACAGGTTTCATTTACATGGGGCTTCACAGCACTTTCCTGTAAATCCTCACCAAAGCCCCGTAAGGAAGGTGTTTGTGTCCTTACTTTACAGATGAGGGACTTGAATCTTGGAGAGGTTGTGTCTTTCCTAAGGTCACGTGGTGATAAGAGGGGAGCAGAGGCTGGGTCAAAGCGGCCCTCTTGTGCTCTTGCACAATGCCCACCCTCGCTTGTGATTAAAAACTAAACTAAACCAAAATGAAATTAAGTACTGCTTCCTCATGTAGCTAATTTTATCACAGAATCACTGTGACCAGTGATTCAGAGTACATGTTACCCACTTTCTCAACTAGGTAGTAGCCACAGCCAGCAGTGGCTCCTGCGTACTCCAAGATATTCTCAGTGTCTGAAATCTCTTTTTTTTCAATTGAAGTACAGTTGATTTATAATGTGTTAGTTTCAGGTGTACAGCAAAGTGATTGTTATACATATCTTTTCTTTTCGAGATTCTCTTCCATTATAGGTTATTATAAGATATTGAATACAGTTCCTTGTGCTATACAGTAGGTCCTTGTTGTTTATCTATTTTATATATATATAGTAGAGTATATCTGTGAATCCCAAACTCCTAATTTATCCCTCCTACCCTCCTTTCCCCTTTGGTAACCGTAAATTTGTTTTCTATGTCTGTGAGTCTTGATTATTTCTGTTTTGTAAATAAGTTCATTTGTATCATTTTTTTAGATTCCACATATAAGTGGTATCATATGATATTTGTCTTTGTCTGGCTTACTTCACTTAATATGATAATCTCTAGGTCCATCCATGTTGCTGCAAATGACATTATTTTATTCATTTTTATGGCTGAGTAATATTCCATTGTGTATATATACCAATCTTCTTGATCCATTCATCTGTCAGTGGATGCTTAGGTTGTTTCCGTGTCTTGGCTATTGTAAACAGTGCTGCAGTGAATATTGGAACACATATTGGAACATTATCCTGCCTTTCTAGTAGCAACTTTATTGCAGAAACCAAATGTCTCCATTTAGAAGGAGAAGCTCTACTGTACAGAAGAGTCATTTTATAGTACCTAATGAAATTATTGATTCAGGCAAGGATCATCAACTGTTGTTAAAACCTCTATGGAAGGATACTTGATTATTCATAGCCTATTAAAGTGATAACGTTTGGGTTACTTTCTGGTCGCAAGAGATAAAAAACATACCGATATAATGGAGGCATCAGGCTGCTCCCACTTTAACCTAGTGGTCCTCTATCCCATTAGCATGGCTAATGGTGAGATAACCAACTGTATGTGTCTTCTGATGTGATACAATACAAAGCACACAATATAACATATACTGTATTCTAGCCAAAAATGTTTAACTTGAACCTAACCAAATGTTTAGATCTAACTTATTTACTGAAATAGGGGGGATACAGGGACAAGCTAAACAAAAATATGGGGAAACAAACAAATCTAAAAGATGGCACATTCTTTAGGACAGCTGGCCCAGGCTCTTCAACAAATTAGTGTAATAAGAAAAGGGACTCTTCTAGGTTAAAAGACAGTTTAAAAACTTAAATGGAATATGTGGCTCTGGATTGGTTCCTGGTTTGTACAAACCAGCTATGAAGGACATTTTGGGCCAAATGAAGAAATTCAAATATGTGTTAAGTATTGGATAATATTAAGAAATCATCATTAATTTTTTTTAGATGTGAAATGTCATTTTGGGCTACATAGGAAGAAGTTCTTATCCTTCAGAAATGCATGCTGAAGCATTTAAGTCTGTTTCAGGAGTTTAGAACAACAATCATTTATTTCTCATTCACACTACATCACTATCCCAGGTCAGCGGCCACTCTCTTGTCACCTTCAGTCTGGTATGCAGACCAAAGAAGCAGCCCTATCTAGGACTTTGCTTGTCTTTCTGCCAAAGGAAAAGAAAGATGATGGAACCACACTATGACTCATAAAATGTAGGCTTCGTCTCTACTCGTATTTTATTGACTAAAGTATAAGTTGCATGGCCAAGTCTAGCATCAATGGGATAAGGAAGTATAATTCTCCCACAGGGTGGGGCAGTAGAATTATTTAGAAATCAGTGACAATGGGAACAAAGCATCTCAGCTCTGAGTCATAACAAAATATTTTCTCAGGGAGCAGATTATAATGTTAAATCCAGATGTTAGAAAGCAAGAAAGGTTGAAAATAAATGAACTTAGCATTCAACTCCAGAAACCAGAGAAGAAATAAAAAAATAAACCAAGGAAGGTAGAAGGAAGGAATTAATAAAGATATAATAGATAGTATGAAATAGAACGCCAAAAAACAATAGCTTTAACTTCTATGTTCTGACAAGATCAAAACATAGAAAGCCTTTGGCAAGTCTGTTCCAGAAAAGAAAGAAGCAAAAAGACACAATAACATTCATTAGAAATGAAAACAGGATGCAGATATTAAAAAAAAAATTTTTTTTAATGTTACGTACAGCTTCATTCCAGTGACTTGAAAAATCTAGACCATGGGGAATGACTTTCCAGAAAAATACAAATTACCAAACTTGACTAAATAAATAGAAAGCCTGAAATCACCAATAATAACATAAGGAATAGGTAGTCAAAGGTCTACCTTTACAAAAGAAAGTCCACGTGGCCCGTAAGGTTGAGTACTATCAAGACTTCAAGGAGGAGATGAACCTCATGTAATATGAAATGTTCCATGGGTTAGTAAAATGTGGAAAGCTTGCCAATAGCAGACTATCACTTTTCAGTGAACAATGCTGTAGGATCAAGTTCTGGTCAATGAAAGAAGGGGAAAGAGAGTTACATGCTTTGGGGAAAGGTTTTCTTCTCCAATAAAATGAGAGGGATGTGTGAGGAGACCCTGCTCCCTCCTCCCTGCTTGGGGCCATGTCCCTGTGGACCTGTTGCTGCCATCATGTGACCCTGAGGGAACACTCGGCTGAGCCATTGAGAGTGAAATAGGAAGAACTTGGATTCTCTGTGACACTGCTGAGCGCTGAGCCAACGCTGGGCCCTCCTCCATGAGAAAAATATATTCTTGTCATATAAACCACTTTTCTTTGATTTTTTGGTGAATGGCAGCTGAGAATGCCCTAAGTAAAATATGTGAGGTCTATCAAACTTTTACAGCATAAATACCCCAGGTAATATCAATGGTTTCAGAACCCAAAAAAGTTCAAGAGCTTTGCAGCTAATTTTGCCTGTGCTGGTCTTGCATAATTCTGTTAGTACAACTAGATACTTTCATATACCATTTCTAAAGGGAATTTTGTCTTTTAAATCCTATACTGCAATTGGTCTATTGAACTATTTCAATGATGAAATAGAGACAGAAACCCCTGTCTTTTTTTGTTGTTGTTGTTGTTGAGGTATAGTTGATTTATAATGTTGTGTTAATTTCTGTGATACAGCAAAGTGATTTAGCTACATATAGATATATATATATTCTTTTTTAATATTTTTTCTATTATGGTTTATCACAAGATATTGAGTATAGTTCCCTGTGCTATATAGTAGGACCTTGTTGTTTATCCATTCTACATATACTAGTTTGCATCTGCTAACCCCAAATTCCCAATCCCTCCCTCCCCTATTCCCCCTCCCCCTTGGCAACCACAAGTCTGTTCTCTATATCTGTGAGTCTGCAGAAACCCCTGTCTTTAAGAAAGATGCTCCAAAAAAATTCTTATCTGCAAAACTGTATCACATTTCTTTTTTTTTCTGCCAAGATAACTCAGAGAAAAAACAGAGTATACCAATGTTTTTTTCTTCCTGTTTTAAGCAGTGAGATGATTATGGAAATTGTTATGCCTATGATTCTTAATTCTTAAGCTTTTGATCTCTTGTAAAAACTAAAATAGGATTCTTGACCAGATGGCTGTTATAACTAGTTCAGATTTTATTGAAGTGTTTGCACTTCTTTTTGTCCATATCACGCCGCTTATGTTATGAGGTGTTAAGTGATCATCCAGTTTTTTGGTTTTTTTTTAGCCCACCTTGTTTTTGTTCCTGTCAGATGATATAATTCAATGCTACAAAGTTAATGAGTTGTTTTCAGTGAGATTCAGGGCATGCAAGAAATGTACTAGCTCTGGGACTTCCCTAGTGGTCCAGTGGTTAAGACTCTGCACTTCCACTGCAGGGGGCGCAGGTTCGATCCTTGGTTGGGGAGCTAAGATTAAAAAAAAGCTAAGTAGAATACATGCCCCAATAAAAACACGAACACTCTTACACCTGTGTTAGGTGAATGATTCCATGCCAAGGAGAGGAGAAATGTATGCAGATAACTCAGGTGTAGGAGTTTAGGAGTCAAGGTCAGACAAATGTAGTCACTGGAGAGAACAGAGGGCAATAACCTCCCTGTGAAACTGGGAGGGAAATGCAATTACCAGGGACTCAGGAACAGAGCAAGGGTCAGCCAAGAACAAGAAGATAGATAACCAACCTATCTTGGTTACCGGAAAAGTTCTTGGTTACTAGAAATCCAGAAACCAAGGTCAAGGCAGTCGTGGGAAAGAGCAAGACCAACTCTATTCCGAGCTGATGAATTTCCAACAAGGGCTTTGGAGTCTCCTGCCCATAAGCATCCTGCCTAGAGTGGGAGGGAGACTGAGCCTGGAGGTGGGAGGTGGGAGTGGTCAGGAGCCAAGGAAGAGCTCTAAGACAAGTTCACTACACTAGACAAATGAACTGCTTCCTCAGAACCTCAACTGCTGACTGATAAATTACTGCTACAAGAAGACTTATTTATCTCCTAGATCTAAAAGGAGCTGACTCTGGAAAAAATTATGAAGACAATGTCTTGTGTTCAATGTATGAAAACCCTCTTCCAACCCCCAAGTTAACTTCAAAAATCAAAACACATTCACTTTAGGGACTTCCTTCGTGGTCCAGCGGTTAAGACTCTGCGCTCCCAATGGAGGGGGCCCAGGTTTGATCCCTGGTCTGGGAACTAGTGTGCATGCCACAACTAAAGATCCGGCATGCCACAACTAAGACCCGGCACAGCCTAAATAAATAAATGTTAAAAAAAAAAAAAAAAAGACCTCACATATGGAGAGCCCTGAAGAAATGTTAGTTGAATGAATCAATGAAGGCAAGAATGACTCTAGGTTGAAATGTTAGTTATTGTTTTGGGGGGGGTTGGTTTCGTGGGGTTTTGTTTGTTTGTTTTTTGGCCAGGCTGTGCGCCTTGTGGGATCTTAGTTCCCTGACCAGGGGTCAAACCCGGGCCCCCTGCAGTGGAAGTGCAGAGTCCTAACCACTGGACCGTCAGGGAAGTCCCTGAAATTTTAGTTTTTGAAGGCAGTTATTTAAATAGAAGTCTGTAGGATTTATCTCCCCTTCCCTCTTCCTAACACTATTCCAAATTTTTGAACCATGCAATTGAGAGAGACTGACCCCAACCCCAGGTCAAGAGTGGACCCTCCTGGGCTTGATCTAATCAGTATATCCCATCTCCCTCTCTGGTCTTCACAGTTGGTTTAGGACAAACACAGTACCCAAGTCAGGGCAGTGGGTGTGTCAATGAGGCTACATTTGGGAGTTTTATTTAAGCTATTGAGGATGCTGAGTCTCTCTTTTCTTCTGGATTTGAACATGGAAATAAGTAGGCCCAGAAGCTTCTGGAAACTAATCCTAAAAACTAATAAATGGAAAGCAAGAATCCAGGATTTATAGACTTCATTTGGGCCCTGGGTTAAACCTTTCTCAAAGCTGGACTTTACACTATGTTCACCTGTACATTTTCCTTATTGTTTAAGTCACTAGGAGTTTGCTTTCTGTTTCTTGCTATGGAAAGATCATTAGCTGATATAAGCTTACGTGATTTGCAGGAAGTTGAAACACAATATTCATTTATGGGGATTTCCTAACTCCCAAACCGTCGTTTAACCAAAAGACCATTCTCCTCATAATATATCCAGTAAGGCAGTTATATACTTGTACACAATGCATGAGAGTTAATGAATTTGTGTAAAACTAATTAAGCTATGGTAGCTGTGGTCATGTCAGGAGTCGGTTGCAACACAATAATTAGAGTCAAGGAACTTGAATTCCCATGGCCCTGGAGATATTATCAAGTCTCTTAGGAAATACTGTTGCAATACTACCTAAAGTGACATTTAAACCTTCCTTCATGTTCCTCTTAGTCAGACTGTGACAGATAGTTCCTGCTTAAAAGAAAATAGTCACTTCTCTGACACAATTATTTTCCACTGAAAACAAAATATCAAACTGAAAGGAAAAGAGATTGTTTAAATAATAAGTCAGTTATTTATTAATGCTATCAGGTAATGCAATCCTGGCAACTAAAAAATTGGATTCAAGTTTTGAATTGCTCCAATTTTGCCCTAGAAGTTGTCTGGCAAACATACCAGAAGCCTACAGCTTATTTGAATAGAGGGAAATGAGTCCTGATCACTATTTGTGAGACACCTTTGTTCAAATAAAGATGAAATACGGAAAGATAGGGTCTACTATACTTTTAGCCCACATTTCCTTTTTCACTGAAGGATGCCCCAGACTTCAAGATATGGAAAGTATTTTGTTTACCACCATTATTCCTGACCTCTGAGGGGCAACATTTTTTTTATTTATAGAATTTCTGGAGAATCATGATTTTCTGGGTTTACAAAAGTCCATTTTTGACTAGTTTTTTTAAAATAAAAAAAAAACCTTGGATTTTTTTTTTTTTTTTTATAATGAAATGGCTAGTAGTCATTGAGAACTCATTGTGTTCTTAGGGGGTTTTTTGTTTTTTTTAAATATTTTAATGAGATTCTTGTCTACTTACATTCTTTTTTTAAAAATTTATGTATGTATGTATGTATGGCTGTGTTGGGTCTTCGCTTCTGTGCGAGGGCTTTCTCTAGCTGCGGCAAGCGGGGGCCACTCTTCATCGCGGTGCGCGCGCCTCTCACTGTCGCGGCCTCTCGTTGCGGAGCACAGGCTCCAGACGCGCAGGCTCAGTAGTTGTGGCTCACGGGCCCAGTTGCTCCGCGGCATGTGGGATCTTCCCAGACCAGGGCTCGAACCCGTGTCCCCTGCATTGGCAGGCAGATTCTCAACCACTGCGCCACCAGGGAAGCCCAACCCTGGATATTTTTGATGGTGAATTTCTGAGTTAAGGAAACAGCACAGTATAACAGAAAAAAGGTCTCACCGGGAGCTGAACACTCTCTGGTCACTTTATGTATCTCATTAACTTTCTGTGTAGACTAAATTTCTCAGTCTCTTTAGGCCTCAGTTTCCTCGTTTGTGAACAGATCAGCTGAACTTGAGGGTCCCTTCTCTAGAGATCGAGGAGTCTATGAGCAACATGCTTCTCCTACTATAATATCAAGAACTATAATTTGAAACTACACATCCTCTACAGCTTTTAGTCCTTCATAACAATCAGGAATAAACTGTCTGGTATAGGATGAAAATATTCGAGAAGGATTCTCAGTTAGGGAATCAAATACCTCAAATTTGGGAGGAGCATTGAGTTTTATTAAAAAAAAAAAAAAAGCCTAGGGCTAACTTTTGAGATTCAGGTACTTTCAAGCTTTGCTGAAAAACAGTGATTAAGTATAAGACATTGTTCTTAAGTCTACCTTGCCCTTGTATAAGGAAATTCTTCCTGGCCCCCCTTTGGTTAGAGTTTGTCATGAAAGAAATAAATAGAAAAATTGCAGGGTATATTACTTCAGTATATTACATGTACAAGGGGCCTGAATATTAAATAGATGGCTTCATGTGACATCTTTTTAGTTTCAAATTTGAGTTAAATTAGCAGGTTGCTTTGTAAGAGACATACCAAACAAAAGAAAACCAAGCAACCATACTCCAATAAAAATTAATTTAAAAAAAAGTAAACCAAAATTCTCTGGAGACTGATGGCTTAGCCCTTTCTATAATTGAAAATAGTTTTGTGTTTTTGACAGAGCTCTGTGGGGTTTAATTTTTTTTTTAATTAAATTAAGTAGAAAAATCAATATAAAAGACTAAATGTATGGTGCCTAACAGGCTATAATTACAGTTCTGGCTTCACTTGCACTTTTTTAGTGAAAAAAGCATATATTAATTTGAATGATATGAAATTGCTATCTTCATAGGTCAAAATTTCATTTGTTTTCACATAATACCTTGTAACTCATTTATTAAGGTGTTAGTTCTCAGCCTGTTACTGAAGAACTTAAATCTTCCTTTAAGGAGGAAAAAAAAAAGGTTTGCAGTTAGGAATTGTGGGTCTCAGGGTTTGTAATGGGAGGAGCCAGTTACACTAAAGTGCTTTTTTCCCAACCACTTAAACTATCAAAGTAGAACAACATGTACATGGTTTAAAAAAAAATCAAACTACAAGATGAAATGAACTACAAATGAAAAGTACACGTATCCTCTCTCCTATCCCACTGGAAAAACATACATGATTTTCACTGAACTCCCTAGAGGTAATCACTTTAAATCCTTTCTAGCTTTATTTCATTTGGTCACTGCTATGGTCTGAATGTTTGTGCCCCCCCAAGTCCATAAATTGAAATCTTAACCCCTAAGATGATTGTATTAGGGGATGGGGCCCTTGGGAGGTGATTAGGTCGCGAGGGTGAAACCCTCATAAATGGGAGTAGTGCCCTTCCAAAAGAGGCTACAGAGAGATCCCTCCCCTCTCGGCCATGTGAGGGTACAATTAGAAGTCTGCAACCTGGAAGAGGGCTCTCACATCACCATGTCAGCACACTGATCTTGGACTTCCAGCCTTCAGAACTGTGAGAAATAAATTTCTGTTGTTTATAAGCCACCTGGTCTATGGTATTTTGTTATAGCAGCCTGAATGGATTAAGGAAGTCAGTCACTCTCTCCTTAGCTCCAAATAATATGCTTATATACATTTTTTTTTTTTTGGCCACTTTGCATGGCTTACAGGATCTTAGTTCCCTCCCCAACCTGGGACTGAACCGATGGCCTTGGCACTGAAAGCAGGGAATCCTAACCACTGGACCACCAGGGAATTCCTGATATACCTATCTTTTTATTTGTCAAATTTTAACGCTATTAACTCTCTGCCAAGGAAGATGATAAATGAGCTATTTATGTACTATATCCCACTTTATCCTCCATTTCATGTTTTTTTAGCCATAGTATTATTTTATTATTAATAATATGTAGTATTATCCAGTTTTTGTTTGTGTTTTGGCTTCGTTGGATTTTTGTTGCTGCGCACAGGCTTTCTCTAGTTGTGGTGAGTGGGGACTACTCTTTGTTGTGGTACATGAACTTCTCATTGCAGTGGCTTCTCTTGTTGTGGAGCACAGGCTCTAGGCACGCAGGCTTCAGTAGTTGTGGCACGCGGGCTCAGTAGTTGTGGCTCGCGGGCTCTAGAGCGCAGGCTCAGCAGTTGCAGTGCATGGGCTTAGTTGCTCCACAGCATGTGGGATCTTTCCCTACCAGGGCTCAAACCCTTGTCCCCTGCATTGGCAGGCATATTGTTAACCACTGCACCACCAGGGAAGTCCTATTATTTAGTATTTACTTTATTTTTCCATTGGTTATAGTTACAACTTTAAAGAACATACTTAAACCTCCATTCCAGTTCCACCATCTTTAAACTCTTTAACTCTTAACATTTCTTACCTCCTTATTTATTATATAAAAAAAAAAACACTTCTACACTTCCTTTCAACTTTTTTCCTTCAACTCTCTCCTCCATAAAGCCCTTGACTTCTGTCAACCCCACCATTACTTTTATATTGTCATAATTTACAACATTTACATTTTGCTCTGTGAATGATCATTCAGTTGACTCTGAAGTATGGAAAGTCAATAAGCTGCAATTTTACTATTTTGATTATGAAAATAGTATTCACTGTAGAACAAAATGCATCTGTTAGAAAAAGTAAATCTATACATAAAATAGATAATCAACAAGGACCTACTGTATAGCACAGGGAATTCTACTCAATATTCTGTAATAACCTATATGGGAAAAGAATCTGAAGAAGAATGAATATATGTATATGTAGAACTGAACCACTTTGCTGTACACCTGAAACTAACACAACATTGTAAATCAACTATACCCCAATATAAAATAAAAATTAAATTTAAAAAAATGAAAAAGTAAATCCATATCACTAGCCCTGTGCCAATAGAAAGGATGCTCCAGGGCTTCCCTGGTGGCGCAGTGGTTAAGAATCTGCCTGCCAGTGCAGGGGATATGGGTTGGAGCCCTGGTCTGGGAAGATCCCATATGCCACGGAGCAACTCGGTCTGAGGGCCACAGCTACTGAGCCTGCGCTCTGGAGCCTGCGAGCCACAACTACTGAGCCCGTGTGCCACAACTACTGAAGTCCGCGCGCTTAGAGCCTGTGCTCCGCAACCAGAGAAGCCATCGCAGTGAGAAGCCCGCGCACTGCAATGAAGAGTAGTCCCCTCTCGCTGCAACTAGAGAAAGCCCGCGTGCAGCAACGAAGACACAACACAGCCAAAAATTAAAAATAATTAATTTATAAAAAATAAAGGATGCTCCAAACATTGAGATTATATAATTACATTTTCAAATGCTCCATGAGTTGCCACATTTTAGTTTGCTTTATATTTGGAACACAGTTCTCTGCTGGTTTTAATTGCCTTCCATTTAACAAAAGAAGCACATGCCTTCATCATATGACTAAATTTGTTCAGGATCTTAATTCCAGTCTCCATGGCCATGGAATCTACTTTCTGCTTGAAGATATTCTTCTCCCTTTAAAATCAGTTGTTCTCTTAGCCTGCTGTACAGTTGTTATTTTAGACCTTCCCTTCATAGCACTCCTGGGTTAGGACCAGTGTTTCTTGCACCCCAGGTTTCTCTCTTTCTTGGATTCCTTTTCCTTTTTACTGGTCCATCTTTAACTGATGTTTTCAGAAAGGGTTTTTGAGAGGTAGACTTTCTGAGTTCTTACATGTCTGAACGTGTTTTCACTTTACCCTTAGAGCTGAGTGATAGCTTAGCTGGGTATGGAATTCTGATGCTCAGAACTCTGCAGGCAGTCCACCACTGTCTCTAGCACTGTTGTTGATGAGAAGACTGGTGCCAATCCGGTTTTTGTTCTGTTGTGCTGTTGTGGTTGACCTGTTGTTTGTTCTCTGGAAGCTTTTAAGAACTTCTCTTAGTATTTAATGTACTATAAAATCACAAGGTTAGGGTTAAGTATGGGTCTATTTTTATTTATTTTGCTTGGCACTCAGTAAGCTCTTTCAGTTTGAAGACTCCTATCTTTTCTCAACTCTAGGACATTTTTTTTCTGTATTTCTCTCACTATTTTCTCCCCCACATTTTCTTATCTCCTTCTGGAACTATTAGTTCACTATTGTCCCTCCTGGATTGAACCTAGATACTTTTTGGACTTTTAAAAATACAGTATTTCTTTCCTTTTGTCTCTTTGCTTTACACTCTGGGAGATTCCATTGACCTTTTCTTTCAGCCCTTATGTTGATTTTTTAAATTATAGGAATTAATTATATTTTAAATTTCCAATAATTTTTTGTCTCATATATATACATGCATACATATATATTTATATACATATACTTGTCTTTGTCTTATGGATACAATAGCTTCTCAAATTTACCTCTGGTTACTAATTAGAATACAAAAAAATTATCTTATGTTCCCAGAATTATCTGTTTCCCATTAGTTCAGCTATTTTTTTTTTTAAATCGTTCTTTTGAAAACATTATATCTATACCTTCTTCCGGTTATTTTTCAACTAAGTGAACTTTTCTTGTGCATCAAGAAAATTTCCTATCCTTTGCCCCCAGTTTAAAAAAACATTCTATTCTGGAAAATTTCAAGGATATACAAAGTAAACAAAGTATAATGAACTTCATCCACCCATCACCCAGCTTCAATAAACATCAATATTCTGCCATTCTTGTTTCACTTACAACTTCACCTACTCCTGTAAAGTTTTATAACCAAATTATTAATTAAATACTCTTTCATATTGATTTGGTCTTTTGAATTTATTTTTCATTTAGTAAAAAATCCTGTTAGATCATATCATACACTTTTTCATAAAACACCTAACACAGTATTTATTATGACAGTATTAGAAATCACACCCAAAAAACCCCTACCATTTACAGAGCGCTTTCTGTGCCAGACACTGTGCTCATGCTTTATGAAAGCACGGGTTCATTTTATTCAAGATAATCAACAATGCAAGTGTCTGCCCTTTAACCTGCAAAGTATGTAGAGATGCTGTTTGTTAAAGGATTAGTAAAAGTATTCAATATTAAAATCAATGTGTGGAAAAGGACATTTTCTGTGAAGAGAATATATATTCATGACTGTGTTTCTCAGATACAATAAAATGCCAACACAATTATAGCTGTTGCTTGTGGGGAAGAAGGGACTATTTCTAAGGAAATCTTAATATCTGTTCTCTGAGGGACAATGGTCTTTCAGTGATTTAGTATCACAGTCCTAGTTATAACACCAAGTTATAAATAAGATGCTGTTTTAAGAACTAAAATACTTTTTTCTGTATACACGATTCTAAAATTCAGGAATAGGAACTTCCCTAGTGGTCCAGTGGGTAAGACTCCGTGCTCCCAATGCAGGGGGTCCAGGTTCGATCTCTGGTCAGGGAACTAGATCCCGCATGCATGCTGCAACTAAAGATCCCACATGCCACAACAAAGATCCCACATGCTGCAATGAAGACCCGGCGCAGCCTAAATAAATAATAAAATAAATAAATAAATAACATTAAAAAATAAAATTTGGGAATAAACAGAGAGTTTTAGAAAATTAAGAGCCAAAATACCTTGTTTATGCCCACAGAAAGTAGAAAATGGATTCTGCTGATTGGAGAGCATACTCAGCCAGTGGCCTACAACCATTTCTCTCTCATTCTGCCTCATTCAGCTTTGTGAAGTTTTCCCAGAACTGTGCCGTCATTCACTGTGGAAGCAGTATTGGGTGGTGGAGGAGAGATGGGCACTGAAACACTGTGCTGCTGTTTGATACCTTTTCGATGATGGGTAAGTCACTTAATTTCTCTAAACCTCAGTTTCCTCATTTACAAAATTAGGGAACTAATACCTTCTTCTTAGGGTATTTGTGAAGATTAAGAAATAAATCACACTAAGCAAGTGGTCCAGGGCCTAGGACTTGGTATGTATAAATGATCATTGTTATTATTGCTGTGGGATTCATAGGTATCCTCTACAGTAGGGAAGCCAGATTTAGCAAATCAGAAAACAAGGCATCCGGTTAAATTTGATTTTCAGATAGACAAGAATCATTTTTTTTAATGTAAGTATGTCTCAAATATTACATGGAATATACTTATACATATCACCTATCTGAAATTCAAATTTAAGTGGGCATCCTGTATTTTATCTGGCAAAATAACTTCTCTTTTAAAAGGGAGACTTGGGTATGGTAAAGTAAATCTACAGGGAATAAAGCTGTGATTAAATTTGATATTTCATCTGCTCATACTTGGTAGGCCAATATCCCCCAAAACACTTAGTATTTTCTCTTGCAAGTAATGCTCAAGTATCATGTATCAGAGAAACAAATAGTTCCTGTATTTTGGATTAGGAATCAGACTCCCTGACTTCAGGCTACACTACAAAGCTACAGTAATCAAGACAATATGGTACTGGCACAAAAGCAGAAACATAGATCAATGGAACAAGATAGAAAGCCCAGAGATAAACCCACGCACCTATGGTCAACTAATCTATGACAAAGGAGGCAAGGGTTTACAATGGAGAAAAGACAGTCTCTTCAATAAGTGGTGCTGGGAAAACTGGACAGCTACATGTAAAAGAATGAAATCAGAGCACTCCCTAACACCATACACAAAAATAAACTCAAAATGGATTAGAGGCCTAAATGTAATACCAGACACTATAAAACTCTTAGAGGAAAACATAGGAAGAACACTCTTTGACATAAATCACAGCAAGATCTTTTGTGATCCATCTCTTAGAGTAATGGAAATAAAAACAAAAATAAACAAATGGGACCTAATGAAACTTCAAAGCTTTTGCACAGCAAAGGAAACCATAAACAAGACGAAAAGACAACCCTCAGAATGGGAGAAAATATTTGCAAATGAATCAATGGACAAAGGATTAATCTCCAAAATATATAAACAGCTCATACAGTTCAATATTAAAAAAAAACCAACCCAGTCCAAAAATGAGCAGAAGACCTAAATAGATATTTCTCCAAAGAAGATATACAGGTGGCCAAGAAGCACATGAAAAGCTGCTCAACATCACTAATTATTATAGAAATGCAAATCAAACCTACAATGAGGTATCACCTCACACCAGTTAGAAAGGGCATCATCAGATAATCTACAAACAACAAATGCTGGAGAGGGTGTGGAGAAAAGGGAACCCTCTTGCACTGTTGGTGGGAATGTAAATTGATACAGCCACTATGGAGAACAGTACGGAGGTTCCTTAAAAAACTAAAAATAGAACTACCACATGACCCAGCAATCCCACTACTGGGCATATACCCAGAGAAAACCATAATTCAAAAAGACACATGCATCCCAATATTCACTGCAGCACTATTTACAATAGCCAGGTCATGGAAGCAACCTAAATGCCCACTGACAGATAAATGGATAAAGAAGATGTGGTCCATACCTACAATGGAATATTACTCAGCCATAGAAAGGAACGAAATTGGGTCATTTGTAGAGATGTGGATGGATCTAGAGACTGTCATACAGAGTGAAGTAAGTCAGAAAGAGAAAAACAAATATCGTATATTAACGCATGTATGTGGAACCTAGAAAAATGGTACAGATGAACCTCTTTGCAGGGCAGAAATTGAGACACAGATGTAGAGAACAAATGTATGGACACCAGTGGGGGAAAGCGGCGGGGGGGTGGAGGTGGTGGTGTGATGAATTGGGCAATTGGGATTGACATGTATACACTCATGTGTATAAAATTGATGACTAATAAGGACCTGCTGTATAAAAAAATAAATTAAATAAAATTCAAAAATTAAAAAATAAAATTAAAAGGGAGACTTGGGTATGGTAAAGTAAATCTACAGGGAATAAAGTGCTGATTAAATTTGATATTTCATCTGTTCATACTTGGTAGGTCAATATCCCCCAAAACACTTAGTATCTTCTCTTGCAAGTAATGCTCAAGTATCATGTATCACAGAAACAAATAGTTCCTGTATTTTGGATTAGGATGTAAACTTTTCCCCAAACTGAAATCTGTTGGATCAGGTATTATACTAAACTAAGCATGAGTTTTGAAAATACTTACTGAATTATATTTGTATTTAAATACTTAATTGGAAAACCACAAAGCACTACATATGAAAAGCATATTAATGACCACAAACGTCTGACAGCATTCAGTATCTTTGAAACACTATTTCATAATGTTCTTGTTTACCATGTTTTCGTTGTATGTGCCAGGTAATTATTTCTTGAAGTGTGCTTATTGTGTTATTGTGTGTTATTAACTCACACACAAAATAAATAAAGCAGAGGGTTTTTTGTGGGTTTTTTTGCTGCGTTGGGTCTCCGTTGCTGCTCTAGTTGCGGCGAGCGGGGGCTACTCCTCGTTGCGGTGCATGGGCTTCTCATTGAGGTGGCTTCCCTTGTTGCGGCGCGTGGGCTCAGTAGTTGTGGCACGTGGGCTCCAGCGCGCAGCCTCAGTAGTTGTGGCACACGGGCCCAGTTGCTCCGCAGCATGTGGGATCTTCCCGGACCAGGGCTCGAACCCGTGTTCCCTGCATTGGCAGGCAGATTCTTAACCACTGCACCACCAGGGAAGTCCAAGCAGTTTTATATTTTATTCCAAACAGACTCTGTATCTTCCCTCTTACCCAAACTAGAAAGCCTGTTATCAGCTCTACCAATATAAAAAATTGCTAAAAATTGGTAAAATATTGAACAGCTAAAAGCTGTCCTCTAATTGTGGTTAGATTTTTAATGAGACAAAAATAGTTAACTACTTCCATTCCTCAGTTCCCTTTCGACCTTATTTATGAACTAAAGAAATGCATTCTAGTCTGCTTGCACGATGTTTTGCTATTTGTAATACTATTTTCATGCCAAATTTTACAAAATGCTTCTACAAATCTTTTGCTGTCATTGGCTCAACAAAGTAACTGGATTTGGTTATCATTCCCAAGGTCATAATTTTAAATTTAGCTTTCGTAAGCGCAGGGGGAAAAATCATTTTATAATAATATATTCTATTCCTTTTCCATTTGTGAAAGACATAATTCATAATTCCTTGCTTTGATAAACAAAGTGAGGAAACAAAAGCAACGCCAGAATTTCGTTATCCATTTACTGCTTTAAAGCATTTGCAGGCTGTTTAAACTGTCGGATGGATCACAACGCATCATTCCAAACGGTAAGATGTGTGCTACATTTCTTCATTCATAATTTTTTATTTGCTAATAAAACATAGGCAGTGCTCCATTTCTTTTTTCCAAAAAAAGAAAAAAGAAAAGAAAGCACCTCCTGCCCAAACTCCTCATTTCATGCTGTCCCAACAGTCTCAAAGCACTGTACTCTTCAGCTCCATCTCGTGTAGGAAAACATCGACTGCACCCTCAGCTCTGACCAAGGGGAGCAACCAATACAGTGGAAAAGATGAAAAGCCGCGAACAGTATTTAGGCATCAACACTAAACGAAGAATTGATTTCCTGTAAAGAGTCTGAGTGTTTGAGAAAAAGCAGGTCTTGCGGTTGACAGGAAACTCAGGAAAGCATGTGTATTGATTTCATTGATAAATTCAATTAAATCTGGGGAAAACTATACTGCATTTACTTAATACTGGCATGTTTAGGATGAAATTCTCATTGACCCGAGATTCTCAGTTGACTCCTTCAAAAGAGCGAAGTCAGGGCATTCTCTGAGCAGAAGTATGTAATACACCGTGCACCCTCACGAGATACTACAGCAGATTATCTTTTAGTCACGTCATAGAGCACAGAGGAGAACGCCTGGAAACGGTTTGGGGAGAGGGTGGTGAAGTCCCCTCCTCCGTGGACTGGAGTCGTTTCCGCTCTCTGCTAGTCTCGCGCCGCCGCAGGCTAGGAAGCGAGGGGACTCCGGATCCCGGTTGCCCGCAGCATCTCCCCAGAGTTCTCCTGAAAAACCAGCGGGTTAGGGATGCTCATCTTTTGCTTGTCATTATAGATCTGCTTCTTAGTAAGCCCTCATGATTTTTTAAGTTGCTATGCGTAGTTTTTGCTTCTTCTGGCCGGGCAGAGGGAGCCCCGAGTGTCCCGGAGCCAAGCCGGGTACCACGGAGCGGGGCCGTGGCCGTGGGCGGGGCGTCTTCACAGCGTCCGGCTGCGCCCCGCCGCCGGCGGGAGGCGGTAGCGGCGGCGGCGGGGCCTGAACGGCGCGGGGATTGGCTGCGGAGGGCGGAGACGTCAGGCTCCCGCGGCCGGAGCGGCGGCCCGGCTCGGCGCGGCGCAGCGCAGTCGGGTCGAGCGCTCACCACAGAGAGGAGGTTTCCTAGGCCGTCCCGCCTTCTGCCGCCGTCGCCGGGCTGCGCTGCTCGAGCCCGGACGCGCCTCTGCGCTCCTCGCCGCTTCCACCCCCGCGGCCGCCGCTCCCCCTCGACGTCCGCACACACACCATGACGAAGAAAGAGAAGAAGTCCTTCAACCAGAGCCTGGCCGAGTGGAAGCTCTTCATCTACAACCCGACCACCGGAGAGTTCCTGGGGCGCACCGCCAAGAGCTGGGGTGAGCGGGCGGCGGTTGGGCGCCGGAGCCGGCCGCAGTCCGGGGGGCGCCGGGCGGGGTCGGGTGGGAAGGGAAGGCGGGAGGCGGCTCCCCGCGCGGGGGCCCCGGGAGCCGCCGCTGCCTCCGCCCGCAGCGGTTTTCGCCGCGGCCGCCAGACTCGAACGCGGCCCCATTCATTTCTCGCGGAGTCGGCGGGCGGGTGAGCGAGGCTGCGGGGCCCGCTGGCAGCAGCCGCCGGGCCGCGCCGGTTCCTTCCTCCCTGCCGGGAGCGGGGCGCACGTGCTGCCCGGGCCTGCGGCGCCGGAAGCCGGTAACCCCTGTCCCAAACCCCGAGCGCGTGGGGGCCGAGCGCCCGGCCTCCTTTGTACGGAGCGCGCCGGCCCGGGGAGGCCCTGGCGGAGGCGGCCAGCGGCGCCGAGCTGTTTGGGGAAGCCCGACCTTGCCCCACGCCCGGGGAGAGGAAATTTCCACTCCCGCCGCTATCTTGTGACTCGTCCACGCTGCCACCCCAGCGGGTCGGAAGGGTGTGAGTGTTAAGTGTGTGGTCTGCACGCATGTTTTAAGCACACAAGTACGCGGTACACGAAAGTGCGCTTGAGTTTGGACAGTGAAAAGACCCTTTAAAAGGTTGCTTTCTCCCTAATTCCTTTTTAATGACACAGGTTTTCTTACCAACATGCTTCATTGGGGGAAAGTAAATCCGGTCTGAATGGCAGTTTTTTTCCTGTGCCTTCAAAACGTGTGATGATTGAATTTGCTAGCAGTTTCCCTCTGCATGGGTTCTTTGTTTTAAAAGAAATATTTAAACCATCCGCCAGTGTGGTGCTGCTTTAGAGTGACTTTTTTTTTTGGAAAAATTATGTTACTGTCTGAATAAGGACTAGTGCTCTTCCTCCTCCCCCCTTTACACTTAAGTAAACTACTTTTTCTTTCCTTTTGAAAGATATTTTGTTAGTTGGTCATGACAGACCTTTTTTTCTGAGTGAGAATATTTCTAGAGTTGAGAACTATTTGGGCACGACATTGTCAAGAGAAGCACGAAGAGAGTAAATTTGCTCTGACTTAGAAAATAGACTGGCTGCTGCTTGAAATCGGCTCCTCCAGAGTGGAAAGGCGGCTTAAAGTCCTATCACAAGCGGAAAGGGACCTTGGAGGTTTTTTAGCCCAAACCCTGCTTTAGAGACGAGCAAAATGAGCCCCAGAGAGGCTGCGATTTTGCTTTGTGTAAAATTACATATTCCAAAGAGCCAAGAAAAGAACCAGTTGTCCTTTAATCCTAGTCCAGCGGTGGTATTATTTTACAGATGCCTTGCCTAACTGCATGGTAATCACTCACGATTTTTATTCGAATGGCTGTCTGTGGGGAGCCCACTAATGTGATGAGGAAATAGATCTTGCATCTGGAATTAAATGGGGGAAAAAACTGTAAACAGTTATTATTGTTTCTAGAGTGTACTAACTTTCTGCTGAAGGAATTTTTGAGTGGTGGAGAGGGGTTAATTTGTGTAGACTACCTTTCTCAGTGCCTTCTCATTTCCAGTAATAAGTATCTGCACTTTGTGTTAGAATGACATTTCTTAGTGCACGTTGTGCTCTAAAATTATATGCTTTTGGTGTAGAGATTTTATTTGGTACGTGCATTTAAATAGATGACACGCACAAATTATCAGTATGCGGCATCACGTAAGGGCAGTGGGAGTAGTAGAGGTAAAGTTGGGATTAGTTTTGGAAGGATTAAGGCAAGACCTTTTTTTCAAAATCGAAAATATCAACAAATAGTAAATTTCTGGGTTTATTGTAACAATAGTAAGCCAGCGGAGAATGGCATAAATAGGTGAAAACTATCCATAATCCTATCCCAATATAAGGGCACTCACTCCAAGGAAATGTGGAGGAGTGGTGCCTGGAGGCTGAAATCCATACTCAGCTCACTGGGCTGTGTAGCCTAGAGCATGGGGTCTGCCTGGAGAAAGCATATCTTCTTGTAGTTCTCAGAAAGGCAGTGTATGAGCGAGCTGCCTGATCTCATCACCCCAGAGATTTCCACCATTCATATTTCGGTATATGTCTGGGCAGACTTAAAAAATGTGTATAATGTTGTTATTAATTTATTTTAACAAAAAGAGATCATACCGTAAGTGTTGCTTTATAATCTTTTGAGTATATTGTGGGCATCTTCCCATGATAATAAATAAAGACCTATATCACCACTTTTAATAGCTGGCTAGTGTTCCATTGTATAGTTAGACGTACTGGGATTTTTTTGTTTTTTTAAGTTTACTAATGTGTACCATATGTATACATGGAAGATACCCAGGGTAATAGGAGTAACTCCTGATTTTTTTTTTTAACCAGTGCATTATTGTATGTATTGGTCCCTCCTCCTCCCATTCCCTTCATCCTTGTACATTTTTGCAAATTTATCTCCTTGAGATATGTTTCTACTGGTGGAATTTCTGGGTTGTGGATAATATATGTACCTTTTATATTCTGAAAGCATGTTATAGGCTTTTTTTTTTAAACCTCATTTGTGCAAATTTTTTCTTTTAGTCGCTTTTGAAATTAATGGCGGGGGGGGGGGATTATTACATTTTTTTTTTGACCTAGGTAAATTTGCTGGGCTGCTGGCATATAGAGAAAACCTTTCTCTACCTCAGGGATTCTATAAAGACATTCATTTAAGATGTTTCCTGATTTTATTTTTTACATTCAAGTCTTTAGTATATTTGTCTCATGTAATCTGAGGTTCCTCTCCAAGTGCGTTATATATATTAAAAACACATGTTTAAAAAGCAATTTTGCAGTTTACCTTGGGGTTAAAGTGAAAATACATGTTTCATCTCATTGCCTTATTTAAAACAGCTATGTGAAGAATTTGATTAGCTTCTTGTATATTTGGCTAATATGTTACACTTGGTTACGGCAGTTTCAAAATGCTTATATACGTGTACTTACCTCATTCCATTTTCACAACTTTCTAATGCACACCATGTAGGTGATCAAAGTGTTCCTAAGAGCTGTTTTCTCAAGCTGGACAGTAAGGATGCATCAGGAATAAGTAGTTGCCTTTTATGAAAACACGGGACAAAGAAAATTTAGCACCTTGTGGCTGTGTTGCATATATTAAACCTAAATGCATTACGTACAATTAGAGTAAAAGGCAGCTCAAAGATCATCTAGTGTTATTTAATTGTAAACAGTGGACCATGTGTTGCAGTTAACATTTTTAAAAATAATGAAATAGAATAGAAAAATTATCAAAGTTTATTCTGCCTGATAAGTTTATTCTAAGGGAAAATGTCATTCTGTGAAACTTTTTGTATTTTGGACATTCAGATACCCTGATGTAAAATGTATTTCTTACTGTGGCTCACAATCAAGAAAAGCTTGAAAGTCACTAATCTAGCCCTGTGCCCTCATTTTCATATGTGAGAAAATTGAACCCACAGATCTGATCTGTCAGAATTCACTTACTCAGCTAGTGATAGAGTCCTTGGCCTCAGACTGTCCAAGGACAGAGCTTTTTTTTTTTTTTTTTTTTAAACATGATGTGATGTCATTTAATGACATCTGCTTGTGGGCTTCTTTGGAGTTCATTATCTTAAGATTATCTGTCAATACATGCTTTATTTTAACATTGACCTAAAACTCAAGTTACTGATTCCAAGCAGGGTCAGGATTCTGGACCAAAACTACTAATATCTACATTTTGTTCATGTGCTTCTCTTTTATTACAGGTCCATGAAGTGCTATTTTTTCAGTCACCTGCTCCCATTCTGGGTCATGCCTCAGTAAATGCTCTGCTTTGGAGATCAGGCTCCATCCCATCTTGGGTGTCTGACTGTAGGGGAGAAGGCAAGTGTGTTTATTTTCCCAGTTTTGTAAGATATTCTTTGTCCTGTGGAGTGACATATTAAAGAAACTTTACAAAACTTTGCACTGTTGGGAAAGTAACAGGACTTGCCTTACTCTGTGTGCAGGCTGTAAATGAAGGGCAGTGGTGGGTGTGGCAGCGGCAGCAGCTGAGGCTAATCGAGCTTTCCCCCGGCAGGAGGCAGCACTTCTGGACCGCTAGTGGAAGGGAGGGAGGGGGCAAGTGTGTGTGATGTTCCAGATCCCTTTGTGATTACTGTAGTATGTGCTTTACTGTGTTAAAGAGCAGCCTCCCCTCACCCCCGGAGTAATTCCACTTCTTTGAAATTGACTTTTGAATTTATATGTTTAGAATTAATTTAGTTGTACTAAAAGAAGTTAAAAAACCCTCCTGTCCTTAGTAACAACTTTACTGTGATTTATCATTGCATTTGCTTAAGGACCGTTTAACGCTTTTATGTTCCAAACACTTATTGAAATATGCCAAGAGTACATGGGCAGCACACATGTATGAGCAGGAAAAAAAAATCACATGTACAATAATTTTAAAAAGTGAAGGTTAGTCTTAGGAGATATCAGTTCCCCTTCCCCTCCCTCTTTCGACTTCCAGCATTTCCATTATGGTTAAGCCTCTACTAACCTAGCATTTTAAAAAAAGGAATTGTGTAATAGGAGAAAAAAAAAATTAACTTTGGAAGATAAATTTATTATATTCTAATTATGCATTGATTACATTGATTTTGAAGTAAAACCTGTCATCTTTAATCATATAGAGTAACCACTGTTAACATTTTCCTATGTATAAAGTTTTTTCAAATGTATAAATAAAATTTGAAAATACACAGTTAGATACCTAGTTTTATCACTTAACGTTTAAGGGGAATGTTTTTTATTCCTCTGCCACTTTCTGTTGAGGTATCCCTGGCCCTCTCCATCACCTCTGTGGGGACTGTCCACACTTCCTGCTAGAACTTACATGTTCTGGTGGCTTTAGTTATTATCTCCATTTGAGACTCCCAAATCTGCATTTCTAGTCCCTAAGGCTTTTTTGCATTCTTATTACCAAATGCCTGTCAGAAATCTTCAGTTGGATGTTTCATGGGCACCTCTTCGTGTAACTCTGTTGCCCTCGGGGCTCCTTAGCATGACGTGCAGACTCTTTGCAGTCTGGTTGGCACACTTCTCTCCTGTCATCTCTGCTCTTCCACATAGTTCTCTCCCACCGCTTTTGGGCCTGTTTCCTAGCTTCTGAGCCTCTCCTTCCTTCAGCTTGGCCTGGCTACTCAGATGTCAGCTGTGATGGCCTGATCTCTGGTAAACATTTTCGAACCATTCTTTGCCTTGATACTGGGTCAAGTGCTCCAGTGTATTCTGTGACACCTTTTTCTAGTATAGTATTTATGACTTCAACAGTATTGTTGTTGCCCGCTTATTAGATATAAGCTTCTTATTCACATCTTACCTGTCTTGAATTCCCTAACACCTAGCCTGTTGCCCGGCACTTAGTGGGAATGTAATAAAAATTGGTTGAAGGAATGAACAGTATTATGAGATGTTCCCAGTCTAATTAAATGTAATTAGTCTTCTGCAACATTGTTTTTAATGTCTTTGATGGTTTTGGTGTATCATAGCATAATGGTTCACCCAGTGTTTGGGCATTTTCCTTTTTTTTTTTTTTTCCTTTTTGCTACAGCACTGATGGTTTTCATAGTTCAGTGTTCAGAAAAAGCTTCCACTTAACTTTCTCAGGGGAGACTCAGCTGAGTTTGACATGCCTGGGTCGTGCATCTGATTAGGATAACAGAACCAGGGTAATTATCCAGGCCTCCTGTGTCTTGCTTTATTGCTCTATTCCGCTTCTTATATGGCTCTTACGAGAACTTCATAAAGATTTTTTTTTTTCTTTTTAAACTTACCTGCTCTCAGATTTAATGGGGGTTTATTTAATAGTGTCATCCTCTCCCTACAGGGTGCTATTTAACTAATAATATTTTTAAAAAGAATTCCCTAACTTAACAACCTCCCCATATCTGTTTAAACTTTGTTACTGAGTCATTGGTGGAGCTGGCTCGCTCTTATGACTTCCTCCTAGTATTTTGCTGATGCCATGGTAAGGAATTGACCCTTGTCCACAGCATGAGGTACTTTTCTTTTGATGGTTTCTGGCCGGTTGGCAGTATCTGGTCCATAAAAAGTGGCCCTTACCCCTACTCCATACTTCTCTAGCCATTCCTTTCCTGGTTCTCTTGTTTCCTAAATGTAGATTTCCCAGGGGCTGTCTTTGGCCTTGTTTTCTCTTCATCTTCTTCATCTCATAAAACAATTGCAAAGATTACTGACAGATTTTACTTCTTGGTTAACGTCTCTCTGAGATTCCAGTTGCTTCTTGCAAATCCCATAAACCTGAGAGTGAGGCTTAGACAACTCCAGTACCTTGTTTATCAGCTGATAAACAGAGCTCTTTCCCCTTCCTCCACTGAAGTTGTGAGTGGCTTCTGTATTTGCAGTTTTTGAAGACTGTCACTACCATTTCTGTCATCTGGGCTCTGAACCTGGCCAAACCATGCCAGTTGTGCTTCCATAACATCTCTTGAATCTCTTGGTGACCCACACCCTCATTACCACTGCTACAGTTAATTCAGGAATTAATTTTCTCTGACCTACTCACCACTCCCCCACCTCACCCCACCCTCCAGTATCTTGTGAAAGCAGGCATTCAGAGGGAGCCCAGGGTGCTTGTTTTTCCTAGCTTCATAATGCTAACCACCTGTTGCACATTGCAGAGCCCTCAACATTCCCACCAACCCTGCCCTACTTCTTCAGGATCTGGTAGTGCCTTTTCTTGTAAATTCTCTGATTAAAAAACTTAAAGCACCAGATGAAGATCTTTTGTAAATTTCTTTCAAAATTGGTCTGAGTTTAAAGAGACCACTGGCTTTCCAACTTTTATCTGCTGCTTATAAAAAGTGTAGTGTTGTTGACTGGGGAAGTTGGGCTCTTCTGGTGCAGCCCCAGGAAGATCCAGGTAATCAGTTGGAATCATTGTGACCTAAACCAGTATAACTTCACTGCTATCAGAGTATTTCTAAGGCTGCAGCTTTGGTCAAGCTACTCCCTGTACCCCAAAGCTGTTGGGATCCCCACTGCTTTCAGAAGGTTTAAATCAGTTCCAGACAGCCTGGTATTCCGGATATATTACATATTGGCTTAGAACTACATTTCCAACCTTATATAATCTGTCATTTTACACCCTGCTCCCCGTATACCACATGTCACAGCCAAATGGGTATGTCTAAGGACCCTTGGTCTAGAATGCCCTACTCATTCCCTCTCCCATGCCCTTCATTCTCTGCATCATAAATTCTCCCCTGCTGCATAGATCTAGTGCCCTCTCTGCCATAAGCCTTCTCAGACTTGCCCAGGTGAAAATAATACATTTATCGTCTATAACACCTAAAAATTTTGTATCCTGGATTAGAGTTGTTTATATACATTGCTCCTACTAGCTGGATGTTCTCACAGAGCAGGAATCGCAGGTGCATTTTATGTCTCTACAACATCTAGCACATAGTAAGCACTTACTATTTTTTTGATGAATAAATTGTCATTTAGTCAGTTTCCACTTGTGATTCACCTGGTCGTTGGGCTAAAGTTGAGAGTATTTTGATTAATTGGTATAGCTCCACACCATGAAAGTCTTGTTTGTGGAGAAACTTGTTCATCATTCCCCTCAGCTCACCATGATTCTGTTCCACTAAATTTCTAATTCATTTAAGTTTCCAGATAGGGCATCGTAGTCAAAGTGAGCCTGAGGGCCTATGTATTTTTGCTTGATAAGTCTTAGAAGTTTACCAGTATACTGAGAAGATGATCAGACTAGGACTCAGAATATAGACCTGAATTAGAATTCCACATCTCCATCTAAGCTTAGGTAAGTCATTAAAAATCTCTTGGTCTTAGTTCCCTCTGTGAGGGAAAAGTTGCACGAGATAGTTTCAGATGTCGCATTGGAATGAAAAACAAGGCCTATATAAATGCTTTTGAACAGGAGGCTGCAAACTTTTTCTTTAAAGGACCAGATAATATTTTAGGCTTTGCCGGGAATACAGTATGTGTTGCAACTACTCAGCTCTGCTGTTAGTAGCTTGAAAGCGGCCATAAACAATATGTAAACTAGTGGCCTAGCTGCGTTTCAGTATTTTATTTACAAAAACAGGCAGCAGCCATGATTTGCTGACCTATGCTTTAGAAGTTAGTTAGTGGTCAGTGTAGGCTAATCCAAGAAACCTGAACGTGTCTTATAATGGAATGTGGACTCTTGGCTTTGTTCTTTTCATATAACAAAAGTAACTTCATTATTTGAGTTTTTATAGTACAGATGTGAATAGTAAGTCCACTGTCATCCTCAGCTTCTTCCCTGGGTAACCACTGTTACCTATCATACTTTTTAAAACATATGTGGTATATCCACTTTGGATAAAGGTCTAACAATTTCCTGTAAAAGTAAATATACACTTCCCCATGATCCCCAGCAGTTGTAGGTGTTTACCCAAGAGAAATGAAAACATATGTCCACAAAAATACACAAAATATTCATAGTAGCTCCAAACTGGAAAGAGCCCAGGTGTCCGGCAGTAGAATGGATAAACAAACCAATGTCCACACAGTGGAATACTACTCAGCAGTAAAAAGGAGCAAACTACAGATAACACAAAACATGGGTGAATCCCACAATTAGGCTGAGCAGAAAAGAAGCTTTACCAAAGAGAATATACTACTGTATAATTTCATTTCTTTTAAATTCTAAATCAAGCAATACTTAACTATGCTGGGGAAAAGCCCACGATGGTGTTTGCCTCTAGGATGGTGGTCATGGGGATTGACTGGGAAGGGGCATGAGAACTTTTTAGGGTGATGGCAGCGTTCTGTATCTTGATAGCTGTTTGAATCATAGAGGTGAATGGATTTCTCAACAACCATGTCATGGTACCTTGGAGATTTGTATATTTCACTGAATGTAATTTTCCCTCAATTTTAGTTAATATGCATGTTGAAGTGTTTAGGGGTTAAGTGTACTGACATTGCAACTTGAAATTCTTAAAAAAAAATAGGTGGTGAATAGATGAGATAAATATAGTAGACTTTACTAGGTAGAATCTAGGTGGGGTTTATGCGTGTTCACTCACATTTCTTTTAACTTTTCTGTGTATTTGTAAATATTCCTAATTGGATGTTGGAGAAAAAAGAATACATGAATATATTCATGTTTCTCTTTAGTGCCTTCTACCAATCGCAGTCTTTCGCACAGATAATGATTGCTTATCAGTTTTCCTACCAGTCCTTTTTCAACACACTTATATATGTGTATATGTATATATATGTGTGTGTGTGTGTATGTATATGAGTATATATGGACTATGTAGGAATAATTAATTTTCTACTTTTACATGAGTAATAGGAAGAATGTATGTTCTAGAACTTCCTTTTTTTCACTTAATATGTCTTGACTGTTTCCATGTCTCTATCCCTCTCTCTCCCCCACCCCTATTTATTTATCTCATTCCTTTGAGTCATTGCATAATATTCCATAGTGTAGGGATATATATATCCAAGATATATATATATATATTTCTTTGTGATGAATATTTAGATTGTTTCCAATTTTTCTCTTGCACATTGTGCAGTGCATGTGTGCAACTATTTATCCAGGGTAGACACTGAGAAATGGAATCACTGGTTTATAGTATATGTTTATTTTTATATTAATTTATTGTCCTCCAGTAAAGCTGTACCAATGTATACTCCCACCAGCAGGGATCAAATTACCTGTTTCCCTTCAACTTTCTGAGCATTGGTTATTATCACTCTTTAAAAATTTTTGCCAGTTTGATGGGACGCTGGTGTCTTGGTTGGTTTAATTCGCAGTATCTCTGATAACTGCAACTTATGTTTGCTCAGTTTTCATTTCTTTACAGTTACCTCATCTTTTTGCTGTCTTTTGTCTCTTAATTATTTTATTTTAAAAATTGTACTTGTTTAAATAAATATTATCACAAATTTAACAGTCTTTTATAGGCTGTTCCTGATCACTTATCCCAAAATATATTGAATAATTCATCATTTTCTCACTGATTTGAAATGCCAGCTTTGTTACATGGATATTATATGGATCCTTTCTTGATTATTGTTGTGTTTTGTTATTAATCTGTATCTCTGTTCCTGTGTCATTATCACTCTATAGCATGTAAGCTCTATGTAAGCATTTAAAATAAAATAAATTTGTGAAATTTGTGCGAGTACTGTCTGTTTAGTTTTGGTATCTGGAGAGTGCTAGCCTTATAAAGATTTAGGTAACTTACGGAGCATACAAAAAGGATAGCTTGTGTGTAGAGAAAGATCTACTTATTGAAAATTGGGAGAACTAACTAAAGCCATTTGGACATAGTGTCTCTTTTAGGGATAGAGCTCTGTGTATTTCTTGTAAGAACTTCTGATTTGAATGTGTTTATTTTCTTTAAAAATCATATATTTCATCTATTTTCGAGCTTACTAGTTGGAAAGTGGTTTTATTGATAAAATTAATGATTTATTTTTGCATTTGTTTCCATTAACTTGTGCTTGTATCTTAAGTCTCCTACTTTCCTTGAATTTATTTTAGTCTTGAATTTAAAACCTGGCTTTTTTGGTTTGTCTTGTTTTTTAGTAAATGCATATAAGGCTATGGATTTTCCTTTGTGTTCTGCTATGTGATTGTTTTGAATTTTGAATATTTTGGGTTTTGTTGTCTTTTTAATCCAAAGGTTATTTAGCAGTCCATTTTCTAAATTTTTGTTATACTTCTCTAACATACTTTGATTGTGAAAAATGTGGCCTTGATTTTTTTTATTTTGTTTTGGTTTGGTTTTTTGAAATTTAAGTCATGGTCAGTTTCGAGGCAATGTTCCAGGTTTATAAAGAGTATATTTTCTGGTGACTACAAAGTTTTACATATATTAAATAACTATTAGTTGTGTTTTTAAAATATTATCCTTTTTGTTATTGTTTACCTGATCTGTGGAATTCTGGAAGAGGTATGTTAAAATCTCTACAGATGATTGTGATAAATTTTGCTTTACATATCTTAAGCCACTTAGCATCACAAATGTTCATGGCTTTTATGCTGTATCTTCTTGATGTGTTTTGTTTACTTTTTATTAATAGAGATTATCTTTGCTTTGTTAATGCCTTTTGACTTGAATTCTAAATAGTTTGCTTACAGTAATAATGCCACATCTACATTTCTTTTTGTGAGCCAAGGTCTACTTTATTTTCAACCAGTATGTGTTATAATTTTAGGTTTTTGTCTATAAATAGCATTTATTTATAGTGCTATAAGGTTTTCTTTAACCCACTTTGAGAATGTCTTTTATTAGACTACTATTAAATTATTCCTACCTTAATATTTTTGGGATTTTAACTTGTTATTAAATTAAAATCAAATTTTAACTATGTAAAATACAGACTAATGTAGTGGCAAAAGTAGATCATTGGCTGGCTGAAGGATATACGGATTGCAAACGGGCACAAGGAACCTTTCAGAGGTGATAGAAGTGTTCTGTATCATTAGTGTAGTGGTGGTTTCACAATACATGCAGCTGTCTACTCATTGGGATTGTGCACTTGGAATCAATGAAAATTATTGTGTGTAAGTTATTCCTCAGACCTGATAAGGAAAAGAAATTAAAATCAACACTTACTTAGATGTTACCAGCAAGTCTTACTGGTTTCTTTGCTCACCGTTGCTTTATATATTTTTCTTCTTTGTCTTAAATTTTTAAAGAAAACTTTAAAAAATGAAAAATGTACAATTATATTAGCTTTTTCTAGAATTTAGTCTGTGAACTTTGTCCTTTTTTTTCAGGTTAGATAATATATAAGTTTTTCTTCCAAAAAGAAGGAAATGAAGACAGTGTAGCTAAAACTTAAAGCCTCCTCAGTTTGGAATATACTGTTTTATTTTTGGCTGATGAGATATCTGTCAGTCATATTTCTCTGCTCTAGGTAAAACCCGTTTTATCTTTTTAGAAGCTTTAAGAAATTTTCACTTTATTTTTAGTATTCTGAAATTTTACCTATTTCTGTCTAGGTATAGGGTGTTTTCTAGTATTTTTCAATTTTTTCCAGTCTAGACACAAAATGTGTTATTTCTTTGGGCATTCCTCCCCATCCCCTTTTCTGGTGGAATTCTTGTTAGCTTTGTTGATATTCTGGTTCTGTCTCCCGTGTCTCAACAATCTCCATACTCTCTCTCTCTTTTTGCCCAGTATTGTAAAACACCTTGGTTTGATCTTTTAGCTCACTGAATTTTTCTTTGGCTTGGCTAGTTCTCTAGGTTAGGCCTTCTTCCAAATTTTTGTTTTTTAAATAGCTTTATTGAGGTATAATTGTGACATATGGTAAACTGCATGTATTTAAAATTAAAATGTATAACTTGAGTTTTGGTGTATATTCACCTATATGCATATACACATATTGTACCCATGGAACTATCACTCTAATCAAGATAATGAAAATATTCATCACTCCCCAGATCTCCTCTTTCTCATTTGTAATTCTTTTCTTTCCCTACCTCCCCAGTATCCAGGCAAAAATAGATCTGCTTTTTGACAGTTTAGATTAGTTTGTATTTTCTGAAACTTTAAATGCATGGAATCATGTAGCGTGTTCTCTTTGGGGTCAGGAGTGCTGAGTTCTTTCATTCAGCACAGTTATTTTGAGAAGTAGTTCATGAATAGTATACCATTGTATTATATGCCAGAATTTATTTATTAATTCATCTGTAGATGTGCTTTTGGGTTGTTTGGAGTTTTTAATGATTACAAATAAAGCATTTACGAATATTCATATACTTTTTCTTCTGCGAACGTGTGCTTTCGTTTTTCTTGGTTAAATATCTAGGAATGGATTGGCTGGATCCTATCATAGGTATATGCTACTAACTTTTCAAAAAATTGTTTTCCAAAATCGGTTTTTGTTTTGGCACATTCCCACCAGCAGTGTATTAGAGTGTCAGTTGCTCCGCTTCTAGCTCATCACTTGGTATGGTCAGTCTTTAGAATTTCTAGCATTCTGGTGAGCATGTAGTGGTTTTGATTTGCCCGTCCTGGATAACTAGTGATGTTGAATATGTTTTCATGAGCTGTATTGTTTTGCAATTCTCATTACATCTTTGATGAAGTTTCTGTTCAAAACTTTTGTCCATGTTTTAGAAATTTGTTTTGTTGTAAGAGTTCTTTATATATTCTAGATGCAAATAAGTACTTTATTGGTTTCATATTATGCAAAATATTTTTCCCAGTCTTTGGTTTGCTTTTTTGTTAGGTGTCTGCATTTTTTTTATTATTATTATTTGACTCTTCTCCAGTTCAGCTTATCTACTAAGTTTTAAAATTTTAACAATCAGAATATGAAATCACATTTTGAAAAATTATTCTCTTACCTTATACTCTGTATTTTAATTATACTCATGCTTCCCCCCCTTGTTCTGTACCCTGTTATAACCCAGTTTTTTCAGGCATTACTTTCTTTGTTGCGTTTGATACTTTATTGGATTAGTTTTTCTTCTCAATATTTTGTAATTATTGGTTCTCTGCACCTCCTCTTTGTATTTAGACTTCCCTGTCATAGCATTTAGGGACGAGGCGTAGGTATCCAAGAGCTGGTCAGGTATGGAGATTCTCTCCACTCCTTTAGATTTTTACCAACCCATCCAAGACCTTGCCCAGTTTTTATCCCAAGCCCCAGTGTTCCCTTCTTCATAGCATGTACAAAAATTAACACACAGTGGATCAAAGACCGAGACTTAAAGAGCTAAAACTAAAAATTCTTAGAAGAAAATATAATTGCAAGTCTTCATGACTTTGGATTAGGTAATGGTGTTTTAGATATGATACCAAAAGTCAAGCAACCAAGGAGAACAATAGGTAAATTGGACTTCCTTGAGATTAAGAACTTTTCTGCTTTAAAGGACACTGTCGGCGCCCGGCGGGGCATGGCGTCCGAGCAAGGCGGGCGTCGGCTGGTGGCCAGTGCTGGGTCCCGGGCTGGGGCCGAGAGCCGGGGCAGGCGGGGCCGCTTTCTGCCTCTCGCTGGCCGCGCCGGCGGCAGGCGCCGGCGAGGCCTGTGGGGAGTGGCGGCGCAGCCGGGCAGGTGGGACCGTCGCCCAGGCCCTGGCCCGCGCTTGGGGAGCTGGTGCAGTGGCTGGGCTTCGCTCCCTTCGAGGTCTTCGTGCACCTGTTGGCCCTGTCGGTGTTCTCCGTGCTGCTGGCCCTGCGTGTGGACGGCCTGGCTCCCGGCCTCTCCTGGTGGAACGTGTTCGTGCCCTTCTTCGCCGCTGACCGGCTCAGCACCTGCTTCACCACTGTCGTCCCCGTGCGCCTCTTCCCAGGACGGAGAGAAGCGGCTGGCCGTGCTCTGCCTTTTCTGGGTCCTCACGGTTCTTCGCCTGAAGTTCGTCTTGGAGATGTTGTGCCAGAAGCTGGTGGAGCAGACTCGGAGCTCCGGTTCGGCCTGATCACGTCTCCAGTCTTCATTCTCCTGCAGCTGCGCATGATCCCTGCCTGCCGGGTCAACTAGCCTCGCAGGAGATAAGCTAGAAGGCGGGACCCCACGCTGAGGTCCCACTTCCGCTGCACCAGAGAAGTCTTGGGCTGAAAGCCACCTTGTGCCCTGCTGAGTGCCCAGCTTTCTCTCTATCAGTCATGTTTGAAATTGTTCCCTCAGCAGGGCTGAAAAGAGCAGCCTTGATTCTTAAAACGTATTCCCTCTTATGCTTTGAATAGCTAATCTTGAATTGAGGTCCTGAGAAGGCCAGACAGTCCTGAACTCCTCTGACAGTTGGAAACTGCATATAAGTAAAATGTCCTGATGGGCTCTGAGTATTTTCATGGATCCTGGAAAAGTACCCACTGTGCAAAGGCTGCAAAGCTGGACTCGGGATTTCCCCTGGCCAGCAGTGCTGACCTGAGAGCTTGCTGCCCCATCCCCCCAGACAAGACTTCCTTAGATGCTTGAGCTCTAAAAAGTGTGAACCAGATTGTGTCTCCTCCCCAGTGGCACTGGGGAGGATGGCTCTTTCTTCATTCCAGCCCAGGCAGACCAGGAGTATGTTGAATAAGCATGATTAGGACCCTATCTGGGTATCTGTCGCCTGAGAAAAGAACTTGCTTTCAAGGCACTGCTTGGTTTCCTATCCCAGCAGACTGCAGTGTCACGACTTTTCCACCACCTCATGCCCAGCACTGTTAGCGCACCTGAGACCTTAGGCCACTCTAAGGGACTAGGGAGAGGAACAGGTGCTCTGATGCACATAGCCATTGAGACCTACACATGGGAAGTTTGCAGATGGTCTCAGCCCATGCCTGTCGGCCTAAGGGCTTTGGTTTGATGCCAGTCGGGTGCCAAATGAGAACATTTGCTGAGATTAAAATAGGAATTTTTACTGAAAAAATAATAATAAAGGACACTGTCATGAAAGTGAAAAGACAACCCACAGAATGGGAGAAAATAATTGTACATCATGTATCTGACGAGAGGCTCGTGTCTATAATATATAAAGAACTCTTAGAACTCAATAAAAAGACAACCCAATATAAAAATGGGCCAAGGATCTGAATAGACAGTTCTCTAAAGAAGATACAAATGACCAATAAGCTCATGAAAAAATGCTCAACATCATTAGTCATTAGGGAAATGCAAATTAAACCCACTAGGAAGTATTAATGAGAATGTGGAGAAATTGGAATCCTGCTGGTGGGAATGTAGAATGTTATAGATGCTTTGGAAAACAGTTTGGTACTTAACTCAAAATACTAAACAGAGTTACCACATGACCAAGCAGTTCCACTCATAGGTGAATGAAATGTGAATTATACCTCAATAAATAACTCCTTATAAAAATTTGAATATACAAAGGACTTTAAATTTGTACTTGTCCATATAATTGATTTTTTTAAAATTATACCTGCCTCTGCTTTAAGTTTTTTAAAACTATAAACAGGTGGTTAATTTATTTACCAAGGGGAAGTTGTTTCTCATCAGAATTCTCTGAGGATAAGGCATAGTCTTTCTATTGTCTAGGTACCCTCAGGTAACTAGGAAGTTTGCAGAAGTGTGTTGAACAGGTGTGGATGTCCAGGCCTTGATGAAGCTAATGACTTACCTGTTCCCTGCTTACATTAACTAGCGCTGTGGCAGACATGGCACACTGAACAGGTCCCATTTGCACTACCTATTACTCAGCTAGGGTAGCTCAATTCGTTTCATCCCTGTCATTGTCAGGAATGCATCTGAGTAAATAACTGCAAGATACCGATATATAAGAACAGCAATTTACAACTTCTGTTTTTATTTTCAGGTATTTTTTTTCTTAGTGTAGGAGAAAGGCGGTTAAGTTAATAAAGTACTGCCATCCTTGTGAGTGGTCTTTCATATGTGGTTTTTATAAGTGAGATTAATTTTAGTTTTTAAATGTTACGTTTGTTCTTGGCGAGAGGATCTTATCAAGCAGGGGAAATTGGCTTCAGTGCTGAAAATCACTTATCGGTACACTCCCTACATTCAAAATTGACTTAATGGACACTAGTACATGGCATCAGGTTTGGGACATGGCTGTTAATCTGTGCATCTATTTTATGAACCTAGCTTTTTTTTTTTGAGATTTTTCTGATGTGGACCATTTTTAAAGCCTTTGTTGAATTTGCTGCAATATTGCTTCTGTTTTATGTTGTGGTTTTTGTTTTTGTTTTTGTTTTGGCCCCGAGACATGTGGGATCTTAGCTCCCTGACCAGGGATGGAACCCGCATCCCCTGCATTGGAAGGTGGAGTCTTAACCGCTGGACTGCCAGGGAAGTCCCAATCCAACTCTTTATAGGAAGTTTTTACACTTTTGTTCGTGTTTGCTATATGTTCATTTGCTTTGTAACCGTTTTGATAAATCCGCTTTATATTATTTTTCCTGAAAATTTAAAATCAAATTTGAAAATGGTAAGCATATTTTTAGATGACTTTGAAACACCGCTAAATAATTAAACTCTTGGCATTTCTGTTTTAAACTTCTCCAGTTTAATATCTACTGCGTCAGTTGACAAACTACTGTGGCCTCCATCTGCCTGCTCTGTAAGTGAGGCTTTATTGGGTGGAACACATCCCCGACTCATTATCACATTTATATATTTGTACCCTGGTCTGCTGCGTGGAGGATTTTATCCATTAGTTCCTACAAATACCCAGATCTGAAAGAATGGTTTTTCTCCTGTATCTCGTTAAACCATCCTTTGGGCTTTGCACGTATTTCATCTACCTCTGTAGTAAACTGATCACTTCTTTGAGATTGGTCTTCCTTTGTATTTCTGCAACAGGATCGCTCTGTGTGATAGGGAAGTGACGCTGTCTGGAGGTGACATCCTGTGCTCCTTTCTTCCTTCTGTCCTTTCGCTCCCTATTTTGGCCTCCTGGTAATTGGGGCAGGGGGAGGACGGGGAATGCTGGTCTAAATTAAAATGAAATTGCTTTAACTGTTTCCCCTTTGCTTAAAAAAAGGGGAGGCAGTTTCCTGGCCCGCAGGTAGCAAATGAAAGTTATCTAGCTTTTGCCACAATCTGTTTCGGGGTCACAGGGTCTTTTGAGCATCACAAGAACGTTGTAGAGCCACTCCGCAGAAGAAAAATGGGTATGTTCAGAAATGTATTATTCCAGAAGTCATAGAAGCTCTGAAGTTAATCCTTCTGGGGATGAGTGAGGGTGAAGGGTCCATAGAGTCCAGGTTAGGAACCCCTGCTCTAGCCCTTCTGCTAGGACAAATACTAATAAGCAGGTTTTGTGTTAAGACTGGAAAATAAAGCTGATGTTAATTCAACTTTGGGGAATTAAGTGTTCTTTACTATTGCTGTAACTGGGGATTTATTGAATATTCTTTGATCAGGTTTTTTTTTTTTTGGCTGTGCTGCGCGGCCTGTGGGATCTTAGTTCCCCGACCAGGGATCCAACCCGTGCCCTCTGCATTGGAAGCGCGGAGTCTTAACCACTGGACTGCCAGGGAAGTCCCCTTTGATCACTTTTTAAATGTTCAAATATAAATGTGTGACGTTAACAATATATTCTAGTATATAATCTTGATGGTGACCACTTATGATGTTAGATCTTTGAATATAGACATTTGAGAAAAATAATTCTAGATGTTCACAAAATAAATCACTGGCTTAGGATAGATCTTAGTGTTTCCAGATTGTGAAGAAAAAAAGGTTAAGCCCTTGGTGTTGAAACTTGCGTCTGCCAGCTCTTGCTGCGTGCTTAGCAGTGGAGTCGTCAAGTCCCACTGGTTGGGATGCTCCTCTCTTCACTTTTGCATGGCGCTTCCACTCAACCAGTTTTTCCTAAACTTTATTCATTGATACCACCTTCATGATTTACCTTCTCTGCATGTTTCCTGGCTATTCTCTAAATCAACTCACTTTTTAAAGCCCAAATTTATGCTAATAATTACTGTGAAATACAGGGTTGATGTGGTAATTCTTTTTTTTGGCCGCCTGTGCGGCATGCAGAACTTCCCCTAGGATTGAACCCATGGCTCCTGTAGTGGAAGCACAGAGTCTTAACCACTGGACCACTGGGGAAGTCCTATGTGTTCATTTTTTTGTTTGTCACATATACATACTGGGGGTTTTGTCCAACCTAAAATCATCTTTTTTCTTTCTAGAGAGCATTAAATCCATTTGGGGAAATACTCCCTTATGTGCTGGAATTTTAAAGCTCTGATCTTGAATCAGTATGATCTGTGGAAGCTACTTGTACTTGGAAGTATCAGAGGAGAGGAGGGGGTCACAGGATGTGGGTGGGTGCTGCCTGCTGAAATACCCCTTGCTTGGGCGAATTCATATCGTTCTGAATATGAAGATACTTGGCTGTGTGCATGGCAGAGCTTGGAGTTGTAGCCTTGCAATGATGGGTCTGTTTTTTTACCCTGGCCACATCTCTCTCTCTCTCTCTCTCTCACACACACACACACACACACACACACACACACACACACACACACACACACACACAATGTGTATATCTTCAACTTTATGGGTTTTATTTTCTTTTGCAGGTTTGATCTTGCTCTTCTACCTAGTCTTTTATGGGTTCCTGGCAGCACTCTTTTCATTCACGATGTGGGCTATGCTTCAGACTCTGAACGATGAGGTTCCAAAATATCGTGACCAGATTCCTAGTCCAGGTAATTAATTATGTTGTGATTAGCATGGCTTCTAACAAAATTGGGTTATACTTTATCTTCTCCGTAAGTCTGTATTATATAGCCGGTAGAAGATGTTAAACTTCAGGGTTAGATAATGTGAAAGTTTTGATTTTGTTTGTTGTTTAATATTTACATAGTGATATAAAGACCTTTAATATTTACATAGTGATATAAAGACCTTTAATATTTACATACTGATATAAAAACCTTTAATATTTACACAGTGATACAAAAACCTGGCTGATAAATCTTGAGTCTTTTGCCAAGAGTAAGCGGAAGTGAATATTGAGAGTTAAAGTGAAGCCAGATTGATGAATATAGTTATAGTTATGAATGGTGTTTATGAATATTGTGTAGTAGTTTCACTTTGCTCTGAGTAATTTACTTATAAAGTATATGTTTCAGCTCTGGTGTGGGTTAGAGCATTGGTCTTATAAAATATATGCTTCATGTTTTTAATTGCTTAGTATGGAAATGGTAAGAAGTCAATAGAGAATAAAATGGGTATACTCTTAATATGTTGAATTATTCTCTATTGATTGTCTTAGGGAAAAAAATTTCCTCTAGGATACTGGAGAATGTACTTTCGTACGGAAGAAAATCTTAACTGGAGCACTTGTTTAAGTCACATTTTCTCCCTCCTGATTTTATTCTTTTCAAACAGTTGGTCTTTGAATGCTAGCTCCGCTTTCGTTGGTGCACACGGCCCTTGTCCTCAAGGTGCTGGCAATTTTTATAGAAGTAAATAACAATAATGTGCAGAACTCCAGTGTATCTAATTCCCAGAAATATGAACAACTTCCAGAGATGGTAGCAAAGGGACGGCTCTCCATGGAGGAGCGTGATTTGGGCAGCAGGCAGAGTGGGCACGCAGGCCAGGGAAGGTGGGAGTCTGCAGCAGGAGGTTTCTGTCTGCAGCAGTGGTTCTCTTCCAGCCGTGATTTGCCCCCCAAGGCCATTCAGCAGTGTCTGGAGACATTTTTGGTTGTCACAACTGCAGACGTGCTGCTGTGAGTAGAGGACAGGGGTGCTGCTAAACATCTCTACGGTGCATGGGACAACCTCCCACAACAAAGACTCATCCAGTCCAGAATGTCGTTAGGGCCACGGCTGAGGAACCCTAGCCTAGATCCTTGCCCACTGCATGGACTTCTCAGCTATATCAGCAGCGAGATTGAACCAGTTTCCCCAACCAGTTTTCTTAGAAAATTTGTTCTAATGGCTTTTCCTTTGTTTGCAGCTAATATTTATCTAAATATCATGAATAACTCTTTTGGTCTGTTTGACCATGTATCTGAGACCAGCGCCATGCTAATTTTTTCCTCATCTCTCATTGTAGCCCTGTTTTCTTTCTACCTAGATGAATTCTAAGATAATTATTTCTCTTGCTGCCTTGAGTTATGTGACTGTTACTATTGAACATAAGCTGATCTATTTCAGAAATATTAAACCGTTTATAATTGCATGAATAATATAAGCAGTAAAATGTGTTCAATATACTTTTGTAAGTATATAGTTTTAAACTGAGTTCCTTAAAATCATTCACCAAGTGTATTATAGTACTTAAAAACTAAATATTAGTTCAAATAAACAAATATATATGCACACTTATTCATATTATATATCAATATAATATTAGATGAATGTATATTAGTTTGTTAAATATGATTTTCTCTTCATAAAGGAATTATGGGTAATTAAATTTTATTTCTACTTGTATTTTCTAAGGTTTTTTTTGTTTTTTTTTTTTTTTAACAATGACCTTATTAAGTTTATTTTTAAATGGCATCATTTCAATAATGTATTTGCACCTGGTAAAATAAATGCTAGTTTGAAATTGGTATGTGTATTAACATATACATGCATATAACATAAACACGTACCATCCATGCACACCCCTATAGATGCACACACATGCATACACACATATTCATGCTCCGATGGTTTAAATTGTAAAGATGTAAGAGTTACTGTAGTTTTCACATTCTATTGATGTTCATGGTTTGGGGTAAGCTAAGACTTTATTTGGAGGACGTAGGTGTACTGCGTCAAAAATGCAGCCGTACGGCACACTCCTGCTGTGTTTTTTTTTTACTTAAGAGTTTCAAACAGGCTGTTAAATGAACTAAGGCTCCAGGAGCATTGCTCAGCAAGATCTAAGAAGTAACTTGTATCAGAAATTCAGTTTTAGACATTCTGGTCTGCAGAGTTTTTGTAAATTGAGTCATTTAAAACTTCCCATAGAAATAAGTCATGTTAAAGGAATGTAATCTTTTTTTTTTATAAAGCATAGACATTTTCATATTTTTCTTTAAAATTTCTTTCAAACTGGATGTTTTATTAAAAGTT
The DNA here is from genome assembly GCF_028023285.1 of Balaenoptera ricei. Lineage (NCBI taxonomy): Eukaryota > Metazoa > Chordata > Mammalia > Artiodactyla > Balaenopteridae > Balaenoptera > Balaenoptera ricei. The sequence continues at coordinate 15,756,245 of NC_082642.1, read as the reverse complement.
GGGTTTTTCTTAAAGTTGGGTGTTTTTATACAGTTATGTATAAGCTGCCTTGATTCTGTTACTTTTTCACTTACAGTATATTATGTCTTGTTCCTCCTGTAAAACCTTAAAAATGAAAACATACAATTTCAGACATACACAGATGGTCATTTCATATACTGGATGGTCAGGCTTTATTTCTACATTGAACATTTTTATTAAAAAATCAGAAGGTTACTATTGATTTTGTAGTTGGTGGAGGGGTAAGGAAAAATAGGCATATGAGATCATCCAAATCCAAGTGATCTGGTATGTTGAGGTAGTAGGTGAATGGGGAATCTAATTGGGGCTCTTTTGTGCTGTATATGGAATGAGATTTGCTCTGCCATTTGGGAACATTGAGTGTTTCATCATAGTTGAGTAGCATCGGATCTATTGTAGTTTAACTCAAGAACCATGCAGATCAACAAAGGCAAGTATTTAGGATTTGAAAGAAACTGGGTTTGATCTAAAACGAATTAGATGTTTATGAGCAGCAATTTTTTTGTTTGTTTGTTTGCTGCATTGGGTCTTCATTGCTGCGCACGGGCTTTCTCTAGTTGCAGTGAGCAGGGGCTGCTCTTCATTGTGGTGCGCGGGCTTCTCATTACGTTGGCTTCTCGTCGTGGAGCACGGGCTCTAGGTGCGCGGGCTCAGTAGTTGCAGCACGTGGGCTTCAGCAGTTGCAGTACATGGAGAGCAGCAAAAGCAATTTTAATGAAAACTAAAACAACCTTATTATTTATTTTCAGATTCAATGCAAGGCTTATCTATAATAACTTTGATATATGGGGAATGTTTAGAAACTAGTGAGAATTTTAGGATTTTTTTGTTTAAGTCTTTGTGCAAGGCTGAATGTAGATCTAATGCTTTTAAATTAAACAAAATTTTTTTATGAAGTAGAGTTGATTTACAGTGCTGTGCTAACCTCTGCTGTACAGCACAGTGACTCATTTATACACGTACAGACACACTTTTGATCTAATGCTTTTAAATCAAGGAAAGCTTAAAGTTGGACGCCTGATTGTTACAGATACATAGGCTTACATTTTCTGTTAATAAACTCATGTAAACATATTCTATATACATGGGTGTTGATTGCTAATATGAAATTGTTGGTGGTTATATGTCAATTCAGTATGAGAAAACCACATTTTAGTTAATCGAGCAGTGTTCATTATTGAAGGAAGAATATTTAACTGTAGAGTTAAAATTGTATAGGCCTCTTTCATTGATAAGGTAAGCTTTCTTTACGAATGTTTTCATACAGTTGTAATTTGAATGACAAAAGTGCTTAGACTTTGATTTGCTAAAATTTTCTCCGTATATTAATGGCAAATTGGCAAAACCTAAAAATATTTAATAGAAAATGAATGTAGAAAGTACAAAGTAAAACTTGCATCTTTTAAATTAAGGAACAGAGCAATTCTAACTAAGATTTAGAGGAGGTTTCTAATTGGTAATGTCCGACGTGATTTTGAAGACGTGGAACTTTTTCATTTTAGATGTCTCTTCATAGTCAGATAGAAGTGGGAGGTTCTTGATAATTTCAACCTACCCGTGAACACAATTTCCACATAGTTTACTGAGATCTTCCTTTTTAGAGATAAGAGGAAGGAGAAGGAAGGAGAGAAGGGAATTTGCTGTAATTAATTTCCCCCCTTTTCTTTTATCTCTATAGGGCTTATGGTTTTTCCAAAACCGGTGACGGCATTGGATTTTTCATTCAGCGTGTCTAATCCAGAGTCCTATAGAGGGTACATTAATGACCTTAAGAAATTTCTAAAGTGTAAGTATGTTTTTTTTAGAGTAAGTTAAAGATTTTAGTTATTGCAGAAACTAGGACCAAATTATGATGACTTTTAGAAACATTATTATTAGAGTTTGTCTTGCCTTTTTCTTTCTTTCTGTGAAACACAGTCAATTGAGAGTACTTAGCAAGTAGAATTTACGATTATTCATGATGAATTTATGATTAGTCCGTATTCTGACTTACGGAAAGCATAGGGGCCTAACCCTAATGGGCAGTTGATTTGATTTTTTTTTATCTACCCTTTAATAAGTACATGAGTAAGTTCATTGAAGCATAACATTTATATCTGCACAAAATAAATAGCATGTGACTAATGGAGCAAAACTGTATTATAAAATGATGCCCGTAAGGATCTGGATCTTTGGATCCAGTGTAGTGCTTGCGGCGTGGGGACGAGGAATGGTGTTCGTCATTAAAAGAAAAAAAAGTTTGTGTATCGGTTGTGAGTTTTTCAGAGCTACTGGTTTGCAGTGCTTTCTAATAGCCGTCCTGGCCCAGTTTTCTCTTCCGTTTTGTCTGCCCTGACTCCGTGTTATTAACAGTCACACGAATAGCCATCAAGCGCCATGGCCTCTGGGTTCGCGGTTGCCGCAGCTCTTCCTCAGCCACGCTCTCCTGCAGTTGCTTCTTAGCATGTGCAGGACTCCATTGCCAAGGTCGCTGATGGGGCTCCTACACAACCTTCTCGTTTGCTTAACTTGCCCTCGCTCTTTGTCTCCCTCACTGGGACTTCCAGTTCACTGACCCTTTTATTTTATCCCAGCCTCTCCCCGCTCAGCTTCCCTTCTGGTCAAGCTTGTCAATTCCATAGTCTTTCATTTCATTTTTACTCAAGCCAGTACTCTAAAATCCCTCGCCTCTTAGTCTGTTTGTCATAAAACTTGCAAGTAGATGAAGCCGTGTAATGCCCCTAGATGAAGCCGTGTAATTCCCGGATGGAGCTCTTCCTTTGAGCCTGCCCCCTGTAGACTAATTAGCACTGTGAATACTTGATCACCTCCCTCAAACGGATCCCGTCTACTGCCTGGCAATCCTGCTGAATTTCCCTGGGTAATTCTCTGAAGGGATTATTTCCAGCCTCTCCTCAAAACTCTAGCTCCTTACCTTTTCCCCTATAACTCACTTTCTTCATATAACCTGGTTTCCTACTTCGAGAGAAACTAGAAGTACTCAGGTGGAAACTCCCCCAGTTTCCTCGTTACCAGTAAAACCAGCCTTCAGTTGCAGCCTTTTTGTCTGTGATTTTCCTCCTGCTCTGACAAGGGGGGCTGCCCTTCCTCTTATCTAAGTCCACCTGTCCCGGTCACGTTTTGCATCTCATCCCCTCTCACTGCCTCAAGCATTATGCTAATTACTAATCCTTCTCATATATGTTTAGCCTCTCTGTTGGATCCTTTCTGTCAACATGTAGAAATCCTCAACTCCCTCCTATCTTAAATCAAAAACCTTTCGATCCTGCGTCTTCTACTACCTACCTTCCTAAATCTCTTTCCCTTGAAAGTTGAATATATATTTATTATTTAAATAGAGATGTTTTTGTGAGAGTATAATCCATGGTTTGAAAACCAAATAGTAAAGAAAGGCTTATAAGTAGAACAGTAGTTCCCTGCCATACTCTGTTCTAGCTGCAGTCCTGTTCCTTTATTCAACAAATACTTCTTTTTGAGGGTCTTTTTTGTGTCAAGCACTCTTCTAATTTCCATCAGTGAACAAACAGAAAGTTTCTGTGTTTGTGGAGTTTTTATAATCTAGTGGTGTGTTAGAAGGTAATAAGTGCTGTGGAGGGAAATAAGGCAGAGAAGGGAAATAGGGAGAGTTGAGAGGGCTGCAATTTTAAGCAGAGTGGTCTGGGAAGACCTCATTGAAAGGGAATGTTTGAGGAAAGATCTAAGGATGAGGGAAGTAGCCATGGAACTACCCAGCAGTAGGTGCAAAGGCCCTGAGGCTCACAATGTCCAGTGTGTTCAGGGTTCATCAAGGAAGTCAGAGGGGTTGGATGGAGTAAGTGGGGAGAGAGTAGTAGGAGATTGAGGTCAGGGAGTTAAAGGAGGACCAGATTGTGTAGGCCTTAGAGGCTGTTGTTCAGTTCTTTGACTTTCACAGTGACCAAGATGGAGGTTCTTAAGCAGAGAATTAACATCATCTCACTCAGATTTTTAAAGGATCACTCAGGCTGTTTTTTGAGACTAGACTGTAGAGGGGAATCAGGGAAGCTGGTTCGGAGGCCATTGCAGTCACCTAGATGAGTGGAGATAGTGGCTTGGCAAGGTCGGGAGCACTGAGGCTGTGAGAAATCGTCTGATTCTGGATACACTTCCAACAGGAAATAACTTCATGCTTTTGAACTTTTTCTTACGGGATTTTTCTTCTGTATCTTTAAATACAATCTGTTGGCTCTTGATTTATCACTTTTATACATTGTCTTTACTTCCTGCCATATTAGATGAGGATTTAGCTCACATGCCTCAGACCTTCCCCTAATCTCAATTCAAAAGTAATTGAATTACTATTTTATTTTCATTATTGGTTGCCTTCTTATACTTGTCTTTACGTCATATTCTACCATCTGTAGAGACTCTCGTCTAACTCCCTTATTTGTATACTGTCGTTTGAGATGTTCTCTTACATCCCTTTTTTTCTGGAGAACTCCTCCCTAGAGTCCTTCCCCTCTGCTGCAGTCTGTACTGGTTTCTGTTTAGGGCTTCTACTACCCAGCTGTCATTTGGGGAGTTCGTTTGATCCCTTTTGGATTGGATTCACTGTTTCTTGGCTCCTGCCTTCTTTTTCTTTATTTATTCCCTAGTTTTTGTTTTTGTTTTTTTATAAATTTATTTATTTATGGCTGTGTTGGGTCTTCATTTCTGTGCGAGGGCTTTCTTTAGTTGCGGCAAGCGGGGGCCACTCTTCATCGCAGTGCACAGGCCTCTCACTGTCGCAGCCTCTCTTGTTGCGGAGCCCAGGCTCCAGACGCGCAGGCTCAGTAGTTGTGGCTCACGGGCCCAGTTGCTCCGCGGCATGTGGGATCTTCCCAGACCAGGGCTCGAACCCGTGTCCCCTGCATTGGCAGGCAGACTCCCAACCACTGCGCCACCAGGGAAGCCCCTATTCCCTAGTTTTGATGGAGTATATTCTCAAATAACTTTGTAAGGAAAGATACATGAATACTCTTCCATTGTATGTATACCACTATACTACTTAGCCATAAAAAAGAATGAAATCTTCCTATTTGCAGCAACATGGATGGACCTTAAGGGCATGATGCTAAGTGAAATAAACAAAGACAAATACCAAATGATCTCACTTATATGTGGAATCTAAGAAACAAAACAAATAAGAAAACCAAGCTCATAGATGCAGAGGACAGATAGATTGGTTGTTGCCAGAGGCAGCAGGGGGCAGGGCTGAAGTGGTGAAGGAAGGTCAAAAGGTACACACTTCCAGTTAGAAATAAATAAGCCCTGGGGATGTAATGTACAGCATGGTGATGATAGTTAACACTACTGTATTGCGTATTGGGACATTCCTAAGAGAGTAGATCTTAAAAGTCCTCATCACAAGAAAAAGATTTGTAACTATACATAGGGACAAGATGTTAACTAGACTTGCCGTGGTGATCATTTCACAATGTGTACAAATATTCAAGCATTCATTGTGTTGTACACCTGAAACTAATGTTATATGTGAATTATATCTCAATTTGTATTTAAATTAAAAAAAAATTTTAAGATACATGGAATGTAGGTTTTTAGTCCTTTCATTTCTGAAAATGACTTAATTCTGCTTTTATTGTTCGTAGTTTAGCTGTGTATAGAGTTTTAGTTCCTTTGTATTTGCCTTTTTCTGCTCAACAGTGTTGGTTTTTTGTTTTTGTTTTTAAATGTACTTCCTTAGGGTTCTAAAATTTCCAAGTGTTGGTGTCAGTCTCTAAAATATCACTTTGCTGGAAACTTGATGGGGTCTTTCAGGATGAAGAGTTAGATTCTCCAGTGGAGGAAACTATTATTGAAAATTTCCTCACCTCAGTTTTCTGGTTCTCTTTCTAGAGCTATTCTGTTAGTTGTTGGGTTTTGGATCTCTTGTTTTTCTCTCATTTTCTACTTTTGCTTTATTATCCTGGGGATTTACTTTTAGATCTTTAAAGTTCAGCATGCCCTCCCCCCTCCCTTTTTTTAAACTTTGAATTGTCATTGTTGCTCTTAGGAGTGCCTTTCTGGTGTTTAAAAGATAGTCTCTTGTTGAAAGATACATTATCTGCTCTGGGTTGTTTTCTTTTTTTTTTCCCCCTTGAATACTAATTAGAATTTAAAATCTTATATTGTTCAAGTTATCTCTTTCAGGTCTTTCCCCCCCTGTTTACCTACACCTTTTTCTATCTTACTTTAGGCTTTCCTCAGGAATGTGGGGTTCTGTGCTCTCTCTGGGAATGGTGACCTTTCTCTGTTCCCATCATGTGCTAGGCAGGGGTCTTCATATTTCTGACCATTCATCATCCAACTCCTTGACTTAGAGCGGTTTTGTGTAGAAGTGGAAGTTGGTATCATACAAAAATGGTCCCTGATGAACTGTACCAACAGAGTATATGCAGGAGAAGCCCTTGGAGGAAACTGATGTAGGCCTTGAATATTTTCTGCCGAATGACATTCATGATTGTGCCACAAAAGTCAAGAAGGAGTGACGGATGTCAATGGTACTGTTTTGTTGTAAAAGTTTACTCCTATCCCCCCTCCCCAATACCTGAGTCATTCTTGGCTATTTAATGGGTACATAGTTCCCATGATATCCTGATTTTTGATAAATAAAAATTGAAACCAAAATTTTTGACTTTTTTTTTTTTTTTTTAAAGGGAAAGATCCATACTTCCTTTTAAATGTGTTTACTTTGGGACTTCCCTGGTGGTCCAGTGGTTCAGCACTTTCCCTGCCAGGGCCTGGGTTCAATCCCTGGCCCGGAAACTAAGATCCCACAAGCCTCTCGGCATGGCAAGCATGCAAACGAACAAATTTAAATAAATTTAAATGAATAAATAAAGTTAAATAAGTAAATGTGAGTACTTTGAAATTTTGGTTCCTGTTTTTGGTTGAATTCATTTTAGGTTGGCCTTTTTTTGGTACCAGTTATACGCACACACCAACAGTTCTCACTGAGGCATTGTGGCACCGTGTTTATCAGCGAGTGCCTGCAGTAGCCTGCGCTCACTGAGGGCAGGGCCCACAGCCCACTGGCTCCCCGTTATGCCCCTTTTGTCTAACACTGTGCCAAGTGCACAGCAAACATTCGAAACATCGTTGAATTGTCCCCCTGTCCTTCCTTCCCTGTCTCCAAGTGGTAACCATTTTACTCCTTCATCCCCTTTGGATCTATCTCGTTACCTCCATCTCTGCTGAAAACACCCTTTTGTAAGCTAACATTAACTCACATGTACCCCTTTCTTTAGGCCCTTCATTTATGATTTTATCCTCAACACCTGTCTAACCCACTACACTGTAAATTACCTCCATAAGGGCAGCAGAGGTAATGCGTTTTTATGTCCTCTCCATTGTATCTTTTGGGCCAAGAGCATCGAAGGCATTCAGATAATGCTGTAGCCATGGCTGGTGCCACCTAATGGTGACAAAAGAGATCCGTCTGTCACCCAGTTTGTATTGGAATGAAATAAACTGCAAAGCGCTAGATAGCAGTTAGACTTTAAAGGAACAGACTTAACATTCTTTCCCTAAAATTTTCCAGTAAATGGCATTGCTGTTTTTGTCTTTGAAGAATGTTGTCCAAAGGATGATACATTTCTGGTTGTGTTTAAGGTCCTTTTTGGCTGTTTCCTTTTTAGCATATGGCTTAGAAGAACAGAAGAATCTCACAAATTGTCCCAGTGGAGCGTTTCGTGAGCAGAAGGGTCCAGAATATACTTCATGTCAGTTTCCTCTTGTCTTACTTGAAGCATGCAGTGGTGTGAATGATCCCGAGTTTGGCTACTCCACAGGAAGCCCTTGTATTCTTGTGAAAATGAACAGAGTATGTACATAATTTATTGCTGCTGCTGCTTTTTCCAAATCTCTTCTATTAAGAAGCTGGCAACTATTTATTCAGTGCTCTCTCACTTGGTGGTAGCTTGTGTAAAAAGCTAACAGTGATACTGACCTTTGGAAAATTAATACAGAAAAAAACAATTGGTTCATAAATTAGTCGTAAATTAGGGAGTAACACAACTTCAGTTTTTCTCCTTTGGAACGAGCTACATGCACTTAAGCATAGATCAGAGCTTCAGGGATCAGGTATTCTGGGGATCGTGCCCACAGCATGGTTGTGTTAATGTGCTGTGCTCACCTTTGCGTCCTGTGTGGCAATGTAATTTAAAATCCCACGGCAAACTTATAAAGTTTTGGCTTATTTAACTTTTTCTGAATATTTAGTAGCAAAGCATAGCTTTATAGTATATGTCTATGTAATTAAATAGTAGAAATAGAGATAAATTTGCATTAAAATGAACCCAGCAGCATTTTGCCATGTTGTCCAGAGAAGGTGCCTGAATTGTATAGCCATTAGCAAACCAAGAAGCTAATGTTCTCTACATCTAAGTAACAGTGTTGTGGAGTCATTGTGCAAAAGGAAGATGCTTTCCTTGCATAATGAAGTGATCTCCAAACCCTGTGCCTTGCTGCTCTATAAATGGTACTGCAGAGTTGTGTTCTGATACAGTTAACCTGTTGAGGCCTGTATGGTCTCCCTTGAAGAACGAGGTCATTCCTGGTCATTTACGCAGAGAAAAGGCAATCTCCTAAACAGCTGCAGGCCTCTCAAGGTCTTGAGTTTACATGTCACAAAAGTTACCATCCCTAATAAAAGTAAAACTTGAGTCTTCTGAAGTTGGTACTGCTAAATAAGGAGTTTCCCTGTAGGGAGAGCCAGCTAGACCCTTAAGCGCCCAGACTGGCTTCCCTCCAGCCTCTCCTTCCCCTGTCCCCATGGTCAGCGACAGTTTCTGATTATCCCATAGCACTCTGGAAATCATTCTGAAACATTGCCTGGCACATAGTAGGCGCTCAATAAACATTTAATGGGATGTTTTAGCAACACTTAAGCACTAAGGTTAACAAAGTGGAGGTGAAACTGAAGGCAAAATGGGTAGGCCAGGAAGTGGGAGCAATCTGAACAACTATTTCAAGGGGACCCCTACTTTCCTCAGAAATGCTAGGGAGCTCATACATACCACATACTGTTAAATAAAGTAGAAATGAGTTTTCACAATCCACACAAGAAATCCAGATAGTTTATCCCTCGGTATCTGTGGGGAATTGATTCTAGGACCCCTGAGGACACCAAAATCTGGGGGTGCTCAAGTCCCGTATATAAAATGGCGTAGTATTTGCATATAACCTGCGCACATCCTCCTGTGTACGCAGAAGCATCTCTAGAGTACTTATACCTAATTCAGTGTAAGTGCTGTGTAAAAAGTTGTCAGCACACAGCAAATTCGAATTTTGCTTTTTGGAACTTTCTGGAGTTTTTTCCCCCAAATGTTTTTGATCCGCGATTGGTTGAATCCGCAGATGTGGAACCCCCCCTGGATAGGGAGGGCCAACTGTAATGTGAAACCAGGTGATCTGGCTTGTAAGATGAATTAAATCCATTCTCTCCAACAGGGATGCCTTTTGCAATCCCTGCCTCCTAGGAGTATCTTCACAACACCTAGGTTGATGGAAAAATCTGTTCCCAGTATAAAGCCAAGAGAAGAAATTCCAGTTCCTTCTCCCACAGGACCAACCTTCTGAGTTTATTTTCTTTGTCAGTATGTCCTCTGAATGATGAGGATGTGAGATTATACTTGCTGATAGAGCAGAGCTTTGCAGGCATGATAGGAAGGCATCATCAGGCGCACGGGGATCGGCAGTGAGATGTTGCATAAGGGTGTAGCAGGGCACTTAATCCCAGTGTAGTTTGTTCCAAAATCATTGCGAGGGCACCGATAGTTATTGCTCTCGAAATTATTATTTCGGTTGCAACAATACTTATTTTTCAGGAGGAGTACTTACATTTTACAGGCATTCACATTAAAATGTATATAAATTATAAAATTATAAAATATAAATTAAAACGCATATAATTCAAAAGGCAAAAAAATCCTCTCACAAAATATATGTATAAATATGTTATCATTCATACAGAGTTAGTTATATCAACCACATAAATGAAAGCCTCATTACATAGAACTGAATGGTGCTGTGAGAGTCCTCAAAATGGGATTCATTAAGTGTATGTGTTTTGTAGAACAGATAGATGTGAAATACAGCAGGGCTCTGTGGAAGCCTTACGGAAACATGGTAGGGTTGTGACCTAATATATTTCCATGAAGAACAGTTATTATATTTTGCCTTTGCCATTCTTATTTGCATTAATGATGTGTTCATATAAATAATGAAATGTAAAGGTTTCTATTTATTTCTTGTTTTAGGGTAGCAAAGTGCAATGCTGTGTTTTGGTCAATTCTTTGATAACTGATTTATTTTCTAAATTGCCCCAGTGCTATAATAAGATAGATAATTGGTAAGATTATTATATTGAAAAGTCTGTTCTAATCCTCTAAAATAAAATTAAAGTAAAAGGCAGAGGTAACAGGGTTTTAATGCAGCGTTAGTGTCCATCTCAACCCTCCCGCCCCTGTGTCCCCAGCAACGAAGGAAGAGGTTCTGTTGTATACAGTTGTGATGTTTCAATTAATCAACGTTTCTTTACCTTAGATAATTGGATTAAAGCCTCAAGGAGAACCAAGGATAGAATGTATTTTGAAGGTTAGTATTCAGAAAATAACCCAATTTCTGTTAAAGCTTTAGTGTATCTTAAAAATACTTTAAAAATCTAATGAATTTAGTCATTTTTTTCTTCCCTGTCACATTTTTAAAGTCCATTGTAGTGCCATTCTTAGAAGAATAAAACTCCACCAACCTTTGGGGGTAGCCCTTCTCTGTTTGCTAATGATAATTCAAAAAGACTTATTTTCCATGTGCATTTGATTTCACATACTTTGCCTTTATATTTACATATACCGTATTTCACTGATTTTAAGATTCATTTTCTTTTTTCTAGCTTGATGACACCAAAATTGGGGTTGGCCTTATAACAGATAGTGTCTTAATAGTGTATAAGATTTTTTCTTTCTTAATAGTACATAAATTGGTGTACATCAGTGGCATCTGAGATTTAATGCAACATGGTACATTTTCCTTAAGGTAGAGGCATTATTTTGCTCTCTCATCCCTACTTTATTTTTTCCAGAGCGCTGTGCTGTTTTCCTTTCATAATTTCTTTTGTTTTCTCTCCATGCTGCAAAGTTCAACTAAGACAAATATGTAAATGATGGGTAAGAGTTCTCAGGAGAAACTGTTAAGTTCTAAATTTAATTTTATCATTGTGTAAAATATTAGCATTCCAGCTCCAGTTAATATGTCAGAAGTGTCTTACTTGAAATGTTACATTGAAATCACTTCTAAAGTTGTTTGCCAAAGAAAACTGTAATCCCTTTTAACGATGAATGGATTTCTTATTTGGGCAGAAACTTCTTGCTGGGTGGTTCTCAAATCTGATCATGCATCAGAATCACTTGGAGGGTTTCTTAGGTCCCAGTTCTGCAGTTTCTGACTCAGTAGGTCTGGGGTGAGGCTGCAAAATTTGCGTTTTTAACTAAAGTGTCCAGGTGATGGTGATGCTGCTGGTCTGGGACCCACACTCTGAGAACTCCTGCTCTAGAATATCCTATTGATTTATTTTGAGTATTTATTCACGATTTAGAATAGAATGAAAAGCTGGGAAGTTTGTGATTTTCTCATCCGGGTTGAAGTATGCATGTGTGACCATAGGCAACTCAGTTTATCTCCTTATGCCATAGTCAGCTCAGCAGGAAACTTGGATAAAAAATCAGAATCTCACTTAAAACCAGATGCTGCATCTAACTAAGCTGAGTTTTTCTTGGTATACAAATCCTTCTAAAAATCTAGTGAGCTTCTACTGTCATCTCAAAACAGGAGAAAACATTACACCTACAAGACAGATTTAAGAAATGTATTGTGTAACTCTGTGATCCCCCTTGCTTGCAATTCTTTCCAGTAGAAGGTTCCCGAGGCTGGGTGTGAGCCTTCAGCCAGGTGGAAGTGCTGATTTTATGACAGTGTCCTGTGTGCAGGAACTTTTGCCTCTGCGTGTGAGCAGACAGTGTAGATGAACTTGGAACGGTGGGTCTGTGGAGCCAGCACCATCAAGAAGAGAAAACACACACACACACACACACACACACACACACACCACCCCCACCCCCACCCCCACGCCCATCCCCCCACCCACAAGGGCAAAAGCCTTCCACTGGTTTCCTAAGGTTTCACTTCTGTAAGCCTTTGGCCAGTATAAACTACTCCATGTTAACTCTTCACTTAGGATTATAAATGGATTTTTCTCCTTGTTATCTGTTACGTATCTTTTGCTTCTAGAATAGTTGGGGGAACTATTCTAGAATAGTTGGGGGAACATCTGGTCTAATGACTCAGATTTCAATTTGCTGTCCCTTTTGCTTTGAAAAGTTGTGTGGAAAGTACATAAAATAATCCAAATAATAGATGGGGTTTTTGTTTTGTTTATTTAGTTGTGGAATATTTTTGTTTTTAGAAACAACACACAAAATTGGCGGAAATCTTTGTAAAACTGCATTTTACTCGTAGGCTAGTCACAAAGGAGTAATCAGGTGGAATCCATAAGTCTTCGAGGTGTGGCTCTGAACAGATGGCAACATTTACTGCTTATCACCCTATTGCTGTTTTCCAGTAGATTCGTCTATAATCAAGTGTTCTTAGTGTAAATTCTTTAGTTGACTTACCTTTTATATAATACGTTTGTCTTTTATTTTGTCTTGTATTCTTAACTTTGATCTGCTTTTACTTATTTATTTATTTTTAAGGATTTTTTTGGTCTTGTTTTTTTATTTATTTATTTGGTTGGGCCTGGTCTTACTTGCGGCAGGTGGGCTTCTTAGTTGCAGCTCGCCGGCCCCTTAGTTGCAGCACGTGGGCTCCTTAGTTGTGGCATGCGAAGTCTTAGTTGAGGCACGCATGTGGGATCTAGTTCCCTGACCAGGAATCAAACCCTGGCGCCCTGCATCGGGAGCACGGAGTCGTATCCACTGTGCCACTGGGGCAGTCCCTTAATTGCTTTCATACAAGTTAAGAGTCCTAGAAACACTAAAACACTGATGACAGAACATGCTTTTAGAGGTGGCCTTTAATTTTAAAGGATGGTTCCTGCAAAAGATGTAATACTCATATTTATGTCATTAGTGTTTTTTTTAATTTTCTTACAAAAATGAATCATGTTCATTTAAGAAAATTTAGAAAAATGCAGAAGGAAAACATTTGGTAAATGCTACCCAGAGTTAATCACTGCTTAGAACATTTGGTATGTGTTCTTCAAGTTATTTACAGGTGATGACTATACAGAAGAACCAAAATACATTAGTTTTAAACCTTTATTTTGTTTTCAGTGGAACTTAGTGACTGCTAATAGACTCTTGGACCTAGTTGCTCATGGTTTCCAATATGATACCATTCGTATACTTAGAAAACCATGATATGTAGCTTCACTGTAAAAGTTATCTCATCATTGTTCAGATATGCATTTTATTATTTCACAATTTCTAAATGTTAATTTTAAGTAAAAGTCTGCCAACGTGATGGCTTAGGCACACACCCGTAGAACAATTAATTGAGCATGTGACCATAACTCTGAGCCTCAGTTTCCCTCTCTATAACTGATCCTACGCACTTAAGGGTTTTAGGCCTAAATGAGGTAAATATAAACTGAGTGTGGTATCTGGCTGAAAATGTACACTGAAGTGCTCAATAAACTGTAACCCAGGACTTCCCTGGTGGCACAGTAGTTAAGAATCCACCTGCCAGCGCCGGGGACATGGGTTCAATCCCTGGTCTGGGAAGATCCCACATGCCGCGGAGCAGGTAAGCCCGTGCACCACAGCTACTGAAGCCCGCGCGTACGTGCTGCAACTACTGAGCCTGAGTGCTGCCCATGCTCTGCAACAAGAGAAGCCACCGCAATGAGAAGCCCACGCACCGCAATGAAGAGTAGCCCCTGCTCGCCACAACTAGAGAAAGCCTGTGCGCAGCAACGAAGACACAACACAGCCAAAACTAAATTAATTAATTAATTAATTAATTAATTAAAGAAAACCTTTAATTTACATTTTGGGGAACATCTCTGTGTTTGTATGAATTATTAAGGAAAAATAGGTTAAAAGTAATTAATGTACGAAAGTACTTATATCAAAGTGACTATTTTTTTCTCCTATATAAAATGTTATTTTAGACCTTTTTTTAGCATGTATTCTGTTTTTATTTATTTGTTTTTCATTTTTATTGGAGTATAGTTGATTTACAATGTTGTGTTAGTTTCAGGTGTACAGCAAAGTGAATCAGTTATACATACACTTATATCCACTCCTTTTTAGATTCTTTTTAGACTTAACTTTTTTTAAATTAAGGCGTACAGACGTAGGGTGGTGTTTGAATAGTGATTGAAAAATGGCTTCTACAGTTTCCCTTAGCCTTGTTATCTCCTGTTCTTTATTATTATTTTTTTTTAAATAAATTTATTTATTTATTTATTTTTGGCTTCATTGGGTCTTCGTTCGAGCTGGCGCTACTCTTCCTTGCAGTGCACGGGCTTCTCATTGCAGCAGCTTCGCTTGTTGGGGAGCACGGGCTCTAGGCGCGCCGTGCTTGTGGCACGTGGGCTTAGTTGCTCCACGACGTGGGGTCTTCCCTGACCAGGGCTCGAACCCATGTCCCCTACGTTGGCAGGCGGATTCTTAACCACTGTGCCACCATGGAAGCCCCTCTCCTCTTCTTTTTAAATATTGTTCATCTGGATCGTTAGAACTTGCCCTTTTTGTGGGTGGTCATCGCTTTATGCTTTGCTGTCTTGCCTGTGTCGCTTGTCCATGTGTTTCTCTCACCCCGTGCACATCTGCTACTTCGTGGTCGTTAAGTGAAGTAAGCAGAGAGTACGGCTTCCCTTAGAGGAGATTCTTAGTTTTGCTATAGTGTTTCATGTATGCTTTCAAAAGTAGAAATTCATTTATTCAAATCTAGAATGCAAACATTTAGTAATGTTTTATTTTAATTAGTGCCTTGTGAAGTTGCCACTGATTTTAATCATTGTTGTCTGTCATCTACTCAGTATGTGTAAAGGTTACAGTCATTAATATTGGGCCTATTCAGAATGTGTTACAAGAGAATTTTCATAAATTGCTTATTTTTCAAGAAGAATACTAGATTTATATCGTTATCATGTATATCAGTTTTTTTTGAGGTATGATTGATTTATAATATTACCTCAGTTTCAGGTGTGCAACACAGTGATTCACAATTGTTAAATATTATATACTCCATGTATAGTTATTATAAAATATTGGCTATATTCCCTGTGCTGTACAGTTTATCCTTGTAGCTTATTTATTTTTTATTTTTATTTTTTTTATAAATTTATTTTATTTTATTTATTGTTTTTGGCTGCGTTGGGTCTTCGTTGCTGCATGCGGGCTTTCTCTTGTTGCGGTGAGCAGGGGCTACTCTTTGTTGCGCTGAGTGGGTTTCTCATTGCGGTAGTTTCTCTTGTTGCAGAGCACAGGCTGTAGGCGCGTGGGCTTCAGTAGTTGTGGCATGCGGGCTCAGTAGTTGTGGCTCGTGGGCTCTAGAGCACAGGCTCAGTAGTTGTGGCGCACGGACTTAGTTGCTCCGCGGCATGTGGGATCTTCCTGGACCAGGGCTCGAACCCGTGTCCCCTGCATTGGCAGGCAGATTCCCAACCACTGCGCCACCAGGGAAGCCCAGCTTACTTATTTTATACATGGTAGTTTGTACCTCTTAATCCCCTACCCCTATATTGCCCCTCTCCCCTTCCCTCTCCCCAAAGGTAACTACTAATTTGTTTTCTATATCTGAGAGTCTGTTTCTTTTTTGTTGTATCAGTTTTTTGTTTGCTTGTTTAAATTTATTTTTTGGCTGTGCCTAGCGGCATCCCGGATCTTAGTTCCCTGACCAGGGATGGAACCCGTGCCCCCCGCAGTGGAAGTGCAGAGTCTTAACCACTGGACCGCCAGGGAAGTCCCTGTATCAGTTTTTTTAATACATGGAATATAACTGCAGTAGACATATAATACTTCTAACTGATTTACATGTGCTCATAAAAATTATTCAAGGGAAATGTGGTATTTAAATTGGTTAAGAAGGGTATTCCTTGGAGTACTTTAAATTTTCCCTAACAGTTTGTCAGCTGCATCATAGTTTCCACCTCTGGTTACAGTTATCATGGTTGTTAATCATGTGAAACTTTTGGACCTGCTGCCTCCCAGGCCTGAGTGGTACCTTCTAGGTGTGGCAGCTATTGCTTTCCAGTCTGGAAGCACAATATTTTATTCATCTTAGCGTTCATTGGTCCCAGACCTACTTGTGCATTCCTGCTGTCAGTGGCTGGAGAACTGGTATTTGGTAGTTGGAAAGCAGATAAGATTTTACAGACATTGCATGAGTAGATCTGGCTGTAAGTTAAAGGGACTGTCATGGAAAAGTATATAAGATATATCAGGAAATCAGGACAGTTTGTGTCAAAGGGTTTAAATCAACATGAGTAAGTCTCTTTTCAAAAACACACTTGTAGTGGATGCAGTTGGAGCAGCATTGTAGTTTCCTCATACTGTCCATAACTGATACTGCTTTAATAAAAATACATTTTTTAAAACTATTTTTTGTGACCTAAAAACGGTTTGTTTTGTTTTCAACTTTAGGGTGAAAACACAGCAGTGCTATCAACTTATCCTTCCAATGGAACGATAGATTTAAAATATTTTCCATATTATGGGAAAAAACTGCATGTAAGTATTTAGAAGTTCTTAAGTGGTAGTGACTCTTGGAAAACTGGTAGTCTGTATTAAAATGCCAGTTGTCTGGATTAGGTAGACGTATGCCCTGTGTAACGTGTGCATCATCTATTCTGGTTTTTAAATACAAATGGTGATGGCAAATGGAGACTCCAGATCTTAACTACAAGCACAAAACCGAAGCAGCTAAGTTAAAGGATGATTATTTTCAAAATACAGTTTTCTCTTTCATTTCTTAGGGTGTGCTTATTTAAAGAATATAGAGAAGTAGTAAAGAAGTCACTACCCAGAGATAACTATTATTGTAGTGTAATTTCTTCCATAGTTTTCCTTTTAAGTATATGTATATAAATAGCATTTTGTATGTATACTAGTAAACTTTTTATTTTGAAATGATTTTAAACATAAAGTGGCTAGAATAGTACAAAGGGTTCCTAAAGACCCTTTACACAGATTTCCCATTTGTCTTATCAGTCTCCATATATATATATGTATGCATGTATGTATATGTATATATATATGTATATAAAATATATATATATAATTTTTCCCCCTGAACCATCATTGGCACTCAGTGATAAACATGGTGCCTCTTTACACTAAATGCTCTTTACGTTAAATTTCCTAAAAATAAGGACATTATCATATATAACCATTAGCATTGATACTGTACTATTATCTAATCTACAGATCTTGTTGAAATGTCACCAGTTGTTCCAATAATGTCCTTTATTGCAAAAAAAAAAAGTTTTTTCCTGGTCTAGGATGTTACACTGTTAGTCACCTATAACCTGGAACAGTTCCTCCATCTGTCTGTTTCATGCCCTTGAGCTCTTCAAAAATGAGTACAGGCCTTTTTTGGCTTACTTTGTTGGTTTCTGTTCCTCAGTTTGAGTTTATCTGATGTTTTTCATGATTAAATGTAGGTTGTACATCTTCGGCAGGAATGCCTCAGAAGAAATGTTATGTCCTTTTCAGAATAGCATATCAGGAGGGACGTGGTGTTGAGTCCCATTAATGGTGATGTTAACCTTGTTAAG
Organism: Balaenoptera ricei; assembly: GCF_028023285.1. Taxonomy (NCBI): domain Eukaryota; kingdom Metazoa; phylum Chordata; class Mammalia; order Artiodactyla; family Balaenopteridae; genus Balaenoptera; species Balaenoptera ricei. The sequence goes on along the minus strand of NC_082642.1, from coordinate 15,738,448 downwards.
GTGGTGTCAGCCAGATTTCCCTAATGTAAAGTTATACTTTTTTTTTTCTTTGTAATCAGTAAGTATCATGTGGGGCGAATACTTGGAGAGTTTATAAAATTATTTCTCCTATAACTTTAGCATTTGTCAATTCTTTCCACAATCAGTTACTAATAGAATTGTTCTCAAATGTTTTTTCTAATTTCATCTTTTCTTTTTCCATTTACTAGTTGGCATTCCACTCTAAGGAAGAGCTTTTCCTTTTCCACTGTTTATTATTTATATCAGTATATTCTCATGGATTCTTATTTGATTCAGGGGTTATATGTTATAATCATTTATATTGGTGCTAATGTTATCCCAGATTTGGCTGGTGGGAGACCTTCAGGCTGGCTCTGGCTCCTGTGTCCTTTATAGACATGTTCCCTTGATTCCTATAGCACTTCCTTACTTTCTGGCACCACAAGATGTTCCAGGTTCTTATACTTCCCCTGCCTCCGCCCTGGAATCAGCCCCTAGTTCCTTTTAGTGAAGAATTGTATTTAGAAACCACAGTGATGGCAAAACAATTATGAGTATATTTGTACAAAGTCCCACAGCAACCATAAGTAAGGATGTTAGAAACCTAAGTAACATAATCAGTGAGGTAGATCTTCTGCATGTTTATCAAACATACTAATATATAGATAGATACAATACATATCTTTCTCAAACACCCAGAACAGTCACAAAACTTTATCATAAAAAATGCATGCTCAAGTTTCATAAAATAGAAATATATTACAACAATACTTTCTGATCACAATGCAGGAAAACTAGAAATTACTGAAATAAAAGGGCCCTTCCAAAAGAGGGAGGAGGTGGGAATTCTCTAATCAACTCTTGGGGAAAGGGGGAAACTCAAACCAAGATTATAGAATATCTAAAAAATAATGAAGCACAACATAATCACAACCTATGGAATACATTTAAAGCAGTGCTTAGAGGAAAATTCATAGTCATAAACACTTTTACCAATAAAAATTAAAGTGAAGATAAATGAATATCCAGCTAAGGGGGGAAAAAAAGGTAGAGGATTAAAAAAATAATCTAATTATTAAATTAAAATTTTGTTTTTTTAATTTTACAGAATAAACAAACTCCTGATAAAGTGTAAAGTTATTGCAGAATTTGAATTAATGTATTTTCCTTTATTTGCCAGGGGAGCTATCTACAGCCATTAGTTGCCGTCCAGCTCATCTTTGGTAATAGAAATGACGTAAACGAAGTCACAGTTGAGTGCAAGATTGATGGATCACCCAACCTAAAAAACCAGGATGATCGTGACAAATTTTTAGGACGAGTTGTATTCAAAATCACCATGCGTCCATAGTAGGAGTTAAGATATCTCCACAGAGTAAACGTTGTGTTGTCTGTCTTCATTTTGTATCAGCTGGACCTGCCATTCCAGAATTATGAGACCGCCTTGGAGAAAGGTGGAGTGGTACATGACACTGGGGTAGCATCATAATGTGCTTCCAGATCGTAGTGTTCAGTTTCCTTCAAAGTAACTGCCTGTTGCCTCTGCTGCGTTTTGAACGATGTACAGTCACCAGATAGGGACTGTGAACACCTGATTCTGAACATGTAGGATGGGGGTCTTGTCCAATTTTTATGTGGTTTAATTGCCAAGTGTCTAAAGCTTAATGTGCTGTGCTATGTAAATATTTTATAGATTTAACACTGGTTAACTGTCATATTTTGATGCCAGCAAAGTTTTAGGGGATAAAATGGTACCTGACCAACGTCAAATGACTTTATAGCTGCAAGAAATGCGGTGTATGGAGAAGCTCTGTATGTGAGGAGGAAAAAGGAAAATAAAAGTGGATTTGAAAGGTTGTCTTGGATGTTTTGTAAAAATTATTTTTTACATGCTGAATTAGTCTGTGGATCTTTTTGACTAGGAGCACAACCTTTTTGTTGTAAAACATGTAAAAACAAACACACAAAAAAAGTGATGGGATTATTTTCAGTGCTGGAACTAAATCTTTTAAAGTATTAAGGTTAAAGTATTTTAGACCATAGATAAAAACTGCATTTTTAGGTTAGCCGGTATGAATATGTGCACCTAAATATTTATGAAATTAAATTCATAAGATTTAAATTGTATAATAGTTTGTGAAATCTTACTACTGCTTTTATTTAGCAGACTGTGGACTCTACAAATTGTGAAGTATAAAAACTTGGAACTTATTCAAAGCTTCAAACCAAACAGTTTTATTTCAGCATTGTCTGATGAGTGTCATGAAATATTTCCTCCTTCGGTCTGAGGTGTTTGGTATGATTCTTTGTCATAATGTGAGCTACTTTCTCCTCTATTGAGAAAGGTGTGCTTCCCACATGATCTGTGTTTTTTTTTAAGCCCATTTTTTGAAATTGTTACTTTTCTCCTTAAAAAAAGGCAGGGCTAATATTCTTGAGGTTTTCTTTGTGTTGGTGCAAGCCAGGACGAGTGGGACCCAACCCAGCTGGCTCAGGAATGGCTGTCTGGAGAAAACAGGAGTGCTCTGGGTGGCCTTAACTAGCCAGAAGATGGGCCTTGGTGGCCCAGGAGCAGCCTGAACGCTTCGCTAGTTGTCACTCAGCCCCACTGGGAGGTTTGCTCTGTCACTAAGATCTTAGTGATAACAGATTTTCATTTTAGAAGCCTCCTTTGCAACTGAAGAAAACGATTCTTGGAGTTGTTAATAAAGCAAACCTACCCTATCTCTTAAGAGTATAAAACAAGGAGAAAAGGTGCTGTGATGGCAGAGCAGTGTCAGGGGCTGCAACCAGGGCATCATTTTAGTTGGCCAGGTGTGAACAGGTCCTCAGCAGCTGTCAACTTTGGCTCGTGTGAAATCCATATCATTAAATTTTCAATTAAATTTGTATCTTTTGAAGTATAGTGTGGGTGGAATTTTTGTTTTAATGAGCTTAGGCAGAAGCAAAGTAGTTCTCAGAACATGTGACAAGAATTGAGCTATCCAAAATGGGTGAGTGGGTTTTGGAAAGAAAGAAAAAAAAGGGACATAGACATGAGTCCCATTTGTGCCTCCTTGGTTCAGAAGGTTGGCCGTGGCTTGGCCCCTGACTGCCTGTGACCTTAGTTGACCTACCCAACTCTTCCTGGCTCTCTTTTGTGTTGAAATTAGGGGAGTTTAGCAACTTTATCACAAGCCTGCTGTGGGCCAAGTAATGAGTTGCCAGACTCTGAGGATAATGAGGATAAAGAGATGAAGAGACGTGGTCTCTTGAAGATCTTAAACTAGGAGGGAACAGGCTCTGAGATGATGGCAGGTACGTGTGAGGGAGGTGGGGGGGGGGCTGGGTTATTCCAAAGGTCCCCCGAGACAGTCAGTATGGGAAGGGGCTGGGTCTGTATGGGACCGATGCGAAGGGTGACTAGGAATGAAGGGGGCCCTGGACGTGCTTTGAGTCTGCATTTCTGCTGCATTTCAGGTTTTCCTCAGAGCTTCACTGGGCATCTTGTTAACAGGCAGATTCTGATTCCATAGGAGAGATTCTGTACACTCAGCAACCTCCTAAGTGATGCCTAGCCTGCTATTCACAGACCACAGTTTGAATAGCAAGGGGACAAAGGACTAAAGACAATCAGCTTTGCATCCTCAAGCGGTTTGAGTCTGGCACTAGTTTGATTACTGGATGGAGAAGATTCTACTGTCAGTTGACTTTAGCTGATACTTAAAATTCAACAGGTATGTTATATATCTAGCTCAAAGAAAATTATGGGTTAGTTTCCTTAGATCTCCAAGCTGTTTTATACTTGGAATTTTTTTCTACAAATGAACTCTATTTCACTTTGATCACTTCCATGGGTGGGAGGGAACAAATTACAGTATAGTTCAATCCCAATTTGGACATACAGACTCAGCCTTAGACTGTATCATAGTGTCTCTTAGTAGGGTTTTCTGTACAAGATACTCTCCCTACCTCGAACGTGTGTAGTTCGTCCTATAACTTAAGCCCCGTTGTCCTTTCTTACTGGTAGCTTCCCCGCCATGTGCAGCAGTGAGATAAGAAAGGCTGGTCTGTCCTCTTCACGAAATCCAATAGGACTGCCTATCACTGAAGGTACAGTCTGTGAGGAGGACTTCCCAGATTCCGTGGAGAGTCTGTTGGAAGAGAGAAATTCATGGGAAATCCTCGATCATTCATTGTGGAAGGAGAGGGAGGGAAAATTGGCATTAAATCTTGATTTGCATTTGATTGTTTGGAAATCTTAGGCAGGGTACTTACCCTTCAGAGCTTCGGTTCTCATTTTAACTGTACAGTGAGGGTGTGGCCACCCTTCAGGGCTGTGAGGATTAAATGAGAAAATATATACGCCACGCCACCATGTAGTAGATGTTTATAAATGTTAGTTTCCAAAGGCTCCCCCTCCTTTCGAGGTTTCAGGTTTTTCGGGAGTGTTTCCTTCCTGGTAACTGGAAACAGGGTGTGTAAGTACAGTGTGGCTGCTGCATTGGCGCGTTGTTTATCACCGGGAGGGGTGTGGTAAAGAAGGAGTTGAAAGTCTTTCCTGGCTGCCTGTGGCCTTGTGCAGCAGGTTTGTATGAGGGCGGCGGTCACAAATGGGTGAATTTGAAACTGTTGTCTATGTGGAATTGTTAATTTCCCTTGGCTTTTCTTGCTTTAATAAATTTGTCAAGTTGGAGTTTAAAGAAGACTCGACAGAATTTGCTATGTTGGTTTCAGAATTTTTTAGCTCCATTGGTTCCCCGCACAGGAGGAGCTGTGTTTTGAGCAGTGGGTCTCCGCGTGCGCCTCCCTGAGACCGGCCTGCGGGTGACTGGTACTCCAGGGAGGGAGAATCTGTTCCCAGGAGGGCTTCCTTCATACTGGAGGTCACACAGAGAGATCAGTGTGTCTGCTTTTTGGACAAGCCAATTTCCTCACATTCCAGTGACTTGTCCTTCAAATAAGTCCCTTCAGAACTTTTCGGGAATGATTTTTGGATTTGCTTTCAGGAGCGTGGAACAGCCCTTAACCCTTGTCACGGATGGCAGGATTTGTCCATTGAGGACGGGCTTGCTTTTTAGAAACAGTCAGAATTCACTAGGGAGTCAAGACTGGTAAGGGCTGATATTTAAGTATGAAAACCAAAGCGGAGAATGTCTCCTAACCCTCTCTTTCCAGATTATTTGTGTGGCCTTGGGATAACTCAGAAGGGCCTTCATAAGAATAAACTGGATTTGACTGGTGACCAACCAGCTAGTGACAGGCTAGCATTAGTTCTGGATTTGCTTGAAGACAGGACCAGTCTATCCACTCAAATATGAGTCTGTCTGGAATTGGAGAGTATGCAGGGCTGCTGGCTCAGGTGATCTTGGGGTGGTGCTGAGCTCCCAGAGACCTTCTGCTGACACTCACGCGTCCAGTGCCCCTTCTGTTCTGCAGGTCAGAGCCCCAGGTCTCTAATGCCAGAGCTGAGGGAGAGTGAGGGGTGACATGAAGTGGCAGGCGTGGGTGCCATCTTTTTTTTGGCATGAGCCTTGTTCCTTGTGATCTTCCCTCTGGGTGGCTGAGTAGAGCTGAGATGGTGTGGAAAGGATGGACTTCCTGCAGAATTATGTGCACCCTCAGGTAAGAGCTCTCTTGGGTGGGAGGGAGTTGAGATGTGTTGAGACTGTATGGCAGGGTAGGGGGGGGCAGTGGTAACTGGAGTGAAACTAAGGGTCAGGCAGGAAGAACCAAATGAGGTGTGGCAGGGAGAGACGCTAACAGAGATGACCGAACATTCAGAGCACTTGGGGGTGCCCTTCTGAGACCATTCATCCGGGTTTGGACCTACTGCTGATGAAATCAACTGTGGTAAGCAGAATTTGGGCCCCCATGACCTCTGCCTTCTGGTGTCACACCTGTGCTTATGTTGCATCACGTGGCAATAGGGGCTTTGCAGATGAAATTAAGGTTACTAATCAATTGACCTTAAAATGGGGAGATTATCCTGGATCATCCAGAGGGCTCAGTGTAATCATGGGAGCCTGAAGCAGAAGTCAGGTCCGAAGTGTGAGAAGACACTGTTGCTCTTCTGGTAATGAAGGGGGCCATGTGGAAACCGGAGAAGGAACCGAATTCTGGAAGCCCAGTCTTCCCCGAGCCTCCAGAGGAGAGCCCAGCCCAGCCCACCAAGACTGCGGACCACAGCCATGGAGAGGATAAATGAGTATTATCTGAAGCCACTAAATTTGGGGTCATTTGTTTCAGCAGCAGATAGAAAGCTAAGATGGTCATTTTCTCAATGAAGATTGTATGCTCCAACCCAGTACTTCTCAAGTCTCGGGTGCATGTGATTCATTCAAGGAATCCTGTTTAAAATGCATATTCTGATGCAGCCACGTCTAGGGTGGGGCCTGAGGGTCTGCATTCCTGACGAGCTCCTGTGTGCCGCTACTCTGAGGATCACCTTTGCCCACAAGGCTCTTGTGCACCATCCTGGTCAGTGCAGCACCTGGAATTCAGAGCCAGGGCAGAGGAGGGAGGAAAGGAGAACTGAGAGAAGAAAGGCCTAGGATACGTATTGTTCCGCTGTGAACTAATATTCACAGAGGTTGAGGTGGAGGGGTGCCCTGCGTTGTGAGCCCCTGGCTTTCGGACCTTGAGCCTCACGTCTGTGATCCGTGGCCTGCACGGCAGGCAGGACCTGGCTACAGATGGGGCATTTCCATGTCCTTTGCTTATTTTCTGAGGCCCTGGGGGAGGACAGGAGCCTGCAGCCATGGTTCCAGCTTCCTGAGGACAGCATGTTGCCAGCCTGACCTTTAACAGCGTCCTCGCCAGCATACCCTTTCTCGCAGCTGAATAGAAGGTCAGCTTCTGGAGGCCACCAGCTTGGAGATGACGGGAACCCACCTCATCAACAAAGAAAACTCTGCAAAGTTGCTATCGCTAAGTGAGAAGGAATGGACTCATTCATTTAAAAAAAAATTTTTTTTTTTTTTATCGAGCACCCCAGTGTGTGCCAGGCGAAGTACTAGGAGCTTGGGATACACTGGCGATCAAAACAAGATCCCTGCCCTCGTGGAACTTAACAGCCCAGCAACTACAGCAAGGCTGAAACTGCTTCTGGTAGGCTCTGTGTGTGGTGGCTGTCTTTGCTGCCCTTGCAGGAGGTGATGGCCTCTGGCCAGAGTAGGCTGGTCCACACATTGCTCTCACCTTCAGTCCACAGCCCTCAGCCAGCACTCAGCAGGTCTGGGGAGCCTCTTTCTGAGGAGACCTGTTGGAACTGACTTTAAATGGCTTTAAGTCTGGAGCCACCCAGAAGGATGGCAATAATCCCACCTGCAGACACAGTCTTCAGGATACTTGACTTTTATTTATTTTTTATTTTTTTGGCTGAGCCACACGTCTTGCGAGATCTTAGTTCCCCAACCAGGGATCGAACCCGCACCCTCAGCAGTGAAAATGTGGAGTCCTAACCCCTAGACCGCCAGGGGATTTCCCCCCCCCCCCTTTTTTTTAATTTGATATTTGCGTTTTATAAATGCTCTGAGAGAAAGGATTATAGAAGATTCTATCAGATCCTTAAATAACTCCAATGGACAAGAAGTTTATCTGGTGTAGCGAGCAGAATTTAAAATCCGTATTAGTTGGAAGAGAATAGTGTGATGTTTATAAGTGCGTAGCAAGTAAATACAAGAAACACATATTAGGGTTTAAAAGTAGCACAAAGGCTCCTTGGAAATCTCATCTGTGGTCATTTGACTATCATCTGGATCCCTCAGAAGCAGCTGTTTTAAAGAGGGACTGTCCCAAAATCCATCCAAGGAAGTTTGTTAACGAGGCATCCTAAGTAAGGTCGTTCCCTAGCAGACCCCAAGCATCGGCCAGATTCGGGGAGCCCCAGACCTCTGTGGCAGCTTTACTAGAGGAACCCCAACTAGTGGTTACCTTCCGTGTTGAAACTGCAGATGCGAACAGCAGCCACTGGTGCATTTTCTCCTTACACTCTGAATGGGTTTCTTGGATGTCTTTTCCATGAAGAGCCTTCCGATTAGGGTTGGCCTGGGCAGGTAAGCACAGCCTGTTCTCTGAACTGTTGCAGAGACCGAGTGCAGACACGCCCAGTTGGGTGTTTTATTTATTTTTATTTTCTTTCAAAGTCTTTTGTTTTTATTGAAATATAGTTGATTTACAATATCGTGTAAGTTTCAGGTATACAGCACAGGAGATGGATATATATATATATATCCTTTTTCAGATTCTTTTCCTGTATAGATTATTACAAAATATTGAGTATAGTTCCCTGTGCTATACAGTAGGTCCTTGTTGGTTATCTATTTTATACACAGTAGCAGTCGGGTCTTTTCACCCTTTTCAGCTCTCTCCATGTACTATGTCGCCATCTTTTGTGTGTCTCCTAATTACAGGGCCTCTGAAACGGGTGGTCCTCTGAGGTAGCACTCGGTCTCTTGCCGGCCCGACCGTCCCCTGCCTGCCAGGAATATGCCTCTGTCCACGGCTGTCCTGCCCCGGGGATGTGCGGCTCCACGCCCGCCCGCTGTGTTCGCAGGCCTATCCAGGTGCTGGCTGTTTGCTGGTCAGTGCTTCTCTGTTCTATTTAGACCTGATCGTTTGTGCCATTTCCTGATGCAGAAGTATCAAGTCTGTGAAGTTATGTGTTAGTTTTCTCAGCTGTGATTGTCAGTCCCGCGAGCCCAGGAGCCTGCCCTCTGTGGCCCTCTGGTCTCCTCCCCTCCCACCCGGCGCTGCCTGTGACATCCCATCCTCCAAGGCCCCGGAGGCCCCTGCACTTGTCGTCTGTAGTACTGACTTCTGGCCATACTCACTTTGCCCCAGTTCCTGAAGGATTTTGCTCAGAATTGAACATTCCTGCAACAGGGCTAAGCACTTTCACATTCCTACTTCCCCTGAAATGCCTGTGAGGCATGGAGGGTGGAGGTGAGGCTCCCCCGTTCTGTAAGGATGGAAACAAGTCCAGCCCAGGGACTTACTTTTAGTGGAGCCGCACTGGAAATCCAGGTCTTTGCACCAGACCTGCCATCCCATGAATTCCAGCGTTTCAACGCACTATTGAAAAGCATGGCAGTTTTTATAAGCGCCCGGACCACCACCACTGGGTTTAACTTCACAGCAGCACATAAAACAGTGCTGCTGTAGAATGCAAATGCTTTCGCTTTTAAGAGGGTCTCCTCCAGCAAGGCTGCTCTGGGTAAGTGCGGGTGTCCATGTCTCTTCCTGCCCTGACCCGTCTCTGCCAGGCCCATCACAGCGCCTTGATGTCCCCCACCTCAGGCCACGCGGTCCAGGCAGGGCTGCCACACCGGCCTCTTTCCAAGGGCGAGGGGTTGCCCGGGCCGAGCTCATCCGCACGCTCTTTGCGGCCACACCGGTTGGTGTCGGGGTGGCATGTGGCCCAGGCTGGCCCAAGAAGAGTAAACCCCAAGACACTGGTCAAGAGAAGCGCTCACCTCTGGGCTGGAGGGCTGGAGGGCAGTGAGGAATCCAGCGGCTGCTGGGGACCATCTGGCCACCGTTTGGGGAGAGCTTGCCTGAGAAAGAAACTCACAGGGTCAAGAGGTGGGCAGGGAGGCAAACACAGGAGACTTGTGGGCACAGCCATGCCGCCTTCGGACACCGCCTGCTGGGGACCCCACTTCCAAAAGACACTTCCCTCCCTGGGAGAGGCTGGCGCAGGAGAGAGAGGGGCTTTGTTCTCGACCTTAGTCATTCTTTCCTGGGCCACTGTCCCAGCTAACTGCACACATCTCAACACCAGGCTCTCGTTCCCCTCAAAACCCAGAGAACTGACCACCCTCACCCCGCCCCCAGCTCACTCTGGGCCAAGTGACAGCCTGTTTGACCTGGATTTCTTTGTATAAAACTTAAGACTTAACACTTAGCAGAATTGAAAAGACTGCCTTGGAGGGACTAGGGGCAGCTCTAATTTATCCTTAAGAACACAGTCTGGAGCTAGGCTGCTCACTTTCAGTCCTTGCTCTGCCCCCTGCTCGAGCTGTGTGACCTTGGACAATAATCTCTCTGTTTTCTTAGTTTTGTTTGTAAAGTAGGGTGAGTGCTTAGAAGAGTGCCTGCCAATTAGCGCTAGATGCCTTAGCTACTTATTATTACTGGTGTGTCTTTTTTTTTTTTTTGGCCACGTTTCATGGTTTTATTAACACAAACACAATGTGCACACGAGCTGTCTATCCATTTTCTTCACTGTGCAGCCTGGCGTTGGGATTGGTGACCGGCGGCCAGCTGGGCTGCTCTCTCCAAAATGGCTTTGCAGTTCTTGGAGGAGAGGTTGTGAGCAGTCTCAGCACAGAAAGATTTGTTGCACATCAGCAGCACTTCAAGCTCCTTGACGCTGTGGACCAGGAACTTCCGGAAGCCACTGGCAGCATGTGCTTTGTTTCCTTGTTGCTTCCATAACCAATGTTGGGCATCAACATTTGACCCTTGAATCTCCTGCACACCCTGTTGTCAATGCCTCTGGGTTTCCACCAGTTCCGCTTCAGTCTGACATATCGGTCTGACTGGTGCCTGATGAACTTCTTGGTTCATCAGGTTTTGACCATCTTGGGCTTCACGAGTGGTCTGAGGGTTGCCATGATCCCAGGTAGGAGTTGCTGCCACCTCTGTAGGCAGCGCCGAAGAAGAGAGCTGTTACTGTTAAAGAAGATCCGTTATTTAGGAACAAAGGATTTCTGTCTTCCCTCAGCGTCTCCCTGGTCCAGGCGCATCCCTGCACTCTGACCACCGTGGGCATCTGGAGCCAGTGCCCGCTGTTCAGCTTGGGAGACTTGCTCGGGGTTGGTGGCAGTTCCCTGGGGTAGTAGAAAAGTATCTTGCCCCCCCATCAAAGACTAGTTGCTAATTCAATCTACAAATGACTAAAAGAGTTTTGCCCCAAGAGAGGTGCATCCCTGGCCTGTGAATACACCTATGGGTGCAGAGACTAGGGAAACAGCTCTGTGCCTGGCCCAGGAAGCCTTTTATTTTTTTTAATTAATTTATTTTTTATAAATTTATTTTATTTTTGGCTGCGTTGGGTCTTCGTTGCTGCGCACGGGCTTTCCCTAGTTGCAGCGAGCGGGGGCTACTCTTCGTTGTGGTGCGCGGGCTTCTCATTGCAGTGGCTTCTCTTGCTGCAGGGCACGGGCTCTAGGCGCACGGGCTTCAGTAGTTGTGGCACGCGGGCTCAGTAGTTGTGGCGCACAGGCTTAGTCGCTCCATGGCATGTGGGATCTTCCCGGTCCAGGGCTCAAACCCTTGTCCCCTGCATTGGAAGGCAGATTCCTAACCACTGCACCACCAGGGAAGCCCCCAGGAGGCCTTTTTTTTTTTTTTTAATTTTATAAATTTATTTATTTATTTTTGGCCGTGTTGGGTTTTCGTTTCTGTGCGAGGGCTTTCTCTAGTTGCGGCGAGCGGGGGCCACTCTTCATCGCGGTGCACGGGCCTGTCACTATCGCGGCCTCTCTTGCTGCGGAGCACAGGCTCCAGGCGCGCAGGCTCAGTAGTTGTGGCTCACGGGCCTAGTTGCTCCGCGGCATGTGGGATCCTCCCAGACCAGGGCTCGAACCTGTGTCCCCTGCATTGGCAGGCAGAGTCTCAACCACTGCGCCACCAGGGAAGCCCCCAGGAGGCCTTTTTAAACGGGCTTCTGAGTGAATGTCCCTGGGATGGGTTCACCTTTTAAACCAGGCATCTCAAACGTGACTCTGAACTTAAGGAGAGGGCTTGAGGGGAGCCTCGTTTTGGCTTTTCCCTCCCTGGATACAAAGATTGGGTGAGGTAAGCTCTCTGGCTGGAACTCTCTCTTTGCAAGTGATTTGGTCTCTTCATGACCTTAGGATAGTCCCTCACCTTCTCTCCCACTCAAGCTTCTCCTGTGGAGTTGTTAGTGATAAATTCTCGTGGAAAGCAGCTGGGAGTGCTACGGACTTCTCCATGTAGTTCCTAGTCATCTGTTTTTGACTGTGTAACAAGCTCACTCCTTCCCATGCTTGCTGGCTTCTCTGGGCAAGTGTTCTCTTGTTAACAGCTGCCCACTCTCAAGTATGGAAAAATCCAGTGGCTGCTGGTTAGAACAAGTGTGTTAATGGCAGCAGTGGAAAGACGGAACTAGCTGGTACTGGACTGGGGTGGGGTGGGGCATGAAGCACCTGTTTCTGTATTGGAAACACAAACCATATTGGCTTGACACTTATCAGAGAGTTGAGCCCTCATCTTTCCATGGTCTCTTACTGGCTCATAGAAAATAAACTACTAACGTCCTGGTGGGGAGAGAAGTGTATAGTACGCAGGGGCCTGGGCTGGTTGCAAAAGCACAGTCGGGCCTGTGGGCGAGTTGCTAGAAAGGATTTGTCAGGTAGGACCCAGAGGCGGGTGACAGTGAGGCCTGCTACCCCCGACCTTCTCCCCAAGAGGCAGAGTTTTTCTCCTTGGATCGGCTTATTTGCTCCTATCACCCAGTTACTTCCAAAGCCAGGCAAATGTCTCACTCTTTTCACCATCTTGTCCTCTCCTGACTCAATCCAGCAGAACATAGGATGGTTAAGAGGCCAGTCTTTCCGGGTTAGCCAGGCTTTGGCCAGATCATTCATGTGGTAGGTGAGAGTGCTGTTTGGTTATTCGGGCTAAACAAAGGGTCAACATAAAGAGTGTGTAGTTCACCTGTTCGTTCATTCGTTCACACGTTCAATAAAGACTAAGAACCTCTCATTACATACCAGCTACTGTGCCAGGCCCTGAATTTACAAAGATGAAAGAAAGTCCATGTATAAGAAACAAGTTCCTGGGCTTCCCTGGTGGCGCAGTGGTTGAGAGTCTGCCTGCCGATGCAGGGGACACGGGTTCGAGCCCTGGTCTGGGAAGATCCCACATGCCGCGGGGCAACTGGGCCCGTGAGCCACAACTACTGAGCCTGCGCGTCTGGAGCCTGTGCTCCGCAACAAGAGAGGCTGCAATAGTGAGAGGCCCGCGCACCGCGATGAAGAGTGGTCCCCACTTGGCGCAACTGGAGAAAGCCCTCGCACAGAAACGAAGACCCAACACAGCCATAAATAAAATAAATAAATAAAAAGGAAAAAAAAAAAAAGAAACAAGTTCCTGATTGTCGGTTATTTTCAGAGAACTTCTAATTTCTGAGAGACAAAGATTTTCCCTGGGTTCCCTCCCACTGACAGTGAAGCTTGAGAATTCCCGAGTGGGGTGGGTGCCGGTTTGTGATGCTGGAGCCTGTGAGCTGCAAGGACTTCCCTGTCTCCCCTTGCACGGAGGTCCCTCAGACGGCCCCAGCCAGCCCACCCCCACGTGCGCACATGCTCTCGTCAGTGGGAGGAAGACAGGTCAAGGTGTGCAAACTACACTCCCTACTTGCCTGCCTGTGTCTCTCTTCACTTAAAAATCTGCCAAGAAAGTCAACAGACTGTCAACTGCAGAGTGTGTTCTAATACTGCTTATTGAACATGACAAAATCCTACAGAAAAATTAGAATTGTGTTATCGGACGATGCCTAGGAATTACGGAATTTGTGTACACGCACGCAAATGTAAAAAAACGTCAACTAAAATTTCTCGAATGCCAGCTCATCCAAGCTCATCCAGGCTCATCCAGTGAGTAGACTGTGTTACTGGCTTGTCTGGTCAGTCCATTACCGTACACCCAGCAGGACTTAACTCCATCAGGGACTCCCAGTGCAGCAGCTGGTATTTGTTGAGTCTTACAAGCAAAAACCTAAGCAAAGCACACGGCCACCGCACAGGAGATAGTGCTGCTTTCCAGCCGCTACTGGCTGACGGGCCAGGCCCTCCAGCGCCTGCCTCCACGGCCCACATGGCTCATGCTACGTGGGTGTCGCAAGTTTTCATTTCTGTGCTTGTTCTGCCCGTGGTGTTTCTCCCTGGACTTTTTTCTCCATCTGCTCCGTGTCCTTTATCATGACGACTGGGAGTGGTCCCAGCCTGCCCCAGCAAGCGCCTACCTCCCCGGCCTAACCCCCGGCCAGCCAGCCCTGCAACTTGCTCGTGCTTTTGCCCTCCAGGCTCTGAGAAGACTTTCAAAAGGGATTCAGGGTGGGGAACCCACGGGGGGAAACTCTCTCCCCTCGGCAAGCGGATTTCTTTGGCCAGGCCTGTCCTTAACCTGCCCAGTCAACGTACAGGCCAGGTTCCTGGCACAGAGGCCCAACAGGGAGGCAACAGCTGCCCTGATACCGACCCTCAAGCCAGGGGTTTTAGAAATGCCTTTTGAGAAACTTGTCTCTGGAAGCCCTGGAGAAGGTGTTGCCCGTTAACAAACACTGTCTTTGAAGACCGAAGCCTCCTCCAAAGGTCTGCATCCAGGAGTGCAGGTGAGGAAGCCAGAGCCTGGGGCTTTTGAAGCTGCCTGTCTTCTCCGCGGTGCCTCCAGGGTCGGAGCCAACACCTAGGTGGGAGAAGCAGGCAGCCCACGGCCTCCCCCCGCCGCCCGCCTTCCTGGCTGACGAGGGTGGGGGGACACCAACCGCCCCCAGGAGGAACTGCAGTTTGATGGTCTCCGTCTCCTTACATACATGCCTTTAGTCTGACTTTCACGAGTGTCCACTGGGCTCACGTTTTGGTTTGTGTCTTTTTTTTTTTTTTTGCCGTGCTGCACGGCATATGGTATCTTAGTTCCCCAGCCAGGTATCGAGGCCGTGCCCCCTGCAGTGGAAGCGCGGAGTCTTAACCACTGGACTGCCAGGGAAATCCCTGGTTTTTGTTCTTAAAAAATAATTTCCACAAGTATTTTTAAAGTGAAAAATCTATCATTCTCGTAACTGTTAATAGTGATTTATAAACTGAATTTTGATAAACCTTGAGGAAACTGTTCATCTTTTAGATGATCGCAGGATGGGCAGGAGCGGAAGAGCCCAGCACTGCTCCAATGGCAAAAAGGCCTTGGTCTCTGCTCCAAGGACCCGTCGCACGAAGCAGGCCGCACCTAGATGTTCTACAGACACCTTCTGTGAAAGCAGTTCTTCTTGTATTCAGATTAAAGATGCAATACAAGGGACTTCCTTGGTAGTCCAGTGGTTAAGAATACACACTTCCAATGCAGGGGACGTGGGTTCGATCCCTGGTCAGGGAACTAAGATTCCACATGCTGTGGGGCAACTAAGCCCATGCACTGCAACTACTGAGCATGCAAGACACAATTAGAGAGCCTGCATGCCGCAACTACAGAGCCCACGCGCTCCGGAGCCCATGCGCCACGACTAGAGAGCCCATGCACTGCAACTACTGAGCCCGCACGCCACAACTAGAGAGAAGCCCACGTGCCTCAACGGAGATCCCGTGTGTCGCAACTAAGACCCGATGCAGCCAAAAATAAAATAAATAAATTTTTTTTAAAAAAGATGCAATACAAGCCTTTGTTCACTGGAGGTTCAAAAACAAATCTATTTATTTATTAGCAGAGTTGGAAAATAATTCCTGTGGAGATGGTACCTTTTTAAGGACCATTATTTTGGGGCTTTAGTGCACACTCTTTGGGGGATTTCTAATTAAATTCTGGCTTTTGGGGGCCATGGCCAAGTGCTAGGGCATGAAAGCAAATCTCCTGACCTCAGTTACAACAGGCATCCAGTACTTGAGGCCCTTGAGCAAGGCAGGAGACAAGCAAGCGAGAAGGAAGTGGCTGGTGATGGGAGCTGCGCCCCAGCGGCAAAAATGTCCCAGTGATTTGCATGAAAGTGAAAGAGGGATCATGACAAATTGTACTTTGCATTCAGTGGGATTGGTTTCACCCACCCTGATACAGGCCTTCCTTTACCACAGAGCATTTTATACGCTTAGATTTCCTGAAAACAAGTTTCAGCAAGAAGCTGGAAAGTCCTCTCAGGAAGAAGGCTGAGCTGGCAGTGAGCAGGGAGCTCCCGGGCATTTGGCAGTTGTTCACAATATGAACACACGGAGCCCTCTTCCCAGGCAAGAAACTGGGGAAGTTTCGAGGTGTCTTCAGGCGGAAGCAGCAGTAAGAGGTGCCAGCGTTCAAATAAATAAGACACAGAGATGGAAGAAGGATGGAACTACAGGAGCAGTTCGTCTGTCAGATGGAATGGGGAAAAACTAGCTTCTGGGAGTAGGAACCGAAAAAGGCAACAGTCGATTGTCAGATGAGTTCTGGCTTCTGGGGAAGACCCTTGCCTGAGGCTGTCTTCTCCCTGATGCCTTGTCGCCTCAGCAGAGCCCAGCTCAAGGAGCTGGGTATTGAAGTAAACAACTGCTGGGGCTCTGTGGGCATCTCCCCGGTCAACCCCGTGGCCACTGGCTGTGTTGACAGCTACCAACGACACTCCCAGCAGTCTCTCACGACATCCCCCATGTGGCCACAAAAGCAAAGCACGTCCTCATAGCCAAATAAGTGATTCAGCGTTACTCGCGTGGGTCCCTGGACACGTTCGCCAAATGGCCCTAGGAAGTAGCTGGTCATGCTACACAGCAGAGAGGACCTGCTACCAGCTTGGGCTCACCACTCCAGGAAGTCCCTGGGAAAAGGGGCGGGCACTGGCTCCCCACTTCAACACTGGACAGTCCCCACCACCGTCACTGACTTGTCTGCTCAACTCAAGTGAGAGTCTTTAAGGGAGGATGCCTTTCTTCCTGGACATTAACATTCTTTTTTTTTTTCGCCATACAGCATGGCTTGCAGGATTTCAGTTCCCCGACCAGGGATCGAACCTGTGCCCCCTGCAGTGGAAGCGTGGAGTCCTAACCACTGGACCCCCAGGGAAGTCCCACTGGACATTAACATTCAAGTGAGTGCTTCCTTAACCATTTCCTAGTGTCTCTTTAAGACGTGGCCCCATCCTGTGACCCCCAAATTGCTCCAAACCCTTCCTTCCGACCATCCACGTGCCCACCACGCACCCAGCTCAGACTGCATATAAGACGGCGTTATCAAGGGCTCCCACCTCTCCCAAGGCAGGCGGAGACTGCTTGAGCAGGAGGTACTGGGGGCCACGGTGGCCTGCACTCATCACTGTAGCTCTTCTCTCTGATGCCGCTTTGGTTAAAGGGAAGATGAGCATTCTCCCTAAAACACTGTATTCCAGTCGGTCATTTCTGAGACTGTAAAGGCATTATTCTTTAGGCGATTATCTTCTAAAGTGATCTCATAAAGATGTAAAATCATAGGTCTCCAACGCAGAGAACCTTTTCAATGTCTGCCATTTCCATCCTAGGTGGGACGGGGTGGATGTGCACTGAAGTGCTCTGGGGACGTGACCTGTAAGTAGTGAGGGGGGCAGGGTGGGGTGGAGGGTAGCTGAGCCTGACACAGCCGCCGGAGGCACCAGCCAATTCCCCGAGGCACTCTGACGCGGAGATGGCCCTTCAGATACCCCAACTGGGGCAAGGCGGCTGGGCCTCTTGTACCCCTCACTGGCTGCGTGTGGTATATAACCTTGGGTGAGGCAGCTCCCTTTTAAGGGCAATTCCTGGGGAGAGGGACTCAGATGGGGCCGGGGTCTGGGCACTGCATAGTATTCACTAACCACCACCGCCATCAGCCTGCTAATAATGAGACCACCATTATTTTAAATTATTTATTTTTTCTATAGTACATCTCATTCAAATCATGGAACAGTCTGATACATTTTTTTCCTCAAGCACAACTTAAACTCATTTCAAATGCTTATTCTTTCTTTCCATCTATTAATCTTTCAGGATGGACAAAGACACTCACACTTTAATGGACAAAAAAACCCACTCAGAGTTTATTAAAAATACAGCTTCCCAGGCTCCACCCCCCCCCCAACCAGAGCTTTTGAGTGAGCCTCTGGGGTGGGTCCTAGGGAGGCAAAATTTTAAAACTCCTCCCATCATTTCTGCTGTGGGTGGTCCTTGAACCATCCTTACAGGAACACAGATTAGGACTTGTCCATTACCTATTGGAAGCAATTTCAGAAAACCCAGGAATAATTAAGTATACAGAAATAGCTCTTCTATAAAATTTCCATATAAAAATAATGGTATTTATTTACAAAGTTTGAGAATGCTACAAAATAATAATCATATTAGGTTAGATACTTCAATCTAATAAAGTCTACATTAGGCAGGTCAGATGTGGTGTTTGCATTTTCCCCTTATTTCTCTTGTTTAAACTGCTTAAAGCATGTGGCACCATGATGTTTCCTTCATGCAGAAAAAAGCAGAACTATATTTTCTGGAAATAAAACCTAACAGCACATGATCAGAGTACGACATCTCCAAATGACAAGGTGAACTAGCTGGGGATGTGGGCTCATGGCCTTTCTCTTTTGTCTGCAGGCAGGGTGGTGATGGCAAGCAGCCGCCTGGCGACCTCACAGTGCTGAACGGCGGGCCTCCGAGCTCCGGCGCGGCCGGTGGGTCCGCCTTTCGGGACACCGAGCGGTTGAAGCCGCCACGGTTCTACTGGGAAAAACAGAACTGCAACACGCTCAGAGAAGTCTCTCAGCAGAAGAGAATCTGGGTCCCCAGAGACTTTGGGTTTGAGAAAAATCTTTGACCCCAGTCGTGAACACGCAGAACCATCAGGCCATTTGTTATTAGTGCCCGGCATGTTGAAGACAGCGCATGGGAAGTGACAACATGGTGAGTTTGAAGCGACAAAGCGATGGGTTTTAAAACCCAAACATGATCTGGGGACGTCTCCTTGTTGAGACGGACACGGACAGAAAAGAGCTAACATTGCTACAGAAGGGCCAGTTGACCTCCAATGTGCATGAAGGTCTCTGCCCAGGGAGGAATGGGTTTCTTCTAAGCCTGGGTCTTCTGAGCCGGGAGAGGCCCGAAGCTGACACCACAGCCTCACGCCGGGACTCACGAGCAGTGTCCCACTCCTGCCCCTCAGCTGTTTAGCACTTGGGGTGACAGAGGGCTGATGCTAATCCAGAAGGCCTCTGGGAGGACCGGGCTGAGGGCTGGGTTTGTAGGCGGCAGCGGGGCCCCGGGAGGAGGGAGATTCGGGACGCAGGGCAGGCTCTGCCAGACAGGCTGAGGGGCGTCGGGCAGGTCAGGCCCCCGGCTGGTTTCACACGCCTGAGTGAGTGGGGAGGGTTCGCCCCTATTCTGAGGCCCTTGGTGGAGAAGGGGCGAGTCCTGCCCCCATGTGTCCGCTACACTGGCTTCTAAGGCAGCTACAAGCAGAGGACCAAAGTCCGATCTGCTGGGGTAGCAAGGGGTCACGACAGCATGGAATTCACAGGCCTTCGTGTAAAGCGAAGGCCCTGTAAGAACAATACAGGATTGTATCTGAAAGTACAGCGGCACAGAAGTAAGCGAATATACTTTCTTCTGTCACAAGAGCGCGGTCAGTGAACACCTGCGGCCACTGAAACGTCTGTACTTGTCAGGGACTCCCAGGTCAGAACCGGAGGGGCAGAGTTTATGCCCTCACCTTTTCTTCCTTAGCACAGTGTGAGTGTAGAAGTAGGTGGGAAAACGGGATCCCGAAGGTTATCTACGCACAGCTGTCCAGAGAGATCTTGGCTAATTCCTGAGAAATGTAATTTACGTGGGCATTAGCTTGAATTTTTTAGAAAACGGTAAAGTCAACGTCAGACACTTTTTCCTTTTGGGTAATAGTGTTCGGCTTGAATGGAAGTTAAGCAAATGAACTGAACGTTGTATGACTGTGAATCAGAGGGCAGGGAGGCACGTTTCTGAGGGCCGCTCAAGAGGCGTCATGCGGGGCCCTGGCACACACCGTGGGTCTGGATAAATATGTGTGAGTGATCGTCAGTGCTGGGGGACCACTGCTTCGGGTGCCTGAAAATGGGGAACCTAGTGGGGGGAATGATCCTCAGGTAGTCTTCAGCTCTGCTAAAACTAGTCTATATGCAGGATAACAGATTCTCTTTTATACATCTAATATAAAAAGGAGATCTTTATGTATTTAACAACTTGTAAAACTAGAAGAAAACACCTAGAAAAGTTCTCCATTTCTACTCACTTTCCTATTGTGTAGGTTCAATTGGAAGGTAACAGAGCCAACAAGGAGACCTCCATGGGTTAGAATGTTCTCTTAGTTTATGGCTACTGCTGGTAGCTAAGTTTGGTTTTCTTTTATTAATAAATCTTAGAAATTCCCTGACAGACTCCAAAATGTACACTGGAAGCTGGAAGAGTGGGGCCTTTGGAATTTAGCAGAGATTTCCAAGTGCACGTTATGGGGGAGAGCGGCCTGGTAGGGAGACCTTTCAATTGTCTGATTCAGAACAAAAGTCACTTTCTCAGGGGGCCTTCCCTGGACACCGCCAGCCAAAGTAGCCTTTCCACCACTGCCCCATGACCCTGTCATTTTTTCCATAGCACGAATCAACCTTAACGTCTTCTGTTCTGTATTCACTCAAACACTTACTGAAGGATTAAATCTTCCATTCACTGGCCAGCCCCTACCCTGCCGGGACCACTGTGGCAGTGCAGCCTTAAAGGCCACCTCACAGATGTGCCCGAGGGGGCTGGCGAGGTGTCAAAGGCCACTTGAAGTGACTCACCCAGGCTTCTCCCCGTGTGTGGTTCTGGTAGGAAGAGCTGAGGCAGTCCCCTTCCTTTGCTAACCCCGCCCCACCCATGCCCGCTATGCTCTGACCGTCCCAGGGCCCAGGTTACACCCAAACTTTGCTGCCTCTACAACCTGAGCGGCCCAGAAAGGGCTGTGTTTTAGCAAACAGCCGAGTTTCTGATGTCTGCATGGCTAAAGTGAGCCACTCCTTTGTGGAGTATCTCCGCTTGAATGACCTGCAGGGGCTCGTGTGTATCTGGGGGCTGACCCCGGCATCATTTCTCAAGTAGGGCAGAGTATGGTGACAACTGTAAGTTCTGCCAATGAAGAGAGTTACCCTCTTTATCCTGGTAAAATGGCAGCCAACTGCAGACAGTTTTCTCCCCACCATTTCTAGAAGACGGGTCATTTGTAAAGTTTTGCAGGGGGGCGGGCAGCGCTGAGAGGTGAGGAATCACCGCCTTAGCACCTCCTTTCCTGGCCCCTCCCCGAGGTCCTCCATGATCTTAAGGCACAGTTTATGTCAACACTTACTGAAGCTGCTCCCACCACCTTGTCATCACAAGAGAAAATGAAGCGGGTGAGACAGACGCACAGCAGGGAAGGGCAGGAAGTGTGGGCGGGTGCCTGGGCGCCGTGGGCACTGCCTGGACCCTCCCACATCAGGGCCAAAGACGGCAGGCTTGGCGCCACCTGCGTGGGTGCTAAACGGATCACGACTTCACGGACTGGGGGACGCTGTGCACCGGAAAGGTTACCGGATACACTGGCGCTTGAGGGAAAAGGGGACTCTTGAACTTCCCCCAAGCAGCGTGTAACCAGCACCCTCTGGGAGGGGTGTCCGCGGGTGTGTACACGTGCGTGCGCAAATAACCCCAAGTGCTACTCCTATAGAGAAGCCTGGATGTCGTAACCACAATTTCCTTTTTTTTTTTTGTTTGATTTCTATATGGAATTGTGACTGAGTAATGAACTTTAGAACCACATAAATCTGTTTAGGGGAGAAGCAGAAGAATGACAGAATTTCTCCTTCTAAACATCTGAGTCTAGCTTTCTGCTCAGGTAAAGCCTTACACCAGTGACACGTCCTGTGACCACAGTGGTGTGACTCTGTTGGGCGTCCTCAGCAGTAACCCAAGTGTGTCACTGAGGAACGGAGGGCCACTTCCTGCCAAACACCACACACCACTGGCTGCGGTGGCCGATGGGGCACCAGTAATGAATGGTAAGTCTTTGGTTGCTTTTTCTTTTAAACCCATATTTTATCAGCAGCAGCAGAGAGAGAACAGAGAAAGGGATCAGTGCCCCACGAACTCTGGCAAGGCTCCTGCTACCTCGTAAAGGAGTGCTCACGATTGGTGTGCCTGTCATGAACGCTGGTGTGCGGCCCTGGGACCTGCGGCATGGTAGTCTGAAGTCTGAAAAGCCTGCCGTGGCCCTGGGCCTCTCCAGGTCCCCGCCGGGCCCCTTTCAAGTACAGGGGCAAGAAAAGCTGGGCTTGGCTTGGGAGAGGGAAGGCAGCCTGAAGGAGACCCGGCTTTCCCTGATGGTGCAGCTGACACCTTCCAGGCAGAACGTGCCCTGGAGGCCCTCGGGCCCTCCCTCCCACCCGCCCACCCGCCCACCCCGGCCTCAGGGGGGCCCTCCGGCACCACCTGCCTCCGCCTCTCCGGCCCCTCGGCACTCTGAGTCTGCGCTATGGCTTATTCCTGACGGAATGCGTGCGTTTGTCTCAAAGGAACTTAGTGCTGTACATCCTTGTGTACTGGTTGGGTCAGCCAGGCCCCTCCCCGCCGGCTCCCCCGCGGGGCTTAGGAAAGAGCAGGTTTGGGCTGAGCTCAGCGCCGAGCCCATAGACGCTGGATGCATAATCTCAGGGCAAATCCAAATGATTCAAGTCAGAGATTTAGAATTAATCTTCCACTATCGTTTGCTCCTTTCCAAGGCCTTAACTAATGTGCGCTTAAGTAAGTAAGTCGGGGTCTGGCCGTGGTGGCAGTGTCTCCACACTCGTATTCAGAGGGGCGGGAAGTGAACCCAGCAGTGAGCGGTTCCCAGCGGCATCTTTGGCTCTGACCTGACAGTCTATGTCCTGATCTACTGCACACCCAGTCACCTGGAGTGCTCAACCTTTTTTGGTGTTTCTGTGAAACACTGAATATCGGGTGACTTTGAAATGCGTTTGACCCAGGAATCAACCCAATATGGTCATTTTGATGAATGAGAATGTACCAAAGGTGACATGTACAGGAAAACATTGCTGTTCATATTCTGGAAATACTTTTCAGACAAAAGTAATGACAGTTCATTTTCACAAATTGCACACTGGGTGAAATCATACAATTACGGCAGGGAACTATAAGCAAGCAACTCAGTCATGGGGACTTGTTCCTTTGTTTTGTTCTAGGTGAAAAAGCTGTATGAAACGCATAGCTCTGATTAAAACGATAGAGACAATTTCCTTCTCTTGTAAAACTCCAGATTTAGGTTGCTGGCGAAAGGCAGTGCTGGCAAAGTATTTAATGCACGTGGAAATGCTATTCTATTTTGGCTTCCAGAAGTAGCCCTAGAAAATTCTATGCACCAATGCATTGGCTAATAGTGATCATTTCAGTTTGACTATAAATTATTCTAAATGTCACTTAAGTACTCAAGAATTAGCGTTCGCTCCTTTCTAGAAGCCGTCTAAGGCAGCTGATGCGTAAAGCACCTCGACTAGACTTGCACCTAGTTCAGCGGTTCAATCTGCGCTCCTTGGGCCACGAGGGTCTCCATCCCTCGCTGTACAGCTCCTCCCACCGGGAACCTCTCGTGTTCAGCTCCGCCTCGTGAAAGGCAGCCCAGAGCAGGGAGCGGGGCGTGGGGCACACGGCCGTCGGGGACTGTTTCATGGAGCCACCTCGGCAACAAGGAGGGCTGCGTGGGTTTGGGGGCCGCGGCGCCCCGCCTCACGGAAGATAAATGCGCTGCGTTCGTGCTGTCAATTCAGGGACTATCCCCTCCGCCACCTCCGAGTACATGCTTTGTTTGCCATGTGATCTACTGCTCTGTCGTTCAGAGTTTTCATTCACACTACGTTAACTTTCATCTCAATCCTCTCAGCCTTCAGGTAATTTGCTTATTGTGTTTCCCTAGTTTTCACTGAACACACAGTGCAAACAAAGGCAAAGACCGAAGCAATCGTTTCAAACACAAGAGCTCACACTAAAAACACACATGAGCATCAAAAAGTAGAACGTGGGTTTGCGCCTGTCTTTATTCTGGGGAGGAGGAATCCTCCTCGTCCTCTTCCTCGTCTTCGTCGTTGAAGGAACAGGGGGTCTCGCCTCGGGACTCAGAGCAGTGAGAGGCCGCACTGCCGGACTGGTGACTGTCTGGGGCAAGGAACCGCCCCGTTGCTAAGGCCACTTCAGCATCCAAGCACAACCCTTGGTTTACACTAGCAAACAATTGAAAACACACAGGCTCATTAACGTGGTAGATGTTTTAAGTTTTTGGAAAACACAGGGAAAAGAACCCGGGGAAGCGGGGAGCCGCGGGCGAGCTCTGCCGGAGCCGCTTGGGACCCGGCCGGCGCAGCGCGCTGGCTCTCCCCTCCAGGGAGGGTCAGGGCTTCGCGGCTCGCCCTTCTAACCCTGAAAAAATACGTACCTTGATTGGGACAAGGTGGCACCAGTGGTCAGGTCTAAGTTTGAAACTGACTGGGTAGAGTTCAAAAGCAGTCCCTGATTTAACCATGACGGTCCTGTGGAGATATCTACAGGGAAAAACAAAAACAGATGGCAGCTCTGTAAGTTCCGTGGCTGCTTTTGTTATGGCATGAAGAAAACACAGACAAGTAAGGCCATCGGCCTGTTCTAAATTACAGCCAGACGAGTCTCCTGCCCTGGGAAGAACCCTGGTTTCTTCAGCTTGGAAAAAAGAAATTTCTAGAACATAAGCGCGGGGGAGGCGGGGAGAAAAATACAGGAAGGCAGACTACACCAGGAAAGAATTCAAATTAAACCAATCACAGACTCTCTTCGTTCTTTTTTCTTACAGAAGCCCTCGAGAGGGCAGCTCACGCAGTACAGAGAGCTGTACGACTCCTGGACACCCGCCGGACTTAGCACAAAAGCCTCTGGCCGGGGTGTTAACGAGCCGAGCACGAGTGGGTGGAGACAAAGTCAAGTCAGAGTATCTTGGGCTAGAAGCACAGACACATTTTTGCCAAAGCGCCCCAGCACGCCGTCTTTTCGTGCCCACTGGTGAACTCAGTGCTATTAGGCACCAGAGGTCTAGTCTTCTTCCTGGTACCCTCTGCTTTATAACTTGAACTAGACCTTATTTTAAAAGGCCATGCACAGTCGCGTTTTTCATGAGGGCGAGACAGGCGTTGCTGTTTTAGTCTGTATGAAATATTTTGGCTATGTCCTTGCAATCTCATTTTCTATGCATTTACCATAGTTCTCCTATCACAACCTTGACCAATTCTTATTGTACTTCGACTTGTTTAACCCTTGTCTCCTTATCTAGAATGTTAGCTCAGAGAAGGCAGTTACTGGAACATCTAAGATCTAAGTGTCACTGCATGAAGGAGTATCATCTCTTTCAACAGTGAGTTTACAACACAGGTGGTAGGTACAGCAGAAATGCATTCCTAAAAAAGAATCTTATTTGACTTATGTTGTGAGATAAGACCAAGTGTATGCTGAGAAAGTGTAATTTGCCAAATGAGCTTTTATTATATTTAATCAAAATAGTTTTATAATCACTGTGCAAAAAGGAAAAGAAACTGTGTACTGGGATTGGAAACTCCACTATCCTGGCGCTACCTGACCAAGTGAGAGGCTTCCCACGTAGGAAAAAAGTAAACTAAATGACTACATTCCTCTTAAAATGGCCTTGTGGATCTTTTCTTCACAGGCGAACTAAGGCAGCTGTGGGGGAAAAAAAAAAACCAACAAAAACCCTTCAATTCTAAGAAGAGGAGTAGACTTTAAACGCATACAATAAGAACACGTCCGTACATAATGAAATTAAAGCCAGAATCCTGTGCTAAGTGTTATTAATTAGTATGTATGGAAACCTTCTGCCAGAACACATTTTCTTTTCACAATGGCTCTGAAAAGCCAACGTTTCTTTCCTTTCCTTCCTAGCACCCACACAACGGATCTCACAACCCTCCTCAAGAGCTACCCTGTCCCTCCACATACTGAAGGCACACGCTTCTGCTTCTGAACTAACCAGAAAGTCTGTATCCCAGTCTGCAAACAAGGTCACGAAGAGATCAAAGCCACAGAGCCCGCCTAAGCGCCCTGAGTCTTTTCACTGAGAATGAGCTAAAATAAAGTCCTGGTGATTTATGGAGTAAGAGCTGTATGCAGACCCTGCTGGACGGCTAGGATGCCTGAGCTGCTAATAAAACAGGAGGTCCTTCTCTGGGGGCAGCGAGGGGAGAACGGAGCGGGCCGGGGTGAGGATGGTGGGCTGGGTCGCTGAGGGGCAAGAGGAGGGGGTCACATTTGCAGGAGGCGGGTGGTGTGAATTTAAGAACTAAATCCAACAGAAACCAAATCTCAATCAACAGACTCTTGTGTTGTGACTAAAGGGCCAAAACCATAAAACAAAATAAAAACTACCTCTTTGCTTATATTTGACTTAATATACTTTAGAATTTCTCATCATGTTTTAAAGGCATTTTAATATTAGTTCTAGGTAGTGATGCTTATAAATGAAGGAAACTGGCAAAAGCAAAGGCAAAAGAATGCTTTTGTCCAAACATCCAAGTTATATGTGCAGAATATACCACAGTCTTAGGAACTAAGACAATCATAAACAAGATTTCTGAATTAGTGAAAATCTGAATTTTAGAACATGCAAAACATAGTGTTTCCATTTTCAAGTATACTCACTATACTCTTAAAATAAAACACCCCAATTTAAAAATGGGCAAAGGATCTGAATAGACATTTCTACAAGGAAGATACACAAATCGCCAGTAAACACATGAAAAGATGCTCACCATCATCAGTCATTAGGGAAATGCAAATTGAAACCACAGTGAAACACCACTTCACATCCACCAGGATGGTTGCAATAAAAAAGATGAACAAGCATTGAGAAGGATATGGAGAAATCAGAACCCTGGTACATTGCTGGTAGGATTGTAAAACAGTACAACTGCTTTGGAAAATAGTTTGGCAGTTCCTCAGAATGTTAAATACAGTTATCATATGACCCAGCAATTCCACTGCTTGGTATACACCCAACAGAACCAAAAGCTTATGTTCATAAAAAAAGTACAAGAATGTTTATAGCAACATCATTCATAATAGCTAAAAACTGAAAACAATCCCAATGTCCTCCAATTAACAAGTGGATTTAAAAAATGTGGTATATCCACAAAATGGCAATAAAAAGGGATGAAGCAGGATGGATGAATCTTGAAAACATTACACTAATAAAAGAAATCAGTCACCAAGGCTACATATTATATGATTCCATTTATATGAAAGGTCCAGAATGGACAAATCCACAGTGACAGGAAATAGATTAGTGGTTGCCAGGAGCCGGGAGGAAAGGAGGACTAAAGGGTGACTGCTAGTGTATGTGGGGTTTCTTTTTGGGGTGATAAGACGTTTTAGAATGAGATAATGGTTGGTGATGACTGCATAACCCTGTGAATATACTTAAAACCACTGAATTGTACACTTTAAAATGGTGTATTTTGGGCTTCCCTGGTGGCGCAGTGGTTAAGAATCTGCCTGCCAATGCAGGGGACACGGGTTCAAGCCCTGGTCTGGGAAGATCCCGCATGCCGCGGAGCAACTAAGCCTGCACACCACAACTATTGAGCCTGTGAGCCACGACTACTGAGCCCACGTGCCTGGAGCTCGTGCTCCGCAACAAGAGAAGCCGCCGCAATGAGAAGTCCACACACCGCAACGAAGAGTAGCCCTGCTTGCCGCAACTAGAGAAAGCCCGCGCGCAGCACCAAAGACCCAATGCAGCCAAAAATAAATAAATTTTTTTTTAAAATGGTGTATTTTATGGTACGTGAATTAAATCTCAATTTTAAAAAATTACAATACCATTTCGCATCCACCTGCTTGGGAAGATAAAACTCACTCTGCAGGTGAGAGTGTAACTTGGCAAAATCAAATTGGAAAGCTGTGGCATCATCTAGTAACAATGAAGATGCACCCGACTCTGACCCAGCAATCTCACTCTATACACACTTGCACACGGTCACCAGGATATAGTTACGGGAATGTTCGAAGCAGCACTGTTTAAATATCAAGAGACTGGAAACAAAACTAAAGGTTTATGATCAGTAAAATGAACAAATAAATTGTGCTTTACCCACATATTAGAATTCTATGCATACTAGAATTCTATGTAAAAGTGCATCAATTACAGCTATATGAAATCATGTGGACAAATCTAAAGCACATGATGTTGAGTGAAAAAAGTCAAATCACAAAAGAATATATCACTATGATTCTATTTTATGTAAAGGTGAGAATTCGGCAAAACTAATAAATTGTTTCTAGCTTACTATATTTGTTTGTGTTTGTGTCTCTAAAGAAAAGCAAGTAGTGATAAACAAGAAATTCAAGAGAGAGGTTACATTTTGGGGTAGGGAAGGGCACAGAATTGAGGATGGGCATACAGTGGGCTTTAATTTTCTATGAGAAAGGTTTTAGCAAGTTAGGGTCAGACATTTTATCAAGGACAACACTGAAAAAGCATGAGTTAACATACCTGTGATATAACCTTCTAAAGCCTTTGGCACCAGTGATTTAGCAAGTTTCAGATCCTCCAAGGAGCATTTGCCTGACTCCAGGCCAAAGGACATTCCCATCCGCTTCAGCACTTCTATGTCATCATGAATCTCAAAGGTGTTGTCAAAATTAAAAAGGTATTCAAACCTGCATCAGGAAACAAAGTTAGTGTTGGGTTTTCTGCGGTATTGGGGAGGTCTGAATAGTTCTGTACTCTGCATATTCAATAAAAGAATGAGGACCTAAGCTCAGCTACAGTACTAGAAATTGTTGCCGTTTAGGGCAATGAGTCATTCTGCTGGGTTCAGAAGAATGACATCTCACATAAACCACTTGCCAATTAAAACACCTTTCCTGTGACAGACAACAGGAGTCCATAAATTTCAGCCCTCATTAAGCTGTGGCAGACTGGAGACAGAAATTTTGGTCTAAATCTAATACTTTTCAAAGCTGTCTATAACTTTGTCACAAAAGATAAAATATTAAGGAAGCCTTTCCATGTAGGCATTTTTCCAAAGTAGATATACAGGTGAACAAAAGACACACGAAAAGATGCTCAACATCGCTAATCATCAGGAAAATGCAAATCAAAACCACAATAAGGTATCACCTCACACCTGTCAGAATGGTTATCATCAAAAAGACAACAAATAACAAATGCTGGAGAGGGTGTGGAGAAAAGGGAGCCCTTGTGCACTGTTGCTGGGAGTGTAAATTGGTGCAGCCACTATGGAAAATAGTATGGAGGTTTCCTCAAAAAATTAAAAATAGACTACCGTACAATCCAGCAATTCCACTTCTAGGTATTTACCTGAAGAAAACAAAAACACTAATTCAAAAAGATAAAGTGCACACCCAATGTTCACTGAAGCATTATTTACAATAGCCATGATATGGAAGCAACTGAAGTGTCCATCAATAGATGAACGAATAAAGATGTGGTATGTACACACACATACAAAAACACAGAGGAATATTACTAGTCATCCATAAAAAAAACAAAACAAAAAACTTGCTGTTTGCGACAACATGGATATATCTAGAGGGTATTATGCTAAATGAAATAAGCCAGGCAGAGAAAGACAAATATCATATGATCTCACTTATATGTGGAATCTAAAAAAATGAAACAAATAAAAATAGATTCATAGAGAACAAATGGGTGGTCTGTTGCCGGACGGGAGGGGCTGAAGGTGGTGGGTGAAATAAGTGAAGGGGATTAAAAGGTACAAACCTCCAATTATAAAGTAAGCCATGGGGATATAATATATAGCATAAGGAATATGGTCAATAATATTGTAATAAGTTTATACAGGGAAAGATGGTTACTAGACTTATTACGGTGATCATTTTGTAATGCATGCAAATGTCAAATCCCTATGTTGTACACCTGAAACTAACATAATATTGTATGTCAACTATACTTCAATAAAAACAAATAAAGCAAGCAAAGCAGTCATTAAAAAAAAAAAAAACGCAAAGAAAGCCTTTCCAATTTAATATCTAACTTTCCTACTATGAGTTGGCCTAACTAGGGTCGAGGAAAAAGCATGTTGGATGCTTACTTCATTTTCATGAGTCAAGTGTTAGCTACACCATACCTTAGAT
Organism: Balaenoptera ricei; assembly: GCF_028023285.1. Taxonomy (NCBI): domain Eukaryota; kingdom Metazoa; phylum Chordata; class Mammalia; order Artiodactyla; family Balaenopteridae; genus Balaenoptera; species Balaenoptera ricei. The sequence goes on along the minus strand of NC_082642.1, from coordinate 15,708,572 downwards.
GAGCAGAAAATGGAAGACTTTTCACAAACTAACCAACCCCCAAATCCTGTCTTGAGGGCCTAAGGAGTAAAAACGCCACAAGAAAAAAGTGTCATATATAACACATAGCGCGTTTCCGAACGTTTCTGTAAAGTACCAAATCAGGATGCCCAGCTGCCTGGCACAGGCTTTCAGTAAAGAGGTGACTGTAAGAAGAAACAGTCCATCTGACTCCCAGGCTATGCCCTGGGGCACCATCACCCAGAGCCTCAGCCCCTCAGGGACAGAGTGCAGGCAAAGTTCTGGGACAGGGGTGGGCTTACGTTGTCATGAAATTCTATTGAAGTCACGTAAGGGTAAAACTTTTTATGCTAGATCTTAAGGGCAAAATTTAAAACTTAAAGCACAATGCCACATTTAAGTAATCTGAAGTATATGAATTTAAATAAGTACATTCACAGAAATTCAGAAAAAAAAGAAACCACACAAAATCTGGAGTGGATGCCTGCCCCAGGGGTGACTTCAGGCATACGTTAAAAGCTGAAGGTTTCCTAAATGTAATCGTCATTGTGGGAAAGCCTCCTGGCTAAGGGGAAAGGATTGCATCACCAAAGTAACTGAAAGACCAGGCTTTTGCACCCGGCCTTGAATAACAAGCTCCTACAAGCAGCTCAGAGCCTCCTTCCCTCCACTCAGGGGAGGGCGAGGAAAGGGCACGAGTCAGTAACCACCCAGGAAGGACAAGAATCCATAATTCCCTTAGGTCTCTGGTCCCCACGCTTTCCTGCTACTCTTTTAGACCTCAAAGATTAACCAAAGAAGAGAATTTTAATGATTTCCCACTAAACAAGAGACTAACTAGAGAGAATAACTAGAATTCTAACAGTCTGTTTTTCCCAAAAATACGTTAACCATTCTCTATAATTCTCAGATTTATGAGAATATGTGACAAGTCCTTGCAGACACATGTTTCTGTAAAGAATTTTAAGTGTGTGAATACTAATACATCTACCATTTGGGCTGGTCCTTTATGAATTTAACGTCTGTAAACCAGCAAGTTAAATACTTTAATTCTTGTTTTTACAGAGGAAGAAATGAGATCTCAGGGAAGTTAAGAAACTATACAACTAGAGGAAAGATTGCAAAATGCATCTTCTGACGTCACAGCCCGCACGGTCCCTACTATTTCTACTTGTGTCTACAGCCTTAATTACCAAATACTCTAGAAATTCCTGTTGTTTCTCTTACTCTTCTTTTTCTTCTTTTTTTTGGTTCCTTCTTATTTAAGTGACCCATAATCTCTGTATGCAATCAAGACAGGGAAGCAACACTGCCAGAGAAAAGAGTGGGAAAAACCAGGAACGGTAAAGCCCCACGGTGATGCAGTAGCTCTAAGAGACTAGAAGTTCCAGTCCCCAGGACAGTCCTAGGCTATGCCTCTGGCACCGATGTGGTTACTGAGCCCTCTTTTGCTCTCAAACGTGTCCCAATTTGGATGATAAGTTATATGCTGACTCCTTGGAAAAGTAGCTAATATTTACAAAGCACTTTCCATGAGTCAGACCTCTTAGAGGCATAATATTATTTCATCCTCACAACAAGGCTAAGGAAGTGACAGAGGCTCTGGTATCATCCCCATTTGTTCTTTGGACACAGAGCTTTGAAGCAGTTAAATGGGGGAGCCACAACCCACACTTGTGTCTGCCTCACTCTGTACCCTATGCCCTTAACGACCTCGATACTGGTCACAGCCTGAAGACCACTACTGTTTCCATGAAGGGTAAAATAAGTTACAAATAAATTCTGTATCTTGAAAACTGCTATTTCTCACTTACTATGATAAATATTGCCATCAATCTTAGTTAAAATGAAAAACATGCTGGTGGGAATGTAAACTGGTGCAGCCACTGGAAAACAGTATGGAGGGTTCTCAAAAAATTAAAAATAGAACTATCATATGATCCAGCAATCCCACTTCTGGGTATACGTCTAAAGGAAATGAAGTAACTATCCTGAAAAGATATCTGTACTCCCATGTTCATGGATTGCAGCATGATTTATAATAGCCGAGGCATGGAAACAACCTCATCAGATGGGTGGATAAAGAAAATGTGGTGTACTTAGAAAATGGAATATTCAGCCATAAAAAAAGAAGGAAATTCTGCCATTTGCAATAACATGGATGATAGACCTTATATGTGTATCTTAAAAACCGAACTTATAGATGCAGAGAACAGACTGGTGGTTGCCAGAGGCTGGGGGTTTGTAAAATGAATGAAGGTCATAAAAAGTACAAACTTCAAGTTATAAGATAATAGGAAAGCAAGCAAGCAGAGAATGTATCTAGCACTTTCATGTCTATTCATTCATTATGAACAGAAGCACACTCAAATATGATATAGCAAAAGAAACAACGGCTTTAGTGCCACAGGTTGATCTCAACTATTTCCACCATAAATGATGACAGTAATCACCAGTGAACCTACCTTGTCCCAGACCCTAGTGATGCTCTACTTTACTGCAGTGACTAGCCCAGACTTACACCACATGCGTGTACATACATGCACATCCTGGCTTGGGCACCAGTATGCCTGTAGCACCGGCAGCACAGTGCCAGGCTCAAGAGAGGGGGCTGCGGAGGGTGAATGAGGAAGCAAGCGCTACTAGATGACAGCACTCCACGTCTGAAAAGCTGTTGCATGAGCCCCAAGGAAGTTAGCCTCGGTGGGCTCAGATAATGGGTACAACCTTCTTTATTTTGCAAATGATAGGAATCAGGTTAACAGAAGGTCAGCCCTGCCCTCTGCCGCTGGTTCTCCACTTACTTGTCACTGGAGATGCTGCAGTCTATGACTGTTTTTCTGCTTGTATTGATGATTATAAATGGCAGCTGAATGGTGGAATTCAGAGCTGGAGGGCCCTGGTTCTGCTGTTCATTTTGCCGATTTCTCTGTACCAGGTTTTTGAAAGCGATTTGCTGTAATGATCAACAAAATTACACATATAGTTATTTAACATGGATAAGTGAGTTGGAACTAAATGAATTAAATACATTTAAAATATAGTTTAAAATTAGAGCATTTAAAGAGGCCCTTCGGGGCTTCCCTGGTGGCGCAGTGGTTGAGAATCTGCCTGCCAATGCAGGGGACACGGGTTCGAGCCCTGGTCTGGGAAGATCCCACATGCCACGGAGCAACTGGGCCCGTGAGCCACAACTACTGAGCCTGCGCGTCTGGAGCCTGTGCTCTGCAACAAGAGAGGCCGCGACAGTGAGAGGCCCGCGCACCGCGATGAAGAGTGGGCCCCGCTTGCCGCAACTAGAGAGAGCCCTCGCACAGAAACGAAGACCCAACACAGCCAAAAATAAATAAATTAATAAATTAAAAAAAAAAAAAAAAAAAAAAAATAAAGAGGCCCTTCACCTACGAGTTAATTAAACCTTTAAGAAAAAAGATTAGAATGATCCAACTCAATAAATGTATTTCGAGGGAAAAAAGTATACATTTAAATGGTGTCTAACATATCCTAATACAAAAAACGGGGCCCATGGTTTCCATCAAACATAGAAACAGGATCTTACAAATCTGGGAGAGCCAGTGGCACCTGCAACTCTTCTTAAGAGTGATACAGCGAAAGGACTTGTTTTCTGTTTATCTAACACAGACTCCTGAGAGTTTAGGGTTAAATACGCCCCTCAGATTGTCTAGCCCAGAAATACGCAAACTTTATAAAGCCACAGAACGGTTTCTTCAAATGAAATCTTCTGGGACACCCACTGTTTATAAAACAGATGAAAGCATCCTCGCTTTGGTTGGCTGCACTGGGGCTGAGTCCTGAGCCCGGCCAGCTCTGCCCTCATTCACCGCTTAGGTTCCTTCCCAGAACTTCTAAGCATCTTTAGGGCACAGTTTGGAATCTGGTCCAAGCCCCTCCCCACCTGGTATCTTCCAGATGAGGGAACTGAGGCTTAGCATTGATTATAAGGTATATAAGGCCTGAATCTTTACAATGAATCTTGCTGCTACTTTTAGTTATAACCATTAATCAAAAGTCAAAGAAAGAGACCCTGCCACCCCCTTTTATTTTATTTATTAAAAAATTTTATTTTATTTATTTTTGGCTGTGTTGGGTCTTCGTTGCTGTGCGCGGGCTCAGTAGTTGTGGCGCACGGGCTTAGTTGCTCCGCGGCATGTGGGATCTTCCCGGACCAGGGATCGGACCCGTGTCCCTTGCACTGGCAGGCGGATTCTCAACCATTGCACCACCAGGGAAGCCCCCCCACCCCCCTTTAAATAAGGCAAATGTATCTCAGAATTCCACAGCTAGAAAGACCTTACGCAGCCGAAGTCTTTCATCTGCTTGTGGAACAGATACTGGTTTAAAAAGCTCCTGAAGTCACAGCCTTTCAACCCTTCCATCAGCGTGTTCCCTCTTCTCACCCGGTAGTGATGTATTTAAATTATTTTCTATGTTTTAGCAACCTTACCCTACGAGTGTTTATTTTAGGTCCTGGGCCTTAACTGAAGCTTGATTAAAATTACTGTCATCTTAAAATGGCTGGGTGCTATCTCCCTAGAAAGTAAACATTTTACTCTTTTAAAATGCACAAAACAGAAGGGAAACCAATTTATTCTAGCCCTGACAGTGTGTCCAGAACCACCACTGTCAACACCATTCATTACCAAACATTACTTAAGTCATACTTATTAATTTGTTCTTTTCTGCTGCTAACAAACTAAGGCTATTTTATATTCAATGCTTAGTTCACTTAATAGAGGAAAAATATGCTGAAACTCTAACATTGGGAAAAAGAATTATATGTTTGAATACTTCTGCCTAGCTTCCTTACTCTTCTAGAAAAAGCATCTCGGAGACACTCCCATACTCTTCCTAGCTTTGTGGTCCTAGTGCCATGGGAGGGCCTCGGTAGAGGGGGGAATATAAACAGCGGTAAGTAAAAGTTCTTATATATGTATGATTCATTGTTAAATACTGTGTACATTTAATAGCATCAAAGATTTTTCTTGTGCAAAGCACTGTGAATACATATATAATGTTATTTGGATAGTAAAAAGAAAAATCATTTCCCATTTGTTTTAAACTGATTTCCTTATTTGTTGCCCTTTGATTGATTTCCTTCAGCCTTTTGTTCTTTTCCAGGCTCATTAACATCTATTTCAGAGGCTAAGCAGCTTCAGGTGTATTCAGACATTCATTTTGCCCTGCATTAGTAGCTCTGGAAAAGATTTACTGGCTGGAAGGGACAATGATACAGACAGAAGTAGGGCATCTAGATTATCTGTAGGCAGAATCTACTCACACCATTCCTCTCCCACATCACCAAGGATGAAACAGAAGTGGTGCCATGTAAGTAAAAGTGACCTGGGTCATGTTGATGTCAGTAGCTGTGACCTTAACTTGTTAAAAAAATTAAGCTAGCTTAGCCACAGCGAGGCAAATTTTTCTTGTTTAGGGACAACTTGCTTAATTTTACGAGGAAGAAATAAGCTATATGTCTACCAGAAGATTAGAAGTTATTCTTGGGGTTTCATTTTAATGTTTAGAGAGACTTGCTTTTATAAATGTTGACAGCTAGGTTATGCCTGGGTTGAAATCTTCCATAAACATTTACTTTGAGAGACAGTAGAGAAAAAAGAAACTTAGGACTTTAAAAATTAAAAAAAAGCAATGTTCATTGTATAAAGATAAACAGGGGAAAAAATATTCCAGTCCATCCTCTGTGCTGGCCATCTAGGGATGGGAAAGCCCCACATACACGAGGGCGATTTTGCCCAGCGCAAGTCTTTCTGATAAACAGGTAATTACAGGCATACTGGTAAACAGGTTTTTATAATAACATATGCCAAAAATCAAGCTCCAAAATGTTCCATGAGGGTTTTGAGGAAATGTGAGGAAGGCCTAGCACAGGGTTTTAGGGCCTGTGAGTTGGGAGGGAAATACTGCAGACACTGCGGGGACAGGGACGACAGAGGGGCAGCCGGGGAAGGTGACGGCGAGGCAGGCCAGGTCTCTCAGCAGGCAGAGCTGTACGGCGGCGAGCAGCACAGGAAGAAACTGTCAGCTTTCAAGTTTTGTTTTTCTTGTAAGCTGCAGAATGCTCTCTTCCAACAAAGCCTACTTTGGAAATCCAGTATGAAAAGTACAGAAGACGCCTGCTCCAGAGGTAGTTCCCACAGGGGCCAGCGCGAGATGCAGACGCAGAGCAGCCAGAAGGCGGTGCCTAGTGAGGAGGGAACATCACGGCGGGGGTGGGGGGGGGCTGCCTGTGCTGGGGGAGCCTCTGTTCCGTCTGCTGGTGCTCCCCTGCCCCGCTTCCTCCCCTCCTTCCTCCCCAGACCACACGCAGCTGTGGAAGGGCTCGGAGGTCTTCTCCTTCCTCTCTGATGTGCACGTAAATGTGAAAAACAAACGAACAAAGAAAAAGAAATACACGTCTAGAAAGTGAAAAACAAAAATCTGGAACGTGTAGGAATACTTAACCCATTCTGTCCATGAGACAAAGTGAGTATTTTAGGGGGGGAAAAAAAAATGTTGCAATTATTTGGTAATTTATTGCTTCCTTTGTTTCTGAAAAGTAGATTACACCCAAAATGAAACAGGACCTATGGTTGTTCAAATCCACATGGATTTCATGATTGGTTGAAAGCTTTTCATATAAGGATAATTTGCTGATTAAAAACAAAAGTATAAAGACTTGCTGGCTCATTTTACAAAGTCTTTCTGATTGGACTGAAAATGACTCTCTGTACTGCTCAAAGTGAATTTTTACACCAACTGCAATTACCAAAAATAGGAAAAAAAAGGTCCATCTACCCTGTGATTTTACCTCACATGATTTTATACAAGGCCTCTACGATATTTTTTTTAAATTACCCAGATTCTAGACAGTTATCAAAAAAAAAGCATAAATACAGGGATCCTTATTTACACTATAAAATTTAATTTTCCTAAACAGAAATGCATTTTAAGTTTTGGTATTTTGACAAAGCTTATTATGTTATAATGTCACTTACAGATAATAAGTATTACAGGTGGATTAGATTATTTTACTCAAAGCGCCTAAAATTTAACTAGCCTTACTCCTTGATGTTCCAAATAAGGGCTAAAATAATTTCTGTTCAGAGTAAGGATAAGAGTCAAAAGTAAACCGTTGCATAATATGTTCCACGTTAGAGCTGCTGTGAGGCCCCCTGATGTCGGCGAGAGATGGGGCAGGCAGGTCTCGAGCACGGCGATGAGCTCGGGCGTGGCGGAGGCTGCCCTAGCACAGCCCCACCAGATACTCAAAGGCACCCAAAGCAGAAAACGCCGACTCAAAGCAAGTAAGGGGAGAGGCAGAATACAGGTAGAGAAGGTAATGAAACACATCCCCGCTTCTTTACCTGCAGGAGAAGTTCCTGAAGCTGGGCCCGCTTCTGCTTTATCCGTTCTATCCGCCTCTGCTTCTCTATCTTTAAAACACAGGTTACAAAATAGCAATGAACATATGCAGAGTAGAAAGTACTGCTCGCTTTTCAGGTCCCAGTTCTGAGATATCGAGAATTTTCCTTAGAGACACTCAAGCCGTTTTAACTACGAACATCAATAAAGGCAAATCACACCTTCTGGGGTTGGGTAAGCAAGCAGGCAAGACAGCAGAACTGTGGCAACTGCCATCATAACGACAACCATCCCCTTAGTGAACACTTGCTCTGCAGTACCTGTTGCTATTCATTACAGAAGTGCTAATCAGAGTAACAGCTAACACGCGGTGAATACCTACTCTACTTGCCAGCACTCCGCTGAGCCCTGGACACATGTTCTCTTAATTCGTCTTCACAAAACCCTAGAGGTAAGTACTGCTGTTACCCCTTCTGCAGTAAGGAAATGGAGGCACAGAGAGGGTTAAGTAACTGCCCAAGGTCACACAGCTGGTGAGTGGCAAGAGCCAGGATTTGAACCTAAGCCACCTGGTTTCAGAGACCCTATTATTAATTCCTTTGCTCTATGAACTGCCAAGAATGAGGTAAGATCTCATTTAAGATCTCCGTTTAACTGCCTTTTAAACAGGCACAGCTGCTAATACAGAGAGGCCACATATTCAATACAAAATCCCTAGTTGTTGTAAGAAACATGCTTATGGGACAAATCTCCCAGCTTCAAATAACTATTATTTTCCTCACTCTCACAGCTACCTAGAAAACATATATTGGGGTCTGAATTTCCCGTAGATGAATTCCTCACTGTGTCTTTGGGCAAAAGCCAACGACATCTAATAAGACATTTTTCTTATCTACTCCAGCAGTGTATTTCTTTTTCTTTTTTTGGGGGGGGCCGCGCCTTGCGGCATGCAGGATCTTAGTTCCCCAACCAGAAGCGCGGAGTCTTAACCACTGGACCACCAGGGAAGTCCCATAAATATGTTTTGTTTGTTTGTCTGTTTTGGCTGCACCGCGTGGCTTGCAGGATCTTAGTTCCCCAACCAGGGATGGAAGCCGGGACCACAGCAGTGAGAGCGCCGAGTCCTGACCACTGGACCGCCAGGGAACTAAGCAGCGTCTTTCTTGTTTGCTCCCCATCTAGTCCGCACCGAGAGTTTCTCTCATGGTGCCTTCTAACCACTACCACACTTGAATCCTAAAACACTGAAGACCCACTGTAAAATCTGTGCTCTCCCCCGTTTGAAAAGATGCTTCAGGGGGCTCCCCCTGTGTCTGAAGCTGTGACAGGGCAGCCCCCATCTGCCCCTCATGCTCTGCACCCAGCCCGGCCAAGCTGTACTGATGCTGCCTCTAAAACACTTCTCCAGCCTCACTGCCACAGCCAGAGCTCAGCCCCGCTCCAACCCACCCGCCCTCACTTTCCCTCCTCATCTTCCTGTCAGTTCGACTTCCAACCCACTAGTAGAGTGACCCTTTCGAACACACGCCCTCAGCCCTCTTCCTTATCATTCTCCAGCAGCTTCGGTTGTTTATGGGATCAGGTCCCTACTGCTTTAGCACGCAGAAACCTATGCCCCCTCTCCTCGCCTGTACCCTGGCCACACCTGCTGCGGGCATGCCCTCTTCAGCCTGCCTCAGCCCGGGCAGTGCCTCTGCCTGGAGAGCCCTCCCTGCCCTAAACCACTTGGCAAACTCCTACTCCTCCCTGAGGACTGAGCACAGGGATGTCTTTTTCTTGGTAAAGCCCTCCCTTATCTCCCTTTCCAGAGAATCTGTACATACTCCTTTCGGAGGAGTCATCACATTTCTGGTTAACTCCTTTTACCTTTCTGTTCTCCTCAATTAGTATGAAAGCTCCTTGGGGTCAGAGATTTTGTCTCGTATAATCTTTGTTTAAGCACATGGTAGATGCTAATAGATTACTGCTTCCTGAGTCTTTGTTATTGGCTTAATATTACTGGTAATTAATATAACCCTCAAATTTCACTCTATCAGGAGGAGAAAAAAGGACATATCCACCGCAGCACATGAAGAACATTATTCTAGAACTTCTGATGACTGCCTGGTTTCTCCCTCCATCCACAAGTGTAATAATACCAAAATTTTTTGATTTGCTGGAAGGAAAAAGGGACTAAAAAAAACACGAAATCAACCATATTCACCTCTAAAGCTGTAGTCAGCCTTGGTCTATTACCTTCAATGGCCATGACAGTAAAATTATGTCAAATCAATTTAGAAATAGTATGTCAGGACACATGCTCACTTAGCAAAGATTTTGTCTAATGATTAAACTCAACAGAATAAACAATGTTTTGGCATATATCATCCACAAATTCGTGTAAGCTGAACATTCCAATAAGGATTCAAATGAAATACCATACCATTCTGTTGCCACTGATTCTAGAGTCAAAGGTTAAATACAAGAAATAAACAGCCAACTTGATCCATTTTTTTGGATGGATACAGCAAACATTTCATCAAATAAGAGAGCATTTCTATCACACGAGTCACCAAACATTTATTAGTAGAGTGCTCAGAATGAAATTAGAATAAAATAAAGATCTCCAAAAAAACAGTAAAAATCAAGTCATTTAATTTCTCTGTCCCTCGGTTTCATCAGGACATGAGTCAGACTAGACTTCTCTAAATCTCCTTCCAGTTCTAAAATTCTACATAGAAGAATCTGCTAAAAAAAAGGCATACTATACATGAACAAACAATTAGGAATATTTTAATACTATGTGATTATATTTCTAAATTAAAATGTCTCTGATGTAAAAGAAAGCAAACTACTATCTGGAAACAGACTTTCCTCACTTACCTCCAGGTTTTGACATTCCTGAGCAGAATTGGTAGGCAAGCCAATCCACTTGATTTCTTTTTTTTCCTTTGAAATTATGTTCATTGCCATTAACACATTTAAAGCATCATAAACTCTTCGCCTAATGTTCTTCTGGTCATAAGCCTGCTAAAAAATATTTTTATTGAGTCATAAATTTTAAAGGTTAAGATACAGTCACAGGATATTAGAATAGTTAATTAATATTATTATATAATATCTTCAAAGTCCTGAAAGAACTGTACACACAGTGAAAGTATCCTTCAAAAGTAAAGATGAACTAGATACTTTCAAGCAATCTAAAACATAAAACAATCTTAAAAATAAAGATTATGTTACCAACAGATCTAAATTAAACAATACTAAAGGGCCTTCTTTAGGTAAAAGAAAGATAATCTAAGATGGGAGCTTGGAGATATAGGATGGAATGAAGACCAACTCAAAAGGTAAATCTCAATACTCGCTGTATAAAACAATATCTTGTAGAGTCTAGAATATATATAGAACTAATATACATGACAATAATAGTACATATATGAGAAAGGCGTAATGAAGTTAAAGTGGCTAAGGCCGTGCAGTGCCTAGGAGGATATCAGACTTTGAAAAGTCCAGGACCCATGTTTTAAGCTCTAGTAAACAGCGCTTCTCAAAACGTGGTCCATGCACTAGTGCTGACCTGCGAACTATTACTAATATACAATGAAAATAGTGAACTTGCACCAAAATATAATCACACAGATCACTACACACACTGTTTAGTTCAGCTGACTTTTTTTTTCGGGGGCGGGGGGGAGGTTAGCAAGACTTTCTTAATGAAGGAAACTGTGTTAACTTACATTGTGGAAAAGCCCCTTATCTCACTGTGCCCAGGTGGGTCATAAGAACCAAAGCCAATCAATCTATGAAAATAAAGGATGGTGGAGCACTGAATCAATTTAAGTATAGAACTAAACTTAAATAAATGGGAGATTTAAGTTATAGGACTGAATGTAAATATTAGAAATCCTGACACTGTAGAAATAATGATAATACAACAACAAATATCAGAAGGAGGCAGCAAAGGAAGTCTGCTGGTTTCCTCCTCTTTGATATTGGAAGGGGCATGAATTCAAAGCGGATGAACTAAGTACCAATTTTGGCACAATATATTCATTTAAAGTCATAAAAACAACAATAATAATAATACTCTTTTAACAACTGCCACTAATATATTCAATCTGAATCCTGTGGTAGAGGGGAAAACTGGGAGATGGGAATAAATAATAGGCATATTGATTTATTTTTCCCTCCATAATCAGCAGATACTGGTCTACAGGTGATAAGAAATAAAATACTGAAGTTACTTAAAGTTGTAAAAAAAACAACAAAAACAAACAATTAAAGAACTACAGACTACAAACCTTCCAAATTATCAGAAAAAAACAACAAAGCAGTGAATAAACAGAAAAAAAACCCAACCCTTGCTTATATTTGGGAGTGGGGTGGGTATTTAGTAAAAATGTGTGTATGTTACATGTTGAGAAGTGCTAGGAAGAAATGCCTCATTGTAGTGACAGCTGAGTGAAGATTCGGTGGAGAGGAGAGAGAAACCATATGGATCCCCAGCAAACAGAATTCCAGGCAAAGGAAACAGCAAGTGCAATGGCTTGATTAGGAGCATATCCACGAAATTTGTGGCTGGAGTGTAGGAACTGAGGGAGTGGATAGTAGGAGATGAGAGGTAATGCTGGGCCAGGTCGCACGGGGGCTGGGAGACCGTTTAGAGAACTCTGAAGCTCACTGAAAATCAGAATGTCATATACTTTTTTTTTCAAGTGCCCAGGGAAATTAAAAGAAAAAGAAATCACCGCATAATGGCTCACAAGAAAAATCTCAAAGCAATCCCCCCAAAAAGGAAAAAGTTCAACTCACAATTTCTGATCATAGGTAATAAAGGTAAAAATTCATGACAATGAACAAAAATTCCTACCACCTGGAACTATAAGAAACTTTTCTAATGCAATTCTTGGGTCAAAGAGGAAATTAAAATCAAAGTTACAGAATACCTAAAGAATAACATATCGGAATCAATGGGATATGGCTAAAGCCATGCACAAGAGGAAAAGGTGGGACTTCCCTGGTGGTCCAGTGGTTGAGAATCGGCCTTCCAATGCAGAGGATGCAGGGTTCGATCCCTGGTCAGGGAACGAAGATCCCACATGCCTCAGGGCAACTAAGCCCGTACACTGCAACTACTGAGCCCATGCACTCCGGAGCCTGCGTGCCACAACTAAAGAGAAGCCAGCATGCCACAATGAAGAGCCCATGCACCACAGTGAAAGACCCCGCATGCCACGATGAAGATCCCACGTGCCACAACTAAGACCCAATGCAGCCACATACATACATACATATATACATACATAAATAAATGGAAAAGTCACAGCCATAAAGACTTTCATTACTAAACAAAGATAATAAAAGTAAATAAAGTATACATCATAGTCTGCAGGGTAGAGAAATAAAAGTAACTTCAGGAAAGAGAACAGACTATTAAATACAGATAAAAACAGAAATCAACTGCAAAACAGGAGGTCGATACAAACAAATCTAAGAGATGTTTTTTTTTTTTATTTTGGAAATATAATTGCAAATAATTTTGAGAGCATGGATGAAATGGAGGACATTCTAAGAAAACATAAAATACCAAACCGACTCTTAATGGAGAAAGCAATTGTAAACAGACTAATTACCAAAAAAGAAACGGAAAAAGCTATCTAAACTCTACCCCCCACCACATCACCAGGCCTATTTCTATAAAATTTCAGGGAACAGAACTAGACATCCAGTGCCATTAAATCTGTGATGGAGTAAAGAGAAAGAGAAAACCTCTAAATTCACTTTATAAAGCCAGCATAACACTACTAATCAAAATTGCGAAGACGGTACTGAGCTGCAGACGGGCGCCACGGAGGCCTGCGAGCAGGTCCAAAAGGGACCCTTGAAGCTGAAAGGCGTCGCAGAGCTCAGCATGACCGAGCAAAGACAAGGCCAAACGCCTGGAAGCGACGGGAATGAGCACAAAGGACAAGGAGAAGAGGTGTGGCCTGGAAAAGTGGACCTCGGCCCAGGTGGCCTTGGAGGAGATGCAGCAAATGCAGAGGATCCTGAAGAAAGCATCCAAAACCCACAAACCGAGAGCAGAGGACTCAACAGAGACCTGGACACGCTCATGGAGCACTACGACATGCCCAGAGTCAGCTGGGCAAAGTGGCTTCCCTGCCCCAGGGTATGGAGTGGCATGGAAGGGACGCAGAAGGCAAAGTTGGGGTTATGTTTGGTGCCTTTGGTATTTTCCAGAAACATTCTTTTACACACACCCTTGTGTCTTCTGCTGAGACAGTGCTTTTCAAAGCAGTGTGCCCTCATTCTGCACTTGATTAAAGTAAGACTGTCCTTTTATTCTATTTTGATTTCTTGGTAGCACATAGGAGGTAAACCATTTTAGTTTGGACTGGGAATTTTTGAAAGTTTATCCAGAGATTAAGGTTATTTCTGGGTAAGTGCCATGGAAAAGTGTTTTCACCCCTGAGCTGCATCTACCTCTCTGACAGCCATCCAGCTGCCTTTGCCTGCATGAGGCTGACTCCGGAGGACAAGGAGCTAATGCCAGGGTAGCCTGCAGCATGTACACCCCTGTAGGGCCCTGCCTGGGCTGCCTTGCCAAGCTCCCTCTAACCTGGGGCTTCTGCTCCTCCACCAAGAGCCTGGGGAAGCCGTTTGAAGCTTCGTGGCCTTCAGTCGGCCTCCCAGCCACCTGGCCAGTGAGACAACGCAGCCTGGGCAGCAGAACCACCACCTAAGGCGAGGATGGAATATACCCCTTGTCCCTTTCTGAATCTGGGCCAGCTCGTAGCCTCTTCTCCCAATACCCCATTCCCGACATGTCTAGTGAGTGTTGCCAAGGCAGACGTTGCTAATCGAGCACAGCATTCTTTGTAACAGAACTCAGACATGGTCTGCTTCCCTACTCTCAACACTAAGATCGAAGTAGTTCCCGTATTTATTCAGACTTGACACATTAATGTGTTTGGCATTCCTGGCCTAAGGACACCTCAAGGGTAATGGGACCAAGGCGGCAGAGTCCCAGCACAGACAGACATGGGTGCAGTCAAAAAGGAGGACCCAGGTTCTGATGCTGGAGAACCAGGAACTTTGAAGGCCTATGTGTACTCACTGGATAAGGATCAAACTGCATATGCTACTGGGAGAAATGTCTGTGTTGACAAAGACACTGAAAGAATAACAAAGCCAGAAGAGAAACCAGTCTGGGACTCATATGTGAACTGCAGACTAAAGGGAAAAAAGTTATTAAAAAAACAGCAAAGATGGTAAAAACAAAAGTAAAAAAACCCCCTCACCAATCTCATTCATTAATACCAGTGTAGGGGCTTCCCCGGTGGTGCAGTGGTTGAGAATCTGCCTGCCAATGCAGGGGACACGGGTTCGAGCCCTGGTCTGGGAAGATCCCACATGCCGCGGAGCAACTGGGCCCGTGAGCCACAATTACTAAGCCTGCGCGTCTGGAGCCTGTGCTCCGCAACAAGAGAGGCCGCGACAGTGAGAAGCCCGCGCACCGCGATGAAGAGTGGCCCCCGCTTGCCCCAACTAGAGAAAGCCCTCACACAGAAACGAAGACCCAACACAGCCATAAATAAATAAATAAATAAAATTAAAAAAAAAAAAAAAAAACAGTGTAAAAATCCTAAAATTTCAGGAAACTATCCAGAATTTGATTAAATTCAGCATCCATCCCTAATTGTTTTAATTAAGAAAAAAGAAATAACCATTCATTAAAAAATTAAGTTATGGTTACTATCATCTCAAAATAAAACCTTTATCATAATTAAGGTTTCAAAACTACAAATATTTCCACTAAAGTCAAGAATTAAAGACTCAATATGACTACAGTTACTACTGTTACTTAATATTGTTGTGGAATACATATAGAATGACTACATTTAAATAAAATGCAAACTGATTTATAATGATAAAAAGCATATCAGCAGTTGCCTGGGGATAGAGGGCGAGGGAGGGATGGATGACAAAGGCAGGAAGAACCCTTTGGGAGTGATGTAAATGTTTTGTGTCTTGATTATGGTGGTGATGACACAGGTGCATACAACTGTCAAAACTCACTGAATTTTACACTTGAAATGAATACATCTTATTGTATGTAAATTATTCCACAATAGATAAGGAAAAAATAATTTAATTGTACACTTAAGACGTGTATTTCCCTCCCTGCATGTAATTTTATCTCCATTTTTAAAAAGTGAGAATGATTTATACGTGCTAAAAAAGAGGCTCTAAGATAAATATCGTTAAGAAAATAAAATTTAAAATGAAGTATGCAGGCTTTCCTGGTGGCGCAGTGGTTAAGAATCCGCCTGCCAATGCAGGGGACACAGGTTCGAGCCCTGGTCTAGGAAGATCCCACATGCCGTGGAGCAACTAAGCCCGTGTGCCACAACTACTGAGGCCCACGCGTCTAGAGCCCATGCTCTACAACAAGAGAAGCCACCACAATGAGAAGCCCGCACACCGCAACGAAGAGTAGCTCCCGCTCACAACTAGAGAAAGCCCACGCACAGCAACGAAGACCCAACGCAGCCAAAAATAAATAAAATAAATAAATTTTAAAAATAAATGAATAAAATAAAATGAAGCATACAAAAGCATAATCACATTTGTGTTTACAATAATAAAAGAAATAAATTTTATTATATATATGCATAAAGAATGTCTGGACTGATACTCAGGAATCTGGTAATAGTGAATAGTGCCTTTGGGGAGGCAGATTAGGGTCTGTGGTAGAAGAGAAATATTTTTTATTACATACTCTTCGGTACAAGTGAATTTTTATAAACATGTTCATGTAGTAATTTTTCAATTAAAAATGAGATAAAATTTTCTTATTGACTTAGACATAGAAGAAACACTAAAAGGTTCAGGAATGTATCTGAAGTCATTCAAATATAAAAAGCATATTTTTAAAAAGTATGTTTCTTCAATAACCCCCAAAGACATTTAAAAAATACTTGTCCATCTTTATGTTTAAATAAATTAGTAAAAGAATTCTTTCTAAGACAAAACAACAAAATTCCCCAACAGACAATATGAAACCCTCAAGTAAAGGAGGAGTTGGGGATTCCCTAGCTTGTCTGAATCCCCGAATTGACACAGACAACCCAGAGAGGTACACTGCTGCATCACTCAACACAGTCAATGTCAAGTGCATGATCTACCTACCGAATCAGCTGCCAAATGGTTATTTGAATTGGTGAACTCGGACACCAGCTCATCAGCTACTTCATTATATGATGTTGTACCTTTCCGCTGAACTTTCTCACACACTTTCATTGAAAAATGTCTCAAGCCCTTTCCATTTTTATCTCCTTTTTTGCTTCGTTTGCTAAAAGAGAAAAAAAAATTATACTCCATTATACTTATTAGAGATTTCCTTTACAAAACATAAAATAATGTGAGAAGACAGGAATTTGATAAATTTCACATTGAATTAGAGATAAGGAAATGTTTTAAACTTAATTTTTGCCTTAAAAGCCTAATAAAGTGTAAAGCTAGAGTGCTTTTCTATGCCCACTCATTTATTCAATAAATATTTACTGACCAGTTACTTACTATTATGTGCCAGGTACTGTTTTACACACTGGGAGAAGATCCGTGAAAACAACAGACAAAAACTCTGCACTTGCAGAGTTTATATTCTCAATACTTATCATTTTGTATTCTATGTATGCTACAGCTTTTTTTTTTTTTCCACCTAAAATTAAAAGTACTACTATTCTCAGGTTCAGTTATCTACTCAATTTTCAATCAGAGGTCATTGGTATTAATAACGAATCTACATCTTTGGTTATCTTAAGTTAGGTTAATGCCTAGGTCTAACCTTTGATAACTTAATCATTAAAATTTCAGGGGCGCAGTTTAGTTCTACTAATATCTGAGTACCAATTATATCATAGGAACTGTATTAGGGACCAGAAGTACAAAAATGATAACTGAGGCAAAATCCTTTCCCTCAATGAGTCTTGAGGCTGGAAGAGAGACAAAACAGACATATAATGACAGATAATTCTAATATAATAACGTAAGTGCCAAGTCAGAGTTATTCACAATGTTCTATGGGAATTGGGAACAGGGATATCTAGTCTAACTAGAGGAAGTCTTCCTGAGTAAGAATCAGTGAAAACAATCAATAAAGTGAAAAGGAAATCCATGGAATGGGAGAAAATATTTGCAAACCCTTTATGTGGTAAGTGGTTAATATCTAAAATATCTAAGAAACATCTACAACTCAATAGCAAAACAAATAACACAATTAAAAAATAGGCAAAGGACATGAATAGACATTTCTCCAAAGAAAACATACAAATGGCCAACAGGTATATGAAAAGGTGTTCAACATCACTAATCATAAGAGAAACACAAATCAAAACCACAATGACATATGATCTCACACCTGTCAGGATGACTATTATTAAAAAAAAAAAGATAACAAGTGGTGAGAGTGTAGAGAAATTACAATAGAACCCTTGCACATTGTTGGTGGGAATGTAAAAATGGTACAGCTGCTATGGAAAAAAAATATGGAGGTTCCTCAAAAAATTAAAAATGCAACTACCATATAATCCAGCAATCCCATTTCTGGGTATATACCCAAAAGAATTGAAATCAGGATCTCAAAGAGATATATCGGTCATGTTCATTGCAGCTTTATTCACAATAGTCAAGATATGGAAAACTCATAGATGGATGAATGGATAAAGAAAATGTGGGGTGTGTGTGTGTGTATGTGTGTATATATACACACATACACACACACACACACACACACACACACAGAGGAATATTATTCAGTCTTAAAAAAGAATAAAATCCTGCCATATATGACAACATGGATGAACCTGGAGAACATCATGCTAAGTGAAATAAGCCAGTCACAGAAGGACAAACATTGCATGATTCCACTTACATGAGTTATCTGAAATAGTCAAACTCACAGAAGCAGAGAGTAGAATGGTGCCTGCCAGAGGCTGGAGGGAAAGGGGAAATGGGGAGTTTGCTATGCAAAGGAACCTAGACTTTATCATATTCCATCAGTATAATTATATTCATTTATAAGTTATTTACATGTTCTACTGTGTTATGTCCATTAAGAAACAGATGCTAAATGTACTTTTCAGAAGAATAAGGACAGATGTCTACTTTCTTTTTCCCACATTCCCAATCATCTGTGTAGTACTCATTGTGGTCACAGACTACTACACACTGTGATGCCACTAAATGGTATTGAGTAGGGGAGTGGCCTGGTGAAATTTTCAGTGAGGCAGAGATTCTGGCAGCAGAGTAACTTACGAAGGGCAGAAGCAGAAACAGGAAGACCTGTTGAGAGGCTACTGTAATAGCCCAGGCAAGCAATGCTGAGTTCTGGAATTCAGGAAACTGGTAGGACTGGATAAGAAGAGATGGATTTGCAAAAATGTTAAAGATAAAAATCAGTGGAGGACTTCCCTAGTGGCGCAGTGGTTAAGAATCCGCCTGCCAATGCAGGGGACATGGGTTTGAGCCCTGGTCTGGGAAGATCCCACATGCTGTGGAGCAACTAAGCCCGTGTGCCACAACTACTGAGCCTGCACGCCACAACTACTGAAGCCCGCACGCTCTAGAGCCCGCAGTGTGCAACTACTGAGCCCGGGAGGCACAACTACTAAAGCCCACGTGCCTAGAGCCCGTGCTCCACAACAAGAGAAGCCACCACAATGAGAAGCCCATGCACCGCAACGAAGAGTAGCCCCCGCTCGCCGCAACTAGAGAAAGCTCACGCACAGCAACAAAGACCCAACGCAGCCAAAAAAAAAAAAAAAAAGAAAATCAGTGGAGCTAAATGATTGATTGATGTGGATTGTAAGGAAGAAGAAATAGGACAATGATCCTTAAAAGGAGGGGTCATTTACTGAGATCAAGGAGACAGGAATGAATTCATGAGTTCCATTATGAACCTTCTCATTTGCACTGTCCAGTACTCTAGGTGTAACCCACATGTGGCCATTGAACACCTGGAATGTGCCAAGTCTGAATTGGGTATGCTGTCAGTGTGAAATACACACTGCATTTCAAAGACCTTCATGAGAAATGAAGGTAAAAGAGCTCATGTATAATTTTTATATTAACTACATGCTGAAATATATTATTTTAGATATACTAGATTAAATAAAAGATATAAAATCAATTTCACATATTTCCATCTACTTTTTAAATTGGCTGCTGGAAAATTAAAACTTACATGTGTCTTGTATTACATTCTATCGGGAAGCAATGATGTTGAGTTTGACATGCCTATAGAACATCCAAATGGGTATATTCAATAGATAGTTGAATATATTAGTCTACAGCTAGTGGGAGAGGTCACTTACAAACTTATCAGCACGTGTACCCAAGCCAACTCTACTTCCTACCAGTCTCAGAGAATTAGGTAACTCTCTTCTTTTTCAAATCTAACTTCCTTTTACAAGATAACAGCTTTATTGAAATACAATTCACATACCATGAGCTTCATCTTTTTAAAGTATACAATTCAGTGGTTTTCAAAAGTTATGCAACCATCACCACAACCTAATTTCTTCATCCTAAAAAGAAACTCTGTACCCATGAGCAGTCATTCCTCAACCTCCCTGCCCACAGTACCTGGCAACCACTATTCTATTTTCTGGTTCTATAGATTTGCCTATTCTTCAATGTCAACTTTGCAAATGGAGTGCTTCTGTTTCTGTATTGTTTGCTTTCCTTGAGCTGGCCCATCCAGTTTTTTGTTTGTTTTTTGAATGTACAACCTATCATGGAAGCTGAATCTGTTCAAGACTCCAGCTCCCCCTACCAGTTTGAAGGAAATACCGAGGACAGAAGAACACGTTAAACTATACAAGAGAGATGCGATAAGCAAAATCTTTAGGATTTCTCTTCAGGACATATAATGTGGTTTCTTCAACTAATAATTTGTAAGGGAAAAGAGGAGCGAAAGAGTGAGCGACATACAGAGGGGGAATCTACAGATTATAAAAGACATCAATTTATTTAAATTCTGATTCATACAGACTGTAAACACACACACACACACACACACATACACACACACACACACACACACACACACACACCCCAGTTATGGGGGAGTCTGGGAAGACAGCAATAGCAGCATAGTTCTCAAACTCTCCAAATCCCCACATAAAAACAGATGGAACAACTAGGCAGCAAAACCTGAACCCCTTGACAACATTTACAACAAAACTAGATGACAAAGTACCTTCAACAAATGCCAGAATACAAACTACCAATAGCCAAAAGGCCTACACGGTAGTGTCTGTGTGGGCAGAAAAAGAAACATTCAATGAGTCTGCATTTAATGGAACTCAGAACAGGATAAGCCCAAAATAGGCAACAAGAATTTGCTAGAAAGCACAACAGGCCAATTTGGGAGCAGCAGTTGAAATGAGAAGGAGTTTTGACCTCTCAGTACCAGCTGAGTGCAAGAGGCTGCAACAAAGACTGAAGAGGTTGCAACAATCTAGCCCGTATGACTCCCACAAGTGATATTCAAGAGAAAATTAAAAATATTGGAGGTAGGCAAAGAATATATAGACAATAAGAGTATCTGAAGAAGAACATCAAGGCAAGGGAACAGAATACTAAATGCTAAGTAAGTCAAGAAAATGTTCATGAAATAAAAGAAAAAAGAGACTATCAACCTAGAATGACAAATACCAAAACATTCTAGGAAAACTGCTGTATTTCAAAGAAAAAGAACTTTTTAGGTATCTAGAAAAAGAGAGTATCCTATTTTTCAACAGCAAATTGTTACATTAGAAGAAAATTAATATATTTAAGAATTTGAAAGAAAGTATGAGCCAAGGATTTTTGTATCCAGCATAACTGACTTAGACAATCAAAATGACTAAAGAAACATTGACATTAAGGCCTTGTGAGTATTTATGTATAGTTACCTGTAGACGTGAGACAAAATGAGGGCTAAGAGGCAGACAGTATAGTATTTAAATAGGCAAATGCTCAAATACTGTGGGACTATTATGTATGACTATTATAAAAATGGGGAGAGAATGGAGAGAGCATATGTAAAAAAACTTTTTAATGTTTTGAATAATCACGTTAATGGTTATATTAGTATTATTATTTGGGACTATTGAGCACGTAATATGCGATAAAGTCAATGAGTAATTACCATATACATTAATTCTAACATCTCATCCCCAACGTCCTTAAAGATCAAGATTCTTGGAATGGAAAAAGAGGATTGGGATGTAATGGAGAAGAGGTTTAATAAGATTTGGATTGGAAATATCAATATGAACTCATGATGTACTGTATCTTTGTGGGTGTGTATCTTACCTCTCTCCATTTAAAAGGACTAGAAAATATGACCAACCTAGTAGCAGAGAGCATCCTTAGCCCCTAACTGGAGCCTGACATATAATTCACCCTAAAGGAAACCAGAGCTTCTTAGAGAAATGGCTGATTCCATGTACAGGGCAGGAAATGGGCAAGATGAACTTGGAACATCTTGTCACACCAGATAACAAACAAGCTATCAAAGACATCTAGGGTCATATCAAAAGGACTTATGAGTCAAGTATTATAGAAGAGGCTCCCACAGACCTAAGATGGGACAATTTAAGTTTCAATAGTGATAATAATTGCATTGTATGAAACCCATCAAATACGTTTACATTCATGAGTTTATAATGATATTTTTATTTTTATTTTTTATTTTTTGGCCACATTGTGTGGCAGGCGGGATCTTAGTTCCCCGATTAGGGATCGAACCTGTGCCCCCTGCATTGGGAGCACAGAGTCTTAACCACTGGACCACCAGAGAAGTCCCTATAATGATATTTTTTAAAGGGAAGACTTGTTCACCTTTGGAGGAAGACAGAAACAAACTCATCATCTTGAAAACTGGTCAGTAAAGGGAAGGGATCAAGCTTTATTCTGCTTTCCTATATAAACTGTCCCTTCAGGTAAACAAATAGTAGAAGAGGGAAAGAGTCTTTATATAAAAGTAGTGCCAGTAGTAAATGAAGTAGAAGTGACAGAATAACACTAATAGCCACACACAATGAATTAATAGATACAAGCATTAAGCATCAGTGGTGTTCACATCATAAAAAGAGAGATAATCAAATGTTATGTGCCTTTTAACGGAAGAACACACTACTATCTATATTCTAGCCAAAGGATCAAACGTCAGTCTAATAAAGCCTCTGAATCTTACTGCCAAACTACAGAAATACAGGGAACAGAGAAATATACTGAGATGCACGTGAGTATGCAACCAGCGAAATCTAGGCTGTGGGAAATTTGATAGGTCAAATGGCCTAGCTCCTTCCACAACTAAAGTATAGGAAAACAATGGGACAGAGGAAAATTCTATATATAAAAGACAATCAACTTTTGTTTTTAATGAGCAAGACTAAAATGTTCCAAAGGATGCACATTTAGGTGATAAAACTAATCAAACATGCAAGGAAGTGATAACTATAAAAATCAGGATAATGGTTATTTATAGGGGAGAGAGGGGATGGGGGCATATGGAGGGGCTTCTGGGGTTCTACTTCCTCATCTGGTGATGGTTACAAGAGTGTTTGCCTTAAAGTAACTCATTAGTTATACATTTGCTTTTTGGTGATTTTCTGTATCTGTATTTTATTTTACAAAATTAAAAAAAAAAATCAAACAAACAAAACATGACATTTGAAACAACTCGAAATTTGAATGCTTACTAGATATTTGATATTAAGGAATTACTGCTAATTTTCTTAGGTATAATAATGATATGTTTAAAAATGAGTCTTTTTAGAAAATAAATACTGAGATATGATGAAGATGATAGGACGTCCTGGATTTGCTTTAAAATAATATAGAAGGGGTAGGGACTTCCCTGGTGGTCCAGTGGTTAAGAATCCATCTTCCAATGCAGGTGACACAGGTTCGATCCCTGGTCAGGGAACTAAGATCCCACATGCTGTGGGGCAACTAAGCCCGTGCACCACAACTAGAGAGCCTGCGTGCCACAACTACAGAGCCCATGCGCTCTGGAGCCTGCATACCACAACTAGAGAGCTGTGCACCGCAACTACTGAGCCCGCGTGCTCTGGAGCCCGTGCGCCACAACTAAAGAGAAACCCACGCACCGCTATGAAGAGCCCGCACACGGCAACAAAAGTTCCTGTGTGCCGCAACTAAGACCTGACACAGCCAAAAATAAAAAATAAATAAAATAATATAGAAGGGGTATATACAAAACAAGATACACCATTATTGCTTAAGTTCAGAGATGGGTACATAGGAGGCTCATAATATGAATCATCTACTTCTATATTTAAAATTCTCCAAAATAAAGAGTTTTTTAAAAAAGAAGAGAAAAATAATGGTTCTAGCATATCCTCGGTTATTTACATAGATTTAGTCCTTAGGCTCAGTTTCCTCCACTCAGCCGAGCCTTCTCAGGAAGGGGTCCTTATACATCACAATACCATATTAATTAATACAAAGGAGAACTCAACATGTCCAACCCATAACTCCTGATCCTACTCCAGTTCTCATCTAGATGAGTGATGGCACCATCCACCCAACCACCCGAGCCAGAAACAACAGATTCATCCTAACCTCCCTTTCTATCTAATCAATCTAATTCTATCAAATCTAATCTAAGTCTTGTCCTAAAGAGCTCTTAAATTCAACCTCTTCTCTCTGTTCCCACTGCCCTAGTTCAGGCCCTCATAATCTCTCTCAGAATATAACTAGACATAAAAAAGAATGAAATAATGCTATTTACAGCAACATGGATGGACCAAGAGATTATCATACTAAGTGAAGTCAGAAAGAGAAAGACAAATATCATATGACATTGCTTATATGCGGAACATTTTTAAAAAACGATACAAATGAACTTAGTTTTACAAAACAGAAATATACTCACAGACATAGAAAACAAACTTATGGTTCCTGAAGGGGAAAGGGTGAGGGAAGGATAAACTAGGAGTTTGGGGTTAAAATATACACACTACTATATATAAAATAGATAACCAACAAGCACAGGGAACTATACTCAATATCTTATAATAACCTATAAGGGAAAAGAATCTGAAAAAAAAAAAAAATATATGTATATATATATATATATACAGACACACACAATATATAATTGAATCACTCTGCTGTACACCTGAAACTAATACAATACTGTAAATCAACTGTATTTCAATAACAGTTTTTTTTTTTTAAAAAGGAAAAAAAAAGAATATAACTAGAGCCATATAACTGTTTTCCTTTGTGCTGCGTAGAGGCAAGGCCTTTCAATCCCTCCTCCACATGGCCATCCTGGTGACCTTTCTACATAACCCTGATAACCTGGTGCTAATGGTGGTAAAGAGCATACACTCCCTGAATGGTGTGTACCAGTCATTGGACTAAGTCATTTCATTTCTCAAAAGAATCCATCAATTCCTGTCTGCTACATACATTTCCCCACAAAGCCCACTCTATGCTGATTTGCCCTTAAAGTTTAGTGTATTTAGACATAAATGGCTAGTCACACTTAAATTTACATAATTAGTGCAAATTAGGTAACAAAATAAATAAGAATTGCTAGAGACAGGAGCACAGGAGTTATTTTGAAAGAAATATGTTGTGTGTGGGATTTTACATTTATGTTAAGAATTGGACAATGGCTTAAAGTAAATAAAATCCTTAACTCAGTGTTTACATACTTTTTAAAAGCCAAGGATGAAGCATTGTTTTTCATATAATTCTAGGTCTTTTTTAAAAAGGGAGTAATAAGACAATCATACAGTAGTTTTGGGGGGATCACTTGACTAACTTGCCCTCTACAATCATACCTGGATAATATTTAAAGGAAGAAACTAAATAGGAATAACTAGATTTTTAACAACTATTAAATGCTTATGAACATATTCTCGAAACACAGATACAAGACTACAGTATGAGTTTTATACGGTTAGTTCAGTGTATGAATTGATAGACTTGAAGAAAGCTGTGGCTAAGTATCAACACTGGTAAACTATTCATTAGCTATATATTTTCAGCAGTTTACTTCATTTAACTCTGATCCCCCAGTTTTCCTTGATCTGAAAAATAGAGACACAAATACCCATCTCACTGTGAGGATTAAATCATACACCACATATAAAACTGGTCCAGGAAGATCCCACATGCCGTGGAGCAACTAAGCCTGTGCGCCACAACTACTGAGCCCACGTGCCTAGAGCCCGTGCTCTGCAACAAGAGAAGTCACTGCCATGAGAAGCCTGCGCACCGCAACGAAGAGTGGCCCCCGCTCGCTGCAACCAGAGAAAGCCCACACGCAGCAACGAAGACCCAACGCAGCCAAAAATAAATTAATTAATTAGTTAATTAACTTTTTTAAAGAAAGAAATTAAGCCTGATCTTTGGAAGGCTCGTGGAGCAACATGCCAAAACCCAATCAATGTCTACATTAAAATTCAACAGAATTTAGAATAGCTAATACCTGCAGTACACAGATAGGAGATTTGGTCCTGTAACCAATTCTATAAACCACTTCTTTAAAATTTAAGTGAACAACACCTCTAGTAAAAGAACATTAAAAGGTAAAAGGCTAGATAAAGAACGCAACAACAACAAAAACAACTCAACTCAAAAATGGACAAAGGACTTGAAAAGACGTTTCTTCCAAGAAGATATACAAACGGCCAGTAAGTTCATAAAAAGATGATCAACATCGCTAATCATTAGGGAAATGCAAATCAAAACCACAATGAGATACCACTCACACACATTAGGATGGCTATTATTAAAAAACAAAACAAAAAAAACCAAAAAAACCAGTAAGTGTTGGGAGGATGTGGAAAAACTGGAGCCTTCGTGCACTGCTGGTGGGAATGTAAAATGGTGCAGCCATTGTAGAAAATACTATGGTAGTTCCACAAAAAACGGAGCATATAATTACCATATGATCCAGCAATTCCACTTTAGGGTATATACCCAAAGAAATTTAAAGTACGGTCTCAAACAGATGTTTGTGTACCCACATTCATACCAGCAATATTCATAACAGCCAAAAGGTGAAAACAACCCAAATATCCATCAATAGATGAATAAACAGAATGTGGTATATGCACATAACAGATTACTGAGCTGTTAAAAAAATGAAATTCTGATACAACATGAATGAACCTTGAAGACATGATAAGTGAAATAAGCCAGACACAAAAGGGTAAATATTGTTATGATTCCTCTTATATGAGGTACCTAGAATAGTCAAATTTATAGAGACAGAAAGTAAAACTATGGTTACCGGAGACTGGAAGAGGAGAAAGTGGGGAGTTATTGCTTAATCAGTATGGAGTGGCAGTATGTGATGGTGAAAAAGTTCTGCAGATGGAGAGTGGCGACAGATGCACAATAATTTATTTATTTTCTCAGTGGTTTTTTTGGTTTTGAACTTATTTATGTTTTGTTGTCTTTTGTGCTTAAGTGTTGATGGCTTCATGAGCCTGAATATCTATAAAATAAGATGTTGTGGTTTTAGCATTTCATCATTAATTATTTCTAAAAAAGCCACACTCAGTATACAAGGGATCATGCTTCTGAGCAAAACAAATACAAACTTTATTGTTCTTCATTCTCTAAACTATTTCCATTGTCACATTTGGCTTACTACTACTGTCACCACATTCAGAAAAGATGTGCCTTTTCTTGACAAAAGTAGTTCAGGAATGCTTGTTTCCCCACCACAAAATGAGGGTTAAAAACAAAATAACTCAGGACTTCCCCATTGGTCTAGTGGTTAAGATTCCGCACTTCCACTGCAGGGGGCGCAGGTTCAATCCCTGGTGGGGGAAGCTCCACATGCCACGCAGTGTGGCCAAAAAAACCCAAAGTTAATTTAGCTTTGTTAAACTTAAAAAAACTTAAAGTTAAACTTTTCTAATTTAGCTAATAATTTAAAATGATAAACTTAAAACCAGGCTTATTTTAAAAATTTAAATGGTTGAAAAATGTTATAAAAATAAATGTCTAGATTTTCACATATCTTCTATATGCTTTTGGGTTACATTAGACAAATTAACCTTATGTCACATGCGACAAAAATTAACTCAAGATGGATCAAAGATCTAAGTATAAGAGCAAAGCCATAAAACTCTTAGAAGAAAATATAGGCGTAAGTCTTTGTGATCTTGGATTTGACAATGTTTTTTTTTTTTTTTTTTAAATAAGATATGACACCAAAAGCATAAGTAACACAAGAAGAAAAAAAAAAACCAATAGATAAACATAATCAAAATTTAAAACTTCTGTGCTTCAAGTAGGTGAAAAAACAATCCATAGAATAGGAGAATTTTCTTGCAAATCATGTATCAGATAAGGGTCTTGTATCTATAATCCATAAAGAATTCTTACAACTCAACAGAAAAAAGAACAACGACCCAAAAAATCGGAATAGTTTTTCAAGGAAGATATTTAGACTTCCTTTCAGCAAGAATGCCATCTTCTAGTAATTCACCAAAATGATCAACACAAAGGGATGGAGGAGTATCCGCTATATGTTCTCTAGGCCTTTTAGAAAACATGGAGTTGTTCCTTTGTCTACAAATATGTGAATCTACAAGAAGGGTGATATTGTAGACATCAAGGGAATGGGCACTGTTCCAAAAGGAACACCCCACAAATGCTGCCATGGCAACACCGGAAGAGTCTACAATGTCACCCAGCTGCTGTTGGCACTCTTGTAAACAAACGAGTTAAGCACAAGAGTCCTGCAAAGAGATTATGAAGCAAATTAAGCACTCTAAGAGCTAAGATGGCTTCCTGAAACGTGTGAAGGAAAATGATCAGAAAAAGAAAAAAGCCAAAGAGAAAGGTACTTGGGTTCAACTGAAGCACCAACCTGCTCCACCTAGAGATGCACACTTTGTGAGAACCAACGGAAAGGAGTCTGAGCTGCCAGCACCCAGTGCCTATGCATTCATGACATGATAAAAAAAAAAAAACACACACACACAAAAGCCCTCCGAACTGTAAAAACGTTTCTCTTGAGAAGTGTGGTATCCCCTCCCCCAAAGAAATATTTAAAGCAAATTTCAATTGTGTCCTAATTCAGTGGGTGATGTCATTACTATTCAAATTTAGTGTTTTTTTCTTCCTGGAAGATGTGAGGTGGTTTATTGTGCAATATATTCCATCGGTTAGAAACTGCCAGAAATTATTTATAAAATATTTATACTAGTAAAATAAAAAAAAAAGACTCGGACAGCTGCATGTAAATCAATAAAGTTAGAACACACCTTCACATCATGCACAAAAGAAACTCAAAATGGCTTAAAGACTTAAACATAAGACATGACACCATAAAAGTCCTAGAAGAGAGCATAGGCAAAACATGCTCTGACATAAATCATACTCTGACATAAATCATACCAATGTTTCCTTAGGTCAGTCTCCCAAGGCAATAGAAATAAAAACAAAAATAAACAAATGGGATCTGATCAAACTTACAAGCTTTTGCACAGCAAAGGAAACCACAAAAAAAAAAAACCCAAAAAGACAACCTACAGACTGGGAGAAAATATTTGCAAATGATGCAACAGACAAGGGATTAACTTCCAAAATATACAAACAGCTCATACAACTCAACAACAAAAAAACAAACAACCCAATCAAAAAATGGGCATAAGATCTTAATAGACATTTCTCCAAAGAAGACATACAGATGGCCAGTAGCCACAAGAAAAGATGCTCAACATCACTAATTATTACAGAAATGCAAATCAAAACAACAATGACGTACCCACCTCACACCAGTCAGAATGGCCATCACTGGGACTTCCCTGGTGGTCCAGCAGTAAAGAATCTGCCTTATAATGCAGGGCATGCAGGTCCGATTCCTGGTCAGGGAACTAAGATCCCACATGCTGTGGGGCAACTAAGCCCATGTGCCACAACTACAGAGCCCATGCACCCTGGAGCCTGCATGCCACAACTAGAGAAGAGAAAACCACAACTAGGGAGAAGCCCGCATGCCTCAACGAAGATCCCGTGTGCCACAACTAAGACCCAACACAGCCAAAAATGAATAAATTAAATAATAAATAAATAAATAAATCTTTAAAAAAGTAGGGCCATCATTAAAAAGTCTACAAATAGCAAATGCTAGAGAGGTTGTGGAGAAAAGAAAACCCTCACGCACTGTTGGTGGGAATGTAAGCTGGTGCAGCCACTATGGAGAACAGTATGGAGGTTCCTCAGAAAACTAAAAATAGAACTACCATATGATCCAGCAATCCCACTCCTGGGCATATACCCAGACAAAACTATAATTCAAAAAGATACATGCACCCCTATGTTCACAGCAGCACTATTCACAATAGTCAAAACATGGAAACAACCTAAATGTCCATCAACAGATGAATGGATAAAGAAAATGTGGTACATATATACAATGGAATACTACTCAGCCATAAGAAAGAATGAAATAATGTCACTTACAGCAACATGGATGTAACCAGAGATTATCATACTAAGTGAAGCAAGTCAGAAAGAGAAAGACAGATACCACATGGTATCACTTGTATGTGGAATCTAAAATATGGCACAAATGAATCTATGTACAAAACAGAAACAGACTCACAGACATAGAGAAGAGAGTTGTGATTGCCAAGGGGGAGGGGGTGGGAGAGGGAGGGACTGGAGTTTGGGATTAGCAGATGTAAACTATTATATACAGGATGGATAAACAAGGTCCTACTATATAGCACGGGGAACTATATTCAATATCCTGTGATAAGCCATAATGGAAAAGAATGTAAAAAGAAGAATGTCTATACGTGTATAACTGAGTCACTCTCCTGTACAGCAGAGATCGGCGCAACATTGTAAATCAGCTATACTTCAATAAAAAGAAAACAAGATATGAAAAGATGCTCAACATCATTAACCATTAAGGAAATGCAAATCAAAACCAAAATGATATACCATTTCACATCTACGAGTATGGCTATAATAAAAAAAGATGGAGAATAAGTATTGGCAAGGATGTGGAGAAACTGGAACCTTTTACTGGCGGGAATGTAAAATGGTACAGCCACTCTAGAAATCTGTCTGTTAGCACCTCCACTCCTAAGTATATAATCCAAGAGAAATGAGAATTTATATCCATGTAAAAACTTGTTCACAAATGTTCATAGCAGTATTTATAATAGGCAAAAAGTAAAACCAACTCAAATGTCCATCATTAATGAACAAATATAGGCAAAATGTGGTATATCCATACAATGTTATATTATTGGGCAATAAAAAGGAATGAAGTACTAATATATGCCACAACATGTAATTTTTATGTGTGTGGAGACAGGATGGTAGGGACAGTGGATCTGGAGGGTTGAGAAGGTTCCACTGGCCCAGGTACTCCTTGGATAGTTTTCATTTCACTGCCCTCAGAACCTCCCTTGCCAATTCCTTCTTGCTTTTTATACCTGTCAACTCTGAGCCTGGGGCCTCTCCATGTCAGTGCAGGCGAGAACAGCTTCCAAATCTGACTTCTCCCATGCATATTTTGGGATGTGGATTTCTCTACTTTCACTTGTCATCATTATAATCACACCAGCTTTCACTTTCCAGTCCTTGGAAAATCTACATCTCTATCATGTTTTATGGCAATTCAAGAGATTTATTTTTTATTATATTTTTACACAAAAAATTTCATTACGATCTTAGGGGCTGGGGATTAAAAATAGGTGTTCAGTCCATCATCTCAAACTGGAAGCTCCCTATCTAAATCTTAAATAAGTAGAGTTTACACATTTTCTTAAAACCTGAGCTCTTTGAAACACCAAGACCCTCTTTCCAAATAACACCAAAATTTGGCCACAGGATGTAAACACTATCATCTCTATTAGTCCCTAAATCAAAAAAAAAAAAAAAAAGAACCAGTAGGAAGCATTCCTTGCCAAATAAAACAAAATTGAAATTTTTTTTAATATTTAAGAAAATAAAACTACTATTACAGCACAGTTTGAAAAGCATGTTGTATTTTATTTCATTTGAAGTATTCATAATTTCATATTCATATTTCATATGAAGTATTTAAAAGAATTACTCCCAAGGAATAAAAAGTATTTCTTTTTCCAGGCACTTAACTAGAATCCACAATCACTGTCTTTTTATATTTTCCCATAATAATTTATATTTATTTACAAAAGTAATATAAAATTCAAATTTGTAGTATAACAGTATACTCCAGGTATAAGTTATAATAAATGTATTCCATTTACATAATAAATTATATAAAATATACAATAAAAACCTCATTTCCCATTCGAATAAGTTCACTAGAATGTTTAAATCAGCAAAATAATTTAGTAATTTAGTAAAATAATTTAGGAAAAAAACCCCAAACCCCACTTTCCTGTACATATGTATTCATTGTGTGTGTGTTGGGGGGGATTGTTGAATGGGAAATAAATGTTGATCACTTACAGATCTTCACTCTCTCCCCTCCCTGGGTTATGTCATCCAGGCCTGTGACCAATTACAAGCTGATGATACTATTTATACACTAATGATATGATCACTTAGATAACTAATAAACTTATCAAACTTCGTATGTCCAAAACAAAACTCAATTCCTCCCCAAACCTACTCCTAACTACAGTAAGTCTAAATGGCATCAATATTCACCCAGCTCTTACTGCAAAAAAACAGGAGCCATCTTTTATTTCTCTTTTCCCTTCATCCAATCTATCAATAAATCCTGTTGATTCTACTTCCAAAATTTATCCATTTTTTTTTTCCATCTCCACTGCCAGGCCAGTGCACCCTGCAACAGCCTTCTAACTGATTTCCCTGCTTCTGTTCTTGTCTTCTCAGAGTCCATTTTCCCCTCAGCAGTCAGTGTAAATTAGATCATGTCACTTCCCTACTTAAAACCCTGTTTAGAATAAAAACCAGATTCTCTACCATGACCTACAAGGCTTTTCATGTTCTGACCCCTGCCTACCTCTCCATCCTCATCCCACATCACTCTTTGACTTTCTCACTCTCTCCAAGCCACTGTGCTTCCCCAAATACAACAACCTGGTTCCTCACTTAGAAGCTCTGCATTTGCCATTCCCTCTGCCTAGAATCCCTGGCTCCCCGAGGGTATTTACATGCCTGTCTTCCTTGCATTCAAATGTCACCCCCTTAGAAAGGCCTTTCTAAAGTAGCCACCATCCTTCCAATACTCTACAAACCGTCCTTCTTAGTTTTCTACATACCACCTATCACAATCTAAAATTGGCTTATTTTGTTTATTGCTCCCCCATCCCAAATACAAGCTCTTTAACGGCAGAGACTTATCTATCTTATTATTCTTGCCAATGCCTAGAACATACCAACACTTAGCACATCAAAATATTTGTTGAGGGCTTCCCTGGTGGCGCAGTGGTTAAGAATCTGCCTGTCAATGCCGGGGACACAGGTTCGAGCCCTGGTCCGGGAAGATCCCACATGCTGCAGAGCAACTAAGCCCGTGCGCCACAACTACTCAGCCTGTGCTCTAGAGCCCGCGAGCCACAACTACTGAGCCCGTGTGCCACAACTACTGAAGCCTGCACGCCTAGAGCCCGTGCTCTGCAACAAGAGAAGCCACTGCAATGAGAAGCCCGTGCACCGCAACGAAGAGTAGCCCCCGCTCGCCACAACTAGAGAAAGCCCACACGTGGCAAGAAAGACCCAACACAACCAAAAACAAATAAATAAATAAAGTAATTTTAAAACAATTGTTGAACAAACAACTTCATAAACATCACTGAAGCAGTACAGATATTATACTGATTTTTATTAGCTTACTATAGTTTAAATTATATTAGGTTATTATAAATTATTAGTTTATTCTAAATAAAAGGGTTTTAACTGTATTCCAACAGAATTTTTTAAAAAAGGTCTTAAGATTACATGAGCACAAAGGAAGAGTGAAACACCACTGTGCTAAATCCTAGTCATTTAAGACAGGAATAAAGTAAAACATATGCAGGCTATTGCCATTGCCCATCACACATCCAGGACCTTCTTTCCCCCAAGAGATCCCAAATAGGTCCCTTCCCTATTTGGAAGAGATGCATTTAGAAGACAACACCAGATTCTGTCCAAAGGGAGAAAGAAAGTGAACAAACATCTTTCAGGATCAAAACCCCAGGCAAGACCAGAAAGGGGGCTTTCGCAGCTCCTTCCACAAACTCTTTGCAAAGAAGTCCAGTGGATCAGAACACAGGGAAAAAACTAATGAGAATACTTCAATGGATCTCTAACCAACAAAAAATTTCTTCAGAAACTGACTTGCTCTTGCAAATGAACCTGATGGAGGAATAGCTGTGTAAAACATACTTAAGGTTGTACTGTCAAGTGGTAAGATGAGGATAAAAAGGTGATACTTATCTATGTGGGAGTATGTGTGTGTGTTTTATCTCTCTCTCTCTCCATATCTCTGAGGAACAGTAATACAAATACTTACGTATGATACTAAATCAACATATAAGACATTAAAGAGATGAAGAAGATTACTTTGGGTTGAGAGCTGGCTTTTTGAAGCTCAGCACTTGGGAAAAGGGAACCGAAGACTTTTCACGGCATTACAGAAAAACACATAAATTTGGAGAAAAATAACATTTGTAAGGTCAACAACAACAAAAGAAAACCACACGTAGTAATTTTTGTGGCCTGATTAGGGAGAGGGAATGGGATTCATTATAGAAAAGTTTTATTAAAGAATAAAAAGAGAATAATAAAAAGCACTAGGAAAAAAGGCCACTGAACCAAATGCAGAAAGGGAAAGTCAAATCACTGGCTATACCAATGAATTTAATCTGGTACTTTTACATGCGCTCTTTAGAGTTTTCTCTCTTATAAAGAATAAAAAGAACCTTGTTTTTTATATTATTTGCAATACATAGGTGCCACCAATTATAACTAATGAATAGTTCCATTTTAAGGCCTTAAACAGTGCTAAATATATGGTTAAAAAAACTTGTGCTGCTGTCCTTTCCAAGGATATACATGAAGAAAAACCAGTATGAGCTGGAAAAATGAATTTCCATTAGAGAGAAAAGACCATCTTGCCATATATGTCTATATGATATAGCAGTTCCTCAGACATGATTTTATCTGTTCAAAACAGTTAAGATGTAAGAAGTAACAAAGGCCACCAAGGAACTAAAGCAGAGCTAGTGTCAATGCAAGAAAACACACATTCTTTTATACAGCCCCAAGGTCCTCACTCAGAACCTATTCACTTTTATTTTAGACTGAATTCTAACACATCTGGCCAAGTAGTTTCTCAGTGCACAGCAAATCAGAGAAAGCAACTAGAAATTGGAGAAACAGAAAACTATTGTATTGAAAGCAGACGACCTAACAGAAGAGATGAAAACACAATTGAAAAAAGTAATTCCAAAATCTCAGAATCAAAAGTAAATTTTAAAAAGCATTGATGACAAGGTTCTATCTAAAATAGTAACTATCTTACAGAATTCAACAGCCTCTGAGATTACGTGTCTTGTTTTAACATAGTGTGACATTAATACGATATTCAGTAGAGTGGCTTGTGTGGTACACTGAACTTAAGTTCAAATAACGACCCTAAAGTGATAGTTTTCAATCCTGGAGTTTCTGACTTAGTAGGCAATTACAGTTTATTCAACAGACCACAGGTGA
Organism: Balaenoptera ricei; assembly: GCF_028023285.1. Classification (NCBI taxonomy): domain Eukaryota; kingdom Metazoa; phylum Chordata; class Mammalia; order Artiodactyla; family Balaenopteridae; genus Balaenoptera; species Balaenoptera ricei. The sequence continues at coordinate 15,673,490 of NC_082642.1, read as the reverse complement.
TTCTGATGCACACAAAGAACTGAGAACCACTGTCCTAATAGTCTAAGGAAAGGTTATATTGCACTGGATGTCTTATTTAAGAAAAAAGGGAGATGTAATGTACAACACGATAGATTAACACTGATGTATGTTATATATGAAAGTTATTAAGAGTAAATCCTAAGAGTTCTCATCACAGGAAAAAATTTTTATTTTTTATTTCTTTAATTTTATACCTATATGAGATGGTAGATGTTCACTAAACTTACTGTGATAGTCGCTTCATGATGTATGTAAATCAAGTCATTATGCTGTACACCTTAAACTTACACAGTGCTGTGTGTCAATTATATCTCAATAAGACTGGAAGGAAAAAAAAGAAGTGAGAATTTACTATGATCTTTAAATGTGTTCAATGAAACTTGTTTTTAAAAAGTTTGTGTATTTCGGGGTAATCGGGAGTATTCACTTTGGCAAAACACTTCAACTCCCAAAAGGAGGGAGGGGGCTAAATGGCATACTGCCAACAGACAGTCTACTCACAGAATAGCATCTTTTGAAACCACACAAATACAATAAATTTATGTAATGATGAGTGATGCAGAATACTCAATGTGGAATGAAATAACGGTAGAAACTCAACGAAGTTAAAGTTATATGAAGAAAAACATCTCATTAGAATCTGGGTACCAAACCCGTCTCTATGCAGTAGCATCTCCTAAACAAAATAGTTAAACTTATACTCACCTTTCTGAAAAATCAGAGTCTATAAATTCTCTAGCCCGTTTTCTATCACTGAAAAGAAAAAAAGATACCATAAAAAGAACATGCATAAAGAACTTTATTTCATGAATAATTTATTGTAACTTGTCTAATTCCACATTGAAAATATCCAAACACAAAAGTAACAAATGTAAAAGATACGTACATGAAATAAAAACTTAAATTTTATCACCAACATGATAGCCATAGTTTGAAATGAACTCAATGAATCTTTAGGGAGGAAAATACTGCAGATTTATAGAGGAGAAGGCATAGAAAAGTTTTATTTGCTCTGGGAGAAATGACTATAAAAACATTAGATAATCATACTACCCCCAGCATAAAGCACAGCTGGTGTTGAAAATAGCCAAACTCTGGTCATCTCCAAAGTAGGCCAACACTACTGGCACAGGCTTGGCTTTCATTAAATTATCTCTCAAGGCTATGAAAAAATCCAAGGTAACTTAGATCTACATGAGAATGTTGTTAACGACTGAATAAAGGCAAAGGAATTACAGGTGACTCTGTCACTTCATCTTATTTGATAATGGAAAAGACATTATGTATACACATGAAACTCTTCTGTCTCTGTGTGTATGGCTTAAAGCACTTTGCCAGGATTGTTATTTCATTTATTTCTTTAATATCCTTGAAGCAAGGAGATTCTTACTCAACCAAGATTTACTGTGTTTGCTAGAACTCACAACTGTAAGTCAATGATAGAACCAGCAGTGTGGCATGCCACCTGGGAAATAACTTCTAAAGTGACAAACTAAAATTTTGAGTCATTTCTTTTACTACTTCTTTTCTTTTATGGAAGGATGAGATGCTAAAATGATAAGGAGTGGAGAAAGTTTGAATAAAGGTATTTTACAGGTAAAGAAACGTAGAGATTTGATACTAAAAGTGGCAAATGAGTAACAAAGAAGGGATACTGATTTAATTGGCCAGTGTTTAAAGGAATGAAGATAAAACTCAATGAAAGTTTTAATATATTTGGGCTCTTTTTCCTAGTTCCTTTTCTGGTTTTAAAGGAAATAAACATGCTGGTTTTAAGGGGAAGTTCAGAGTACACACACACACGTATATATAAAACTCCTTTCTTATGTTTGTTAAAACAATATAAAATGCACTTTTTACATCTCCAAAGTGGCTGAATGTCATAATCATAAAAAGCAGTCTTCTTTCAGAGTTGAAGAAAGAAGATTCAGGTACAAGTTATTGTTCTATTTTTCTGTTTAAAAATGGTTGCTCCAGGGATTTCCCTGGTGGTCCAGTGGTTAGGTCTCTGCGCTTCCACTGCAGGGGGCACAGGTTCAATCCCTGGTTGGGGAAGTAAGATCCTGCATGCTGTGTGGGGCAGCCAAATAAATAAATTAATTAATTAATAAAATAAAATAAAAATGCTTGCTCCAGAGCTCATTTATATCTAGGATATAAAGTGAAATAAAATAGGTGATTTTAAAGGAAACATATTAGTTTTTAAGAACATGAAACACGAACAGAAGACAAGATAGTGAGAAAAAAAGATCAGAACTTAAAAAAAAAAGAAGTTTTTAAAAATGGTAGTTTGCAGTACCACTACTTACCCAGGGACCCAGCCAGTAGCTTCTGCTATGTGTGTCTGAGTAACCATTGCTGGTGCAGGGGTGTATGGCCTCCCAATCAGAACACTTCCTGAACTGGTTAGTCTCTGTGGTGTGCTTATAATCTGTAAAGTCAGTACAAAGAAAAAAATATTCTTAGTTATTAAGGAAAACCTACAGGCAGAAAATAATGCTGAATGCTAACCTACACACAAGGAGTAAACCTTACTGTCTAAAATGTACTTAATATCAATCATCTAAATATAAGCAATACCTCTGATACACTTATATCCTAAGATCTTACAGCACAAGTATCCTGAATACTGATATGAAGTCACAATGTAGATTTCAGCAAGTGAACAGCAATTGGGAGGGATTAAGTTGGCAACTGACAACATTTTAAAAATCAGAAGAATGAAAAGCTTTCTTTGAAATTATGGAAACTAATTTCAGTTGAACTCTATTTACTAGAACTGGGGTAACAGCAAATTAATTCTTCACAGTCCAAAACATATACAAAGACATTATACAATTTGGATTCTTATACAGATACAATTTTACCTGTTTTTTTCAAGAGCATTTCCTCATGTCATTAAATATTCTTCAAAGACATTTTAAAGACCATAAAACACCCTGTCATGTGGATTAATTATCCCCTATTATTATTTTTATGAATATTCAAATATTGAACATTATAAATAATGCTGTGATAAACATTTTTGTAAAATGATATTGGCTTTAATTTCTATTTCCTACGGATAGACTCCAGAAAGGGAATTAATGGAACTAAGGATGTGGACTTTTTTTTTTTTTTAATTTATTTATTTTGGGGACTTCCCTGGTGGCACAGTGGTTAAGAATCTGCCTGCCAATGCAGGGGACATGGGTTTGAACCCTAGTCCAGGAAGATCCCACATACCACGGAGCAACTAAGCCCGTGTGCCACAGCTACTGAGCCTGCGCTCTAGAGCCCATGCTCTGCAACAAGAGAAGCCACCGCAATGAGAAGCCCGCGCACCGCAACGAAGAGTAGCCCCCGCTCGCCGCAACTAGAGAAAGCCCGTGCGTAGCAATGAAGACCCAACACAGCCAAAAATAAATGTTTATTTTATTGTTTTTATATATTTTTTGTTTTCTATTTTATTGATTTTCACTTTTTATTATTTGTTTATTTTGGGTTTAATTTGCTCTTTTCTTTAAAACTAATTAATTAATTTATTTTTGGCTGCGTTGGGTCTTCGTTGCTGCGCGTGGGCTTTCTCTAGTCGCGGTGAGCGGGGGCTACTCTTCCTTGCTGTGCGCAGGCTTCTCATTGCGGTGGCTTCTCTTGTTGCGGAGCATGGGCTCTAGGTGCACGGGCTTCAGTAGCTGTGGTGTGCGGCCTCTAGAGCACAGGCTCAGTAGGTGTGGCGCACGGGCTTAGCTGCTCCGTGGCATGTGGGATCATCCCGGACCAGGGATCGAACCTGTGTCCCCTGCATCGGCAGGTGGATTCTTAACCACTGCACCACCAGGGAAGTCCATGGATATGGACTTGTAAAAAGCATTTCTTGATCTGTGTTGCCAAATTGCTCTCCAGGTCTTACAGTTTTTATTGGTGAAAATAATTTGGCACCCTAGTAATATCTTTAAGTATTTTCATAAGTAAGTAAGTAAATAAATAAATAAATAGAATAGAATAGAATAAAGGCATGCTCCAGGGAATGGGGATATTAATGGGGCTAGGGAGATGTTACTACATACAAATGCTTAGGAAATGATTTTAATATGTTAATTCTATAGTTCAAAAAAAACAAAACACAACAAATACTGATAGATGTCTGGGGAATTCTGATTCTCATAATATGCCAAGGATTATTAAAGAGGGCATTCAGAAGTCTGCCTCATGAGAAAATATGAACACTAGACAACGTGTTTGTACCTCCTAGCCCTGCACATATTCCACACCACCTCCTCACTTCCATTTCAATGCAAGATCTTTAAAGGCAGAGAGTGTCTGCAGGGCCTACCATAGTGCTAGGGGACTCTCATAGGAAAGAATCAATAAATATTTATTGAACTGAGACAGAAGACCCAGCTTTTAAAATGATGGAAAATAGTAGCTTTTTTGTTCATTGATATGCTAGAAAGGATTATATAAAATCCTGTAAGAAAAGGGCATAGTTCTCACCAATCACTGCACCACACACTCAGATGTTCTCTATCATGCTGACCCTGAGTGTGAGAGCTTGGGAGGGAAATTTTGAGCGTTTGATCAGTCTCTGGTCTACTCTATTCCTAGAACAGGAGTCTCCAGAAAGCAACTCTAAGCATTCTGACTTACCCGTGAAACAGACTGCATTACTTGTGCAGCATTATTACTAAGGAGTTTTTTATTTATCTGTTATTAGGACCCTACAGGCTTGGTTTTACCTGATTTAAAGGGCTTTGCAGAAAAAAAAAAAGAAAGAAGACGAAGAAAGGAGGAAGGGAAATAGGACATAGAGAAAAGCTGGTTATCTTTATTGAGAATGACTTTGGAAATAAATTGTTACGTTCTACTTTTATTTTTCTTCCTTAATGTCAGATTGTCAGCTGCTATCCTTTCCTGATCCGAGAGTGATTAGCAATACTCTCTGTTCCTTTCTCTTAGCACAGGGCCTGGTACATAGGAAGTCCTTAACAAACATTTTATGAATGAACGAACTGGAGGGATGCTAGACTTGAATTGGAACCACAAGTCAGAAGTCCCTATGAGACGCGATGAGTTCTTAAACAGGACAGTGACAGTGACTGAGCCTTAAGAAGCAAAACCAAAGGAGTCAACGAACACAGGAAAATTAGTTCTTATAGGTGATAAGTCACATATGCTTTTATAAAACTGAACCTTAATTTTGAAATCCCAAATTAAAATAGTATTCAGTTGATCTGATAAGGAAAATGAACATTTATTTTAAAATTAAGTCTTCCCCACCTCCCCACAAAAAACCCAGACATCCTTAATTTAAATGTAATCATGTGGTTTCTTTGACAATAGATTACAGTTAGCCATAAATCAAATAGCAACTGAACCTCATTCTGAAGATTTTTCTACCTTCAATCAAGATACCTTATGTACTACTGCCATCTACAGTAAGGAAAGCCAAGAGAGCATCTATACTTTGAAAAGAAAGAATCTATATATAACTATAAAGTGTTATATTAAAGGATTTCATTATTTGACAAAATTTTCATTTTCACTGTAAGAAACAAGCAATTTTTAACCATGTTAAAATAATCATGAGATTATCTTATATAAAAAATCAGATACCTTTTTTTTTTCTTTTTAAACTTTTCATTTTATATTGGAGTATAGCCGATTAACAATGCTGTGATAGTTTCAGGTGCACAGCAAAGTGACTCAGCCATGCATATACATGTACCCATTCTCCCCCAAACTCCCCTCCCATAAAACCAGATACTTTAAGAAAAGAGCAAGTATTCCAAAGTAAAAGTTACTGCTAAACTAGTTTCTAGAAACACAGAAAACAACTTTTTCTTGAGGCCTTTTGAAATTTCTATCTACCATGAAGATTTGGCTTCCGAAGGGACATGTAAAATTTAAAGGGCAAGTAGAGAAAGACAACTGTAAGAAGGAAACAGGTGAGGTTTTAAGAATTTTCTAACAAAAAATTTTTTAAAATCATGGATGAGAGACTGAATGTGAGGGGACAACGTTCAAAAGAGACAAGCAAGAGGAGAGAGAAGCGGCTCTCACTGGGGTTCCACGATATATTAGGAAATCAAAAAGAAAACTCTGATTCCTCCCTAGGGACTAAGAACTACAAAAAGCACCTCAGAATTCGGGAGACAAATGAAGGTCTTGGGCTGGCCTGTTTCAAAGGAGAGCCCCAAATCTCCTCTCTGTCTGACCTTTGCTTTGCTGATTCTGAGCTTTGCAGTAATTGGGTATGTCATATACAGGACTACTTATCACTGTTAGAACTGAAGTGTGTAAAGGCTTACATGTACATTAGTTTAAATTGACAATGGGAAGAAAAATTATGTTTCTAAAAGAGGAATTCAAATTTGAGCCATAGCAGTATCACTGAAATACCAAGAGGAAACAGTCTTTCAAAATAGAGTACTGTAAGAGCCAAAGTCATGAAAGTTCACATCTGTTTGTTTAATGTTGATGTTTATATAATCACATTTCAAAATATCGACGTTCAAGTCAGGTGTATAATCTCATTTGCACCTACTGTAGTGGCTGGTGAGGGGCAAATGCTTAACAAACGTTTGAAAATATACCCTGAACTACCTTGAAATGCAGATATTCACCTGAGCTTAAGTTTCTACGAGGCTTGGAGCTAGATTACATTCTTCACATAGTTACAGTATTGTGCAACATCTTTAGCTTGGATTCTGCAGATGATTAACAGTCCTCAAGGGATCAAGAAAAATGTTGTGTCTAGAATGGCTTAAGATCTCAAAGACTTTCTGAAGCCATTCAGTATGTTAAAAGAGATTTTTGTCTAAATAATTGTGCATTCAACATAGTCCACAGTACCGTACATTACAAACAAAATTTATACTTATTGTTTTATAGATAAGAAGATGCAAACACTGACAATGAAGAGTTATTGTTCAAATGTTTACATACTTTTGCTAATGGTGGGTGAGGCCATTTAAATTAGGTATAGTTTTTAGATTAGCTGCATGCAACTGTTTATAAATAAGGCTTTCTTAAAAGTGCTATATACTTTAAGCTCTAGCATAATTAATGGAATATCTTCAGAGAAACAGTTAAATACTTTCCATTTTAATTCATTATTTCTACTGCTAAAGATTAAAATGAACTGGTGAGTTGTTTCTTCCTAAATGTCCTTTCATCAAAGAGTTTCAAATTAGTAGCTCCAAATATAGATTAACTGTTGGGTCATACTCAATTTATATGATATTCAATTTATATGAGATTACACGGTTTAGTGCAGTAAAGGCTATTTTACAAGAAAAAGAAGAACATAAAACGTAACAGATTTCAAATCAATTTAATCGAACAACTGAAAACAAGAGAAGCCTCATATAGGGAGCAAAAACCTTAATATTAACACATTCAGAATCCACAGATTCAAGTACGTGAAAATTAAACATTGAAGAGTACAATGCCTTTCTTTTTCTTAAGACTAATCAGTTACATTCAGGTAAAAACAAAACTTTAAAAAATAAGTGACTGAGATAAGAAATTAACTGGAATATCTGACCAAGCATCTTTGGTACAACTATCCTTTAAATAAGTCTTGCCTAAGCAAAGTTTCAAGTCCTAAGATATGATGATTTTCTTACCATTTGGGGTCCAACATTCACATTTATTGGTCCTAAGGTTTTTGGTAAAATCTTTGTTGGTGAGTTGGTGCTGGAAACTGGAAATGCAACAAATGAAATGTTACCTGAAATTATATCAAAACACTAGGTTAATGTTCTGCAATATCAAGACCACCTTCTACCTATCTATACATCCATGGTCCTAACCAGCTGTGCTTAAGTAATTTATAATTATCTTAATAAGGAAGTTAAGACCAAAAAGCCATACTGAAAAGCCAACCAATTATTGCTTTGTTGTAGTGAGGACAATTAGTTCTGCTGAACAGCACACCTGTAAAATAAATAGTTCAGTCTATCTGACAACTACTGGACATTAAGTTGGTTTTTTAGAGGAAAAAACATTTTGAGAGTTCATAATGCACATCATAGTTTATATCAGAGTTGAGAATTCCAGTTAAGATCTTTATTAGAAATCATAGAACAAAAATAAATGCATGAAGTATAACATGAAATAAAATAAATATCTATTAGAATTTCTTTACAGTATAACATTTTATACTAAAAGTTAACATGTTTTCAAAATGTTGAGTTGGCAGTGTTTTGAGACTTTATCACAGTGGAGAAATAAATGATGCCACCTAGTTACTGATGGTGGAAACTATGAGATCTGTATCGTGTTTTCAAGTGATTTCAACAATTTAAATTTCAAATTAAGGTAGCAAAATGCCTTCCCCCCAAATGAAAAGCCAACCAATAATTTTCTGAACTACCATGTCAACTACTTAACTTCTCTGGACAAACTTCAGTTTACCAATGTTTCTCTTAGAAGATAAGAGTGTAATCCAATATAAGAAAGGAGATCACACAGGAAGTGCGTGAAAGAGGGTCAATATTGAAACTCTGGGGAAAAAACAACATTTAAGGGCAGGACCAGAAAGGCACCTCCTTCTCACTCTCTGTCCCGCTTCCTGAGCTCCTCCAAAGCTTGCACAGCTCCTGAATGCCCTTCTCTTATCTCCTAACTCTGAGTAGGTCTCCTGCAGTAAGGAACTCAGGCCACCAGGCCCTTCTTCCTCAACCTGGGAACTTACCGGCACCCTCACAAATTTTTACTCATTTCTCTCTGAGTGGAAGATTCTCAGATGAATTACTTCTTTCATGTCTGCTCTGCACTTCCTGTCTTCTCAGGGAAGTCACACATCAATTATTTACTCTGTCTTCTGAGTTTTCAACTATACCACTGGTTCCTTCCCTCAGTTTCTCTCTCTGCCCATCTGCCTTGTACTATTTCCCCTCAAATTCTACATTTCAAAATCAAATTCTTTATCTTTCTCATGCCCACTCAGCAAGGCCCAGTACCCAAATCTGCTTCTCCTTCTTGGTACAGATCATCATGCACCCAGTGACCCGAACCAGTAACCATCAACCCCTCCTTATTCAACCGACTACCACATCCTACTTGTTACCTTCTTACCCTGGTTCCTTTATATTGCCGGTGCTTGTTTAATTTGGAACTTTATCAAATCTGGTTTGAAAACAGTTACTCTCTAATCCAGAGGTTCACAACCCTGGCTGTGCAATGGAATTATCTAGGAAGCAATAAAAAATGCCAGTGCCTGGGTCTTACCCCCAGAGCTTCTGATATAATTGAACTGGAGTCAACCTGGGCATCAGACTGTTGAAGTTCTCCAGATAGTTCCAAGGTGCAGCCAGAGCTGAGCCCCACTTCCCCGACTGGATATCCTACCTCAAACAGCTTTCCTACCCCTCCCCACATCTGTGACAAACCAGTCTTTCCACGGATGGACACTCCCCTCTTTAAGGCCTTCAGAGATTCCACGACACTTCCTAAATGCCTCTCAGACTCCTCACATGACACAGAAGCTCCCGTTTGGAGATCTCACCCCGCCTCCCTTCCCAGTTTCATCTTCAGCTACTCTGTCCACATGTACCCTAGGCTCCGATCAGATTAAATACTTTGCAGTTCCAGAAAGGCCCCAGATCAACCACTCCAGCTTTGATGCACACTCTTCCTTCTGCTGGGAAGTCTCTCTCTACTGGGACAAGGCCTACCTTCCAGCACTTCAAAATGGTACTCCTTAACACTTTCTGAGAAATCACCATGGGCCAGAGTCTGCTCTAGAGGCTTCCCATACATACATCATCTCATTAATGCTTAGGAGAACAGTGAGACATATATTATTGACGACTCCATTTTACACATGAAATTAACACAGAGTGAGGTTAAACAGTCGGTACAAGGTCCCACAGGCAGTAAAGGGCCATAGCTCCACCTCCAAAGCTACTGCTCTCTGTGTCACCTCCCCCTTATTACGCGTCTCCAGCCTCTAGGGTCTAGGTCTTGGATGCCCTTCTTCTGGCTTTTCATAAAACCTATTATTATTTACTTGTAATTCTACTATAAGTAGGCTATGTTGTCAGCTTTGTATCCTAGCACCTGGTTTAGTCCCTGGCACCAAAGAGGTACAGGAAACAATAAAAACTGTTTGATTTGCACAGATTGGAGCTATTACCTTTCCTAATCTGGATGCCATACTTCCTGTAATGTAGCCTAAATTGTATCTTTTGTTACTTTTTAACAGGTGAAATAAATTTAAACACCAGGTCCTTTATTTTTTTTAAACATGACTGACCAACTGGTATTAGCAAATAGTTTCCTTACTCTGTAACTGTGCAACTGATCTTTTATACAACACGCGTACACGTTATCAAATACGGTTTGATATTTGATATTATAACCCAAATACGGTTATTCACCTGTTTAAGAATTCACTTAACTGGAGAATACTAATTTATAATTACAGAGGGAGGAACAGGTCTGTAATTGATAGACATGTGCCATAAACTCAGTCCCAGACAGGAGGGGAAACACCACCGATCTATGTGAGGAAGAACCCAGCCAGGATAAAGTCTGGCTCTCAGATGGTTTTTTAAAATGACCTTAAGGCTGCTGAATGTTTAAGATGAGATCATCTGTGATACACCATATTAGAAACAAAAGCCAAAAACTTACAAAAAGCAGTGAAGCAAGAAACATACAAAAAAAAAAAAAAAAAAATGATAATTAAGGTTAGGGAATGACCCTAAATTGAAACTTAACAGTAAAGACAAATTAAGAATATAAAACTTAGGTCAAAAACAAAAAGAAAGGGGACTTCCCTGGTTGGAACAGGGGTTAAGAATCTGCCTGCCAATGCAGGGGACACGGGTTCGAGCCCTGGTCTGGGGAGATCCCAAATGCCACAGAGCAACTAAGCCCGCGAGCCACAACTACTGAGCCCACGTGCCACAACTACTGAAGCCCACGCTTCACAACAAGAGAAGCCACCGCAATGAGAAGCCCACGCACCGCAACGAAGAGTAGCCCCCGCCCGCCACAACTAGAGAAAGCCCACGCACAGCAACGAAGACCCAACACAGCCATAAATAAATTAAAAAATAATAATAAAATAAAATTAAAAAAAGAAAGCGCTCCCCTGGTGGTGCAGTGGTTAAGAATCCGCCTGCCAATGCAGGGGACACGGGTTCGAGCCCTGGTCCAGGAAGATCCCACATGCCACGGAGCAACTCAGCCCGTGAGCCACAACTACTGAAGCCTGTGTGCTCTAGAGCCTGCGTGCTGCAACTGCTGAGGCCGAGTACTTCCCGTGCTCTGCAACAAGAGAAGCCACCACAATGAGAAGCCTGCGCACCGCAATGAAGAGTAGCCCCCGCTCACCACAACTAGAGAAAGCCTGCGTGCAGCAACGAAGACCCAACGCAGCCAAAAATAAAGAAATAAAGAAATTTAAATCTTAAAAAAAAAATAGAACAACCTCGTTAAAGCCAGATCTGCCATGGCAGTTAATATCAAAGAATTTAGATGGAACTTAATAAACCTAACAAATTGATTCTAAAGTGTTTCTGGAAGAGTAAAGACAGAGAACAGCCAAGAAAATTTTGAAAACAGGAATAATGGGGAAGAGAGGAACTGTAGCCTCCCAGACTTCAGAATTATTACATAGCTAAAGGGACTGAAATCATGCGACACTGGCTAAGATGCAGACAAAGAAATTGACAAAACAGAAGTTAAAGTCCAAAATTTACTTCATTTATACATGAAAATTTTATACATGGTAAAATAGCTTTTCAAATGAATGGAGAAAGGGTAGATTACTTAAGAAATGTTGTTGAGACAAGAAATTGTCCATTTGGATAAAAGAAATCTTAGATTTCTCATCTCGCACAAAAATAAATCCCAGAAAGACCAAATGTTTAAATATAAAAATTAAACATTCCAAGCATGTTACAGAATTCAGAAATCTTAAGTGAAAACAGACTGACAGATTTGACTACCTAAAAATAAATATTTTCTAAATAGCAAAAGACCCAATACACTTAAGACAAATCTCAGACTTGGTAAACAAATTTGCACAGGAATAGATGCTTAATTTTAAACATAAAAAATTCACACACACAAAAAGAAACTTTTTAATGTACCAGATTGATAAAGATTAAGAAGTCGGATAATGTCCTGAGTTAGTAAAGATGTGGCAAAATGGGTGCATTTAAAATATATTTAGGGAATTCCCTGGCGGTCCAGTGGTTAGGACTCCCGGCTTCCACTGCAGGGTGGGGCACAGGTTCGATCCCTGGTCGGGGAACTAAGATCCCACATGCCGTGCAGTGCAGCCAAAAATTTTAAAAATAAAAGATAAAAAATATTTACTTGGCACCTACTGTATGCCAAGTACTAATGCTAAGCGCTACGGATACTCAGGGCAAGTGAACTGTCCACTGCAGTCAAGGGGCTAACACTATTGGAGAGCCTTTCTGGATGGCAGTCCGACAGTGTAATTAGAGAGGAGTTTGAGGATTGTGTGTTAGAGTATAAATTTTTAAGTAATGCTTTATAAACAATTATACACATTTTAAAGGCTCTTTCTACCTCAACAAATAATCTTTCAACTGCCCTCTGCTGCCTAAGTGGCAAGGTGATCCCTGGCCTCTGCAACAACGTCTCAGTTAATAATGGGTATACCCTCTGACCAGCAATTCCTCTGCGGGATGTGTATCCTAATAATCTAAGCAGATAAGAACAGTTACACATGTCCTATGATTGCAGCACTGTGGATAAAAGCAAAACCCTGGAAACAATTTATATGTTTAAACGTCTTTGGTACATGCATATGATGCGATATTATAAAGTCCCTAAAAAAATTACAAGTATGTATTGCCATGGAAGAATGTTCCCATTGTAAGAGAGGATGATAAAATGGTATGATTGCATTTACCTTAAAAACTACATATACACATAAGTACATACGCATAAAGAGTCTGGCAAGATAACAATAATAGAGGTTAGCTCTGGGTGAGTAGTATGGAGAAGTGTTTTACTTTGTTTTATACTTTATTATTAATAAAGTTTTATGAACATGCATGCACCTGTCTTATAATGTGAAAAGCTATTGCCATTCTGAAGGGAAAAAAAGACAGTGACAGAGAATCAGCCACAGCTGCTGAAACAAGGTGAAGATCTATAAATGAAGTATCTGTGTTTTAGAATTAGTAAAAATGAAATCTGTTTTAGAAGCAGTTAAAGGGGCTCTACTGGGATTTCAGTAATTGTAATATCCAGAAATAATAGCCACATATTTAGACATAGTTTGCTTTCATCAAATCAGCTAGGTTCAGCAGCAGAAATATAATTTTTTGGACTCAAAAGGACATTTAAATAGGTTATAAACATCCAGTCTCCTGAAATTTCAGCCACATTAGGAGTAAACCAAACCAAGTCTAAACAATTTTTCTTAAGTACCTGGCCTTAATTCATAGCTCCGTGGTAACAGGGTCCTGACACTGTCCAAAAGCCAATGCCTGGCACTTGATGTATTTATTAAAAACAAAACTTTAAAGACCTGCCTGGATTTTGGTGCTGGCAGTTCCCTGAATTAACTAAAATGAGATCGATCACCTAGGAAAGGGGCTAAGAAAAGCTAACACTTATGCCAAACCCTGCACAGGCACAAAATTTCGGCTCAAATTTTATTTCGATTTCTTGAGTAACTGGAATCCTTCTGTTTTCCATTAGAATTCTCCAGACACCAAAGATTTCTTTCACTCATAATCCTTTGGGGGGTTTCAGTTATAGTTAATCACCTTCAATATGTCCAATTAAAATGAAAAATTCAGTCAAATAATTGTGGTTTGTCTACATGAAGCCAATATAAATTATTTTTCACAGTACTGACCTTCTGGGGGAAAAATTATTTTTGGCCTGAATAAGCTTTGGGGAAAATCTTCACCCAAGCCTATATCACATTCTCCCAGAAGAACCTAATTAGTAACTTATTATAGGAAAGAATATGCTTATTTTATGGGTTTATAAATACCTGAAATCAGAAGTAGTGTATACCCCATATATACAGGGTCCAAACTTCACAGGACAAGCTAAACTTACAGCCCTAAATATAAGTTTAAAAATGACCTACATTGGGCTTCCCTGGTGGCGCAGTGGTTAGGAATCCGCCTGCCAATGCAGGGGACACGGGTTCGAGCCCTGGTCCGGGAAGATCCCACACGCCGTGGAGCAGCAAGCCCGTGCGCCACAACTACTGAGCCTGCGCTCTAGAGCCCGCGAGCCACAACTACTGAGTCCGCGTGCCGCAACTACTGAGGCCCACGTGCCTCGAGCCCGTGCTACGCAGCAGGAGAAGCCACTGCAATGAGAAGCCTGCGCACCACAACAAAGAGTAGCCCCCGCTCACCGCAACTAGAGAAAGCCCGCGTGCAGCAACGAAGACCCAACGCAGCCAAAAATAAATAAATAAAATAAATTTATTTTTTAAAAAAATGACCTAGATTGTGGTAGTGTATGTATGTGTTTGTCAAACTCGGAGAACTCCAGGCTAAAAAGGGTTAATTCTACTATATACATGTAAATTATACCTTAATTTAAAAAATGGGAAAAAGTGACCTAGGCAATTTCATTATCTATTAGTAAGAAGCTAATTACAGATTATACAATCCTCTTGCCTTTCCTCTTCTGTTACCTTCTGCTATCTACTTTTAAAATTTATTTTATAAACAGGTAGTTCATGGATTTGTCTAAATTACATCCCTCCAGCTACCTTCTCTTTTGAAAACTTCCTGCATCATCACAATCTTTCCCCTTCTGCTGGATCATTTTTACCAGCACATAAACATGTATTTTTTCTTTCATCTTAAAAACAAAACACAAAAACAACTTTTATTAACCATACACAGCTCTCCAGCTACCAACTCATTTCTGTTGCCCTCTACAGCAACACTCACAAAATCTGTCAACATCTGCTGTGTCCACTTCTCCACTCTGTTTTCTTTAACCCACTCCCATTCCCGCCCCTCAACTTCACTGAAACAGCTCTTGCCAAGATCACCTCCACGTTGCTAAATCCAATGGTCAATTCTCAGTTTTCAACTTAACCTTAACCTACCAGCCGTATCTGATACTTTTTAAAAACACACCTTCTTTTCAAACACTCTCCACTTGGCATCCAAACCTCCGTTCTCTCTTGGTTCTCCTCCAAACCCACTGGTTTCTCCTTCTCAGTCTTGGTGGCTGGACCCTCCTCTCTAAAAACATTCGGGAGCCCCTTACATCGGTCCTCCGACTATTCTCTGTCATCTCTTCCTCACTAGGTGGTCTGACAGCTCCCGTGTATATTTCTCCAGATTAAATCTCTCTCCCAAACTTCAGATTCATGTATCCAACTGTCATTTCAAATATCTCCATTTTGATGTTTAACAGGCATCTCAAACTTAACATGCTCAAAATATAATTCCTGACTGCTCCCCATCCCACCCAGAAACCTCCTCCTCCCATCTCTCTCTTCATCTCATTAAATGTCAACTCCATTCTTCAACTGTTTAGACCAAAAGAGATCACTGTTGACCTTCTCTTATAGCCTACATACAATCCATTAATAAACCCTATTGGTCCTATCTTTAAAAGTGTAACCTGAATAGAAAACAAACTAGTGGTTACCAGTGGGGAGGAAGGGGAGGGACAATGTAGGGGTGGGGGAGTGCGAGGCACAAATTATTGGGTGTAAGATAGGCTCAAGGATGTACTGTACAACACAGGGAACATAGCTAATGTTTTGTAGTATCCGTTCATGGAAAATAACCTTTAAAAATTGTATATACTAAAAAAAAGGCAGATGGACAATGTAAAAAAAAAAAAAAACAACCCCAAACAATCTATGTAGCAAGAGATGGCTGTGTCAGAACACTGCTGGTTTACATTTATGATGGTGGTCCTTCTTTTAAATTTTTACTTAGTTCTTTGCTATACGTCTGTATCCATACCCACAATAAAAATGATTTAATGTTGGGCTTCCCTGGTGGTGCAGTGGTTGAGAATCCGCCTGCCAATGCAGGGGACACGGGTTCGAGCCCTGGTCTGGGAAGATCCCACATGCCGCGGAGCAACTGGGCCCGTGAGCCACAACTACTGAGCCTGCGCGTCTGGAGCCTGTGCTCCGCAACGAGAGGCCGCGACAGTGAGAGGCGCGCGCACCGCGATGAAGAGTGGCCCCCGCTCGCCGCAACTAGAGAAAGCCCTCGCACAGAAACGAAGACCCAACACAGCCAAAAATAAATAAATAAATAAATAAATAAAAATTTTTTTTAAAACAGAAAAGATGACTACGATCTTAAAAAAAAATGATTTAATGTTTACAAAAAATAAAATAAAATGTTATCTGGAATACAACCACTCCTCATCCACTCCACTGCTACCACTATGATCCAAGTCACCGTTTCTAGACTCAATTATTGCAATATCTTCCTGATTCACCCACCCGTCCTGCGTTAGGCCCACCTCACCCCACAGAACTACCCCCAAGCTTCCCAATACAGTAGTCACTAGATCAGAGGCTATAAAGCACGACTTTCGTAGTCAGTACAACTGAGGACCTAACTTCTTAACGTATTTGATTTTAACGAATTTAAATTTAAAAACTGAAGCAGTATAAAATATTTTCCCATTAAAAACAGCATTATTGTTTTGGTAGTACTACATTTCACCTCAATTGTTGAAAATTTAACATCTAAACAGAAATGTGCTCTAAGTGTAAAATACAGATTTTCAAGGCTAAGTAATCAAAACCTAACTCTCTAAAAATTTGATTATATTGATTACATGTTCAATGATAATGTTTCGGATACTGGATTAAATAAAATCTATCATTCAAATTAATTTTACCTGTTTCTTTTTACCTTTTTAAATGTGGCTACTAGAAAATTTTAAATTATGTGACTTACATTACCCTACTGAACAGCACTGCTCTATCTACCATCACACAGCAGTCAGAGTGATCCTGCTTTGTGGAGTAATTCTCTTTGAAACTCTCCAGTGGGCTTTGCATCTCCGTCTGTGTGATGGTTTACAGAGCCCTGTGCCACCTGACCCCTCCTTTCTGACCTCATCAGCTGTCAACTCTCTCCCTTCAGTCCACTACATTCACCCAGGCCTCTTTGCTGTTCCTCAAACCATGACAAGCAAATTTCTACCTCGTGGCCTTTGTCCTTAAAAGTTTCCTCTGCCTGCAACTTTCTTCCCCCAGATTAACTACATGCCTTATTCCGCAGCTTCCTTGAAGACTCTGCTCAGTTGTCAGTGTATCAGAGATGCCTGATCACCCTACATCAGCACTTCTTCACTTACTGCGACTTTCCACCAGAGTACTTATCTGTATATGATGTTCTGCAAATTTATATTTACTTGCTTATAATCATACAAGCACCCACTCTCAGAATGTTAAGTTCTATAAGAACAGGGGATTCGTTATCTCATTCACTGCTGTATCTCCAGCACCTAGCACAGTGCCTGGGACATAGCAAGAGTTCAACAAATATTTGTGGGATGGATGAATGAAAAAATGAATGCACAAATACACGAATGTCTGCATGGAAGCATGTGACACAAATTCGGGAGACGGGAGTATACAGTTAAACTAAGTCTCCTCTCATCCCCAACCACCACCTAACCATTCCCTTCCCTAGTGACAGCTACTGGCGCCAGTTCATATATAACCTTTCAGAAATACTCTAGGCATATACAAACATATATGCATACATATCCTTCTTTCCTTACACATATGGTTTGCATATCAGTTTGCATGTTGCTTTTTTACCACTTAACAATACTATATCTATTTTAGATGTTTTTCCATACCTATGAACATACATATGTAATTTTGCTTCAATATTTACTTCGTTAGCTATGCAATACTTCTTTTTATGGCTCTAGCAGCTTATCTGAGTCCCTTAATAATGGAAAGCTTTTAGTGTTACAAACATTATTAACAGTAAAATCTTTTATTACTACAAATAATACTGCAATGACTACACACATGTCTTTACACACATGGGTTGTACCAACTGGCTGTACCAATTCACCCTCTGTTCAGAAATGTATGAAATGTATTCATTTCCACATATCCTTACCAACTCAGTGTGTTATCAAACTTTATTGTTGTGAATCTTTAGGTTAAAAATAGTATCTCACATTGATTTTATTTTGGTTTTATTATTATGAATAAGACTGACGTGTTTCGTTTAAAAGTCATCTAAATTTTCCTTCCTGAGAATTATGACCAACTTTCTATGGGCTGTTGATGATTTTTTTATTGGTTGACCCTCTTTAAATATTGAAGGAATAAGAGTATTCTTTGTTAGGCCTGCTGAAAATATTTTTCCCAATTTGACATTTGTCTTTGGCTTTTATATATGATTTTCTTTCCACATTTTAAAAGAATGTTGTCAATCTCATAGTTCTTTCCTTTTATGACTTTAGTGTCATTAAAAAGGTCTGTGAGTCTGTTTAAATATAAAAATAAAGGAGGTCGGAGTAACTGCAAAGTTTATTTATTTATCTTCGCTTCCCACCCTGAAGCTGCATGTTATACGTGGGTGTGCTATGTTTTACTCATCTTACAGGTTTGGTATTTGCAGTTGGATATGCTGTTCGTTGAATTTAATTATCATTCATTACATACTAAAGACTGTATTAAACATCCCCCATGTTTTCTTATAATACTTCGATGCCTTCATTTTAAATTTTACATCCTTGACCATCTGGAATTTATTTGATGTGAGAAGCGAATGATCCAATTTATTTTTCCTAAATGGCTACTTTTAATGAGTAATCTACTCCCCCTCCCCCATGCTAACATGAAAGTCTACCTTATTGACTTTCTATTTGCTCCACTGATCTGCCTACTTATGTGACAGTATCATGTGCTTCACTTCATTCACAATTAACATTTCAAACAGAGAATAAGGAGACTCAGAAAAAGAAAAGTGTCAAGCATCTCTTTCCTTCCCACACTACCTTTTAATTATTTGTTAATAACTGTTTTAAAGGACTATCGATCAGTTTCAAATACAGTACTAATGAGGTCAAGTCACAGGTCGATTCTGGAATAGGCCCATTCATTTTGCAAAGAGCAAAGATTCCACAACCTTCAGACTCTATTTCTAATTTCAGCCGGCCATCTAGAAAGCAACATATGTCACTGAAGAGAGAGTAAAGTAGGGGGAACAATATGATGGCTCTGGGGATATCTACCACCTTTATTTGAAAAATAACTCAGGCCCAATAGATCAACAGCATTATCTTCATAAATGAAACGCATATTAATTGTTCGTAATTAATTTGAAAAGACAACATATCCAACTGGAAACAGCAAATCTGTAATATAGTAAAATACAGCACATCCATGTATAAGGTGCATGTCAGGAATGGGAACTGAAGGTAAATAAACCTTGCAGTCACTCTGACTTCATTCATTTTTGTTTAAATATACTCAGATTTTTTTTTTTTAGTTTTCATTCTATTTATAGGTTAGCTACTATAATGTGCATTACCTATATGCACCCTATAACACTGTTATGTTCTATTTTGTTGCATCTGTACTCAATCATGTTCACCAAAGTTGCCAAGATTAAATCCAAAGGCCACCATCCATTACTAAACTTTTTAACGTGGGTGACCATAATATCACTGCAAATGGGAAGGGAGAGAAATAGAAGATAAAAGTTCATAATATCTCCAAAGTATAATGGTTAAAGTGACCTCTAGAACCTCCCTCTCTGTATGTGGTTCCAAAATGGAAATCAAGTATCCTTAATGCATAGATAAAGACAGAAGATCTGCAATGCACATTCCTACATATGATAGGCATGGAAGCCAAAGCCGGGATGTTTTTGCAGCTGTCAGAGCACAGGACTTCTGCGATTTCCCCGCAGTGGACCACCTCACCAGAATCTTTCCAAAGAACCACAGAAAGGACCCTTGAAATGACCATAACAAAAAACAGCTCTACAGCCCTCAGGGTATACTCCTAATGGGTCAATAAATCTTTTACGTCAGTCTTTCCTACATACTTTCCCTAGAGGATCAAGTCTTTTCTCTTGGCTTTGATAAGCAGTTTTACTTGGAGGACACCTTTTAAAACAATTAGCTAGCTCCCTCTTTCTCTGGTATCCAGAACCATAAATGCCCCAGATTCTTCAACTTGAAAGGAGAAAAACATTTCTTTTTCCATCTTCCTACATGTCAGGATTTAAACAGGGCCTATTCATTTCTTAGATGAACTCCTTAATTCAAGCTCTAGTATCTGGAATATTATAACTGTTTTCATTTAGTTCGTCAAACCTCAAAGCTAAAAGATCTTAGAAATCATTTAGTCCATTCTCACTGGGTTTCTTTTGTAGGACCCTTCCCTTCCAATACTTTGTCGATGTCCATCCAAAAACATGCATCTCATCTAGAGGCTGGATCCTACTGCTTCTTCACTGGCTTCTTTATCTTTATTTAAAACATGTCCTTTTGTCCTTTTTCTATTTACCCTGCTCAGACAAGGACGTCTTTTAATTCTTAATTTTCTCATTTCTCTTCCACCTCCTTAATTAGAATTTCCCAGTTTTGGACACTCTATCTTCTGATTAACAATTGAATTAGTTTACCATATGGCCTCAAACAACTTGGTTCTTCCAAGCCTTCCCAGTAATTCTTACCAAATGTGTTTTGACATAGGATACAAAGGGTGTGAACAAAAGTGGGAGAGGGCAGTGTCCCTCTTATTCAAAATACATATTTCTGGGCTCCACTAAACACCTAAAGAAACCAGGTGGGAATGCATATTTTAAACAAGTGCCTCAGGTGATTATTAGGATCAAGCAAGACTGGGACAAACTGCTGCAAGTGTCCCTTTCCTCTCTGTTCAAATTAAGGAAGTAATGGAGTCTAAGTAGACTCTTTCTACTACACTTACCTCTATTTTCATTTTAAAAAGAGAAAGGGCCAAGTGACCCTTATATTATTATTATCATCATCATCATTTGTCTCTTGTTCTTAATTGTTGTATCTTTTCAATGTTTAGCCTATTTTCAACCACTACTTTTAGCACCATCACCACAGCCAACACACCTGCCAGATGGCACACAGACGCTGTCTGCACGCCTAGAAAAGAGTGTGAACAGAAAGCAGCACATTTTATCTGGTACCAAGAGCCACTGAATGGCTAGAGTAGATCAAGGCAGCTGGGTGCAACCACAAGGGTCAGAACTGATGAGCATTAGAACACCCAAAGGCACTGAATTGGAGATCACTCTCAAGAAGAAGCCCACAACCCTCTGAGATGGTAACCTGCCCCAGACAGTGTTAACAAATAAATCATCTTAAGTTTACAGTCAAGAGAAGCTATTTTTCTAATATTTACAAAAGGTGGCAATGACTGCAGACAGATCCAGAGTTTAAAAGGTGCGTTCTTAAAATAAATTTAAAACTTTAGGACACAAATTCAAAAAGACCAAAGACCACCTGTGAATCAGAATTTCAAAGGCAGTTCTTTTCCTTAGCAAGTAAGAAAAGGGATCATTATATTCTATATGTCATGCTAAGTAGCTCATTCAAAATTGCATTGTTACAAACTTCTTATTTCAATAATATGTTCCACTGAGAGCTATTACTGAAGCTACATTTAAACCATACTGTCAAGAGTAGGAAATCTTCGACACCAGTATCAACAAACTCTTTTGTATTAAAATCTTGCCCATTAAAAGATTCTGCAAACTTTTATAAATAAGTTCTACTGGGTCTACTTGGCACACAGTAAGTGCTCAGTTAGAAGTCTCTTCATCTTTCTGTCAGAGAAATTGCCAAGAGAGCTGCCAAACTTTGCAAGAGAGAGCCAAATGCTGAAAACAAAGCCCCCTGCTGATGATCTCCAGCTTTAGAGTCAAGACCCAAAAGTTCACTTAAAAACTGGTTGCTTAAAACTTGGTAGAAAGGAAGAATGCTATTACACCATAGGTTCCTGGAGCCACTTGCAAAACAGAGTTAGCTCATAATACACTTTAAGGCACAACACTCATACCTGCTCCTAAACAACAGCGTAAAAGGTTTTCTTTTCAGAAAAATGTAGGTGTCCAGCAAATCTTCCCTCTGACTTCCACACCAGAAATGAGAGATTTCTAGGTCACCATCAATAGTTTCTAATTGCATAAAAATATGTAAGGCAGACAGAATGTCTACATCAGTCACTCTCTGGGTATTCTGAATTGGAGAACGATTAATAGGGAAGGCTCAGACTGCCTCAGACATCAGTTTTTGCTAAAGAGTTCACATATAAGGCAGGAACCACAGGCACTTCACTCTAGAAGTCTTCTTTCAGCCAGTACATTGTTCTTAAACTGAAGGGTTAACAGCCTCAATTACTTCTGCACTGTTGTTGCTGATGCTGTAACGTACTGTCATGCCTACATTTATGATCATTAAGTGACACTTTTTTTAATATAAATTTATTTATTTATTTTTACTTTAGGCTGCGTTGGGTCTTTGTTGCAGTACGTGGGCTTCTCACTGCGGTGGCTTCTCTTGTTGTGGAGCATGGGCTCTAGGCGCGTGGGCTTCAGTAGTTGTGGCACGTGGGCTCAGTAGTTGTGGCTCATGGGCTCTAGAGCACAGGCTCAGTAGTTGTGGCGCACGGGCTTAGTTGCTCCATGGCATGTGGGATCCTCCCGGACCAGGGCTCGAACCCGTGTCCCCCTGCATTGGCAGGCAGATTCTTAACCGCTGTGCCACCGGGGAAGCCGCTGACACACATTTTTGATAACTGCAATCTATGATGCTGTCAAAGTTATGTACCACATGTGAGGTCACCAACTTTTTTTTAGGGCTGTTTATTCCATCAAAACTATACATTCTTTGGTCAAAATTATAAAAGTTCTTACTCTAATCAAACCTATAACTTGGTAAATCCATTTTAAACTCCATGTAAGTTGGTTATCTTAGAAAAAAATTCAACTGCTCCATATTGCTATTCCTTAAAAAAGCAAAATGTACATAGATCGATTTTAAACTCAATCTTAATTCAAACAATGATCTGAAAAGTTTTGAAATCTCTAAATTCTATTGTCATTATTTGAAGCAAAGAAAATCTTCAGGGAAGCCCACAGGTCCTAGCTCAGAGCAAGAGACATTTTTAATAACCTCCTTGAATCTTGCTATCTTTCCCAGTCCTTTCCTTAGACCAACTAAACATTTAGAAAATCGTTTAACATTTGCTCAATATGCAAATTTTGAACTACGGTTCAAAGAATTTTTTGGCTATTATATGTTATTACTAACTTTACAGTGTAGGGTAGGGCAAAATTTTAGTAAGTGCCTAATATGTGAAAGATCTGGCGCTCAGCACTGGTTTTCTAAGAGCTAACTTTAAGAAATACATAAAGTTGTAATGTATATAAACACAGTATATGGGAGCATAGAACTTCTCTACGTGTTACTTGTAAAAGGACAGATTTTTACTTTACTCATTATGAACTCCAGGAATTAAAAAACTATTTTTTGACTGCTTTCATTACATGCATATCGCGTCCAAGCTCTTCCTTCTTATTCTTTTCAGCAGATAAACATTTCCCTCTTTCCATTAGCTTACTCTAACCTCACTATCTTTTTTTTAAAGAGGGCAACTGCAACACATCATTTCAATTAAACTCAAAATATTTCTCCCACATTTCTTATTCAAAGATCTTTAGAAATAAGTCTGTCTCATGGCTTCACACTGGAAGATAAAACAGTCTCACTAAATGCAAATGATGTTTCATACTGCAATTTGATTTTGAGCCTTAATACCTATTGTGTAATTACAAACTTTTGCCACCTAAGTATTCCTTATATATTTTATAATGGCTTCGTTTTTTTCACTAATATTCTTTATGACTTAATAATCATTTTCTCCATCACTTAAAGGCACTAAAATTAGCTTTCTCACATTTCCACTAATTACACATAAAATTTTTAAGATTAAGAAAAGCCTCTTCAAAAAGTATGTTACTCAGGGGCTTCCCTGGTGGCGCAGTGGCTAGGAATCCGCCTGCCAATGCAGGGGACACGGGTTCGTGCCCCGGTCCAGGAAGATCCCACATGCCGCAGAGCGGCTAGGCCCGTGAGCCACAACTACTGAGCCTGCGCGTCTGGAGCCTGTGCTCCGCAACAAGAGAGGCCGCGACAGTGAGAGGCCCGCGCACTGCGATGAAGAGTGGCCCCCGCTTGCCACAACTGGAGAAAGCCCTCGCACAGAAACGAAGACCTAACACAGCCAAAAATAAATAAATAAATTAAAAAAAAAAAAAAAAAAAAAGTATGTTACTCAGAATATGTTACTCTATACTGTTTCTCAAATCCTGAATGTAAAAGAATAAATTTGAAATGACTAAGTTTTCTTTATTCACTGATTAAGTCAGATTTATGGCCGCCCCTCCCGTTTCCAGCTACTGTGAATTTTGAATGAAACAACCTCAATTGTAACAGAAGAAACATCTGTTGCTTTTTCTCTTCATCAGGGCTTTCCCAACTGAAAGGAAACCTCTCTGCCAGACCTCCTCTCCCACTCTCCCTCCCCCCGACACTAAGTTCCTTCAAACTTTTTTTAAAAGTAAATGTATGATTGAAAATTGTACCGTGTCCATTTAAAATGTCATAGTTTATCTAGAGATATTCACTTTACTACAGTTCAAATAATGAGTAAATATTACATACATCACAAAACCAGAGATGTGACTGGGAGACTATTAATTATAACTACAATGCAGGCTTCAAGAGTATACTTGAAGTGATCAGCTCAAGTTGTCACACATTCCAGGCTCACGCAGTTATTGTTTATGGTAAAGATTTTCTTCACAGGATCCAGATTCATATTGGATCTTGCACGCTATATTTTCTTTGCCTATCCAACGCGAACATAATGGCAGTCACTACCCCAAGAGGCAGACACCAAATGGTGCCACCCAAACTCTCACACTGTGCCTCATAATAAACCATAAAGCAGTGGAATGCACCGGCCCCTTTATGAGCAAACAATGCCTGAGCTTCATTAGAATACAGCTGACATTTTCAAAGCACAAATACTTTTAAGAAAAATGTACTAGGAGAAAAGGAGAATGAAACAGCTATAAAAGCTGAAACGTTTTTGTAAGTGTCAGGTTTATTTCAAAGATCCTGAGGAAGCATATTTTGCTGTTGACAATTTCAAAGTTTTAGTAAATGGGGAAAAAAAATGTAGAGTTAGAGGCAAAGCTTATTTTATTAACTACTGGAAAGAAATGAAAGTAAAAACTCACATCTGAATTGCACTCAAAAGTAAGAACCACGAAGTACCTTTAATATTATTCATTTCTTTAACTGCTTCTTTAGTTCTTGCACGGAGAAAATGGAGCTCCAGAATTATCTTTATATTTCAATTGATTTATATAAGTAACTGAGTGATAAACTAAGCTTACTCTACCCCTCCCCCCCCACCCCAACCCCCATACCCTGTAGTTTTCCTGTCTGCAACAAGCAAGGACGTCTTGAATTCAGCGTGCTCCTGGCTATTTATCAATTTAACACTGCTGCTGTTGAAAGAATATAAAATAAACCCTGTAAAAACGCACCCAGCAGTAAGAAACAAAATGATCTCTCTTACCTGGTCTAAAGAAGCATGCCTCTCACTGCAGTACCAACAACACTCTACAGTCTTTGTTACCATTCAGTGGAAACTTGAGACTGTGTCAGACATGAGCAATCGAGCTCAGAAACACTCAATTTAAAATACTTCTCAGTAAAACTAAAAAGATGCTCAAGAAAATAGTTTCGTTACTGGCTTTTAAAAGACATATGAATACTGTCTAATGCAACAAAGACACTTAAAAACGAACAAAGTACAGGTCTTACTGTTTTAGAAATAGGCTTAAAATAGAAGTGGTGAAACAATACAATGCCTAACTCCACCCTAACATTTTTCTAAAAATAACTTGAATTTTAACTGGCTAAAAACCAAGATGGAACTTACTCATGAAACCTGCATATTTCGAATTATACATGTCAGGGTATTTGCGGGCTCCGAAGCAGTCACAAAGCAGGAGACCTTAGTGCATCTTGAAAGCAGAGCAAAAGCACCATGAGTTTCAGGGGGGGGGGGGGGGGGGAAAGGAGGAGAAACTCTTGAAAAACTAGTCAGGCTTTTCAACCTGTAATAACTGTCCAGCTCCTCTGGGAGGAAAAAAAAAAGTCCTGGTTCTGCCCCCTGAGATAGGAGGCTATGCTTCAATGCCAAAATGAATGACAGGCCCATTTCTGATATCAACAAAGAACAGCTTAGTGGTGCTCGAATTTTTTTCACTTTCCCACACAGTCAGAAGTTCTAACTTTTTCAGGTTAGTACCTTTGTATCTAGGGTTAAGTACCTTTCTCCATTTTCTCGAGAGAACCCAATTATGTTGTCCTAGTTTTTTAAATGATTAATTAAAAATACATACCTAATTATCTTACTCGGTTTTTCCTAGGCAGGAAGCTGAACAAAAGACGACCTCTTAAATTCCTTTCCAAATCTAACCTTTGCAATATCAGATTACCATATGACTAATTATTAATATTAATAAGCTGTTCCTGCATCCTGACAATGGGCACCAAGAGAAACAAAAAGTAGGTAACAAACATAAAAATAAGGTAAAGGAGACTATAAAATTTTCAACCAGCTCGGTGTAAAGATCATTTATTAAAGTACATGTCTCTGATTATACAAATTCAAAACAATAAACGCTTCAATCAACAGACATATGAGCCAAGCACTATTTTGGGCTCTGTGGATACAGCAGTGAACACAAGAGACAAAAGCCAAATGAAAATCCCTGTCTTCAGTGGTTTATATCTCAGTTCCCTGAAAGTGTAGCTCTCTTGGATGAATAAGGTACCTTTCCTCCTCTGATTAGGTACCACCTAATCTGAAATATTCCTCTCTGAAAGTATGTCTTGACAACAGCTCCAGCAGGGCAAGGATCTTGCACTTGGTTTAGTGCTGTATCCCCAGTGGCTAAAACAGAGCCTGTTAGACACCCCAATAAACATATACTGAATGAAACAGATCAAACAGAGCTTTTTCTTAGTCAAGTTTTTCTTTGTAAACAGACTATGTACCACACATTACACTTATATACACACAGAGATATGTCAAAAATAATATAGCATAGGGTATAAATTAAATTGAGCTGCAAGTACATATTAGCTTAAAATTGAAAATACAACCTCTATGGCTCTGTATCTTTTCAGATTCTAAAATCTGTTTTCAATATCAAATATGAGGTCACTATAATATTTGAGTAAAGGAAACAGTTAAAATTCTATACACTAAGGTTTTGTGGACTATCAGTTTTCAGAGGAGTTTTGAATAAAAAAAGAAGAAGCTTGAAAATTACCCAGCATCCAATCAGTTTTGTGTATTAAAATCTAACATGGTTACATGTGTTTATATACCCACATTTGGAAATAATTTTAATCTCCCTATCCTGCTTCTCACCATTCTTGATCGCCTTACCAGAAACCACACAGAGTAAATAAGCACATACCTCTAACCTGTGAGGTTAGCCAGAAGTGATCGCCCATGTCACCCAAGGCCAGGATATTCAGGGGCTAGATATTGTCATACCTACTCTGCTACAGTCTTAAAAGGAAATTAAACTTTCTAATACTCAGGTACACTGATCCCACTACTTCTAGTAGTAGGAAGTAGGCAGAGCATCCCCTTCCCCGCCCCCAGGGCTGGACAGTGATTTACATGTTCAAATATTCTACCTGGAATGTTAGTTTATATTCTAACAATAAATTAACAGTAAGCCAAGGTCAGGAAGACATTGTGATGACTGAGGTCAAGTAATGAATAAAATAACATGGGCCCAAAGTAGGATTCCATTGGTCCTGCAGGAGCAATGTTTTTTCTCCTTAACCATCATTCATCTTTCCTTCAACAAATACTTACTGAGCACCTATTATGTATCAGGCACTGAGCTAGGCAGCAAATTGACCTGCTCCTTATTGTCTGCTCCAGAGGTCTGACCTTAAGCCCTTCTCTACCATATTTCCTTGTCCCTGTTTCCCTTCCTTGCCAGTGCCCCCTTTCAACTCCCAAATTCTTCATTCACACTGCTCTTCAATCTACTCCCAAGCCTTTCTCAGCAGGCAGCTTGATTACTACCTTCTGTATGCCTTCATGAGTGTACGACACATTGTTGGGAAGTTCATGAGTCTTCCCACTGGCATAATAAAATGCATCTTGTGTAGGTTCTCGCAAACAATTTCTCCTTAATCTTAGATAGAAAATCTACTTAAGGGAATTCCCTGGCAGTCCGGTGGTTAAGATCCTGCACTTCCACTGCAGGGGGCCTGGGTTCGATCCCCAGTCAGGGAACTAAGATCTTGCAAGCCGCACAGAGTTGCCAAAAAAAGAAAGAAAATCTACTTAAGCATTATATTATTTACAACTACTGATTATCTAGCAAACACCAAAGGGGACAAGCCATTCTCTTCCCCAAGTTTATAAGTTAACTTATTTGGACTAGGGTTTGCTATGTCTTTTGGCCATCTGACCAAAGATTAACCATATTTTACAGATACACTTGTGATTCTATAGGCAGAAATTACACTATGATAGCACAATAATAGTTTTTACTTGCCCCATGCCTGCTAAATATAACTATCTACCAGATCCATATCATGAGGGACATACTTATTCACATTTTCAAGTAAAATGTCTAATCTCCCTGATGAGGGCTATGCCTAAAGCAAAGAGTTCCTGCTACCACTCGCACGGGTAAGTGTCGGTTTCTTAAAAATATCATATAGTATTTTTTTATGCACTCTCATGTTTATTGCAGCATTATTCACAATAGCTAAGACATGGAAGTAATCTAAATCTAAACTTCCAGCTATAAGATGAATAAGTTCTGGGAATCTAATGTATAGCATAGTGACTGTAGTGAACTTCACCTTTGCACCTCCTCTTCCTCTTTCTACCTTTGAAATGTAGACATCTTTCAAGGTTCTGCCCTTGATGCTCCTTTCTCCAAGATTTATATTTCCTCTTTGGAGGACATTACCCATTTCTATGGCTTTATCACCTCTATGTAGACGACTACAAAAATGTATACTTCTAGTCTTGGGCTTCTCTGCTCTAAACTCTTATTTACAATGGCCTATTGGACATCTCTGTCTGCAAGTCCCACGACGTCAACGCAACTTCTGCAGGACTGAGCTCCGCGTCTCCTGTCCCAAAGCAGCTCACCCTCCGACATTCCCCATCCTTGTTACAGGCATCACCACCCTGAAAAGAAAGTGATTTTCTATTCTTGCCTCTTCCTCACCATCCAAATGACCACGTTGTTTCCAGTTGTTGTTTTTTTTTCTAAAACACACATCATTTCCCTGATTTAAAAAACAAAACAAAAGAAATAAGAAATACACCTTTTGATGACCTCCTGATGGCTAGAGCTGCACTATCAACAGTGGTAGCCTTAGCCACATACGGCTATTTAAATTTAAACAGATTAAATTTAAATAAAATTAAAAATTCAGTTCCCAGTTGCACTAGACACACGTTAAGTCCTCAACATCTGGCTAACAGCTTGCAGATCCAGAACATTTCCACCATCACAGAAAGTTCTATTAAACATCTCTGGTCTAGACAATAATAGCAAACGACCTAAGACTGCTGTCTAAATTTTCCTCAATCTGGCCCCTTTCTAAACTTAACTTCTACCAAAATCCCTTTGCGTGCTTTAGTCACAGCTGAATTAGCGGAGCCGAATGAATCAAGGCGAAGGCTTTCCAGGATGAGGGAGGCATTTGCCAGTACCTCCGAGAAGGATCTGTGGAAAGGGAAGAAACCAAAGGCGCTAGAGAGGACAGACATAGTTCACTAAAGCCCTCACAAGTTATGAAGGGACGGAACTTTAGACCTAAGATTTTCAGCCCTAGAGAAAGAATATGTTACAATCGAGACAGCATGAGCATTGGAGTCACAACACTTCACCCAAATTCAGGTATTAGTTGAGTTATAAGGTAAAGAAACTCAACGCACACTAGTCTGACTTGAAAAGAAATTAGTCGGCTCAACTGGCTAGCTCACCGAATGCAAGAAAAGGTTAGAGAACCAAACTAGGAGGGTCAGGGGGCAGCAGGGTCTCAGGAACTCTCAGGCTGCTAGGACTGGGTCTGTCTGATTTTTCTCTCACGCCAGCATCATTCTCTTTCACTACAGATCAGTATTCTTCAGCTGGTGGGAAACATGGTCATTGACGTGTCACTAGTTTTATATCTTACAGATTCCACTAACCCTCTCTCAGCCTGGGCCTTAACATAACAGGAAGACATTCACTGGCTGAATTTGGGTCAGGCGCTCGTCCTGGCCAGTGAAATGCTGTCAAAGTGATGATGTGCTGGGGAACAATCAGCTGTGGCCAGAAGGACATAATCACGAAAATGGAGTAGCTAGGTAGATGAGGAAGAGATCTGCGGAGGGGTTTCCAGGCATCTCACAGATGCCACTAAAATCTCTAGCTGAATCATTTAAATATAAGAGAGTAAATGATTTGCCACTAATCTAGTAAAAGGTAAAGTCAAGATTTCGCTCTAGGTTTTCTGACTGATGTCTGTACTCTTTTCATTAGAATATTCCTAAATCATCAAAGGGTTGGGGGTGAGGGTGGAGGGTGGGGTTGGAGGGTAGGTGAGGGTATGTTATCCACTTACCTCTTTAAGGCCACACTGTTCACTTTGCAACAGACTCTTCCCTAAGCGGCAAGAGCTTTAGCTTTCAGACTTCCTTCCCTTTTCAGAAACTTTAATTTTTCCCTCTTCACTGAGTTCATCTAATGTTTAAGATGCAGAGATCGTTCCTTTCTAACTGCTGCCCAACTGAAAACATCCTCCTTGCCGTCTGACCGAATTTTTTTAAAGTGTGATATCCATAGCTGCTCTCTCACCTTTTTACAAACTATTAATTATATTTCAATTCTTAAAAAAGGCACCAAGTGCCTCCTACATGATACCTACTGTGCTAGGCACTAGGGATATAAAAATAAAGGGCATATAGTCCTTAGCCTCAAAGAAACAACCCAATTTGGCTTCTCTGCAAGTGCCCAAATGAAACTGTACTGTGTAGAGCAGACAAGGAGCTCTACTTGGTAAATCAATGTACACTTACGCTCCATAACCTTGCGAATTGGACCTTGCTGACCTCACAAATCTCACGTTCTTAATACCATTCAAATTATCCTCTCTTGGCTTTTGTAAAGATTTTTGTAAAGACCATTTCTTCTCTGTTTCACTCCAACCTTCTAGGCTGGTTCCTTTTCTTTTCTTCTCATTACTTGTATTCTAAATGGCTCAACCACGGCTCTCTGTTCTTACTATATTTTTGTTTTATTTTTATTTATTTATTTTTTTAAACATCTTTATTGAAGTATAATTGCTTCACAATGGTGTGTTAGTTTTCTGCTTTATAACAAAGTGAATCAGCTACACATACACACACGTTCCCATATCTCCTCCCTCCCGCATCTCCCTCTCTCCCACCCTCCCCATCCCACCCCCTATATTTTTGTTTTAGAAGGTGACTGGCCACAAAATTTATTATCCACACTGGGTTAACCATTGAGAGTTAAAGGGGGCACACTATTAATAATTATACTGGGACACAACTGAAGCAGTTTGGAAAAACTGGACCATATGTATTCCTGCTTAAAAACCTTCAGTGGTTCCCTTCTCCAAATCCTTCAGCATAGCAGACAAAAACCTATTTAGAACTAATTGTCTCTTACAGATTAAATGCACACCTTTTTTATGGCCTTCACTCAGTCCTCAGAGTACACTCAGACTACATTACATCCAGTGGAGAGTCTCACTTGATTTCTTCCCCATTCAACAGAAATCTCATTACTTCCCCCCCCCCCGTCAGTAGTACCCAGAAACTAAGAAGCCCAATTATTTAGATGAGAAAATGGAGGTTTACCACAACAAATAACTTGTATAAATGCTACAAAATGGTAGAACTATGATTCTAATCCAGTTCTTAATTTCTTAAAGTCCACACATTTAAAGTCTACGGATATTAATTAGAGATATAAATTCAATGAGTAGATGTAATCAAAAGGCTTACTAAAATCTAGTATTGTTCTTTGTGTCAAATATTAGTTCATTAATGCCAATTAAACTATTCCAGATGAGAAAAAGATAAAGAAAATCATTTCAGTTCCCCTGCCTAAAAATCTGATGGTTCCCTCATCAAATAAATCACACTACACCCTTAATGATCGGATCCCAAATTGCTTTTCAAGGTCTATTTCCCACAACTCCAGAGGCATGAATTACTTACCATTCCCTGAGCAGCCCATGACCTTACTGTTACACTCTCAATATTCTTCACCTGGTAAACTAGTATTCCTCCAAAACCATAAAATGTTTCCTCCTCAATTAAGATATTCCCCAATTCCCTAAAGCAGACCTGGTCTTATTTTAAGTTCCCATATTCCTATTCCCACATCATATTCCTTTGTAAGTTACATGTCTGTGAATTCCTCCACAACAGGTTTTTGGCTCTCCAGCCTCTCCAGCCCTCCCATTCCATCCCCATACCCTTCCTGTCTAAAAAACCATCTTGTACACAGTATATATTCAAACAATACCTATTAAACAAATAAATGAATAAGTGTCCTTTACGGATCAAATACCTTCAGTTGCTTCCCATCTGTTAAAAGAACTCCACTGACAGCAGAAGAAATTTTATCTGCTTTTGCCTGATTTCCAGGCTCTTAATGATTAGACCCAGATGAATTTTTATAACTAATAACTTTCCATTACTAATTACCATCAACTAGCTGTCCTCTCCATTAGTAATCCACAATTTTCTGTAATGGTTTCCCAAACATGCCAGAGATATCGCTGCAGTTCTGTCCTAAAAACTCATGTTGGAAAGAGGATTCTGAGAAGATGCCAGAATAGGAAGCATCAGGAATCCGTCTCTTCACCTGGGCAACAATTGCGCTGGCACAATCTGTCTCATACAACTCTTTTGAAACTCTGGAGTCTAATTAAGTCCTGCAACTTCCAGAGGAAGGCTTGGATGGTAAATTTCAGCTAATTTTGGTCAATTTATAGCTGAAGGTGCGGTAGTAGCTGCCCCTCCCCCAACCCCAGCCATGTGGCTGGCAGCTGTACACTGTTCCTGGAGCAGTTTGCACGCAGCATGTGGGAGCCAGGGTGGGCAAAAAGGGCCCGGTCTCCAAGTATCAGGCATGTGTGTCCTGGTTGGGGACTACGGCTCCCGCTCACAGAGGTGCAGACAAAGAAGCAGGCAGCACTGCTGTTGTACCTCCTCACATCGTTCCACCCACCCCCCGCCAGTGCCCCCCTCCAGCTGAAGTGACTTCCAGGGGACTGAAAGGACTCCTGGCCTCCCCTCCCTCCTTCATACTTCTCTTTTTACCCTTTCCACAGCCAGACATTAAAGACTAGGACATTGCATACATGGGAAAATCAGAAAGTGACCACACACGCCCAGGGAAAGGCTCAGAAAAGACCTGAGCAGACCTTAAGTTTACACCTCAGGCTGATCCTTGGCACAGTGACAGCCCACAACAATTTTTTTTTTTTTTTAATGAACAAAGCCAGTTAACAAACAACAGCAAACCTTGGGGACGAGGGAAATTCTGATTTCCAGAGTTACTACGTTATTAGATTTAAACACCCTGTTTTCAACAACGAAAAATCACAACAGGAAATTATGGCCAACTCAAGGGGAGAAAAGAAATCAGCAGAAACTGTCCCTGAAAAAGTCCTGATGGCAGATATATCAGACAAAGACTTTAAAACAACTGTCTTAAAGATGGCTGCACAACATTATGAATATATTCAGTACCCCTGAACTGCATACTTAAAAATGACTAAGGCTGTGAATTTTGTTACGTGTATTTTACAGCAATTTTAAAAATTGAAAGAAAAAAAAAAACTCATGTAGGAGTGGGGACAGAGGGTATATGGGAAACAGCTGTATCTTTTGCTCAATTTTGCTGTGAACCGAAAACTTTGCTAAAAATATATACACAGTGTATTTAAAAAGTACACAACAGGACTTCCCTGGTGGCGCAGTGGTTAAGAATCCACCTGCCAATGCAGGGGACACGGGTTCGAGCCCTGGTCTGGGAAGATCCCACATGCTGCAGAGCAACTAAGCCCGTGCACCACAACTACTGAGCCTGCGCTCTAGAGCCCATGAGCCACAACTACTGAGCCCATGTGCCAAAACTACTGAAGCCCATGCACCTAGAGCCCGTGCTCTGTAACAAGAGAAGCCACTGCAATGAGAAGTCCACACGCCGCAACAAAGAGTAGACCTCGCTCGCCGCCACTAGAGAAAGCCCGGGCTCAGCAACGAAGACCCAATGCAGCCAATAAATAAATAAATAAATAAATAAAAATCTTACTTCAGCCACTTACTAGCCACATGACTTGGGCACCTCATTTAACATTTTCAAGCCCCCGTTTCCTCATCGATAAAATGATACATTACAACTATCAATAAATGTTTTTTACTCTAATATAGATGTAAAAAAAAAATCAGGATCATGAATGCCATTCTGACCAGAAGACTAAAAAGGAACAAGAGGATTATCAAACCTCAGTATTCTCTAAAACACAGTCATGACTGCATAATATTCCACTGTGTGGATGTATCATATTTTATTTCCTTATAAATGGATATTTCCATAGTTTCCATATTTTTGCCATAATAAACTATTACGTAATAAGCACCTCTACACTCAAATCTTTTTCTTTTCTAATGACAAAATCCCGGAACGGTTTCCACTAGGTGAAAGAATATAAATTACTTTAAGGGGGTTGATAGGTATTACCAATTTTCTCGCAGAGTGCTTGTACTGATTCATACTCCTAATAGAAGTAGATAAGAAGAAAAGAATAAATAGGATAACAAGAAGTGGATATGAAATGAAGATGATCAACTTTTCTTACCTTTGCCAACACAGGTCATAATCTTAAGAAAGTCTTTGTTAATTTGATAGAGGCTTAAGATTTTGTTTTTAAATAGCTTTTTACATGATGTCCAAAATACTACACATGTACAATGCAGAAAAATTACAAAATATATAAAAGCACATAGGAGAAATTTAAAATCATCTATAATTCAAACACCCAGAAACAGTTATAATTAATGTCTTATATACATATATCAAGTCCTTTTCTATGCTACATATTTTTTTTTCTAAAAAAGGAAGGGGGGAATCATACTGTATACGCTGGTTTAACTTTTTGAACTTAATAAACTGCTTAGTTTATACTATCTATAGAATACCACCATACAAGAGTGTCACAATATACTCATTTATCACACTGCTTCCAATGTTTCATTCTTATCGATAATGCCATGGTAAACATTCTTTGTTAAAATCTTCCCACAGATCTTTCTTTAATTAGGATAAATCCACAAAAGAAAAAATGTTGAGTCAGAGGTTGCACATTTCTAAGATTTTTGATAGGTACTGAGCAAATTATCCTCCAAAGAGGTTGTATCACTCTATGAGTTCCCATAATTTCCTCTACTTCCCCAAAGTGAGTATTAACAAAAAACTCACTTTGCTAATATGACTGGCAAACATCGGCTTTGTCATTTAAATCTGCATTTTGATTACTGGTTAATTGAATATATATTCATATTTTTATTATCCATTTGCATTTCTTCTGTGAATTTCCCACTCTGCTGCCCCGTTTTTTCTTGTAATGCCAATATTTAATTTATATACTTGTATGACATTTAGCTATGGTGTTTACTAAGCCTCCTTTGGTCTCTGGCAGTTTCTCAGATCTTGTTTTTGAAGATCTTGACAGTTTTGAGGAGTACTGATCAGGCATTTTGTAGAAAGCCACTCAATCTGGGTTTTTCGGATTTTTTTTTTTCCTCATTGTTAGGCTAGGGTTATGGGTTATTGGGAGGAAGATCTCTTCACATCACATGGAGGACACATGCTATCAGAATGACTTATGACTACTAACATTAACTTTGAGGATCTCCTGGACAAGCTGGTGTTTCTAGGCTTCACCACGGTAAAGTTACTCCCCCCCTCCTCCCCATATAGACACAAGTCACTCTTTGGAAGCACTGCAATAAATGTAGCCCACACTCAAGGACAGGTTGGAGGGTTAAAGCTCTACCTCCTTGAGCGGGGAGTAACTACATAAATTTTTTGGGATTCTGTACGGGAGACTTGTCTCTTCTCTCCCACTTAATTATTCAGTCACTTATTCATATGACTATGTACTTGTTTATTTTTATTTTATACTTTAGGTTAAAATCCAACATTACATCATTTATTTTGTTGCTCAAACTGCTCCAGTTTTGGCCACTGGGATCTTTTTCAGGTTGGCTCCTGTGTTGTTTTGGCATGTTCCACTTTTTTCTTTTTTTTTTTTTTTAATATTTCCTTACTTTCTGGTACCATGTTCATTTTGTATATTTCCTGTGCAAACATAGACTAGCTATTTTTCCAAGGAGTCCTGGATGCTTTTATTGGAGAACGGTATTAGAAACCAAGATCTGGGCGGTGAGTGACATCACTGGCTTTTAAAAACTCTAAAAATATTTGATTGAAATGGCATTATATAACTGTTATTTGCTTTGGAAGGAATTGTCAACTTTAAAATACTTATTTTTCTCTGCTAGGAATATGGAATAACTTTCATTTATTGAGTTGTTAAAAGACAAGACTTGCCTTGTGCTAAGTTGTTTCTTAGCATAATAAAACAATTGCTTTTCTGTACATCACAGCAATGATAGTAATTTAAATACCACTAGTATTTCCTCCATCTGCTAATGCAAATCTTCCAGACCTTACAGTCTCCAACAGCCCACGGGATTTCTGTGAGCCTTCAGAGGAGCAAGCCTCAGCCTTGGCTGCACATTAGAATCACCTGGGAAACTTAAAAATCTCATGTCTAGTCACATCTCAAACCAATTCCATTGGAACCTCTGAGGGTGGGAAGTACTGTTCTAAAGGTCTCTGGTGATTACAATGTGCATCTTAGCTAGAGAAACACCACCTTAGTCTGTTTCATGGCCTCAATGAAAGCTCATTACCAGTGAGTATTGCTGAGCAATGCTGCCTGCAGTAGGCACAGATCACCTCCCCCTTCCTCTGCAGAAACACTGGACATCCATAAAATGCCTAAGCTTCAAGTTTTGCCTTTTTTGAAATAAGAATATTTTGCTCCCTTACTAGACTACCGTATAAGAGATACACATAAGCAGCACTGCTTGTGTCTTAACAAGATGATTCTTGTTCAATTATGTTTTAAAAGATAACTGTTTCGTTGTCTTCATAAAAACCATACCCACCCTATTCTCATAGGATTCACACATGAGTTGAATAGGCCTGGCCATAAGACAAAACTTAGTAATTACCACCATGCAATATTCAGAATCATTTCCCTTTTCCAAAGACCAAGATTTTTCTTAAAGGTTCAACCTCTTTTTCCCTCTGAGATACAATGAACATAATCATGGCAACATCAAAACCCACATCCAGCTCAACTCCTGACTGACTGACTCAATCCCACAGACAATTGCCCTAACAGAAGTAGAAGTGTGCCCATTTCCATGTATAAATACTACTTATTTCAAGCTCTACTGTGCTTCTGTACAAGGCATCTGGCATTAAATTAAAATTGTAAAACACACACAAAAAGGAAAAAAAACCCACTGCAAGAACTATAGCAGCCAATAGAAACAGACTCATATATGACCTGGATGTTGAAAATATCAGACAGGGGCTTTAAAATAACTATTTAAACTTTCTCATTATTAGACTGGAAGAAAAATTTTTTCCTATCTTTAGTCATCACTTGAAAAGATAACTGAGAGTCTAAACCAGAACACTAATAACGTATTACAGGGCTTATAACTACGTAAAAATAAAACGTATGCTAACAATAGCACAAAAGAGGAGAGAGGAAATGGAAGTATACAAGGTATGGTATAAATTCTTTGAAAGCAGACTGTAATAACTTAAAGATGTACACCCTAGGGCAAACCACATTAACAAACTGAAGAACAAAAATCATATGATCATCTCAATAGATGCAGAAAAAGCTTTTGACAAAACTCAACATCCATTCATGATAAAAACTCTCATCAAAGTGGGTCTGGAGGGAACATATCTCAACATAATAAAGACCATTTCTGACAAACCCACAGCTAAAATCATACTCAAAGGTGAAAAGCTGAAAGCCTTTCCTCTAAGATCAAGAACAAGACAAGGATGCCCACTCTCACCACTTTTATTTAACAAAGTATTGGAAGTCCTAGTCAGAGCAATCAGACAAGAAAAAATAAAATAAATAAAAGGAAGCTAAATTAGAAAGGAAGAAGTAAAACTGTCATTTTGCAGATGTCATGACACTATACATAGAAAACTCTAAAGTTGCCACTAAACAACTTTGAACTCCTCAATGAATTTGGTAAAGTGGCGGGATACAAAATTAATATACAGAAATCTGTTGCATTTATACACACTAACAATGAACTATCAGAAGAGGAGAAATTAAGCAAAAAAAATCCCATTTACCATTGCATCAAAGAGAATAAAATACCTAGGAATAAACTTAACTAAGAAGGTAAAAGAACTGTACTCGGAAAACTACAAGACACTGATAAAAGAAACTGAAGACAACACAAACAGATGGAGAGATCACTTTGTTCACTGATTGGAAGAATTAATATTGTCAAAATGAACATACTACCCAAGGCAATCTACAGATTCAATGCAATCCCTATTAAAATACCCATGGCATTTTACACAAACTAGAATACTCCTAAAAGACCCCAAATAACCAAAGCAATTTTGAAAAAGAACAGAGCTGAAGTTATCATGCTCCTTGACTTCAGACTATACTACAAAGCTACAGTAAGTAAACCAGTATGGTACTGACACAAAAACAGACTCATAGATCAATGGAACAGAATAGAGAGCCCAGAAATAGACTCACATACTTATGGTCAATTAATCTATAACAAAGGAGGTAAGAATGTACAATGGGGAAAAAAAGACAATCTCTTCAGCAAGTGGTGCTGGGAAAACTGGACAGCTACATGTAAAAGAATGAAATTAGAACATTTTCTTACACTGTATACAAATATAAGACCTGAAACCATGAAACTCCTAGAAGAAAACATAGGC
Organism: Balaenoptera ricei; assembly: GCF_028023285.1. Taxonomy (NCBI): domain Eukaryota; kingdom Metazoa; phylum Chordata; class Mammalia; order Artiodactyla; family Balaenopteridae; genus Balaenoptera; species Balaenoptera ricei. Next base: position 15,634,272 of record NC_082642.1, on the reverse strand, counting down.
AGAACACTCTCTGTCATAAATTGTAGTAATATTTTTTGGATCTGTCTCCTAAGCAAATGAAACAAAGTAAAAATAAACAAATGGGACCTAATTAAACTTAAAAGCTTTTGCACAGCAAAGGAAACCATCAACAAAACAAAAAGACAATCTACTGAATAGAAAAAAATATTTGCAAATGATACAACCAATAGGGGTTAATATCTAAAATATATAAGCAGGTCATACAACTCAATATCAAAAAAGCAAAAAACCCAATCAAAAAATGGGCAGACGACCTGAATAGATATTTTCCCAAAGACATACAGATGGCCAACAGGCACATGAAAAGATGCTCAACAATGCTAATCATCAGAGAAATGCAATCTAAATCACAATGAGGTATCGCCTCACACCTGTCAGAATGGCTATTGTCAAAAAGACCACAAATAACAAATATTGATGAGGATGTGGAGAAAAGGGAACGCTCATGCACTGTTGGTGGGAATGTAAATTGATACAGCCACAACGGAAAATAGTATGAAGGTTCCTCAAAACACTAAAAATAGAACTACCATTTGATCCAGCAATTCCACTCCTGGGTATATATCCAAAGAAAATGAAGACCGCAATTTGAAAAGATACATGCACCCCAATGTTCATAATAGCATTACTTACAATAGCCAAGATAATGCAAGCAATCTAAGTATCCATCAACAGATGAATGGATAAAGAAGATGTGACACACACACACACACACACACACACACACAATGAAATACTACTCAGCTATAAAAAAGAATAAAGTTTTGCTATTTGCAACAACATGGATGGACCTAGATGGTATTATGCTCAGTGAAATAAATCAGACAAAGACAAATACTGTATGCACTTATATGTGTAATCTAAAAAATAAAACAAACAAATGATTATAACAAAACAGAATAAAACAAAAACTTAAAAACAGGTATAACAAATAAGCAAAAATAGAATGTAAATTAAATGGAATCACAAAAAAAAATTCAATTTATCCAAAATAGATCAAGAAAAAGAAAGAAACAGAACAGGAAACAGATGGATATAGAGAAAAAAACTAGCAATATGGCAGATTTAAATTCAATCATATCAATTATTATATTAAATATAAATTATCTAGAGACCCTAATTAAATCCAGAGATTCCCAGAACAAAGAATGTTACCAGGGATAAAGACAGGTATTACCTAATGATAAAAGAAAACAGCACAAACAAATGAACAGAATAACACATAACAATCCTAAATGTGCATGTGCCCAAAACCAGAGTTTCAAAATATATGCAGGGAAAACTGACAGAACTCACAGAATAGAAAAATCAACATCATGATTGGAGACCAACATTTCTCTCTTAGTAATTAACAGAATAAGCAGACAGATAGAAAGGATACAGAAAGTCTGATCAACACTTAGCAATCAACTTGACATCATTGATATTTATAGAACACTCCACTCAGCATCAGCAAAATCCACATTCTTTTCAGTGCACTTGGAACATTTACTAAGCTAGACCATGCAAGAGATTGTGAAGCAAACTTCAAAACTGCAAAACAATTCAAATAATCTCCAAAGGATGTCCTCTGACAGCAACAGAATTGAACTAGAAATCAGTAACAGAAAAGATCTCTGGAAAAAAATCTCCAAACATTTAGAAACTGAACAACACATTTTCAAATCCATTGACAGATACAAACTATCAGAGCTCCCTCGAGGAAAAACAGACAACCTGAATAGCCCTATACCTATTACAGAAATTGAACTTCCAGTTTAAAATCTCTTCGCGAAGAAAACTTCAGGCCTACATGGCTACGTACAAACTCTTCCAGAAAACAGAACAGTAGAAAACACTTCCCAACTCATTTAATAAGGCCAGCACAACGCTGATACCAAAACTAAACAAAGAAATAATAAGAAAATTCCAAGCCAATATCCTTCAAGAACCTTAACAAGTCTTAGAAAGGAATGAAATTCTGAGACATGCTACAACATTCATGAATGTTGAAAACAATATGCTAAGTGCAATAAGCCAGATACAAAAGGACAAATAATGTATGTTTCCACTTATATAAGGTACCTAGAATCATCAAATTCAGAGACAGAAATTAGAACAATGGTTACCAGTGGCTAGAGGAAGGGGAATAGGGAATTATTATTTAATGTGTAGAGTTTCATTCTGAGATGATGAAAAAGTTCTAGAGATGATGGTGGTGATGGCTGCACAACACTATGACTGTACTTAAAGCCACCAAACTATACCTTGAAACTGGTTAAAACAGTAAATTTTGGGCTTCCCTGGTGGAGCAGTGGTTGAGAATCTGCCTGCCAATGCAGGGGACATGGGTTCGAGCCCTGGACCGGGAAGATTCCACATGCCACAGAGCAACTAGGCCCGTGAGCCACACCTACTGAGCCTGTGCTCCGCAACGCGAGAGGCCGCGACAGTGAGAGGCCAGTGCACAGCAATGAAGAGTGGCCCCCGCTCACCACAACTAGAGAAAGCCCTCGCACAGAAACGAAGACCCAACACAGCCAAAAATAAATAAATAAAATTAAAAAAAAAAAAAAGTAAATGTTATGTTATGTATATTTTACCACCATAAAAAATCCTTAACGGAACTTCCCTGGCAGTCCAGTGGTTAAGACTCTGCACTTCCACTGCAGGGGGGCACGGGTTCAATCCCTGGTCAAGGAACTACGATCCCACATGCCGTGTGGCACGGCCAAAAAATTTTTTTAAATAATTTTTAAAAAGTACCCCAAAAAAATCCTTAACAAAATGTTAGCAAACTTAATCCAGCAATAGATAAAAAAGGCTAATACATTACAAGCAAGTGGTATCTATCCAAAGAATGCTGGTTGACATAGATAATGCAAAAGAATCTAGAAAAAAGCTATCAAAAGTAATAAATTTTAATAAACTAATGAGTTTATAGCAAGGTAGCAGGCCCCAAGTATACAATATACAAAAAACACCAAAAAATAGTAAACTTTACTGCACACAGATCATACCTCAATAAATCTGACTTTAAAAAACAAAACAACAGGAAACCAAATAAATAATAGTGGTACCAGTGAATCTCCTTATCTTGTTCCTATCTTAAATGAGAATGTCTGTTTCTAATGGAAATGTATTAAATATACTATGTTTCTAATGGAAATGTATTAAATATAGTATTGACTAATAATGATAGACATTTTAAAAATATATTTTTAAATATCTTTAATCCCTAGTTCATAAGGATTTTTTTAAAAAAGTGGCCAAATCTTTTAAAATGTAGCCTGAAAAGTATTACAGACAAAAGTATGGTTCCTCTTTAATCTACCTATGGAAACATATTATTGGTAATTTCTTAATATTAAACCAACCATCCTTACTTTCTTGAAGCAAATTCTGGTTCATGGCATATAGTTCTCCTAATATAGTGTTAATCTTATTTGCTAATACTTAGGTTTTTTGCTTCTATAGTTGTGTAATTGGTTTATAACTTTCTGTACTGTTAAGTTTTATTTATGAGTTAAATCAGTTTTGTTCCATGTACTGGAAGTCTTTGGTTTTATACTTTGCATGTTTTATTGGCTGGATTATCTGTTCTTAGAAACAGGGAAAAGCTTGCCCATAAAACTGTCAGGAATAGAGTCTTTTTTAAAGTAAGTTTTTTGGACAACATTTGCTATTTCTACCAACATAATTAGAATTTTCAAGTTTTCTACTTTAAAAAAAAATCAATCTTGGTAATTGATATTTTCCTACAAATAATTTTTTATCAGTATTTTCAAATTCTTCAACATAATTATTATATGACTGTTAATTTAAAAAATCCTCTAATATTTCTAATATTTCTCTAATGTTCCTAATATTCCAATATTTTGCTAAGTGACTTCCTAGAGTTTATTATGGCGAATCTACCTGGATCTTTCAATTCTACACTTTTCTATCTTCTGATTTTGCTCAATTTTGTTTTTATTTTTATTACATGCCTCCTGTTGCTAACCTTTGGCTAAATTTGGGAGGTGAATACATTTTTTTCTTTCATTTAAAAATAATAAATGCAGGGCTTCGCTAGTGGCGCAGTGGTTAAGAATCTGCCTGCCAATGCAGGAGACACGGGTTCAAGCCCTGGTCCCACATGCTGTGGAGCAACTAAGCCCGTGTGCCACAACTACTGAGCCTACGCTCTAGAGCCCGCGAGCCACAACTACTGAGCCCTAGCGCCACAACTACTGAAGCCCGTGTGCCCTAGAACCCGTGCTCCGCAACAAGAGAAGCCATGACAATGAGAAGCCCGTGCACCGCAATGAAGAGTAGCCCCCGCTCACCGCAACTAGAAAGCCCGCGCGCAGCAATGAAGACCCAGCGCAGCCAAAAATAAATAAATAAGTGAATAAAAAATTTTTTAATTAAAAAAACATAAATGCAGATATACAACTTTGGCTGTATCCCATAAATATGTGTATATGTGTGTATTTATATAAAATTACAATTTGTTATTTTTAATAGTCATTGCAGTTGAGGTTTCTGCCTTGATCTAATAGCTAATTAGGAAAAGAAATGACAAGTGGACTTCTTTCATTAATTCCAAATTTTATTGCACTGTGGCCAGATACAATGGTCTATCACATTTCTGCTTTATATACTATACTGAGATTTTTCTGTTTTTTAGCATGGTTACCTTCTATAAATGTTCCATGAACGCTTGAGGAGAAGGGGTATTCTTTGTAAGGTACCCAGTGATAGAGCTGAAGTAACGTGAGCAAGGTGTTCACTTAGTGGGGTGGCAGAGATGAGAAAGTAGTTATAAATGGGAGATTAAGCACATAAGTAGACACGTAGAGGATAATGGGATCCAGAAGAACGACTTCTAGAAGAGTGTTTAGCTTTGTAAGGAACTACCAAACTGTCTTCCAAAGTGCCTGCACCATTTTGCGTTCCCACCAACCACGAATGAGAGCCCCTGGTGCTCTGCGTCCTTGTCAACAATTTGGTATCATCAGCTCTTTGGATTTTGCTCATTCTAAAAGGTATGTAGCACTGTTCCACTACTGTTTTAATTTGCAATCCTTTAATTATAAAAGATACTGAGTGTGGTTTTATAGGCTTATATGCTGTCTGTACACATTCTTTGGTGATGTGTCTGTTTGGATCTTTTGCTCACTTTTTAACTGGGTGGTTTGTTTTCTTGTTGTTAAGTTCTTTTTACATTTTGGATACAAGTCTAGGTAGTAAAGAATTTCATCTTACCCAAAGACAGGTCTGCCTTTTGCCCTTAGCTCCTGGGAGGTAATCTCTAAACCCTTGGAAAGACTTGTCTGATAAAAGTGCCTTTGCTTAACTGGGGGCATTGGGCCAGCCACAGAGTAACAATATAATTTAGGGTGGAGGCTTTGAGTCACATCAACAATGAGATTTAGGCTGGGGGCATTTGGGCCATGTGGTATCAGTTTGACCTCCTGAGGGAGTGGAGACTTAAATCTGCCACATGAGTAGCTGGGCAGGTTTAGATGATCAAATCCCAATAAAGCTCATGTGAGCTCCTCTGGTTGGCAATCCTCCACATGAGCTGTCAAACATGAATACCAGGAAAGTAATGCTGTCCATGACTCCATGGGGAGGACAACCTGGAAGCTCCACATATGGAACTTTTCTGGACTCTGCTCTATGTGCCTTTTTACTTGATTGATTTTAATCTGTATCCTTCAGCTGTAATAAATCATAACCGTGAGTATAACAGCTTTCAGTGAATTCTGTGAGTCTTTCCAGAGTATTAGCAAACCTAAAAGGTGGCTTTGGAGAACTGTGAATTTGCAAGTGGTGTCAGAAGTTAAGGGCAGCCTTTTGTGCACTATTCTCAAACTTTGCAATTGGCTAACTTCACTAAGTCCTTTGTAAGATATGTTTTGCTGTTGTATCTAAAAAATCATTGCCACACCCAAGGTCACCTAGATTTTCTTCTATTTTTCTTCTACTAGTTTTATCCTTTTTTTAAATAAAAATTTATTTATTTATTTATTTTTGGCTGTGTTCAGTCTTCAGCGCTGCGTGCGGGCTTTCTCTACTTGCGGCGAGCGGAGGCTACTCTTTGTTGCGGTGCATGGGCTTCTCATTGTGGTGGCTTCTCTTGTTGTGAAGCACGGGCCCTAGGCATGTGGGCTTCAGTAACTGTGGCACGTTGGCTCAGTAGTTGTGGCTCGCGGGCTCTAGCGCACAGGCTCAATAATTGTGGCTCATGGGCTTAGTTGCTCCACAGCATGTGGGATCTTCCCAGACCAGGGCCCAAACCCATGTCCCCTGAGTTGGCAGGCGGATTCTTAACCACTGCGCCACCAGGGACGTCCCTAGAAGTTTTATCTTTTTATGTTTACATTTAGGACTATGATCCATTTTGAGTTAATTTTTGTGACAGGTGTGAGGTCTGCATCTAGTTTTTTTTGCACATGGACTTCAATTATTCCAGCCTCATTTGTTGACAAGACTCTCCTTTCTCCACTGAATTGCCTTTTCTCCTTTGTCAAAGATCAGTTGACTGTATTTGTATACATAAATAGGTCTGTTTCTGGGCTCTCTATTCTGCTCCATTGATCTATGTTTCTATTCTTTCCCTAATACTATACTGTCTTGATCACTGTAGCTTTATAGTAAGCCTCAAAATCAGGTAGTATAAGTCTTGGATATTGTTTTTTAACCCAACCTGAGTCTCTGTCCTTTAAACTTATATGTTAATGTATTCACTTTTATTCTAATTACCAATTAGGTGGTCTTATATTCTGTCACTGTTATTCTTTTTTTTGGTCACTGTTATTCTTGATGATTTTTAATATTATCCCCTGTATTTTCTGTCCTTGTCTAATCACACTGTAGACATTTTCTTTTTCATAATAACACTTTAAATATTGTTCCATTGTCTTTTGCTATTTAGTAGTGAACAGATTGCTTTTTGTAGCAGTATCCTTTTCACCCCTTGCCTGGATGTTTACAGTACATCTTTTAATCTTCCTCAAAATCTGCAGTGATATATTGAGTACTTTCCCTATATCAGTGAAATCCTTTAAACTGTAAACTTTGGTCCTTCGTGAGCTCAAGGATGTTGTCTTCCATTTTACCTTTGATTATTGCTTCTCTTCTATCTATATGCTCCTTTATTCAGGAATACTACTTATCTACATACTGAGTCTTTATCCTCTGTACCTATCATTTTCATTTTTGACCCTTTTCCATTGCTGTATTTTGGAAGACCTTCTCCAGCTTCTCTTCCACATCACTTACTTGATTTTCACCATTCACCATCTTCTGACTCCTTCATTGTGGATTTTAATAGTACATTGAATTTCACTATCTTTATGAGTTTTGAGTAGTCTTGAGGAAAATTTAAAATGCAGAAAAGTACAAAATGATTCAAGATCCTTTGCAATCATCCTTATTTGCTCTAGTTCCAGGGCCCCGCAGTCAGTCTATCTGGATTCAAATATGAAACCTACCTCTGACAAGTTGTAAAATCTCAGGGGAAGTAATTTAACCTATTTACTTCAATTTTCTTGGGAATAATCATTTAATTATTTAATTAGCTAATTCATGAAGGGTTTTAATACAGTATCTGGTACTCAATAAATATTTAGCTATTATTACTATAATCTTCACTAATATCTCAGCTGGTTCCCTTTTATGTCAGTCTGTTGTCTTTTACATACTATTTCAGATTCATTAGATAATTCTGAGAAGAAAGCAAATCCCATCTAATATTTTCTTGTTTCCTTTATCAATTTTTTCCAAGTATGATTTCCCCCTGTGTCTTAAATATAAAATTTCCTTCTTTTATTTTGCAGAATTTTTAATAAGCCCATGATGCCTTTTTTAAAAATGCTGTCAATTATTTGAAAGTTGAGAAAACTATCTAGGTTTGGTGTTTGCTAAGAAAAAAGTTAGGCAAATTCTAGTTAGTTTCTCCCCTTTACTGTCCACTTGGACATTATTTGACTTTTAACTCTTAGTTCTTAAGTTGGAGAAAAGATTGATTCACACAACTCTTAGCCAAATTTCCGGTGTTAGGCAGTCACATCATTATTATGGCTATCATATGTTTTGGAGATTAAGGATCTCTTTGAGGATCCCATTAAAATTATATACTCTCTCTCCAAAACATGGAATTTTAATTACCAATTCAGTCTGTCATGCCTTGAAGTCAATTCGTGGATTCTAGGTTAAGGACCCCCTCCTTTACTATGGTTCTGATTAGCTAATGAAGGCTCTCCTGATCCTGTTGTCTTGTATGTGATGCATGTGACTGGTAATTTAATCCTGGTTACTTTGAAACAGAATACAGTTCTTCCCTAGTCCAAAGTAGGGCTTAACCAAGAGTTGTTTAAGCTGGTGACTGGCGCAAGGGCATTCATCAAACTGTTCTTCTCTTTGTAAATATTTGAAAATTTCAAAATAAAAAGCTTTATTTTTGAGTTTATTTGTGAATAGGGCCTAAAAAAATGCATACCACCCCATGGGTTTTCCTCTCCCTGCCTGTTCCTACTTCACATCTGAAAATACACCATAACCAGTCCACCTCTGCCCCCGCCTTTACAGAACTGTGGTCACCAAGGGAAGTAGAGAGGTAATGATAAGAAAGATGGGAGGGAGAAAAAGAGCCCTGGAGGCTGCAGATAGCAGTTGCAACACCGCAGGAGGTATTTGGCAATTCTCTCGTTGGCAAAGAACCTACTTCCTTAAACTGTAGGTATGCAGTAGAGATGGGTAGGAAATTACCTTTTTCCTGCCTGTCCCTGCTATTCTGTCTTGGGGATCTGTCTTTACTTTTACTGGTAGAAAAACCTCCTGATGCCTCGCATATTTTAATTTGTATTTCTAGTTTCTGATTCTATTTGTAATCCTGCTTCTCTGTGTATCTTCACCTATTTGACCATGGGAGAAGAGAGGAAATTAAGTCGGATCCCACTAGCTGGCTGCCAGCTAAACCCAGGCTTCTCACAGTTGAAATCTTGAGGCTAAAATGCCCTACAATAACCTGGCACATGTTCAGCCTGGGAACAGCAGATAAGTGGAAGAAATAGCTTCTTATCTACTCTTGCCTCCCTTAAACTTTCAACCACACTACGAATTTACATAAACAGAAATGTTCATGGATATTACTGAGCATATAGAATAGAGCATATTAAAAAGGAAAGTGTTATTTTTCTCTCAAGGAAGCTCTAATCCAGATTAAGATGTCAAGAAACTGCCAATAGATCTAAGGTTTAAACCTAAGCGTTGTATGGGCTTCCCTGGTGGCGCAGTGGTCAAGAATCCGCCTGCCAATGCAGGGGACACGGGTTCGAGCCCTGGTCCGGGAAGATCCCACATGCTGTGGAGCAACTAAGCCCGTGCGCCACAACTACTGAGCCTGCGCTCTAGGGTCTGCAAGCCACAACTACTGAGCCCGCACACCACAACTACTGAAGCCCATGTGCCTATAGCCCATGCTTTGCAATAAGAGAAACCATCGCAATGAGAAGCCCATGCAGTGCAACGAAGAGTAGCCCCCACACACTTCAACTAGAGAAAAGCCCGCGTGCAGCAACAAAGACCCAGTGCAGCCAAAAATAAAATAAATAAATTTTTTAAAAAACAAAAAAAACAAAAACCTAAGCAATTGTAGCAACCAACTAGAAAATCTCAAGTTCCTCCACAATAGAGTGTACATGATAAAACTTATAAACTGGTGAGATAATAGGCCAATTATCAGAGACACTCTCCAAATAAATTGAAAAATAAGTTAGCACACAAATAATACTAAAACCAGTTAGCATAACAAGTGGCATTGAGATTACTTAGTGGTATAGTTCTTTAAATTACTTCTGGTCTTGTCAATAATGTTCCATGTTAATCAAAAATTTCCTGAGAAGGATATGAATGTGTAGCAATGTGTTTAGAAGACTGACCTCTGATCTCAAAGACATGATTTGAATTGCCTCTATCACTTGGGAAAGTTAGTTAACTGCTCAAAGCCTCAGTTTTCTCATCTCTAAAATGGGTGCAATAATAGTACTTATAAGGAGATTGTGAGGATTACATGAAATAATGAACACAAAGAGCTTAGCACAGTTCCTGGCAAACAGCACTCAAAACACAACAGACTTTTTATAATAAGTAAATTGACCTCTTCTTTCAGTGTTAATCCCTTGAAAATGCTGAAATTAAACAAGGTGGCAACTAAAATCAAATGGTACTTCAGAAAAAGAATCATGATAAAAAGAAAACAAAACACAAAAACATTAAAAGTAAATTACAGACCAATATCCCTCAAAAATTCTAAACAAAATTTTAGGAAACTAGTCCAAGAATATATAAAAAGGATAATACATATCATGCCTAAGTGGGGTTTATCCCAGGAATGCAATGTTGATTTAATATCAAAAAATCAATCAGTGTAATTCACCACGTATCAACAGAATGAAAAAGAAAAACTACACTATCAACAGATAAGGTATTTGACAAAATTCAACAACCATTCATGATAATAACTTTCAGCAGACAAGGAACAGATGGGAACCTCCTCAATGTGCTAAAAGGCAACAACAAAAAACGTTTAGCTAAAACTCACACTTAATGGTAAAAATATGAATGCTTTCCCCCTAAGATCAGGAACAGTGATGTCCACTTTCACTACTTAAACAGTGAACAGGAGTTTCAGCCAGTACAATAAGTCAAGAAAAGGGGGAAAAAGGTATAAAAATAAGGGAATAAGTAAAAGAGACAAAATGTTGGTCTATGCAGAAAATTCTATGGAATCTATAAAAACTTACTAGTAAACTAGTGAGTTTGTTAGCAAGGTCACAGGCAACAAGGTCAATATAAAAAAAATCAACTCTTTTTCTATATTCTAGCAATTAAAAAATCAGAGATTGAAATAAAAAGATATAATTCATAATAATACCAGATATGAACATGAAATACTTAGGGATAAATTTAACAAAATATGTGCAAGGCCTGTACAATGAAAATTATAATATGTTGCTGAGACAAATTATAGAAGATTTAAATTAATGGGCAGATCAACCATGTTTATAAATTAGAAGACTCAATATTAAGTTGTCAAAGCTTTCCAAATTCATCTATAGATTCAATGCAATCCCAATCAAAATCTCAACAGGCAGTTCAGTAGAAATTTACAAGCTGATTCTAAAATTTATATAAAAATGCCAGACTTAATATAGCCAAAACACCTTTGAAAAAGAACAAACTTGGGGGACTTACACTACCTGATTTTAAGACTTAATATACAGCTACAGCAGAGTTTCTCAACCTTGGTACCAGTGACATTTTGGACTGGCTAATTCTTTGTGATGGGGAACCGTCCTGTGTACTGTAGGATTTTTAGCAGCATCCTGGCCTCTACCAGAGCAAATCCTCCACACCCCAAGTTGTGACAACTAAAAATGCCTCCAGACACTGCCAAATATCTCATAGAGGGCAAAACTGCCCTTCATTGAGAACCACTAAGCTGTATAAGTATGGTGTGTTACTGTCATAAAGACAGATATTTAAATCAATGGAACAAAATAGGACCTAGAAATAGACCCTCAACTATGTATCAGTTGATATTTGACAAAGGCACAAAGCAATTCTATGGGGAAGGATAATCTTTTCAATAAATGATGCTGTAATGATTGGTTATTCATACGTAAGAAAGATATACCTCACCCCTCACCTCAATCCATATGTAAAAATTTAATTCAAAACTTACCCCAAGCTTAAATTTAAGAGCCAAATCTATAAAACTCCACGAAAAAAATATAAGCAAAAACATTAGTAATCTTGGGTTAGACGAAGATTTCTTAAATAGGACATAAAGAAGAACAAACTATTTTTTAAATTGACAAACTGCATATGGAAATAGAAAAGATGGGGAATTCCCTGGCAGTCCAGTGGTTAGGAACCGGTACTGTCACTGCAGGGGGCCTCAGTTCAATCCTTGGTTGGGGAACTAAGATCCTAAGAGCCGCACGGTGCAACCAAAAAAAAAAAAATTTTTTTTAAATAAAATAAAGAAAATAGAAAAGGTATTTGCTCTTCAAAATTTAATGTTAAGAAAATGAAAAGGCAAGCTACAGGTTGGGAGAAAATACTTGCAAAATATATATCTGATAAAGGACTTGTATCCAGAATAAGACAAACAAACCAATTTAAACATGGGCAAAAAAATTTAAACTGTTATTTCAAAGAAGATATGCTGATGGCAAATAAGCATGTGAAAAGATGCACAACATCATTACTCACTGGGAAAATACAAATTAAAACCACACTGAGATATCATATAAACCCACTAGAATAGCTAACATGAAAAAAGACTGACTATATCAAGTGCTGACAAGGGTGCAAGGCAAATAGAACTCTCATACATTGCTGATGGGATGACTGATTTGTACAGACACTCTGGGAAACATTTTGGTGATTTCTTATAAAGTTAAATATACACATACCATTGACCCAGCAATTCCACTCATAACAAAAACTTATGTCAACACAGAAGTTTGTATTTGAATGTTAATCATAGCAGCCTTATTCATAATAGTCGACAACTGGAAACAACACAAATGTTCATCAACTCATGGATGGATAAACAAATTGTGGTACATCCATACAATGGAACAAAAAAGAACTGACACACAACACAAATAAATCTCAAAAGCATTATCCTAAGTATTGATACAAGAGTCTAGACAGAAATGATATTAATAAAATATATAAAAATATTCTATATGGCTAAAAATAATTCTGATTTTCAGTAGCCCTTTTTTTTTGGTTACATGAATCATTGGCACTTACCATCTTCTGTTATTTAACTTATGTCTCCTTAAATCAACTACAAACCCTTCTGCCATAGGGGTTGCTGCGTATCTCTGTACAGCACTTCACAATACTAAAAATAATACCACATATTTGTCCATCAATCCACAGGCTGCATAATTCTCATTTAATAAAACAAGTGGAATGTACTATGCATACCACAATGCAGTCAGAATACCTGGATTCAAATCCCAGTTGACTACGTGGGTGACCTGTGGTAAGTCATTTAATCTATATGAAACTAAGTTTCCTTATTCATTAAAGTGAACAGCACTGGGGTAAAGTGGGGAAAGACAACGTTGGGGATTTGGGGTGGTACAACCAGCAATCCTAATATATGTGAGGCCAGTAAGGACGGAAACCTCTTGAGAAGCAAAGGGCCAAAAGTTACACTTGAACTTGATTTTTCAGAAGAACCACAGACTGAGAAAATGGGATCTCATGAGCCTTCTTATATTTTGGCTTTTAAGCAGGAGATATCACGAAAGTCACCACAGGGCAGAAAAATAATCATAGTAAACATCCATTTTTGATCCTTCAATGTAGTTTCCTTCCATCACTGGGAACAGGATCCAACAAGCACTACATATAGGGAAAATTAGCTATTTTAGACTGATATAAAACAAGTTAGTTTCACTCTACGGATATGTTGTTACCATAGTAATCCATCTCAATAAGAGAAATCACAGGATCAAATATTTTGTATATGTGTTTGGCTGAGAATTTACAGTTGGTAGAATTATGAATGTCTATAAATCAAAAGCCAAAGTCACTCAAAGAATTACAATATGGCGAGGCTGAGAGGCTTCATTAGGGTTTTGCTGTGTACCTACCATGTGCCAAAAACATGTGCAAGGTCACATGTGTACCATCTTCACAATTGCCCTTATCAGGTATCAGCTAGCTGTTTCAGAGATGAGAAGATTGACATTCCGAAACACAATTTAGTAATTTGCCCATTAGTATGTGACATTAGTGTGGCAAGGCTAGGATTCAAACTCAGAGCTTTTGATTCCATGTCCTTACCACTACTTAAAGCCTAGTACCACTGTATAAAAGCCCAGCTTCCAATTACTGAAACTAGCACATTTCCTAGAAAATAGCAGGCTTAGTAATTTTTGGGTTTTTTCTAAGGGAGACAGGAGGCAGCTATGATCTAAGATAGGCAGGAAACAGGTATTACCTCCAGCTATCAGAAGGGGAAACTAAAGTTTATATATAAAGAGATAAAGCAAGTTTTTGAATCCTGGAATTCCTTGCCTTTTCTCTACACTAGTATTACTTTGACATTCGTCATGATAATGATGATGGTGAAGAGGAAAAAAAGATGGAGGAGGAGAAAAAGTACACCGAATTATAAGGCCAAGTATTTTCCTTCTTTGAATAGACTACGCATATTTACTGAGTACCTATAAAGGTCAAACACAGCGCTTGGCACTGGGGATATATCGGTGAATAAGCAAACAAGACGTAGTTCCTACCCAAGGGAAGTTTCACCCTAGTAGGAAGATACCGACAACTAAATAGATAATTAAAATATAGTGTGGATGCAAAGACAGGACAGCACAGGGTGCCATAGGAGCACAGACGAGACAAATTAAACCCAGAGAGCCCAGAAGTAGGGCTCCAAGACATCCAGTTAAATCTGAATTTCAAATAAACAATGAATACGTTTCTAGAGTATGCCCCTAATATTGTCCTGTATTTTTATTTGCTATATCCGGCAACCCTATGTGGGGATGATGTTTAGAAAAGTGTCTTAGAGAAAATGATACCTAAGATGGAAAATGAATTATCAGTATTACTTATCTCCAACAAATTTGGGGACCCCCATGCGGCGAGGATCTGAAACCCCCTGACAACAGCCAGGGAAGAACTGAGGGCCCATGCCAAAAGCCACATAAGTGAGCCATCTTAGAAGCAGATGTTCCAGACATAGTCCAGCCCTCAGATGACGACAGCCCTGGCCGAGGGCTTGATTACAATACACGAGAGACCCTGAGGCAGAATCGTCCAGCTAAGCCACTCCTGGCCCTCAGAAACTGTGTGGGATAATAAATGTTTGTTGTGAGCTGTGAGGTTTCAGGGTAATTTGTTATGCGGCAACAGAAATGCTCTGCCCATCAGAGGAGTTCTGCATCCTGTAAGAATGGGCCTATGCTAGTACTCCATTGTGCTCATTCGTGGCTGAGAGCAGCCCCCATCAGTGTGGGTGGCCTCAACAAGAATGAGGCAGTGGATCCAGAGGGGCCACAGCTGCCACTGTCAGTCAGTTAACGCCTCCCTTCAAGCAGGAGATCTGAATGGTGTATTTCCACAGCCTCCATGGGATAACAAAGTTTGTTAACGACAGCTTATCCTTTCTGAAACGAAATACTTTTAAAAGATCTTTCTAAAATTACAAAATAAAAAATATTTCTCTGAGATCAGCTTAATCACTTAAGGGAACTGTGTGAAAATAGAAACACAAGCAAAATAAGAGAAAAAATTAGCAGAGCTAGGAAAACTCCAAATCTTGGTTCTCAGCTTGATTTCATGTACGTTAAGAATGGAAACTGCTCTGCCAACCAAGAAAATAGTTTGTTCCTGGGTGGGTTGTTTTGACTCTCCCATCCAGAAAGGAATTTCTGAAACTTAAGGATAACGTGCAACTGAAGAGCTGTGAACTGTGGTTAATCAACTAATCCAGAATTTCTAAGAGTATCTGTTGAAACAATTTGAGTGTTACGAATTCCATAAATTATTTTATTCCAAAAGATTAAGTGATTGCATTCTAATTATCTAATACGAATAGAAAAATCTCAGAGAAAGACATTTCCTTCCTTTTCCAAAAATACAGGATGAGTTGGAAGGGAGTAGGTAATAACAGTAGAACTAAATGTGGCTGCAGGGAGATGCTAGAAGCTTTCTTTGACCACAGGCCCCAGACTCAGCCCCCTTGGCTTTACATAATAAGGTTTTCTATCCAAACCATCTCAGAGGTCATATGCTATTATGACACATTATTCCCCAGGCCAGTTCAGCACCAACTGAGCTTAGTATGAGTTAATGCTGGAATCCTTTAAAGTCTGTGTTCCAGATATACCAGATGTTACTTTTCTCCTTATGGTTTGCAAAACAGTCACAATTATCTTAACAAGATCCCCAATTCAAATTTTACAGAAACTGAGATAAGGACACTGCCTTAAAAAACTTACCTCCCCAGGATAGTACAATTCACTGATTTAAATAAAGCCTGATCTAACCTATGTTTTCTAGAAATTTTGATGTGAATTAATATTTTTAAGTAAACTTTTAAATTTTATTTATTTATTTTATTAAAGTTAGTTGATTTACAATATTATATTAGTTTCAGGTATAAGCCGACAAGTTTTAAAATATCCAGTTCATTTAACAATCACCTTGGGATACTAATCCAAGAGAGAACACAGCGAACTAAACAAATAAAATCTAGACTATCTTTGAATTTGAGTATCTGATATTACAGAATAAAGCAACAGTTACTTAGATATTTTTATACAAAATTAAGTAGCAGTTTTATATATTTGCTTTGATCAATTATATAAAATTGAAACACACATTAAACAAAGCACTGAAGTTTCAGGTCTAAGCCCTGTGCATTTTCTTTGTAGCCACTCTAACACATATGGTTAAGATTTTCCAATGACTGTATCCAATGTTTCTCAACAACTGGGTTGGTTCATAGTGAGGTTTAAAGATCTGGAACCAAAAACCAAGGAAAGCTTTAAAAAACTGGCAGCAAATAACAATTTCTAGAGGATTAGCTGTCTTTTCTAACTAAACAATACACTATAAAATTTTGTGATCCAAAGTAGAAGAGAGTTGAGGAAAAAAACATTCAACACAAAGCTCTTTAATGTCATCTAGGATAACAGATGCTGGTCAGACAGTTTCACTGTTCCTGATCTCTCTGCCTCTAGCTTTCTTTCCTCGTATTTGGAACTTCTTTTATTTTCCTCCTCTTAAAGCATTTTTTCCCCTAGTTCTCTTTGTTCGTAAGTATCCAATATATATTGTAGAATTTACTTCACTGATACACCTTAACTAATATTATGATAACACTAACCTTGTTTTTTATTTTAATGGGAATTTGAATAGACTCTCCCAAATTAGAACTATTAAAAAAAAATCACTAAAATGTATAATATCTCCAGTGATTTCACGATTTTACCTTTCTCTCCTCTGACTTGTCTATGGGGTTATCTTGAGAAAAAGTTCCATTTTAAAAAATTCCACTAATAACAATTTTCTCTTATTCATTTCAAATACCCATTTTTAAACTAAAGATCCAAAATTTGAGAGGAGTGGACAAGTGGAAACGCCAACAAAACCTGAGAAGAGAAAAACTTGATAGTGGAATTTTGTCTTTGTTTCATCCACTCAACAGATAGATGTTAAGCCCCTGTGAGTCACTTACGTAACACTGTGCTAGGTACAGGTCCTACTTTGTCTCAAAAGCCTGCCACTACAATATAATTTTAAAATACCAACGAGGCTAATAAGATTATACATATATAATTTACATATTATATATATAACCTGGATTTTTTTTTACTGGAGAATTTAAATTATTTTGTGCTTTCCACCTTGTTCTAAAGACTCAGCCAATAGGAAGAAGGGAATAAATTCTGAGAACTATACTTTTAGAGTTAGGAATAAGGGTATCAGTGGATAAAACAGAAAGAAAATCAAGATGATAAGAACATTTCAAAGTTATCAAAGCTCTGAAAGTAATATAAAAATCTGTGTAGTCTGCAGAAATACAAAGCATCCTAAGAGACTACTACAAGCAACTCTATGCCAATAAACTGGACAACCTGGAAGAAAAGGACAAATTCTTAGAAAGGTATAACCTTCCAAGACTGAACCAGGAAGAAACAGAAAATATGAACAGACGAATCACAAGTAATGAAATTGAAACTGTGATTAAAAGTCTTCCAACAAACAAAAGTCCAGGACCAGATGGCTTCACAGGTGAATTCTATCAAACATTTAGAAAAGAGCTAACACCCATCCTTCTCAAACACTTCCAAAAAATTGCAGAGGAAGGAACACTCCCAAACTCATTCTATGAGGCCACCATCACCCTGATAGCAAAACCAGAAAAAGATACTACAAAAAAAGAAAATTACAGACCAATACCACTCATGAATATAGGTGCAAAAATCCTCAACAAAATACTAGCAAACAGAATCCAACAGCACATTAAAAGGATCATACACCATGATCAACTGGGATTTATCCCAGGGATGCAAGGATTCTTCAATATACACAAATCAATCAATGTGATACACCATATTAACAAACTGAAGAATAAAAACCATATGATCATCTCAATAGATGCAGAAAAAGCTTTTGACAAAATTCAACACCCATTTATGATAAAAACTCTCCAGGAAGTGGGCATAGAGGGAACCTACCTCAACATAATAAAGGCCATATATGACAAACCCACAGCAAACATCATTCTCAATGGTGAAAAACTGAAAGCATTTCCTCTAAGATCAGGAACAAGACAAGGATGTCCACTCTCACCACTATTATTCAACATAGTTTTGGAAGTCCTAGCCACAGCAATCAGAGAAGAAAAAGAAATAAAAGGAATACAAATTGGAAAAGAAGAAGTAAAACTGTCACTGTTTGCAGATGACATGATACTATACATAGAGAATCCTAAAGATGCCACCAGAAAACTACTAGAGCTAATCAATGAATTTGGTAAAGTTGCAGGATACAAAATTAATGCACAGAAATCTCTTGCATTCCTATACACTAATGATGAAAAATCTGAAAGAGAAATTAAGGAAACAATCCCATTCACCACTGCAACAAAAAGAATAAAATACCTAGGAATAAACCTACCTAGGGAGACAAAAGACCTGTATGCAGAAAACTGTAAGACACTGATGAAAGAAATTAAAGATGATACAAATAGATGGAGAGCTATACCATGTTCTTGCATTGGAAGAATCAATATTGTGAAAATGACTATACTACCCAAAGCAGTCTACGGATTCAATGCAATACCTATCAAATTACCAATGGCATTTTTTACAGAACTAGAACAAAAAATCTTAAAGTTTGTATGGAGACACAAAAGACCCTGAATAGCCAAAGCAGTCTTGACGGAAAAAAACGGAGCTGGAGGAATCAGACTCCCTGACTTCAGGCTATACTACAAAGCTACAGTAATCAAGACAATATGGTACTGGCACAAAAACAGAAATACAGATCAATGGAACAGGACAGAAAGCCCAGAGATAAACCCACGCACCTATGGTCAACTAATCTATGACAAAGAGGCAAGGATATACAATGGAGAAAAGACAGTCTCTTCAATAAGTGGTGCTGGGAAAACTGGACAGCTACATGTATAAGAATGAAATTAGAACACTCCCTAACACCATACACAAAAATAAACTCAAAATGGATTAGAGACCTAAATGTAAGACCGGACACTATAAAACTCTTAGAGGAAAACATAGGAAGAACACTCTTTGACATAAATCACAGCAAGATCTTTTTTGATCCACCTCCTAGAGTAATGGAAGTTAAAACAAACAAATGGGACCTAATGAAACTTAAAAGCTTTTGCAAAGCAAGGGAAACTACAAACAAGACAAAAAGACAACCCTCAGAATGGGAGAAAATATTTGCAAATGAATCAATGGACAAAGGATTAATTTCCAAAATATATAAACAGCTCATGCAGCTCAATATTAAAAATACGACCCAATCCAAAAATGGGCAGAAGACCTAAACAGACATTTCTCCAAAGAAGACATACAGATGACCAAGAAGCACATGAAAAGCTGCTCAACATCACTAACTATTAGAGAAATGCAAATCAAAACTACAATGAGGTATCACCTCACACCAGTTAGAATGGGCATCATCAGAAAATCTACAAACAACAAATGCCGGAGAGTGTGTGGAGAAAAGGGAACCCTCTTGCACTGCTGGTGGGAATGTAAATTGATACAGCCACTATGGAGAACACTATGGAGGTTCCTGAAAAAACTAAAAATAGAATTACCATATGACCCAGCAATCCCACTACTGGGCATATATACCCAGAGAAAACCATAATTCAGAAAGACATATGCACCCCAACGTTCACTGCAGCACTATTTACAATAGCCGGGTCATGGAAGCAACATAAATGCCCATCAACAGACGAATGGATAAAGAAGATGTGGTATATATATACAATGGAATATTACTCAGCCATAAAAAGGAACGAAATTGGGTCATTTGTAGAGACTGTCATACAGAGTAAGTCAGAAAGAGAAAAACAAATATCGTACAGTAACACATATATGTGGAACCTAGAAAAATGGTACAGATGAACTGGTTTGCAGGCAGAAATTGAGACACAGATGTAGAGAACAAACATATGGACACCAAGGGGGGAAAGCAGTGGGGGGGGGTGATGAACTGGGAGATTGGGATTGACATTTATATACTAATATGTATAAAACGGATAACTAATAAGAACCTGCTGTATAAAAAATTAAATTAAATTAAATTAAAAAAAAATTTTTTTAAATCTGTGTAGTGCTTTAAAAGTATTGAGTGTAGTAATGTTCCTGATTACAATCGCCAACAGTCTATCAACTTATCTGTCTTTGCCAAAAAAATTTAAACTCATCCTACTGAAGAATTTTCATATGAGAACATAACTTCAATTATAATATAAGTTAATAGGAAAATAAAATTCAATTACAAAAATACACTTGACAGACTCGGTATTTTACAATTATATTGTGAGATCACTAATTGTAATATCCCCAAACTGAAAACTACCCAAATGCCCAATTGCGTTAGAATGAATAAATAAATTATGGTTTAATCACACAATGGAATATTACATAACAATGAGAAAAGATCAACTACAACTACATACAATATGGATGAATCTCACAAACATGTTGAGCAAGAAAAGCAAGTCACAAAGAATAAATGTTGCATGATTCCATATGTAAAGCACCAAAACAGACAAAAATAGTCTATCCTGTTAGAGGTCAAGACAGCACTTAGCCTTCAAGAGGAGCACAAAGCATGCTTCTGGGGTGCTGGTATTTTGCTTCTAGTTTCGAGTGCTGGTTTGTGAAATTTCACTGAACTGTACACCTGTATTTGTACTTTTCTCTATATATTTCAACTAAAACTTTATATATATATGTGTGTGTGTGTAAATATACGGCATGAATATTTTCATTACAAAATACCCCATTCTGGATACATTACAAAATGCAGAAAATATATAGTACCAATCAATCATAATCTCATGTTCTAAAAGATACCTGTAATTTGATGTATTTCCTCATTTTTCTAAAAATGTCACATAGTTAAGAACATAGAATACATACAATTTTACTTAAATGTGAGAGGTTAAATTATATCAAAACATACCTACATAAAATAATTATGTATATTAAGCATTTTCTATTTTCAAAATGTTTTTCTTCATAAGCAAAATATGACTACAAATTTAGCTATCATATACATACATACACAATTTACTTTAAAATCACCTAGTAATATCCTTCTGTGTGTGAGCTACTTTTTTGCTATTTACAAACAATGCTATGATAAATATCTCTGTCTCTGTCTATATTAATTATAAGTCAAAATTTACTTCCTTAGAAGAGATACCTAGAGATAGAATTACAAGAGCCAATGTTTTTGCATTAAAATTAGCAAAAGATAAAATATTGCTATAACATGAGGACAGAGGTTTGAAAAAGCAACAAAATGGATAGCCTATCCTCCTTTCTTCACTCGTCTTTTCTTTTAGAAGTGCTCCTTAGGCAGTAGAGTCCTTTCGTAAAGCAAAAATCTGTGGTTTGCAAGTCTAAGACGTGAGGCTTGATGATACTGCAGTACTAGACACATAGAAGGTACTGGAAAAAGTTTTCTGAATTGAGTGAAAAATCTTAGGCAGAAAAGTCAGTCTGATTCTACCTTTTGCTTAATCCCCACTTCTTCTACATACCCTTAGAGTAGTAATTCTCCAAGTGTGGTCCAGGGCTAGCAATATCAGCTTCACCTAGGAACTTGTTAGAAATATGAATTCTCAGACCCCACCCCAGACCTACTGAATCAGAAACTCTGGAGTCAATCTTTATGAGATGCCCTCCAGGTGATTCTGTTGCTTGCTAAAATTTAAGAACTACTGGACTAAAGAACTCTAAACCTCCAGGCATACTAAGAAAACATCACCTTTATTAATCAGGGAATGGAAAAAAGATAAATAATTTTTAGAAACTATTACTCTAATTGCACTTTGCTCATCTGAGAGACTGAGGGTCTTCGTGATAGATAAGTGTTTTCATCTTCTGTTCCACTTCTTTTAGATTTGTGATTTACATGTCTGCAGTGTCAGTCATGCTACTCGTCACACTTTAATGGGTCCCAAATGGACTCACTAAAGGGGATGTAAAGGATGTCACTGAAGAAAAGGATGACAAAACAGTTCCTGGCTTATTCTGAGATATGCCAAAAATTGGATTTAATTAGTTTCACAGGCAGAAAATGAATGAAGTAATTTGTATTACCAGTAAATCCTGATAGCAATTTCCTTTTACTTCAAAATACAGCTTGTAATTAAATGTATTCAGGCTGGTCTTTTTCAATAATTTAACCAGCAACTTGCAGACATTTTCTACATAATTGATACAATGATAAGGAAAGGCTCAAATATCAAAGGAACACTGAAGGAAGTAAAGGAGAAGAGAATTAATATTTTATTGAGCACCCACTACATGCTAAGTATTATCCATAAAGCTTTACACATGAGAGTTAAATGAGAAAATATAATCACTCCAAGGTAGGTATTACAATCACCAAAGCACAAATGTGAAAATCAGACAGAGAGATTTAGTATATTTTCGATGTTATCAATTGTAGATTTAGTAAATAGCAAAGCTGAAATTTGAAGCTCTGCTTCAATGATTCCAAAACCTGAGCCTTTTCAAATATATCAAACTTACTTTACAACATGAAGCAAAATACAATGTGTTTTCATTAGAATGAATTAAAAACTCCTAAAGAAATACAGTTAGTAAAATTTTAGCAAATTTTATTAGTTTTCCTATTTAGTATTTTTTAAAGACACAGCTTTAGAAAAGAATATTTTAGCTACCATTTTTATTTACTATGTAATTTATAAAGAAGAGGAGAAACCAGGTTAAATGCAGAAGAGGCAATTTAGTCTTTCCTAAATAACATTTGCAATTTAAATTGCCAAAACACTGTGTTGGCAACAAAGCTGTTAAACAACTTTAAGGCATGACTTTTGATATTTTGCTTTTAGATTTGGCAACTCATGCAAATTTTATGTTGGTCATAAACAAGATAAATTTAAATGAGGAAATTCAAAAAAAGAAAACATTTAAGAAGTTGATTTTAGAACTAAATTCCAATTGACAATCAAAATTATCATCTTCCCTTAGTGCTGTGGGTTTGAAATTAACCAGTACCAATAGTTGTTACCAATAGTAAGCAAGATGGCTAGCTAAGTTAAAGGTGTGGAAAAGTTTTCTTCTAGAAGACAGTGAGCCATATAGGAATAGGAAATAAAAACAGGCAATTAGATCAACTCCATTTTCCAACTACCTAGCAAATAAGAAATCACATAAAGAAGGACCTTTTAACATCAACAGTATTCTACTCTGCCAACTAAGTTACAAGCTGATTCACTGAAAATGAACTTTGAAATACTACAGAAGCAAGACTGCAGATATTCTTTCCTCCAAAAAGAATAATATCCATTTATCATACTTTCATAAGAAATAGTGACTAGTTATTTCAAGATATTAAAAATAGGTATCATCATGTCACGCTCTATAATAAAGCAATTTATATTAACTATCAGAATAGAGAATAAAAATTTATATTAAAAAATGGGAAAAAAAGCCATTTTATTTGGTCTCAGGTACAACATACTGTGTTATCAAAATTATTTATAAATCTACAACATGCAATCAAAACACAGAACAAAGTTATGTAATTCTACCTAACCACAATATACATTGCAAAAGCAGTTAACAGGAAGATAAAAGATGTAGTAAGCACAGTCTATTTAAAAACATTTTAATTTTTCCTTTATTTTTTGTTTTAAATCAGGAACTTAACTTTTATTTCTAAAAGATAATTCTTATTTAATTTTAGTATTTAATTATGTAGTATGGTAAACTAAACATGATTACTGAAATAAAACTTATCTTGTAGATAAACACAAGAGAAAAAAAGATCAGAAAAATACAAGAGAGAAAAAGATCAGATGGCACGGGTCCTACAGGAAAAGCAAGCTACTGGACTGAACAGGTTGATAAAACTACTTGTAGAATGGGTTAGTCTATTATCAGATCATTAAGATATTTTTAAATATCCTGAAACCAAATTCAGATTCAAAAGGCAAAGCCAAAACCATTCACTGTGTTTATTAAAATACAATCTCTCAGTAAGCCTCACACAGCAAGAGAGGCCAAACTTACCCTAACATGACCTCAGATTTAGAAGCCTGCCAAAGAATTTTCATAGAAATAGCAACCAAATGTTGCTTATACCTACTGTTCAAAGTAATATAAAATAAAACAAAGCTTACTAGATATTTGAGGACTTAAATCTGTGAAGTAAAATTTAAAAAAAAAAAGGGGGGCAAACGTTAGCAGCCTTTTTAATGAAACATATATAACTCCAAAATATACAAGCTACTCTATTTTTAAGATTTTGAGTACTGAAATAATCTCTAACACCAGTTCCTTACCCTTTCACCTTTCCAGCTCCTTTTAAACTTTTTCTCATCAAGAAAGGTAAGTTCTCACATTCCCTTCTTAGCAAACATGCATTCATATGGTCCCTATAAGGAGTCATTCCAGCAACACTTTTGGGAAAACTCTGAATTCCTTCTCTTTCTACTGCTTTACCCACAAAATGCTTTCTTTTATTCCTGTTTCCAGGCTGTGAAGATCTTTTCAAAAAATGTTACAAAACCTGAGCAATTGGCTCCACTATAAACGTTATGTACTCTGTCTAACCTCAACTGGTTCCCTGCTGTTACACAGGGATTCCAGAATCATCTCTAGATTATAAGGGGTTAAAAATAGTACAAAACAGGCTCTGATCAACAATGCTCTCCAAATGGAGAATTCATAAGCTCCTCTCAAAATTAAGTGGTGTTAGGCTTCCCTGGTGGCGCAGTGGTTAAGAATCCGCCTGCCAGTGCAGGTGACACAGGTTTAAGCCCTGGTCCGGGAGGATCCCACATACCACAGAGCAACTAAGCCCGTGTGCCACAACTACTGAGCCTGCGCGCCACAACTACTGAGCTCACGTGCCACAACTACTGAAGCTTGCACGCCTAGAGCCCATGCTCTGCAACAAGAGAAGCCACCACAATAAGAAGCCCACGCACCGCAACGAAGAGTAGCCCCCGCTCGCCGCAACTAGATAAAGCCCACGTGCAGCAACAAAGACCCAACGCAGCCAAAAATTAATTAATTAATTAATTTTTTTAAAAATTAAGTGCTGTTTATGCAAGGAATCCAAAGTTTTTGTGACATGTAAAAATCAATCAATGTAGTTCACCATATTCATGGGCTATAATTACTCCCACCATATATAATCACTGCAATAGGTGCAGAAAAAGAACATTTACCAAAATCCACCATTCATTATCAAAACACTCAGAAAACTTAGAAGGGAAACTTACTCAACCAGATGCAGGGTGGCGCTATGAAAACTCTACCAGCTAATATCATACCTAATAATAAAAGACTTAATACTTTCCTCCTAAGATCAGGAACAAGGCAAGGATTTCTGTTCTCTCCATTTCTACTCAACCTTGAACTGGAAGTCCTAATCAGTGATATTAGGAAAGAAAAGGAAATACAAATTGTAAAGGAAAAGTTAAACTTTTTATTTACAGATGACATGAGAGTATATAAGGAAAATCCTAAAAAAATCTACAAAAGAATTACTAGAAATAAGTTTCACAAGGGAGCAGGCTACAAAAACCAGCTGTGTGTCTACATACTAGCAAAGAACAACTGGATATTGAAATTAAAAATACCATTTACAGGGACCTGCCTGGCAGTCCAGTGGTTAAGACTCCACACTTCCACTGCAGGGGGCACATGCCTGCTCCCTGGTCAGGGAACTAAGACCCCACATCCCACATGCCACGCAGCGTGGCCAAAAAAAGAAAAGAAGAAAAAAAGACACCACCAATAACAAAAATATCATTTACAAAAAAAAAAAATCCTGGAACTAATACATGATTATAGCAAGGTTGCAGGATACGAGGTTAATAAATAAAAGTCAACTGCTTTCTTATATACCAGCAATGAATAACTGGAGTTTGAAACTACGAACACAAGTCCATTTACATTAGCACCAAAAAATGAAATACTTAAGGATATATCCAATAAATATGTATAAGATCTATATGTGGAAAACTACCAAATTGTGATGCAAGAAATCAGAGATCTAATTAATGGAGAGAGAAGTCCACGTTTATGCACAGAAGAATTAATATTGTTAAGATGTCAGTTATTCCCACTGATGTACAGAGTCGATGCAATCTCAATCAAAATCCCAGCAAGTTATTTTGTGGATATCAACAAACTGATTCTAAAGTTTATACGGAGAGGCAAAAGACCCAGAACAGCCAACACAATATTGAAGAAGAAAAGTTGGAGGACTGATACCACCCAACCTCAAGACTCACAGTCATCAAGACAGTGTGGTATCAGCAAAAAAATAAGAAAATAGATCAGTGGAATAAAATAGAGAGCCCAGAAAAAGACCTACACAAATACCTTCAACTAGACTTTGACAAAGGAGCAAAGGCAATTCAATGGAGAAGGGACAGTCTTTTCAACAAATGAGGATGGAACAACCAGACATCCACATGCAGGAAAAAAAAAAAGAATTTAGACACATACTTTACACCTGTCACAAAATTAACTCAAAATGGATCACAGACCTAAATGTAAACTGTAAAACTCCTAGAAGAAAAATAAGAGAAAAATCTAACTGACCTTCAGTGTCGTAATGACTTTATAGATACAACACCAAAAAGTGTGATGAAAAAAAAAAAAAAAAAAAAAAATGAGGCTTTAATGTTGGACTTCATTAAGATTAAAACTTCTCTGTGAAAGATACTGTTTCTCTAACTACCAGATAAGGAACATCAAGTCTTTGTGTATCCTTATAAGAAACATGATACGTGTGTTTGTATGTCACTGCTTTTTAAACAAATGGTTATTCGGCACATTGTTCTGCAATTTTCTTTTGTTAACTTAATAATGTGTCTTTGTAGATCATTCCATATTTGTACATAGCTTTCTCACTCCCAATTTTACACCTGCATAGTACTCCATGATATGTATTGAACATAATTTATTTAGCCAGATCTTACTGATGGATTTACACTGTTGCCAATAATTTTGCTATTACATACAATACCGCAAAGATTAAATGTTATTTCCCAAATTTATAAACATATCAGTAGAATACATTCCTAAAATTGGGACTGCTTGGTCAAAGGAAATGTGAATGTTAAATTAATAAATACTGTGAAATTGCTTCCCATAAAGGTTATGCTCCCACCAGCAGTATAAGAGAGCACATTATCCTACACCCTTGACAAGTGTTTTATCAAACTTCTTAATACTCGCCAGCCTTATAAAGTGAAAAATGGTACTCAAGTGTAATTTTAAATTACGTAAGGTTTGTGAATGAGGTAGAGTGCCTTTTTATCTGTGTTAAGAACCATTAATGTTTTTCTGTGAACTGTTTATTCATAAGTTTTGCCCATTTCCTAAAAATTGGATTGTTGGGTAGATTGTTCCTTTCATCACAATACAATATTTCTCTTTGTCCCTTTAATAGACTGAGGCTGTTAGTATATTTATTTAGTATCAATATTGTTTTGCTCATGGTACATCTTTGGCCATTTTTTTGTTTTTAATCTTCCTTAGATTCAAGACTTGTGAATATATTTTTAGTTCGAAAACAACTTTCTCGGTGTTCCAACTGTATCCTCTTGAGAGCTTCCATTCTTCTTTCTTCCTGTCATGCTTTCTCTTACCTTTTCCATTAGTTCTGCCCCCATAGGAGGAATCTGATTATCCAGGGATATTCCCTCTTTTGAGTTGCTGCATTCCTTTTAGTAGGTTGTCATTTCCACAGCTGTAGGCTACTGCAATCTCTTGGACAGTGCGGAACTGGCAGTGAGTAAAAGATACACATATTTTCAATCTGATGTGCAAGCAATAAAGGAGCTGGCAAGGTGGCACTGCTAGCTCTGCTGAGGACATAAAGGAGCAAGAGGAGGATACACGGCAGGGCTCATCTACCTGCAGGGACACAAGCAATTTAGCCCACAGCAGCTGCCCGAGAAACGCATACAGCTTACAGGCAAATATGGCCTCTTTCACATGCCAGAACCACCCAAAGATATATAGCCCAAGAAACAGCATGTACCTCTCAGATAATGAAGGAATCCCTGATCTTCAACAAAGGTTCCGCTGGGCTTTCAACACTATAATGAAGCCCTGAGTTACAGTATCTTTTTCTTTCATTTTAAAAAATAATACAGGGCTTCCCTGGTGGTGCAGTGGTTAAGAATCTGTTTGCCAATGCAGGGGACATGGGTTCAATCCCTGGTCCGGGAAGATCCCACATGCCGCGGAGCAAATAAGCCCATGCGCCACAACTACTGAGCCTGCGCTCTAGAGCCCGTGAGCCACAACTACTGAGCCCACGAGCCACAACTACTGAACCCGAGAGCCACAACTACTGAATCCAAGAGCCACAACTACTGAAGCCCACACACCTAGAGCCCATGCTCTGCAATAAGAGAAGCCACCACGATGAGAAGCCCACACACCACCATGAAGAGTAGCCCCCGCTCGCCGCAACTAGAGAAAGCCCGCGCACAGCAACGAAGACCCAACACAGCCATAAATAAATAAATAAATAAATTTATAATAAAGTAAAATAAAATAAAAAATAATACACAATTACATGATTTATGACAAGGATATATGAATACTCAACTACTTTCGAATCCTCTGCAACTCGCCTGGCTATGGCAGAATATAATCATCTTCAGGCTTGTTCTTATTTTAATTAATTATGTAACTTTTAGACCTCCAACTCTTAGATAGATGCCCTAAGACAAAAAGCTCAGAAACCTTCCTCACTGAATACCTTAACACTTTGTTTCAAAAAGCATTCAAAGTAAGTTCCTTCTTTATACGTTTCTCAAAGGTTAGATAAATAAATATTTGCATTAAAAGTCTGGAAATGCTATGGCAAAACAAGCTGTTGCAGTTCAATGTTTACTTAGTATGCAAAAGGGAAGGGAGGGGAGGGATAAATTAGGAGTTCGGGATTAGTAGATACAAACTACTATATATAAAATAGATAAACAACAAGGTCCTACTGTATAGCACAGGGAACTATATTCAATACCTTGTAATAACCTATAATGGAAAATAATATGAAAAAGAATATATTTATCTGTATAACTAAATCACTTTAATGTACACCAGAAGCTAACACAATGTTGTAAATTATATTTCAATAAAAAATAAACTTTTAAAAATTTACTGAGTACATATAACTGCGCTAGATGTCAAGCTAGACTCTAAAGACAAAAATATGAAAAAAGACCCTGGGCTGCCCTGGTGGTGCAATGATTAAGAATTCGTCTGCCAGTGCAGGGGACACAGGGTCGAACCCTGGTCCAAGAAGATCTCACATGCCGCGGAGCAACTAAGCCCGCGAGCCACAACTACTGAGCCCACGTGCTGCAACTACTGAAGCATGTGCACCTAGAGCCCGTGCTCAGCAACAAGAGCCCGTGCTCACCACAACGAAGAGAAGCCCCCACTCGCCACAACTAGAGAAAGCCCGCACACAGCAACGAAGACCCAACACAGCCAAAAATAAAATAAATAAAACATAAATAAATTTATATACATAATAAAAAGACCCTGCCCTTAAAGAGCTCAGTCTAGTAAAAAAAGAAAGGACAATCTTATAAAGAAACACAATATAATGTGATAAGGACAATAATAAAGTATGTACAGGGTCCAAAGGTTAACACAAAGGAGGCTCAGTAACAAGGAGGTACAGAAGAATTCGTGCTCAGCTAGATTTTAAAGCATAAACAGGAATTTGCCCAGTGGCCAAGGGAATTATAGGTAGAAGGAAAGACACACATTCTTTCAACAAAGTTCCAGTTTGGGACAGCTACTATGGAATAGTTACTTTGAAATATCTATTCTAGAGAAACAGTGATGAATAAGATAAAAAGTCTCTGACTTCATGGAGTCAGGTGGGGATCAATAAGTAAATCAGTAAATTAAAGTCCAGTGTGATAAATACTGCAATTGGGATAATCAGAGACTATTAGAGGCTTATGGGCCAATTGGGTATAAGACCTAAACTTAGATGCTAGGAATGAACAGAAATTAGCCAGGTGAAATGTATTTCTATCAGGAGTGAAGTGAGGATGCTGTCAGAGAGGTATGGCATTATAGGTACAGAGAAGAGAATACAGAAAGACAGAGAGAGAGAGAGAAAAGGGAGGGGAGGGGAGGGAGAAGAGGGACAGACAGACAGAGAGAATGTAGTTCAGTGTGGCAGAAGCATAAATGTCTGAGATAAGGCTAAAGATGAAAGCAAGAACCATATCATGAAGGATCTTTTAAACTGGAGTTTGGACTTTATCTTGAGGGCAATAAGGAACAAAAAATGTTTTTTTAACTTGGGAAGACTTGTTCAGATTTGTGTTTGAGAAAAAGTATGTAGCTATAGTACAGTGAATGAAACAGAAAGAAATAAAATCTCAAAGCAAGAAAAATAGCTACAGTAATCCAGGAAATAGTTTATAGTAGTCTGAACTAAGATAATAGCAACGGAATAGAGAAAGTGGGTAGGGAGAACTGAGGTATTTAGCTGGAATCAACAAGTCTTGTAAGTGCTGGAATCAACAAGTCTTGTAAGTGATTTGACTGGGAGCAGAGAGGTCAAAAAGGAGTCAAAGATGATGCTTCAGTTTCTGGTTTGGGCAAAGGGTGAAAGGTACTACTGTACTATCCAGTAAGATAAAGAAAAGGGAAAAGTAGGTTTTGAGAGGGTGAAATAATCACTTTAATTATGGACAGATTGAGTCTGAGATGCATATAAGTTATTCAAATGAAGGTGTCCCATAAGCAGTTAAATATACAAAAACTCAAGACAAAGGTTTGGGCTGGAGGTACAGATTTGAGAATCAACCATATACAAAGTAAAAGCAGTGAGAATAGACGAAATTGCCTAGGGAAAATGTACAAGGTGAGGGAAAAAAAACTAAGACAAAAACCCCATGGAACACTAACATTTAGAAGACAAACAAAAGAAGAGCTAGGAGAGTAGACTGAAGGGAACGGCCAAAAAGGAAGATGAAAATATTAACAAGAGGAAAAGGAGTAAGCACTTAATGAATGCTTACTATGTGCTAGGTGTTGTACTAAGTGATATACGCACACTACCTCATTTAATCCTTACATACCCTATGAGCAATTTACCATTATTATCTGCATCGTTACAGATGTGGACATTTTGGCTTAGAGAGATCACCTTGCTCAGATTTACACATTTGGTGGAGTATAAGAAGTGCAACCAAGATTACACCCTCATCCTCCAGAGCCCTTGTTCTTAACCGCTACACTGTACTGCTTCCTATAAGACTTAAAAAGTGTGGTATCACAGACACAAAGAAAAACAGTGATTCAAAAAGAAAGACACCACCCCAGTAACGACGAGCTCGCTTAGCAGCAAGACCTTGATTTCTAACAACATTCTCTATAAAAAGGAATCAGGACTCTTTCAGAAAATGGCTGATCTGAGGAATGGGCAGGAAATATGTCAAAGGGACACAGAAAAGCAACTGAACGCTCCCAATGGCCATAGTCCTAACAATCTGAGCAAAAAAACTGAAGTAGTATTGGACTATGACCCGGACTATACACTAAATATCCATGAGTCCATACTGGTATAAAGAAAGAATTAACTAACTAACTAACTAAATAAATGGAGGAGAAGAGACAAATCTAGGGTGGAAGAATTCCAAACAAATCATGTAGATACTCACAACTCAAAGAAGTGGAGCAAACTCTCCACTCCTCAAGTGTGGGTTCCACATAATGACTTCCTTCCAAAGACAATGGTATAGAAAGGGGGAAGGGGTAGAGAGTACCTTTACAGTAGAGAAACATGACAAACACTACATCAGCCAAGTGACCAAGTGTCACACCAATAATGATAAGTCATGTTGATACCCTTAGTATGTTGTGATGAAAATGGCCCTTTATCTCTGTGGTCTTTCTCTCAAAAACCTATAACCCCAATCTAAGTATGAGAAAAACAATTAGAAAAATCCCAATTCAGGGACATTCTACAAAATACCTAACCAGTACACCTCAAAACTGTCAAGTTATCAAAAACATGGAAAGTCAGACTTCCAGTATCTCAGGATACTGTCACAGCCAAAAGAGGCGAAGGATGCATGATCATGAAATGTAATGTGGTATCCCGAATGCTCTCCTGCAACAGAAAAAGGACATTAGCTACAAACTAAGGAAGTCTGAATAAAGTACGAACGTCTATTCATTATAATGTATCAATATTGGCTCATTAATTATAAAATCTGTACTAGAATAATGTAGGATGTTAACAGTAGGGAAACTGAGTGAGGGGTTTATGAGACCTCTCTGTACTATTTCTGTGATTTCTCTGTAAACCTAAAACTGCTCTAAAATTAAAAGGTTATTTTTTGGGGTGGGGGGGCACATTAACTGTGCCAAAAGCTGATAAACCGAAAACAAAAAAAGACAAAATCAAGAGCAGTTTCAATGGATTAATGGAGTCAAAAGCCAGATTACACTGGGCAGAGAAATGAATGAAAGCTGAGAATGGGACTCTAAGTGTATAGCTTCTTCCAAGAAGTCTGATAATGATGGGGAGAACAAATGAGAGCTGGAAGTAGAGATTAAGTTGAAGAAAATGTTTTTTGTTTAAATCAAGGTATAATTCACATACCCAAAAATTCACTGATTTCCAGTATATACACAAGGTTGTATAGCTACAACCACTATTTCCAGAACATTTTCATGACTTCAAAAAAAAATGGTAAAATTAAAGAAGGCTTAGACAAGTTGAATATGTTCACAAATAAGAAGACATAGCATTGTTAAGATGTCAATAAAACCAAAGTGATTTAGAGATTCAATGCAATCTCTATCAAAAATCTAACAGCCTTTTCCACAGAAATGGAAAATGTAATCTTCAAATTCATGCGGAATTGCAAGAGATCCTAAATAGCCAAACAATCTCGAAGAAGAATAAAGTAGGAGGACTCACACTTTTTGACTTTGAAACATACTACAAAACTACAGTAATTAAAACATTATGGTATTGACATATGGACAGACATATAGACCAATGGAATAGAATAAAAAGTCCAGAAATAAATCCTCACATATATGGCCAAATGATTTTTGACAAGGGTACTAAGACCATTCAATGGTCAAAGGACAGTCTTTTCGACAAATGGTACTGGGAAAACTGGATATCCTTATGTCAGTTTGACCCTGACTTTGTATCATATACAAAAATAAACTCAAAATGGATCAAAGACCTAAACCTAAGAGCTAAAACTTTAAAATTCTCAGAAGAAAACATTGGGGAAAATTTTCGTGACACTGGATTTGGCAACCATTGAATGGAAATGACACCAAAAGCACAGGCAATAGCAGAAAAAAATAGATTAATTGGACTTCATCAAAACAAAGAAGTTTTGCACATCAAAGGATACTATCAAGAAAGCAAAAAGACAACCTGATGAACGGGAGAAAATTTTTGCAAATCATTTCTCTCATAAGGAATTAATATCTAGAACATATAAAAAACTTCTAGAACTCAACAACAAAAAACAAATAATCCAATTCAAAAATGGGCAAAAGACTTGAACAGACATTTCTTCAAAGAAGATATGTGAATAGCAAATAAGCACAAGAAAATACGCTCAATATTACTAGTCATTAGGGAAATGCAAATCAAAACCACAATAAGACATCACTTCACACCTATAACAATGGCTATAATAAAAATAAGTTAAGTGTTGGCAAGAATGTGAAGAAACTGGAACCCTTGTGCACTGCTGATGGGAATGTAAAATGGTACAGCTGCTGTAAAAATCGAAATGGCAATTCCTCAAAAAATTAAAGATAATTCTATTATTTGACCCATATGACATGTGACCCAGCAATTCCGCTTCTAGGAATATATCCGAAAGAACTAACAGCAGGGTCTCAGAAAGATCTCTGTACTCCCAGTTCACAGCAGTGTCACTCACAATAGCTAAAATACGGAAGCAACCCACGTGTCCACTGATGGATGAATGGATAAGCAAAATGTGGTACATACTTAAAATGGAATGGTATTCAGCCTTAAAAAGGAAGGGAATTCGGCCATATGCTACAACATGGGTGAACCTTGAGGACACTGAGCAAAATAAGCCAGTCACAAAAAGACAAATACTGTATAATTCTACTTATATGAGGTACGTAGAGAGTAGGGAAAATCATAGATACAGAAAGTAGAATGGTTCTTGCCAGGGGTTTAAAGGAGGAGGAGAAAATAGGGAATTGTTGAATAGGTGTAGAATTTTAGTTTTGCAAGATGAAGAGTTACGGATATGAATGGTGGTGATGGTTGCACAATGTAAATGTACTTAAATGCCACCAAACTGTACACTTAAAAATGGTTGAAGTGGTAAATTTTATGTTATGTGTGTTTTACCACAATAAAAAAAATTAGGGAAAAAATGACAAGCATCAAGGCTTCAAGTGTCTCTTTCATTGCTTCAGAATACATTTAAATTCTTAGAATACTTCTACAGACCATTTCTACTCTTAAGCTAGCAATTTCTATACTGAAATACAGATTTCTCTAGCCTTCTCTCCACCTTAGACATACATAGCCCACCTCAGACATAAAGCCTTTGAGGAAGCTGATGTCTCTCTCACAGCTATCTGTATTGTAATAGTAGACACTTTTGTTTTTACCTTTGTATATGTGTAATGGAAAAATTTAAACATATACAAAGGAAGAGAGAAAAGAATAATGAAACCCCATATAACTATCACCCAGCTTAAACAATTAACCAACTCACAGACAATTCTGTTTTATCTGTAATTCCACTCACTTTACTCTTCTTCCCTCACTGGATTATTCTGAAGCCAATCCCAAACACCGTATCATTTCAACCATAAAGATTTCAGATGTTATTTCTACATACTAAAA
This sequence comes from Balaenoptera ricei, assembly GCF_028023285.1. Taxonomy (NCBI): domain Eukaryota; kingdom Metazoa; phylum Chordata; class Mammalia; order Artiodactyla; family Balaenopteridae; genus Balaenoptera; species Balaenoptera ricei. The sequence goes on along the minus strand of NC_082642.1, from coordinate 15,599,043 downwards.
GATACTGTTGAATGATACATAGTGAAAGATACTGACAAGTGTCCTGCACAAATTCTTGTATGGATGGGTCAGATTTCTGATATAAGCATTCCCCCAGTAAACCATCTATTACACAAAGGAATTACATATATATTCATTCATTCTACTGTATTCCTTACAAGTTAAACCACCAGCAAATAGGGTCTCTCAAAACACACACACACACACACACACACACACACACACACACTCTCCCTCTCTCTCTCTCCCCACCTCTCCAAGGTAATTGACTTTTTATATGATAAAAGTTCTTTGGAATATGATAACACAGTAATATTATATAATTATTATACATAAAGTAATTCTTCATTTAACTGCTTATTTTATAAAACAAATGCAATAAAACTAGCTCAATGCAGAAAATTTTTATTCAACTGTCCTTACCTTTTGTTGGACTGAGATTCTGATCTATAAATCCTCTTAATTCTGCATTTGTAGAAGTCAAACCAACCTGAATAAAATAGTTTAAAAAATTATACACAGGATCTTAAATAATATGTGATCACTTAATAAGCTATTATTAATAACCTTCCACCAGAAGTCCGTATCAAATATTATACATTGTCACATAAAGATGAGTTAATGATATCAGCTATAGGAGCTGGATTAAAACACTGCCATTTTGCTTGAAATGGGAAAAATAATGCACTGTCCAGATCAAGATAAAAATTAATGAAATAATGTTACTTATGAGCAGATGTGAGATCTACAAATTTTACTGATGGTTTTTTTTGAAAGCAAGTAATCTGGCAACCGTGAAGTTGCCAAAAGATATACCAAAATTCCACCCTCATTGCTGCCCTTAATTTTTACTGTTCACAATCACTGCATATAATGCTTTTAAACATTATGACATGTAATGGACCAAATAAAGACCATTAATACCACAACGCAGACGTGAGGTCCACTGGCCTTGGGTTCATTCTCCAGTTCATCAAGCCCACTATATGTATGGTTGTGGTCAAGTCACACAAGCTCTCTATATCTCGGTCTCCTCGTCCATAAATTAGAGGCCGCTAAAGGTGCTTACCAATTCAGGTTGTTAGAAAGATTAAGAAAAAGAATTCATGTAAAGCACAGGGCTTGGCACAAAGTGCTCAATCCATTTTAATGTTCATTACTGTTTGTAAGATACTTGAGGGACTACCTAAAGCAAGTGTGTTTATAAATTCTCCTTTAGACAATTTATTTCTTTTAATGTGATGTCTACTGGACTACTTGGAATCATAAGCTGAATATGGTAGTATCATCAAGCGGAGTTTTAAAATTTCATTATAGATAGAGCCAGCAAGAAAAAAACCCCTATTTTTAAAAACTTGTCACAAAGCAAGTATCCAATAAATGGTTCTACTATTACTACTGTATTGTTTTAATCCTTGTAGATTTGTAACCTTGAAACATCCATGCTAATTTGGTACCCCAAACATCCTCTCAAAGTACTAACACACTGAAAGGATTTTAAGGCACACAAAGCTCTGTAAGTTTGTATCTCTGTACTTGCTTTATGTTTTTAAACTATCCACTGCTTTAACACTGTATATTCTTCAAAACCACTCATTTGATACTTTATAATTTCATAATATAAGAACTAATTATTTCATTATTTGGGAATTCAGATGTTCTACTAATAGCTATTTCTTTTTTTCAAGAGATACTACCAGAAATATTTCTACATATCGTTCACATCATAGAAAAGTAATTCTGATGCAAACCTATGTCTGGCATCTAATATTAAATTTTTATGGAAGCGGCTGAAGACAGAGGCATCTAAAACATAGCCTAATTCTATGTAGATAATGGTGCAGATCCTTAATCCTGTCTAGCTTCTCGTAAGTATTCTATTAGAAGTAAAGTAAACCTTTGGAACACAATTTCCAAAAAAATACCACTGCATGGATTTCCAGAGTTGCTCACAAATACTAACGTTAAACGTTCAATTTGTAAATGCCAAGAGTTTACTGTGGCATCACTAACATGCCTCTCCTTTTTAAGCTCTTCTACTACAAAAAAAAGAGAAAGGCGAAATTTTTGTTGGTGCTCTACTGTAAACAGAAAGCAAAGAAGGCAAAGACAGCCTTTAATATATTCCATGCTTAATACAATGTGATTATTTAATACATGTATTACAATAACTTCAAAAGTATCAGTTTATACCTTTTTGTTATTATACAAAGATAACGGCAAAAACCTCAACCAAAACCACATATTCACAGTCGAGAGTTCAGTTACTGGAACTGTTACATTTAAACACCTGCTCTTACTGTTCAACTTTTGCTACTTCTAAGTGAAGTAGCAAACGGATTTGGAAACGTTTTAAGCAGCTGTACACCTGCACCTTAGTGAACAACAGGTTATACCCCAAAAAGATAAAAGTCAATTGTAAATCAATAGTGTGTGTAATTTTGGTCTCATGGATGGAGGGGAGGTGTTTGTATTCAGAGCTTAAATAAATACTATTAAATTTATTTAATTAAAACTTCAAATATGTATTAATTTCTGCTTTCATAAACACTGTATAAAGATTCAAAGAAAAAGTAGATTTGCAAGTAGAAAAAGTTGGGTAGGAAAGGCATTTAAAAATATTAGCTATTCTTTCTTTATTCTGTCCATTTAAAAAGGATCTTTCTATATAATGTTTCTCAGATCAAGAGAAAAAAGTAAACTAATTTTACGTAAAATTTTTCATCTAATAAGATCCTGAGAAAAGTTTTCTATCAGGATATTCAAACACTGTGCTGCATACTGTAAGCAGTCACTAAATGTCTATTGAATAAAATATATCCAAAGCCCAAATGTTAAGAGTCAAACGATATTCTCCAATAACAGCATTATAATTTCACTGATCTTTAACATTTCAGATTGACATAACTGAAAGATTCAAAGCGAGATGGTCTGTGGTCAAAGTTCAGCTCTACCATTCATTCACAAGCAAGGTGTTCTTGGAACAGTCACTGCAAAATGAGGATGACGATACACATGTGTACAACAAACTCAGACAGCTCTTCAGACCAAATTAAATAATTATGTGAACATGTTTGTTAATGGCAAAGCAATATTCAAGTTTGGGTCATTAATTCAAAGGGCAATGGCTTTACTACTTCAACACTGACCTAGACAATTCATAAGAGAGACACAAATGACCAATAAACATAGAGAATACCAATTTGACCTAACTAGCAATTAGAGAAATGTAGTAAATTACATACCATTTTTTTGCTGATTAGATTGACAAAGATTAGAAAGAAAATAAAGGGAAATGGCACTCTCATACACCACTGGTGAGTTTGTAAATTGGTGCAATCTTTCTGAAATGCAATTTAGCAATATGAATCAAAAGTCCATAAAGTACATACTCTTTGGGCCAGTAATTTCATAAGACTTTTGTTTCACGGAAATAATCCAATGAGTAAACAGAAATAAACAAAAAGTTAAAAAAAGAGAAAAAATGGAAATAATGGCCAGTATTAGGAAACTAGTGTAATGTCCATAGCATAGATAACATAAAAGAGCCATTTAAAATGATGTTACAGAGTTATCAAGACAAGAAAAGGTTTTCATCATAGAGACTAAGCTAAATAGTAGGTTACAAAACAGTCTGGCCTCATTTTTATTAAAAAAAATATAATACACATAGATTTTGGTATATATATATATGTGTGTATGTGTGTATATATATATACACATACACACATATATATATATACCAAAATCTATGTGTATTATATTTTTTTATATATATATTTTTATATATGTATTTGTGTATATACCAGATGTGTTCTTAGGCAGAATTTTGCTGATAATCTCTAGGCTAGTTTCTTTTCTTTATCTGTACTTTCTAATTTTTCTGTAATGAGTATTATGGCTTACATATTGTTAAAAGATTCTTTGACAAGGCAAAAAATTACACCTCAAATTATCTTTCAAATCCTTTATTGTATACTAAGTGAACTTAAGTGAGAACACATCTGCATTTTTGGTCTAGAAGAGTATCACTGGATACTAGATAGTACCTGATAACAATTTTATCCCAGATACAATGAATATATTGCCAGCTCTGCAGAACTTCCTTTTGCAAAATGAAACATCCCACACTCCATGCAGTTCTGGTAGGGCTGTTCATCTTAGAGCCTCAAATGTGCTACGACAACACGAGTGGACCCATGACCCACAGTGAAGCAGCAAACCATTTATGGTACCCTACTTCCTTCTCTACAATGACTTGTCTAAGCGTGTAGGCCAAGCAGAGTCAACCAAAGCTCCTCCATGGAATTTGAAATATAAATGCTAGAAAAGAAAAGTTCCCTCTCTTCTTCTGAGATAAGCATTATGAGGCCAATGTAGGCTATTATGCCACCATATAGAGCCAAGAGATGGAAAAAGGGAGACAGAGCCCTGACGCCCATCATATTTCCCTGAATCCGGTTGTATTTGAAGCCATAGTACTCCAGACTTTTCAGTTATGCCAATCAACACATTCCACTTTTTGCCTGAAGTGATTCTGAATAGGGTTTCTAACACCTGTAACCATAAGGGACCTAGGATGGCTTGGCTGAGGCAAAACTAACGTTTCACAAAAAACTGTTCTCATAAGAGAAATGCAAAATGAGAAACAGAAACTGAAGATGCAAATATTTGAACGTATGTTTAATAATGCTTCCATAAAACCTGGACAACCTCTTCTATATCTAAGAGTCACTTTTCAGCGGCATGTGACACAATTATCACTCCCCTCTTCTTGAAACACTGTCTTCACTTGGCTTCCACATCATCAGGGTAACGTTCTTTCCTTCCTTTCTGTCCATTCCTTCAGTGTCCTTTGCTGCCTCTCCTCCTCCCCAGTTGTTGGAGATTCCCTGCGTTCAGACCTTGGTCCTTATGTATTCTCTAGCCACGCATGAACTATATAATCTCATGGAATCATACTGCTTTAAAATAATCAATCTAATATGAAATGACTCCAAAATTTTTAGATCCAGCCCCAAGCTTTCCCCTGAGCTCCAGAGTCATTATTGATCATTATATTAACTGCCTGGCCAATATCTCCACCTGGATGTTTTCAGGTCCCTCAACTTTAATATATTCAAAACAATTTTTGAGTTTGCCACAAAATCCTGTACTTCCCCAAGGGTTCCTCTTCTCATTAAACCGCAAAGGCACTTACCCAGTTACACAAGCCAAATGCTGAGCAATCTTTAACTTCTTCCCTGTCCCCAGATCCTAATTACTCAATAAGTCCTGGTGGCTGTCCCTTCAGATACATCCTAGATTCAACCACTTTTCCCCATCTCTAATATCATTACCCCAGCTCAAGTCATCATACTCTGATGTCTGAACTACTGGGACAAGTACCAAATGAGTTCCCCACTTCTACTATGCCCCTCTTCAGTCTGTGCACTCAGCAGCCAGAACAAGCTTTTGAAAATGCTAAGTCAGGACATGAAACCATCCTCAAAACCTTCAAAGCTCCCCACTGACATTTAGAGCACACGCTGCTCACCCCAGTGTTTGAGGCTCCCCATGATCTGGCTCCTCCCACTCTCCCCGGCTTAATTGCTCCGCTCCGTCTTATCAACTGGTCCTTTGCTGCTCTTTGAACAACCACACTTTCTCCTGCCTCTACCTGGAACGCTCTTTCCCCAGATATTCACATGGCTGGCTCCTTCTTCTCGCACTGAGACTGAAGAGCATTCTTCTGCCTAAACATCATTTCCCTAAAGAGGACTCTTCTGAACAACCTCGCTGAAAGAGATCTCCCTCATCGCTGTCACTTTCTCTCCTCTTACCCGGTTTTACTTTTCTTCGTAACAGTTATCGTTACCTGACATTATATATTTACCATCTTCTCTCACTACACTATGAACCCCAAGAAGGTAGGAGCCCGGAACAGCGTCAGACACTTCTATTAGTTGGAGAGAGATGGGGAGGGAGGAGATGAGAATGAGTCGCTCATGGCACTGTAAACTGGTATGAGCCTTCCAGTAAGTACCTTGACAAAACATATTAAAAGTCACAAAAATGTTCTTATCTATTGCAGAATGGCTAGTGAACCTGATTAGATGTTTAGCCTACTTCAGTTCTTTCCCACATGCTTCAGCCCAGTCTGAGGCCGACCTCTCCATGTCCCCAACTCCAGGGAATCAGAAGAGGGTCAGCTCATGACGTAGCCCTTTCCCCCTAGGTTGCTGTAGCAGAAAGAGAAACTGTTTGCATACTCTTTGATTACTTCCAAATATACAAACGAAATAATGGGAGAATAGTTACCACTGGTTCAAATGCTTTGTTACTTTAGGGAAACAACTTTTAATATAGCAAACTGTACATACGGCTAGGAAGATTTAAGGTACATTTTTAAGCCAAAATATACTTGCTAGTTGAATGTTAACCATCTTGTTGCTCAGGATAACTTTTACATTCTCTTTTTTCTAGAGGAGAGAAAATCAAGAAAATATCCTGGAAGAAAATTCCCAATACACAGACTAAAAATTTGCTTCTTCTTTTCCCCAGACAGCACTTAAACGAATATATACAAGAGCCATAGATTAAAGCAGACTACTCTTAATGGATAAAGAAGATGTGGTACATATATACAATGGAATACTACTCAGCCATAAAAAAGAACAAAATTGGGTCATTTGTAGAGACGTGGATGAACCTAGAGACTGTCATACAGAGTAAGTCAGAAAGCGAAAAACAAATATCACATATTAACCCATATATGTGGAATCTAGAAAAATGGTACAGATGGACCGGTTTGCAAGGCAGAAATAGAGACACAGATGTAGAGAACAAACGTATGGACACCAAGGGGGGAAAGCTGGAACTGGGAGATTGGGATTGACATATATACACTAATATGTATAAAACAGATAACTAATGAGAACCCGCTGTATAGCACAGGGAACTCAACACCACTTCGCTGTACAGCAGAAACTAACACAACACTGTAAAACAAATGTATCCCAATGAAAAAAATTTTTAAAAAGCAGACTACTCCTGATAATTTATGCTAAAAAAATTAATTAGATGATAATGAACCAAAGTCTATATCTGCTTATAGCTACTCATGTGTGTTAAAAGCAAGGTCAACAATGGGAAAACAGAGATAAGTAATCGGGGTGTTTTTCTGGTTTTTGGCTGTTTTTTGTTTGTTTGTTTTTGATGCTCTTCTTTAAATGTATAATGGGCAGTATCTGGAACTATCTGTCTGGCTCACAACATCTTTTTAAACAATATGACACTTGCCTCTGGTCACAACTAGCCAGACTACTAGCAGCTATCAGGCTGCAGTAGAGCCAGAGGTCCTTCGCAAGGAGTCTGAAATTAGAGCTGACATAGGCAGACAGGATTTGTCAGGCTGCCTGCCCCCATTTCCTTCACCCCTCTCTCTCTCTCTCTCTCTCTGAATAGGCTGGTACTGTAACAAGTAGATCAAGATGCTGACTGAGAACTCAGGAAGATGATTTGCAGAGAGACAGAGTAATGAAGCCAATGCACAGAAACAAATAGAGATGACAAATGGAAACCAAATACTGCTTCGATTCCTGGTAGATTTCGAGTTTCTGGACCCAGATCTTTCTGAGGACCCACTAAATTCCTACTCTTGAATTCCTTGAGACATCCGGTATCTTTATAATAAATTCCCTTTTTGTTTAAGGTAGCCCAAGCTGGTTTCTGTTACCTGTAATCAAATATTCCAACATAATCTGGGAACAGTAATTATAATAAATTATTTCCCTATATGTTGTAGTATTTCTTTTCTGGCATAATCCTTCACCATGACTGGAAATAAATCCATTGATACAGGGTGATAATAAGAATGTAACTTGAAAGGAAGTAGATTCAGAAATGAGAGCCTTAAGCAAAAGAAAAACAGAAATAACTTCTCCAAAAAAACTAAGTCTAATGTTCCCTCAGGAATCATCTCATGGAGGACAGCAAGCTTCTTCCGAACAACATCTGACTGTACACATTTCCAAGAGTATATCCAAAAGAAAAAATGTGAGCCAAAGAAAACAGTGATTTTTCTCAATAATGCCAAGTAAGTCTCCAGCAAGCACCAAAACAAATTTATCACAGCACACAAAACAGGAGGAGTTGGGGGGGGCGGTGGGAAACTTTCTGGAGATGGCAATTTTGCAGCTGTTGAGATGGAGCAACCTGGCAGCGATTTGCAACGGCCATGAGAGCACGATATTCAACAGTGTTAAAGTTTACTATCTCATTCTTTGCAGGAACAAAAACAGTGATAAACTAATGCCGGTAAACTGAATTTCATTAATCAGAATGGCAAAGAAAATATGCATATGAAAAAGTACAACTCATTTTTTAAATACTTACATTTAAAAATTTACAAATACTTACATTTTTTGCCGTCATGTCAAATTGTATTCAATTTAAAATTCTGTAAAGCCATTAAAAAACAAACAAAAAAACAAAACAAAACAAAAAACTTCGTCTTCAATATTCTTTAAAAGAACATCCTGTTAAAGGGAAAAAAGGGAATAATAATGTAATAATAATAATAATAAGTAGCATTTATGTCATATTTACTATGTGGCATGCATTGTTCTTTAAATTATCTAAATTAACCCTCACAACAACACTGTGAGATATGTACCACTCTAATTGTCATTTTCCAGATAAAAATTGAGATTTAGAGATGTTAAATAATTTGACCAAATCAACTCAGCTAAGAAGTGACAAAGACTGGGCTGTGAAATATTATACCATGCTGTTTTAGATAATCCACTGAAAGCAACACCAGGGTTCTTGGAGAAACAGCCAATTCCAGCACTGGGCAGGTAATGTATAAGATAAACCTAGAACACTGTATTGTACCTCAAGTAAGTATGGGCTCGAAAAATGATGGAGACGTATCAAAAGTATACAGGAGCCAGCTTAAAGGGTCTACAACTTAAAGGGACAACTTAAGCCAGCTTAAAGGGGAAATTAAGCACCTAAGTATATACTGACAGCAACAGACTATAACAGATTCTAAACCCATTAAATAAAATAATAATCCAGGAGTCCATACTGATAGAAACAAATAACGACGAAGAAGGGAAAGCTCTTCTTTGCAATACAATGCCAACTAATATGTATACAGAAATGAAGCAGTTAGAAAACTACCAATTTGTAAACACTGTGATATTAATGGATTAGGCAAGAATCACCAAAAGATGCTAAAACTAGTAGATGAAAGTTGGTGAGCAAAAGGATATTTACATAGTCTTGAAATATTTCCCTACAAAATACCTCTTAATTCAAATTTTACAGTGCAGAAACCTGGCACATACCACTTCACCCAAGTTGATCAAAGCTACCAAATGACAACCAACAATGAGACAAACCAACATCACGCATCTCCTCAAGTGCACTGCAATGGATACAGTATCACTTCTGAGGTATTTCCCAAAATGTATAATCTAAATCTCATCATGAGGCAGCAACTGAGAAATTCAAATTGAGAGACTTCTATGAAATAATGGCCTGAGCTCTTAAAAAAATATTAGTATCATGAAAGACAAAGGAGGCTTAAAGAAACAGTCCAGATTTTAAAAGACTAAAGTCATATGAAAATTAAATTTAATGCGTGATCCCGGACTGGATTCTGAACCACAAAAAATAATTGCTATGAAGACCATTACTGGGGCAATTGGAGAAATCAAAACATGGTCCACAGGCTGGATAACTGTATTGTTTCATTTCTTGCTTTTGATCAGAGGATTGTGCTCTTTTTTTAAGTAAATGTCCTCATTCTTAGAAAAAATATACCAAAATATTTAGTAGTGAAAGGGTATGATAGGAGCTACTTACTTTCAAATGATGAAAAAAATATATAATCTCTATATATGGAGAAAGTGGGAGTGATAAAGCATATGTGGCAAAATGTTGACAATTGGTGAATCTGGGTGAAGGGTACTCAGGAGGTCTCTGCCCTATTTCTGCAACTTTTATTTTAAAATTATTTCTAAATTAAAACTTTTATAAGACATTCAAGGGGAAGGATAAAATAAAATTTCACCTCAAAAAGACCATAAATAATAGGGGCTTAAAGAAATGGAGGCTCCATATGTCCGCCTTCTATGCTAGAATTTGAATCTACAAGTCAAACTGTTGGGGGTTGGGGGGTGGGGAGATGTTTTTACTTTTCAGTAAAGTAATGTAATTTTTCAATGATAAAGAAAACATATATTTAAAAACCCAAGCAAGACCTGAACTACGCCTGTGATTTCTGCTTTCCCACTGTAGCTGCAGATTTGTTCACGTCTGTCATGACCTAATATGAAAATCAAGTTCCTACACTGGAACTGCTTCACATTTATCAGTTATTTATGTCCTCTTCAGTGTTACAAATATGATGTAAATAATGAAGCACAAGTTCCTGACACCCCATTCACCAAACTACCTGACATATTCAAACTAAGGAATTTAAGGCTAAAATGTAAGTATTGCATTTTGAAGATTAATATTTTAAGCAAGTCTGATTTAATAGATCTACATAAAACTCTGTAGCTAACAGATATGAAACATCTCTTTAAGCACAGACCTATAAAATTTGTCCACATACAAAATCACCAACAGAGTAGCAACAAACTTCAGAGACAATATTATGCAGATTATGGTCTCTGACCACAATGAAATTAAATTAGGAGTCATTTTTTTCTAAAGTTGTCTATTTAGAAAATAAAACTATAGCATTGCTCAAACAATCCATGAATTAGAGAAGGAAATTTAAAATGTTTAGAACTGAATGACAATGAAAACAATAATAAAAAAACAGTAAAGTGCAGCTGAAATAGTACTTAGAAGTAAATTTACATTTTTCTTCATTCATTAACTAATCAACTTAAAAGCTTTTTAAAAAGATCAGTGGGAACTCAAAGAAAGAAGAAAAGAAACAAAAGAGTAAGAATTAATGAAATAGGGGGCTTCCCTGATGGTGCAGTGGTTCAGAATCTGCCTGCCAGTGCAGGGGACAAGGGTTCGATTCCTGGTCCGGGAAGATCCCACATGCCGAGGAACAATTAAGCCCGTGTGCCACAACTACTGAAGCCTGCGCTCCACAACAAGAGAAGCCACCTCAATGAGAAGCCCAGGCACCGCAAAGAAGAGTAGCCCCCGCTCACCGCAACTAGAGAAAGCACACACACAGCAACAAAGACCCAATGCAGCCATAAATAAATTAATTTTAAAAAAAGGAATTAATTAAATAGGAGAAAAAATCAAAATAACAACTGGTTCTAAGTGTCCTGCTGAAGTAGACATCTAATAAGCAGCAGTGTAGCAGAGTGAAAAGAGCATGATTTTTTTTTTTAACTTAGGCTCAGTCTGAGCTCTGACACTTATTAGCTGTGTGACCTTGAACAGGTGACTTAACCTCTTTGAGCGTCAGTGTCCTCATTTGAAAAATAGGTATACAGAGTTTTTCAGGGTTATATTAGTGAAACAGGAGGGAAGGGGGTAGGGCACAACCTTTGAAAGAATGACATAGCCCTTGAGGTTACGACATAAAACAGGTTAGAACCAATTAGGTCCAAGAGGGCAGAAGATTCGACTTCCAGGAGACCTTGAGCCTCATTACATGCCCATTGTAATACATTAGCATGTGCTAAGTGACACACCACAGGCACCATGACAGTTCTGAGGCCAACCATAAAAGGCCAAAAAGTGGACAGTGGTGGCCTAATTCCTGGAAATCTCCGTCCCTTCTCCAAGAGAGTTGGAATAATCCTCCCACTCGTTAGCCTATGAAATTACTCAGCCCATAAAAACTAACCACTCCATATTTTGGGGCCTCTTGCCTTCTGAGATGGTCCACACTCTGTCCGTGGAGTGTGTTTCCCCCAGGGCCATTCTCACCTTTTCAGATGGACCACATTCTGTTTACAGAATGTGTATCTCTCTAAATAAATCCACTTCTTACCTATCACTTTGCCTCTCACTAAATTCTTTCTGTGACGAGACATAAAGAACATGAGCTTCATTACATCCTGAGACCAGATGTGTGATCTCAATTAAAAGACAGTGGGTTTAAGTCCCAGTCTGGGTTTTGGCCGGCTTTGAGTCCCAACTCATGGGTTCAAGTCCCAGTCTGGGTTTTGGCTGGGTCTGAGTCCCGAGTCGTGGGTTCAAGTCCCAACACAGGTTTTGGCCGGGTTTGAGTCCCAGCCCATGAGTTCGAGTCCCAGTCTGGATTTTGGCTGGGTTTGAGTCCCGATTTGTGGGTTCAAGTCCCAATCTGGGACTCGAGTCCCATCTGAGTTGTGCTGTTTCATTAGGAGTAAGTTAGATACATTGTGTCAAAGTGAAAGGCAACAGATCACCCAAGCCAGTGTAACAAATGTCCTCCAATTTATAAATACATAAACACTGAACACTCCAAACAGCCAAAAAAAATCAGTTTTAAATATTTTTTAGATGGTCTTATGACCTATTGAAATATAGTTATAACAACAACAACAAAATAAACTCTTTTCTACCCAAAGTACTTGCTAAATTTTAGAAACCTGCTGTATCTACCTAAGGCAGATCCTGTTGCCTACCCAATATCATTTTCCTCTTCCTCCTTAGGAGAAGTTGAAGGTAGCAATATGCCCAACTGAAACTACTACATTGTGTCTCCCCCTCAGATGGGTTGACCATGACATAATTCTAGCCAATGAAATATAAGCAGACCATCAATGGGCTCGGCTACTAGATTCACCTAGTAAATGCCGTTTCCCCCCCTCCCCATTTCTTCATTTCCAGAGTATGGTTGTTAATGGCTAGTGCTCCTTGTTTCCATGCATCTGCTCCCTTATTATACTCAGTGTTCAGTACGGGATTATATTTCCTAAGGGCCAGGCTGTTGAGTGACACTGTTACTCATGCAAACAAGAAGAAATTAACAGGGTGTTACTATTTGAACATACTGTAACAGGAGGCAACCAATAAAAATACTTCGTAGCCACATTAATTGAGCTTAATAAGACAAAACATAATTTTGTTTAGTATTCCCTTTGCATCTTCTCACCAAAGATAAGCATAAACTGCAACCTCTAAATGTTACCTAAATGATAAAAGTCTGAAATAGAGCCAAAGTACATGAATATCTTGAGCACATTTACATTAATATCTCTGTGCCTCAATCTCTTCATCTACAAAATAGTATTAGTACATCTACTTAATTAAATGAGTCAAGACATGGAAAATAATTAGGACACTGCCTAGCAAAAGGTAATCAATGTAAAAGAAAAAAGTGGTTCACTGACTCATGACAAATTAAGGTTTCTTCCTCCAAAATAAATACTTAATTCACATATAGTTGAAGTGATAAATACCACAACATTTAAATGTGGTAAAATGTTACTAAAACATTTAAATGTGGTAAAATGCTATTACATTTAAATCCAAGTTTAAAGCAGAAAAAACAAGTGTTTAACCGTGGTTAAGAAAAACTCATCTAAAATTAACAAGAGTCAGCAATAACTTCATTCATTAATTTATCTATCTATCCAGCATTTACTGAATACCCACTATGGGCAAAACACAAATCCAGGTACTGGAGATCTCCTAGTAGATGACAGAAACAGGAAGCATAAACCTTCAAGTGTAATTTAAATGATATAAAATTACATTAAGATAAATATTATAAAAAGAAATGGGATTGCAACAGACATCTTCAATTAAAAATGAAGAAGTATGCTGTACTGGCTTTGAGTGATAGCCTATAACCTTTTAATTAAAAATATACATTTCTAAGTATTTTTAAAGCTTTTATCTTTCTTTCACATTGTCTTCAATCTAAAATCATTTGCAGTATATGACTTAAATCAAGGGCCTAGAGAGTAAATAAATGCAGCACTGAATGTTTCAAGAAACTGCCATCTTTGGCAGTACTGGTGATTCTCAAAGATAAACCAGTCATGTGCACTGATGCCTTATGTTTCATCCCGACTCAACAATTGTACTGTTCTTTCTGTCACCATGCTCTGCTGTTGGTTAAAAAAATAAGTCAGATTTCTTCTTCCAGCTTCATGAACACATTATGTCAAGCTCAAAAAGTCAATCTTAGTGACCTCACCATCTGCCATGATTTCTTGTCAGACTCAGACAATTCAACTCCCACAGATGGTCTCAAAATGCAAGCCCCTTTCCTTTCCAATCACAACTTAGCAGCTGTGGGCACAAAGCCTTCTAAATTGGTACAACATTAATCAAAATATAAGGAAGAAAGCAAAAATAATTATGAATACATTTACAGAACTAACATCACTTGAATCGGGGTTTGTAGACTTTCTCACACTGCTGAAAAAGATGTTACTAAAAATTAAATTTCAGCAAAGCCAGCATATTTCAATGGAAGGCAATAGTAATTTTAAATACATGCTCACGTTTCGAAGTTTGGAAAATATACACAATAATAAAACAGATAACAAATAGCAGCCATAATCCCACCTCTGAAAGGCAACTATCATAAGTTTTTGACATAACTTTCTTCAGTATTCTCTTTCTGCACTCTAACTTTTGATAAATGGTATTAATTAGAAGATATTTTCATAAAAAGTGACAGTATGTAACTTTTTCTTAGGTGATGAGCGTATCTAAGTGCTTCACCTATATAATCTCATTCAATTCATATCACAACTCTATCAGGTAAATGTTATTACTGTTCACATCTTACAAATGATAAAACTGAGCTTTAGAGAGTTGAAGTAATTTGCCCAGTTAATCAACTGTGTAAAATGGCAATGCCAGAATATGAAGCCAGGATCTTAGACCAGCAGACATGTTCTTAACTACTATGCTAATTTGTAAAATATATTTGCCTTGAGATACAATAAATATATCCTCAAAATAGAACAAAATAGGGCTTCCCTGGTGGCGCAGTGGTTGGGAGTCCGCCTGCCAATGCAGGGGACACGGGTTCGAGCCCTGGTCTGGGAGGATCCCACATGCGGTGGAGCGGCTGGGCCCATGTGCCACAACTACTGAGCCTGCACTGTAGAGCCCGTGAGCCGCAACTACTGAGGCCCACACGCCTAGAGCCCATGCTCTGCAGCGGCAGAGGCCACCGCAATGAGAAGCCCGCACACCGCAACCAAGAGTGGCCCCCGCTAGCCTCAACTGGAGAAAGCCCATGCACAGCAATGAAGACCCAGTGCAGCCAAAAAAATAAATACATAAAATAAATAAGTTCAAACAATAAATAAATAATAAATAAATAAAACAAAATACATAATTACTATTACAATAAATCCATATATAAAAGGATAACTTATTATACCAAAAGAATTATTTTCATATAGTACAAATCATATATCATTGGGTCAGGTTTTTCCCCTTTTTAAAGGTTCTTTATTTAAATTTCAGTATTAAATTTACATTTATTTTTCTGGGTAGGTAGTAAACTTCCTCATTTTTTTACAGCTATATAGTATTCCTTTACATTGTTACACCATAACTTATGTCACTAGTCCCCTACTGATGGACATTTAGATTTCCTACATTTCTACACTGGTGACAGTAATCACAATTTAGTGACTCAATCCTCAATGTCTGATCTGCTCTCTGACCACCGTGCCAGCTCTGTGTTGAACCACTTTCCCATATCCTTCTCTCATCTAGGTCCACTGGCCTTCCCGTCCGTTCTTCAAAGACAGGCTGCTCCTGCCTCAGGGCCTCTGCACCTGCTGTTCTCTCTGCCTGGAGCTTTCCCCAGCAGTTAACACTCCATCCTTCAGATCTCTTCTCAAATGTCACTTTCTCAGGGAAAACTGTCCTTCTCCCACTACCCAGACTAGGTCAGGAGTCTCCAGTTAATGCTCTCCTACCTTCTCCTTTCATAGTACACATCTGGTTGTCATTACCTATTTATTTGTGTGATTATCAGATTGTGGCCCATCTCTACAACTAAGGAGCAAATCCTATGAGGGCAGGGACCCTACCTATTTTGTTTGTTTGTCTTTTGGCCGCATCACACGCCTTGCAGGATCTTAGCTCCCTGACCTGGGATAGAACCCAGGCCCTCGGAGTGAGAGCACAGAGTCCTAACCACTGGACCTCCAGGGAATTCCCAACCCTAACCATTTTGTTCACTTATTATATATCCAGTGTCTGGCACATGGTTGGAACTCAAGAAATATTTGTTTTTTGTTTGCTTTTTAAGAAATATTCATTAAATTAATTATGTACTCAATATTTTATTTATTTTCATGCTTTAATAATATATGATAATCTCATTTAATATGACTTGGTAGCAGAAAATGAGAAAACATATGAACATTGAACACATTCACACATCCGAAATGCCACTAAGCTACATAGCAGAATGTTGTGTCACTTTCCTGTCATGAACAAAAAGTGTTTTGGAGCCAGCATTATATCTGTGTTCATTAATTTCAAAAAATGTTATTATGGGAAAAATTTTATAATAGAGTATATTTAATTTCACTCATGCTTAAGGTGAAAAGAACAGTAGGCAAAAGTTAACTTTTCTTTTTTTTTTTTTGGCTGCGCCGGGTCTTAGTTGCGGCACACGGGATCTTCGTTGTGGCACCTGGGTCTTTAATTGCAGCGTGCGGACTTCTTAGTTGCGCCATGCAGACTTCTTAGTTGCGGCACGCACTCTTAGTTGAGGCATGCGGACTTCTTAGTTGCGGCACGCACACTTAGTTGAGGCATGCGGACTTCTTAGTTGCAACATGAGAACTCTTTGTTGTGGCATGCATGCGGGATCTAATTCCCTGACCAGGGATTGAAGCCGGGCCCCCTGCATTGGGAGTGCAGAGTCTTACCCACTGGACCACCAGGGAAGTCCCAAGAGTTAAAATTTACAAGCTGCCCTTCTAAGAAAACATCAACATCTTACACTTCAAAAGAAAAAGATAATTGCTTTTATGTTCATTGCTCACCTTTTTTAATTGAAAAAAAATGTGTCCAGGTTTACATAAGCTTTCACCCAGGACGCTACAAAATGATAAAAACTGGTTAATACTACAAGCAATCAGTTAACAACTTTTAACAGTCTTCTACATATGTGCAGGGAAATTACAAATAATGTTGTCTGAGCACTACTCATTGGTTCACTTATTCAGTAAATACTGATTGACTGCCTGCTGCTTGTCAAACAGTAGGCTGAGCATTAAAGATACTTCGAGAAACAATGACACGGTCCCTACTTTCATGGAGCCTACATTTTAACTCTGAAGGTAGGCATTCAACAATGTTTCCCAATTAACTATGTAATTAACAATTACTGTAAGTGCTACTACAGAGGCAAAAAAAAAAAGATGCAAAGAAAGCACGTACAATAAGGGTCTGGAACTCTGGTGGTTTTAGAGAAGATTCCTCTGAGGAAGTGAAGTTTGAGCTGAGCTCAACAGACAAACAGAGTAAACCACTGGCAAAGAGAGAGGGGGACCTCACAGCCAGAGGGTGCAAACATCACAGGGGAATGCTCAGAGGAAGAAAAACATATGGCAAGTTCCAGTAGCTGAAGGAAGATCTATGTACCTGAAAACAAAGGGCAAGACGAGGAAAGACTGAGAGAGAAGGTTGGAGCCCCAATCATGCAGGACATTACTTTTTTCTTTTCTTTTTAATTAAATTAGTGGGAAGCCTTGGAAAGATTTTAAGAGCCGAACATCTGAACCAGAGATACTAAATTACATTCACCAAAGATTAAGTACAAATTACGTGCATTCTAATTCTTTAAAAACTGGTAATATCACCTATAATATTCTTTAATTCTTTGGTAACTGAAATATTCACTCACTTCTTGACTATACCAGGTAGGTGTATATTCATCATCTACAATTCATTTATCTAACAAACACCTTACCCTATTAGAACAAAACTCAAAGCTCAGAAATAAGCCAAAAAAAAAAAAAAAAAGTCCCCAGCTCTCAAATTAGCTTTCATAAAACCTATGCACTTGTCAGTAATTCAAGTACATAGGCCTTTCTTCACTTGATTGATTTTATTTAAAATAGAATTCTCAGTAAATTTGCTTATCTTGATTTTCAGGCTTCAAGCCAATTATACTCAGTAGAAAGGATGTGCATATTAGGGAGCAAATGGGTTAGGCACTGCTATAGATGAGTACATTGACAAAGTCATTGACAACTGGCAGCTTAATACTAAGGAAAACTAGACATATTATTATATTTTACCAAGTAAATTCACTGAAACAGAATTTCCCTCGGGAGTTCCCTGGTGGTCCAGTGGTTAAGACTCTGCACTTTCACTGCCATGGCCCGGGTTCAATCCCTGGTTGGGGAACTAAGATCCCGCAAACCATGTGGCACCGCTAAAAAAAAAAAAAAATTCCTCCCTCATTCCCTGGCAAAACCGCATTAATGACATGGTCTTATACAAGCTTTCACAATAAAACCTAAGGAATACTATTGTTTAAAACATTTTCATAGATCATAACATTTATTATTTGTTCTTAATTACAGAAAACAAAAGTCTAAGAGAGAAAACTTATTTCTGCCCTGACCAAACAAGCAACATCAGAAGAAATTACCCAAATTTAGAAAAAAATCACATTTCAAGATCCTGCCAAGAACCTAACAGAAAGGTTCTTTTATCAAGTGGTACAAGCCAAATTTTAAACCATTAATCAATTTATGCACAATGCATGGATTAGATCACCTGTTGTCCATATGCTCTTTAGCAAAGTCTTATTTCCAGATAAATGTAGCTCAAGATAAGTAATACAAATGTTAAGATTTATCCCTACTTGATACATCACAACAGACTAGATGAGATTTTAAAACATCATTTGGGTATTAATATAATTTACAGACAAAGTATTGTACAAGTAACTATGCAAGTGTAAAATGTTCAATTCACCTAAGGGTCCAAGAAGAAAAGAAAAATGGAGGCAATCAAAAGGAAGCAACTGACTATATAAAATAGGTAACCAATGAGAACCTACTGTACAGCACAGGGAACTCTACTCAATGCTCTGTAGTGACCTAAATGGGAAGGAAATCTAAAAGAGTGGACATACGTATATGTATAACTGATTCACTTTGCTGTACAGTAAAAACTAACACAACATTGTAAAGCAACTATACTCCAATAAAATTAATTTTTAAAAAAGCTAAAAAAAAGGAAGCAATCAGTGAAGAAAACAGCACAGTTTCTAATCCTCATTTAAAACAGCACTGTTCTTATATAAATACCTCATCTATATCCAAATGGAAATGAAACAATTTTATATCCAGCATCATCACAAGAGCTACTTACTATATAATTACCCAAATTAACCTACAGAATAGTCAGTACCTCCATTTTACAGGAGGGAAAACTTAGCTTAAATAACTTGCACAAGGTCATATACAACCAAAATTTGCAATTAAGTTACTACATACATGTTCCATGATATCATAAAAAGATGAGTTCCAAGCAGTTTTCATTTTAAAGTAATTTAAGATTTTAAAAACATTTAAGAAAGTTTGTATTGTACATAAATGTTGAAGAATATAAACTATTATATAGTTTTAAATGATCTAAAATCGACTTCTGTATACTTCAATAAAAGTTAATTTAAAAAAACTAACACAACATTGTGAATCAACTCTACTCCAATAAGAATTAATAAAAATTTAATTAATTAATTAATTAAATAAAAGCGACTTCTAGAAAAATGGCAGAGTATAAGAACATTTGTCTTGGGACTTCCCTGGAGGTCCAGCGATTAAGACTCCACACTCCCAATGCAGGGGGCCCAGCTTCAATCCCTGGTCAGGGAAGTAGATCTCGCACGCCACAACTAAGAGCCTACATGCCGCAACTGAAGAGCCTGCATGCGACAACAAAGATCCCGCATGCCGCCACTAAGACCCAGCACAGCCAAATAAATAAATAAATAAATAAATTTTTTTAGAAAAAGAACACTTGTCTTATTTATATGAGCCCTCTATCCACTTAGAGCTATCACATCACATATTTTTAATTTAATACTGGTTTAAAAATTAATTAATTTTTTAAAAGAAGATAGCCAGAAAGTACAAAAAGGTGTACAGCGAAATGTTATTCTCCTGGTGTTGTTGCCCCATCTGCCCCATTTATACCCCTGCATGGACAGCCAAAGTACTTTGTTTCTACTGTATCTGCCCCAGATTTCTTTTAAGCACATACAAGTAATACGAAACATTCTAGTTTTCCCATTTTTAAAAAAGCTGAGTATTTAGTAGTATATCTTGCTTTATTACACTTAATATAGCACTGAGATCTTGTCAAATCGGTACAAAGAGAATATCTTCATTCCCTTTTACAACTGCCTAATATGCTGTTATATGACATTATTTAACCAGTTACTCTTGCTGGAATTTGGGTTTCCAATCTTTTGCTATTACGAACAATGGTTCAGTGAATAATTTTATGTAAGTTTGCGTGTGGAATTCTTTGATCTAATAATATATGCATTTTTAGAGATATTGCTAAATTGTCCTCCATAAGTGTACAAATTTGCACTCCAACCAGTCGCACATAGAAGTACTCATTTCTCCATAGCCTCCCCAGTACAGAGTGTGTATTAGTGTGTTTACTCAATAGGTTTTTAAAATGGCATTTGCTTGCAATTTTATTTTGTTCTTTTACAGGGTTTGACTCTCATTACCTGTCTACTTTTCCATTTGAACTTTGCAGTATGCATGTCCAGTTACGGGGGAAAAAAAAAAAAACAGCTTGTCAGTGTTTTTATTGGATGTCAATCCTCCCTAAATTAATTTAATTTATAAGTTTCACATCTTAAAAATGTTGAGTCTTCTTATCTAAGAACATAGTATATATTTCCATCTATTCAAATTTATTTCTGTGCCCCTCAAGGGTATTTAAATTTTGTCCTTATACAGGTGTTATGAGTTGAACTGTGTCCCCCCAAAAGATGTATTCAAGTCCTAACCCCTAGTACCTATGAATGTGACCTTATTTGGAAATGGCGTCTTTGCAGATGTAATCGAGTTAAGATGAGGTCATACTGGCATTAGGGTGAGCCCTAACCCAATATGACCCGTGATCTGATTAGAAAGGAAGCGATACAAAGACATAACGGGGACTTCCCAGGTGGTCCAGTGGTTAACAATCCACCTGCCAATGCAGGGGGCAAGGGTTCGATCCCTGGTCCAGGAAGATCCCACATGCCACGGGGCAACTAAGCCCGTGTGCCACAACTACTGAGCCCTCATGCCACAACTACTGAAGCCCACACTCCTAGAGCCCATGCTCTGCAACAAGAGAAGCCACCACAATGAGACGCCCACGCACCGCAACGAAGCGTAGCCCCCCGCTCGCCGCAACTAGAGAAAGCCCACACGCAACAACAAAGACCCAGCGCAGCCAAAAAAACACAAAGACACAATGGGAAGTTGGCCAGGTGAAGAAAGATGCAAAGACTGGAGTTAGGCTGCCATAATCAAGAAATGCCGAAGCTGAAAAAGGCAAGGAAGGCCCCTTCCCTAAAGGCTTCAGAGGAAGAGTGATCCTGACACCTTGATCTCAGACTTCTAGTGTGCAGAACAGTGAGAGAATCAATTTCTTTTGTTATAAGCCATCCAATGTGTGGTACTTTGTTATGGCAGCCCTAGGAAACTGATACAGTAGGTTTTACACATTTCCTGTTATAGTTATTCCTAGGTGTTTTATTTTTGGTTTGGGAGTTTTTTTTTAAGTTGGTTGTTATTCCTATTAGACATGGAATTCTCCATCATATCTTCCAAGCTTTTTGTACATAAGAAAGTTATGGGGCTTCCCTGGTGGCGCAGTGGTTAAGAATCCGCCTGCCAATGCAGGGGACACGGGTTCGAGCCCTGGTCCCGGAAGATCCCACATGCCGCGGAGCAGCTGGGCCCGTGAGCCACAATTACTGAGCCTGCGCGTCTGGAGCCTGTGCTCCACAACAAGAGAGGCCGCGATAGTGAGAGGCCCGCGCACCGCGATGAAGAGTGGCCCCCACTTGACACAACTGGAGAAAGCCCTCGCACAGAAACGAAGACCGAACACAGCCATAAATAAATAAATAAATAAAATTTAAAAGAGATAAGCAAAACATTCTCTCTATAAATTTGATCTTTAAAATATTTGCAAACGTATCAACAGACAAAGGATTAATCTCCAAAATATATAAACAGCTCATTCAGCTCAATATTAAAGAAACAAACACCCCAATCCAAAAATGGGCAGAAGACCTAAATAGACATTTCTCCAAAGAAGACCTAGAGACGGCCACGAAGCACATGAAAAGATGCTCAACATCACTAACTATTAGAGAAATGCAAATCAAAACTACAATGAGGTATCACCTCACACCAGTTAGAATGGGCATCATCAGAAAATCTACAAACAACAAATGCAGGAGAGGGTGTGGAGAAAAGGGAACCCTCTTGCACTGTTGGTGGGAATGTAAATTGATACAGCCACTATGGAGAACAATATGGAGGTTCCTTAAAAAACTAAAAATAGAATTACCATATGACCCAGCAATCCCACTACTGGGCATATACCCAGAGAAAACCGTAATTCAAAGACACATGCACCCGAATGTTCATTGCAGCACTATTTACAATAGCCAGGTCATGGAAGCAACCTAAATGCCCATCAACAGACGAACGGATAAAGAAGTTGTGGTACATATATACAATGGAATATTACTCAGCCATAAAAAGGAGCGAAATTGAGTCAATTGTTGAGACGTGGATGGATCTAGAGACTGTCATACAGAGTGAAGTAAGTCAGAAAGAGAAAAACAAATATCGTATATTAACGCATGTATGTGGAACCTAGAAAAAGGGTACAGATGAACCAGTTTGCAGGGCAGAAGTTGAGACACAGATGTAGAGAGCAGACATATGGACACCAAGGGGGGGAAAACTGCGGTGGGGTGGGGATGGTGGTGTGCTGAATTGGGCGATTGGGATTGACATGTATACACTGATGTGTATAAAATTGATGACTAATAAGAACTTGCAGTATAAAAAAACAAACAAACAAAACAACTAATACTAAACTTTCATTGGGTTATTTGTATGGAAGTATGTTAATATAAATGTTTCAGACATTACATGAAATTTCTAAAAAATTTATATGTTCTGGTATAATGTTATAAGTCATAATCCTAGTTATTACTTTAAAATATATCTCAGAAATAACTAATTTTCTTGTCAACTGCATTATTATTAACTTTCATCAAATCTTTAACCGTGGTCATTTTAAAGTCTTTTGTCATTTACAGACAGTTCTGGGTGTACTCTGATGCTTTTGCAAATATGTTCCTATAAAAGGGTTTCATCTTCAAGGAATTCATGGAAAAGACTCTGACAAGTACAGGTTTCTGGTAACTGACTGTACCGCTGAACTGAATGAATAAGCATTTTCAGAACTCTAATGAAAAACTGATGAACTCATAAAAGTGCTAACAAAAGATCAAGATGAAAAAAAAAATTAATTATATGGGACTGAGTGAACTGATGAGGATGAGTATAATTTTTGTGACTTTGTTTGAATTAAAAAAAAAAAAATCCCACAAGGACTCAGAGGCAAAGAATATACAAATCAATTTTCACTGCAAAGTAAAGGAGCTGTTACAGCGGAGGATTACTGGACTGAATGTCAATATTATGACATAGTATGAGTGTGTTTCATGTTTGGTAATTGCAATCATTGTTGCTTTTGTCGTGGTCATCCATGTACAATGCTTGGCGTCAGTCTATTTATCTCTTGTAAAAATAAAATACAGTGTGTGTGTGTGTGTGTGTGTGTGTGTGAAAAAAAAAAAAGGAAAAAAAAAATAAAAATAAAAAGATACATGCACCCCTATGTTCAATGTAGCACTATTTACAATAGCCAAAATATAGAAACAACCTAAGTGTCCATCAACGGATGAATGGATAAAGATGTTACATATATATATTTATACATAATATAATGGAATAGAATATTACTAAGCCACAGAAAAGAATGAAATCTTGTCATCTGTGACAATATGAATGGACTTTGAGTATTGTGCTAAGTGAAATAAGTCAGAGAAAGACAAATATTGTATGATTTCACTTATATGTAGAATCTAAAAAACAAAACAAATGAACAAACAAAACGAAGCTCGTAGATACAGGGAACAGATTGGTGGTTGCCAGAGGGGAGGGGAATTGGTGGTGGGCAAAATGGGTAAAGGGGATCAAAAGGTACAAAGTTCCAATTATAAGATAAGTAAGTCATGGGGATGTAAGGTACAGACAGCATGGTGACTGTAGTCAATAATACTGTATTCTAAAAATGAAAGTAAATCTTAAAAATTATTATCATAAGAAAGAAAATTTGTAACTCTATATGGTGACTGACGATAACTAGACTTATTGTGGTGATCCTTTCACAATGTGTACAAACGCCCAATGACTGTTGTACACCTGAAACTAATATAACATTGTATGTCAGTCATACTTCAATTAAAAAAAAGATAAGCAAGCAAAAAAAAAAATCTAATTTGTAAAAAAAAAAGTTATGGATTTCTATTGATTAATTTTATACAGCACTACATAACAATTCTTACTGTCTGAGATAGTTTTTCAGTTGACTCTTTTGGGTTTTTCAGGTATAAAACTATATGAAAATAGGGATTGTTGAACCTTTCAACCTTGCAGAACAACGGAGGTAGCCATCTCTCCCTCAAAGTACAAAGCTCTCCTTCAACTTCCCCAAACAGATATAAAATAAACAAGGAGAATAAGTAAAACCACACAGAACCCATGCCTTCAACATTATCGTTACCAGAAGACAGAGATCATAGCAAACTTCAAATTACCTATAAGTACAGGGGGAGAAAAAAGAAAGAAATTCTGTAAGAAATGCAAGTGCCTACCTTCTGCAAGCCTGTAGATACAGACAGTGAGTGAGAGGACGCTAAAAAGACTCCACAAAAAAGAGCCGAGGGGACCAGGGGACATACAGGAAGCACAGACAAAACCACCCCCAGAAAGAGTAAAACAATAAAAGCAAAAATAGTGAACACAAGTTAGGACTTGATAGGGAATTCCCTGGCAGTCTAGTGGTCAGGACTCGGCACTTTCACTGCCGTGGGCCCGTGTTCAATCCCTGATCCGGGAACTAAGATCCTGCAAGCCTCGAGGCGCAGCCAAAAAAAAAAATTAGAACTTGATACAGTAAGTCCCCTACATACAAACCTTCAAGTTGCAAACTTTCAAAGATGCAAACGTGCATTCACATGTCCAGTCATGTAAGTTAGTTCACGTGTCTGGTGTACATTGTCACATGCGTACATCCTCTACAAGCAGTTGTGCCTTTGTGTACTTTACTGTACAGTTTGTTCACAATTTTCGTGAATTTGAGAAGGTGGATGAGGCGTCCAAAGAGGTCTTCAGCAACTTAGTGACCCTCAGTGAGAAGCTGGAGCTAGATCTGTAAGAGGATGATTTCATTGAATCCTTGCTCTGCAACACAAGGAGCTTACTAATGAAGACCTGATGGAATTGGAGGCCCAGAAAAAGGACGAAGAGAGACAAGAGGAAGAAGTAACTGAAGAACCAAAGAGATTCACGACACAGAAAATGGCAGGGGATTTTCTTTATTTGAGGAGGCACTGTTAGTTTTTGAGGCACAGGATCCGAATGTAGAAAGGTATACAAAGGTTGCAGCAGCCGTGCAGAATGCAATCCAGTGCTACCGTGTCATCTATGGCGAGAAAAAAAGAGCTACTACCCAGACATCACTGGACCATTTTTTCAAGAGGGTAGATAGAAGTTAATCCAGCAAGGAACCAGAACCTGTGCCATCAACGTCAGGCGTGAGTGAAATTGCAGCTTGCCCTCCGTCTCCTATTGCTGACGACCCTTCAGCTCTACCATCTCCCACCTCCTCTCCCTCCTCCAGTCAGGAACTCTTCTTGCCTGTTCACTCGATGCCAGCCCCTGTATGCCAGCTGTTGTACTGTACTACTGTACTTTTCAAGGTACTGTACTGTAAGATTAAAAATGTTTATTTTTGGGGTTTGTTTTTTATGTATTATTTGTGTGAAAAGTATTACAAACCTATTACAGTACAGTACTAGTACTATATAGCTGATTGTGTTAGTTGGGTACCTAGGCTAACTTTGTTGGACTTACAAACAAATTGGACTTAAGAACGAGCTCTCGGAACTGAACTCGTTTGTATGTACGGGACTTATAGTTCATAGCCTAGTGACGTGAAAGGGTCTAGAAACTGCTAGACCAGCAGTGGCAGCCTCCGAGAAACTGCTTTTGGAAGAAAATCAGGTTATATAGATGGAAGAGAAGAGAGGGTA
The DNA here is from genome assembly GCF_028023285.1 of Balaenoptera ricei. NCBI lineage: Eukaryota > Metazoa > Chordata > Mammalia > Artiodactyla > Balaenopteridae > Balaenoptera > Balaenoptera ricei. Next base: position 15,572,717 of record NC_082642.1, on the reverse strand, counting down.
CCTCTTGGAGACAAGGCAATGAATGGAAAGAAGACAGTAACGGGGAAAATTAAGGGTCCTGCAGAAAGGAAATAGAAACAAAACATACTAAGCCTTCCTCTACCCCTCTTCCTCACCATCAACACCACAAATTCATAAAAGATACTGAAGGAAAAAAAAAAAAAAGATACTGAAGAGAAGAGGGAAGAGTGACAAAAGAAGAATCTCAAACTAGGAACTCCATCCAAAAAATGAACAGACACAGCAACAACAAAAAGTGCTGGAAAAAGTCAGAAAAATACAAATGAAAGATTTTGTGTTGATGGTTTTCTCCCCACAAACCAACTATTAAGTTGGAAAAAACTGTAACTCACACCTAATATTGAATTAAATATTCTCAAAAAAGATTTTACAGATATAAAAAAAACCTTGAGTCAGAAATAAAAAAACTAAGAACTAAAATGGACAAAACCAGAAAGACAGGGATGTAATGTACAACACGATAAATATAATTAACACTGCTGTACATTATATATGAAAGTTGTCAAGAGAGTGGGTCCTAAGAATTCTCATCATAAGGAAAAATTATTTTTCTACTTTGTTAATGTTATATCTATATGAGATGATGGATGTTCACTAAACTTACTGTGGTCGTCATTTCGTGATGTACGTAAGTCAGATCATTATGCTGTACACCCTAAACTTATACAGTGCTGTCTGTCAATTATATCTCAATAAAACTGGAAGAAAAAAAACAGAAAGAAGGGACTTCCGTGGTGGCGCAGTGGTTAAGAATCCACCTGCCAATGCAGGGGACATGGGTTCCAGCCCGGGTCCGGGAAGATCCCACATGCTGCAGAGCAACTGAGCCCATGCGCCACAACTACTGAGCCTGCACTCTAGAGCCTGTGAGCCACAACTGAGCCCACACTCCGCAACAAGAGAAGCCACTGCAATGAGAAGCCCATGCACCGCAACAAAGAATAGCCCCCGCTCGCTATAACTAGAGAAAGCCTGGCACAGCAATGAAGACCCAACACAGCCAAAAAGAAATAAATAAATGAATAAATTTATTTAAAAAAAAACAAAGAAATTAAATACAGCTGACTGAAATTCAGAAAGAAAAAGAAGATAAGATCATATAAAAATGTAAACTAAATTATAAGGCACACAAGGGAGAATAGATTTTAATGAAAACTTAACAAAGGGTGTTAGAGAGAAGCAGGAAAACAATAAAGAGAATGAAAATGAAATAAAGAAAAGAAACAAAAGGGTCAGAGAGAAACTGGTTGACATAGATGATAGGCAGAGGAAGTAGAGTCTTACTGGTGTCCCTAATGAAGAAAATCAAAACAATGGGTCAGCACTAAAACTTAAAACTATGAAACAAGAAAACTTTCCGGAAATAAAAGACCTGAATCTACATGTTTAAAAGGCCTAACAGATACTTGGGAAAACTGACCTTGAATGATCAACTGTGACACATATCCTTATAATATGGTTTAAAGGGGAAAAAACAAAACAAAACAAAACACTTCAAGGCATTCAGGCAAAAAGATAAAATAATTTATAAAGGCAAGGTAAACAGACCAGCATCAAATGACTCAAAAATAACATATAAAGCAAGAAAACAGTAGAAAGAAAAAAGCATTTTCAAGAAACTTAAGGAAAGAAAATATAAACCAAGGATATTATTTCCTGCCCAGCTGTACTCCAAGTTTCAAGGACATCAAAAAAACACCTTTGGGGGTAAGCTCCTTGACATCAGTCTTGGCAATAATTTTTTGGATTTGACACCAAAAGCAAAGGCAACAAAAGCAAAAATAAACAAGTGGTACTATATCAAACTAAAAAGTTTCTGCACAGCAAAGGAAACCATCAATAAAATTAAAAAGCAACCTACTGAATGGGGGATAATATTTGCAAATCATATATCTGATGAGTTAACATCTAAAATATATAAAGAACTCATACAATTCAATAGCAAAAAACCCCCAAATAATCAGATTTTAAAAATGGGCAGAAGATCTAAATAAACATTTCTTCCAAAGAAGACAAACAAACGATCAACAGGTACATGAAAAAGTGCTCAACATCACTAGATGTCAGGGAAATGCAAATCAAAACCAAAATGAGATATCACCTCACACCTGTTAGAATGGCTATTATCTCAGTGTTGGCAAGGGTGTGGGGAAAAGGGAGCCCTCATATACCGTTGATGGGAATGTAAACTGGTGCAGACCCTATGGAAAATAGCATGAAGGTTCCTCAAAAAATTAAAAATAGAACTACCATATGATCCAGCGATTCCACTTCTGGGCATAAGTCCAAAGGAAACAAAATCACCATCTCAAAGAGATATCTGTACCCCCATGGTCACTGCAGCATTATTTACAATAACCAAGACATGGAAGCAAACTATGGGTCCACTAATGGATGAATGGATAAATAAAACGTGGTGTACATACAATGGAATATTATTTGGCCACAAACAAGAAAGAAAGCCTGCCATTTGCAGTAACATGGATGCACCTTGAGGGTATTACCCTAAGCAAAATAAATCAAACAGAGAAAGACAAATACTGTATGATCTCACTTACATGTGGAATCTTAAAAAAATGAACTCACAGAAACAGAGAACAGACTGGTGGTTGCTAGGGGGCGGTGGGAAGGGGGAGGCTGGGTGAAGGTGGTCAAAAGGTACAAACTTCCAGTTATAAGACAAATAAGTTCCGGGAATGTAATGTACCGCATGGTGACTACAGTTAACAACACTATTATTGCATTTCTGAAACTTGCTAAGACAGTACATCTTAAAAGTCCTCATCGCAAGAAAAAACATTTTTTTAACTATGTGAGTTGATAAACTAAACTTATCGTGGCCATCATCTGCAATATAAACTTGTATCAATATATTGTGCACCTTACACTCATACAACTTTATATGTCGATTACATCAATAAAACTGGAAAAAAATAGTTTGAACGGGAATACTATTGATGTGTGCCCCTTCTGAGGAATCTGTTAGAGAATGAGCTTCATCCAACCAAAATTTTACGCCTGGGTAATTTTTTTTTTTTTTTTTTGGCTGCGTTGGGTCTTTGTTGCTGCACGCGGGCTTTCTCTAGTTGCAGCAAGCAGGGGCTACTCTTTGTTGTGGTGCGCAGGCTTCTCACTGCGGTGGCTTCTCTTGTTGTGGAGCACAGGCTCTAGGCACATGGGCTCAGTAGTTGTGGCTCACGGGCTCTAGAGCATAGGCTCAGTAGTTGTGGAGCATGGGCTTAGTTGCTCCGCATGTGGGATCTTCCTGGACCAGGGCTCAAACCCGTGCCCCCTGCACTGGCAGGCGGATTCTTAACCACTGCGCCACCAGGGAAGTCCCTGCCTGGGTAAATTTTGCAAGAAGACCGGCAGTGAACATTTTATACAGTCATTGTAGAGGTAAAACTAAAACAAGATTTGAGGTCATGGAGTGAAGGACAATGTGTAAACATTCTTTTTCTGACAAAGTAGAAAGAATGCAACTAAAAACTGGAAGGAGGGAGTTCCCTGGTGGCCTAGTGGTTAGGATTCCGGGCTTTCACTTCTGTGGTCCAGGTTCAAACCCTGGTCGGGGAACTGAGATCCCCCAAGGCGTGTGGCGCGGCCAAAAAATATTAATAAAAAGAACTGGGAAGAGAGAGGAGAGAAAAGGAGAGATCACTGACTGTTATATAGTTAATAGGTGGGAGTCAAATGATACCATTTAAAACTGATAGTAAAAAGCTAAGTAAGAAAAAAGATTAAGGGCACTATAAAAATTACTAACATAATAATACTATTAGAATAAAGATACAAATGTTCCTAAATACCAAAAGAGATGCTTAAAAAAAGCAAAGAGAACATATAAAGACAGTAAATATAACATAATACACATAGTAATGACAAATAGTATGTAGCATTATAAGGTATATAATATACTGTATGTATGCCTCGTAAAGATGACTTAATAAAGGGTTACTTACACAATTCATTATCCATCTGAAAGAAAAAAGCAACTTGTCTTACACTCATTCCTTTGAAAAAGAGACAGGATGCTCGATGACTAGCATGCAGGAAGTTTCCTGGGAAATGCACTTAGGAGACACACCTGTAAGTAAGTGAAGGACGCAGAAACGGGAATGGGGAGAAATTGGCCCAAGGAGGGTGCAGCAGCTGGGGCTTCAGCTGATGCTAATAGAGCTCTAGAGCTGGGATGCCCTTTAGAGTTGTCCCTAACAGAGGCAAGTTTGGTTGCATCTTACATGCCTGTAGACCCAGTTAGTTCTCATAGGACACCTCTGGGAGAGAGCATAACCTTGGCCAAGGGCAATTCCCAGTAAGGGATGCAGCTATGAGCTGCATAGGTGGAGCTGCGTAGCCTGCGTAGGTGGAGAATGCGGTAACTCGGTTACGAAGAGAAGGTCTAGGCAGAGTACCGGAATATCCACTACAATTATATAGCAATGAAAATTAATTCATTGAGTATTGCCACATTGAGTACATGCCACAACAAGGATGAGCCTTGCAAATGTAATAACAAGTTAAAAGGTATATATACAACATGATTACATTTACGTAAGTTAAGCCATACAAAAAATGCATAATGCTTAGAGAGTAAAAATTAAGAAGCACACAGGAATTACAGACACCAAATTTCTCCTCCCCATGTCAAAGAAGGAAAGCATTTAAGCTGAGGAACAAAGGTTTCAGCTACATGTTAGATTGTATAAGCAGAGTTATAGGTTATGACGGTGGTTCATTGTACTATTCCACATACTTATTATGGCTCCAATTAATTTTTTTAACATGATTACTCAACTGTCATGTATCCCATTGCTATTTATTGAGTAACCTACTTAAACCATTTATACCTAACTAATTTGAAGTGTCAACTTTGATATATACTAAATTTCTTTGTAGATTTATATCTATGCTTGCACTTGTTTTTCGGGTCCATCCATCTGTATGCTTTTTCATTTACAGTGCATAACATTTTAATTATTGTAACTTTATAACTGGTTTTAATAATTAGATGGGGCTAATCCTTACTCTGTATTTTCCAGAATTTGTGTGGCTGTTTTGCTTATTTTTCCGTGTCAAGTTTTTTGTTTTTGTTTTTGCTCATCCCCTACTTTATTCTCTGTCCATTAAGGATTTTTTTTTTTATTGTGGGTAAAATACACATAACATAAAATTTACCACTTTAACCCTTTTTTAGTATGTAGTTCATATTGTTGTGTAACCACCAGCACTCATAGCCATAACTCTTCATCTTGTGAAACTGAAACTCTATACACATTAAACAGCAGTCCCCCGTTTCCATCCCCTGTCCCCCAGCCCCTGGCAACCACCATTCGGTATACTTTCTGACTCTCCGATTTTGCCTGCTCTGAGTACTTCATATAAGTAGAATTACAGTATTTGTCTTTTTGTGACTGGCTTAATTTGCTTAGCAGAATGTCCTCACGGTTCATTCATGTTGTAGCATGTGTCAGAATTCCCTTCCTTTTTAAGGCTGAATAATATTCCATTGTATGTATATATGTACCACATTTTGCTTATACGTTCATCTGTTGATGGACATGATTGCTTCCATGCTTTAGCTATTGTGAATAATGCTGCTATGAACATGGGTGTACAAATATCTCTTTGAGACCCTGCTTTCAATTATTTGGGGTATGTACCCAGAAGTGGAATTGCTGGGTTGTATAATAATTCTGTTTTTAATTTTTAATTTTTTGAGAAACTGCTGTACTATTTTCCACAGCAGCTATACTATTTTACATTCCCACCAACAGTGTGCAAGGGTTCCATTTTCTCCATATCCTCACTAACACTGACTGTTGTCTGGTTTGATTTTTTTTTGATAGTAGCCAGTTGGGTGTGAGGTGGTATCTCATTGTAGTTTTGATTCGTAGTTCCCTAATGATTATTGATGTTGAGCATCTTTTCATATGCTTATAGGCCATCTGTATATCTTCTTTGGAGTAACGTCCATTCAAGTCCTTTGCTCATTCTCAAATTGGATTGTTTTATTGTCATTGAGTTTTAGTTCTCTATATATTTTAGATATTAATCCCGATCAGATTTTTGTTTGCAAATTTTTCCCCCTTCTGTGGGCTGCTCTTTATTCTGTGGGTAGTGTCATTTGATGCACAAAATTTTTAAATTTTCATTATGTCCCATTTGTTTTTTGTTGTCTGCACCTTTGGTGTCATATACGAAATCATTGCCACATACAATGTTATGCAACTTTTGCATATGTTTTAAGAGTTTTATAGTTTTAGGTCTTACATTCCATATTAATTTTTAAGTCATTTGATCTAATTAGAAAAGTAAGATATTGTTAATTTTATTGTGATTCATTATATGTGTTGGTCATTTTGGGAGAGGTTTATTTGTTATGATTTTGCATTTTGTTATTCAAGAACTTGGCATTTTTTCCTCTTTTTTTTAATCCCTATATTTTTCTTGTTGAGTTTTTTCCCGATTTGTTTTGTCCTTGCTACTGTAAATGGGGAAATTTTCACAATTATTTCTTCTAACTAGTTGTTATTAGAAGGCATTTTTTTTATGCATAAGAAAGCTGTTAGGATGAGTATGAATTTTGTAATCTGCCATATCACTTGTCTGAAAGAGCTTTCCAGTTGATTCTCTTGGGGCTTCTTTGTAAACAATCATATCATCTGTAAGTAATGATTACTTTACCTCTTCAGCCACTTTATATACTTCTATCATTCTTCTCTCTGATTGCATTGGCTGATTTCTGCAGTACAATGTTAAATAACATTGGTGAGTGATAATAATAGACATTCTTTCTTATTATTCTTTAATCAGACTATTCCTTTAATGATACTTAATGAAAAATATATCCATAAGTGCTGAAAGGGCATTTGATAAAATTCCATATGCATTCTTCATAAAATATAATCTTACTAAATCTTAATCATTTTCTCTTATTAAATATTTATAATGAGAATTTAACAAGACTGTATAATGAATGCATGTTAAACCTTTTCAAATCTTTTAAAAGCATATTTTAGCATTTGCTTAAAAGGCATTAATAGTTAAAATTAATAATAATTACTAATAAATACTTAAAATGTTTTCTTATTGATAGAACTTATTTGTAAGAGTTCGGCCCCAGTTGCTCTTTAGATGGGCAACCCTTTGACAACTTTATTTTTTCTATGGTAACTTGACAGCTTAGATTTTTTACCTCTTCTGGAGGTAGTTTTTGGTAGTTTATATTTTCCTGGATAATCATCCATTTTGTCCAGGTTCTCAATTTATCTGCTCCCAGGCTGATATTATTCAGCCTTAAAAAGGAAGGGAATTCTGACACACGCTACAACATGAATGAACCGTGAGGACATTCTGCTAAGCAAATTAAGCCAGTCACAAAAAGACAAATACTGTAATTCTACTCTCATGAAGTACTCAGAGCAGGCAAAATCGGAGAGTCAGAAAGTATACCGAATGGTGGTTGCCAGGGGCTGGGGGACAGGGGATGGAAACGGGGGACTGCTGTTTAATGTGTATAGAGTTTCAGTTTTACAAGATGAAGGGTTATGGATATGAGTGCTGGTGGTTACACAACAATATGAACTACATACTAAAAAAGGGTTAAAGTGGTAAATTTTATGTTATGTGTATTTTACCCACAATAAAAAAAAATTCTTTAATGGACAGAGAATAAAGTAGGGGATGAGCAAAAACAAAAACAAAAAACTTTACACGGAAAAATAAGCAAAACAGCCACACAAATTCTGGAAAATACAGAGTAAGGATTAGCCCCATCTAATTATTAAAACCAGTTATAAAGTTACAACAATTAAAATGTTATACACTGTAAATGAAAAAGCGTATAGATGGATGGACCCGAAAAACAAGTGCAAGAATAGATTTAAATCTACAAAGAAATTTAGTATATATCAAAGTTGACACTTCAAATTAGTTAGGTATAAGTGGTTTAAGTAGATTACTCAATAAATAGCAATGGGATACATGACAGTTGAGTAATCATCTTAAAAAAATTAATTGGAGGGCTTCTCTGGTGGCGCAGTGGTTAAGAATCCGCCTGCCAATGCAGAGGACATGGGTTTGAGCCCTGATCCGGGAAGATCGCACATGCCGTGGAGCAACTAAGCCTGTGCGCCACAACTATTGACCCTGCGCTCTAGAGCCTGCGAGCCACAACTACTGAGCCCACATGCTGCAACTACTGAAGCCCATGTGCCTAGAGCCCTGGCTCCACAGCAAGAGAAGCCACCGCAATGAGAAGCCCACGCACTGCAATGAAGAGCAGCCCCCGCTCGCCGCAACTAGAGAAAGCCCCCCACGCAGCAACCCAACGCAGCCAAAAACAAACAAATAAAATAAAATAAATTTATATAAAAAAAATTAATTGGAGCCATAATTTGTACCTCGTTCGAAACAAATTCCAGATGGATCAAAAAATCCAATGCGGGCTTCCCTGGTGGCGCAGTGGTTGAGAATCCGCCTGCTAATACAGGGGACGCGGGTTCGAGCCCTGGTCTGGGAAGATCCCACATGCCGCGGAGCAACTGGGCCCGTGAGCCACAACTACTGAGCCTGCGTGTCTGGAGCCTGTGCTCCGCAACAAGAGAGGCCACGATAGTGAGAGGCCCGCGCACCGCGATGAAGAGTGGCCCCCGCTTGCCGCAACTAGAGAAAGCCCTCGCACAGAAATGAAGACCCAACACAGCCAAAAATAAATAAATAAATAAATAAAATTAAAAAAAAAATCCAATGCAATTTTTTAGGTATTAGAAGAAAACATGGGAGCTTGATTTTTTAATCTGTGTGGAAACCTCTTCTAAAATATGAACCCAAACCCAGGAGCCATCAAAGGAAGAAAACTGATATGACTACATTTTTTTACATTTAAAGAAAACACCACAATGCAAGTCATAAGAAAAATAAACTGGAAAGAAGTATTTGCAATTCACATTCCAGAAAAAGTTAATTTCTAACCTATAAAAGCTCCTATAAATAAACAGAACATAAATAGAGTCTAAAGAAAAATGGGCAAATGATACATAACAGAAAACACAAATGGCTTTTAAACATAAAAAAAATATTCAACCTCTCTCATAAGAGAAATACAAAATAAAGCTGTAATATACAAGATCAAAAATATTGACACTGGTGTACTGTACTGAGAAAAAAGAGGGAAAACAGACTTTATCATACTTGCTGGTGGTAGAATAAATAGGTACAATCTTTATGCAGGGTAACTTCACCATATCTATGAAAATTATACATGCATATATCCCATGAGGTTTTTTTCTAGAGTCATGTGAAACCGTAGATATAAAGGATACTCACTATGGTGTCACTTTTATAGCAAAAGTTAAGACAAACCCTGTTTACCAATATTAGACTAGTTAAACAAGTCATGGCCTAAAACAAGAAATAAGGGAGCGCATTGTGAACTGATGAAGAATGACCTCCAATATAAACCTTTCAGTGAAAGGAAGCAAGTTAAAGAGAACTACGTGTAGCATACTAGCATTTGTATAAAAAGACTACCTCCTAGGCAAGGAACTGGCTGGATATATGGCAAAGAGTGGGAAGAACACATTTTTCTTTTCTTTGATCAATTTTAATGAAATAATAAGATGAGTTACTTACATCCTTTATACATTCTGCATTTTTCCCGTAAACAGAAAGTACCTATGTAACACACCAAATTAATTTTTAATTCTGTATTTTCCTTCATACAGAAACAATACTTCTGGACTTCCCTGGTGGCGCAGTGGTTAAGAATCCACCTGCCAATGCAAAGGACACAGGTTCGATCCCTGGTCCGGGAAGATCCCACATGCCGCGGAGCAGCTAAGCCCGTGCACCACAACTACTGAGCCTGCGCTCTAGAGTCTGCAAGCCACAACTACTGAGCCTGCGCACCACAACTACTAAAGCCCACGCGCCCTAGAGCCCACGCACCGCAACTACTGAGCCCACGTGCCTCAACTACTGAAGCCCGCATGCCTAGAACCTGTGCTCTGCAACAAGAGAAGCCACCACAATGAGAAGCCTATGCACCGCAACGAACAGTAGCCCCCGCTCACCGCAACTAGAGAAAAGCCCGCGCGCAGCAATGAAGACCCAATGCAGCCAAAAAAAAAAGAGAGAGAAATGATACTGCTTTCAAAAAATAAGTAGAAATAATATCTGAAGTACAGAGTCAGGGTATGGTTTTTGTAACATTTTAAATAGAATCCTTGGTTAAGGAGCTTGAAAAACCAGAATTATTGTATTCTAATCAAATCCTATGTAAAGAAAAGCCTTTTTCTACAAAAAGGTAGAGAACTAAACAAGACCAAATTCACCAAATCTGACACACAGTGCAATGTAGCGACATGTGGGATTCCAAGATAAAATTACAGGAACACAGGTTTTAAAAAGCCAGAAGATGGCACTATTACTTTATTAAAGTCTCACTGGTACCTACATCTAAGCCTCTCAAGGTCTTATTAAGAGACCTGTTTTTCCTTTTCTCTATGTCTCTCTCCTGTTGCCCTTCTGCATTCGTGCCTATATTTACCTATCCTTCTACTGTTCACCCAAGATATGAAACTGAAATAAACATTAGTGGAAAAGGAAGATTGAAGAAATTCCTGAATTTATAACAATATTATTTTAAGTGAATACAACATATTTAAAACATATTATAAGGTTCCTTTTGCTTTAAAATCGTAGTTGATTTACAATTTTATATAAGTTTAGGTATACGATATAGTGATTCACAATTTTTAAAGATTATACTCCATTTATAATTATTATAAAATATTGGCTATATTCCCTGTGATGTATAATACATCCTTGTAGCGTATTTATTTTTATACACAGTAGTTTGTACCTCTTAATCCTCTAACGCTATTTTGCCCCTTCTCCCTTTCCTCTCCCCACTGGTAACCACTAGTTTGTTCTCTATATCTGAGTCTGGTTCATTTTTGTTATATTCACTAGTTCATTTTTTAGATTCCACATATAAATAATGTCATACAGTATTTGTTTTTCTCTGTCTGACTTATTTCACTAAGCATAACACCCTCCAAGTCCATCCATGTTGTTGCAAATGGAAAGTTTTCATTCTTTTTAACGACTGAGTAGTATTCCATTGAATGTGTGTACCACATCTTCTTTACCCACTCATCTGTTGATGGACACTTAGACTGCTTTCATATCTTGGCTATTGTAAATAACACTCCTATGAACACTGGGGTTCATGCATCTTTTTGAATTAGTGTTTTCCATTTTCTTCAGATATATACGCATGAGTGGAATTGCTGGATCATATGGTAGTTCTGTTTTTATTTTTTTGAGGAACCTCCATACTGCTTTCCACAGTGGCTTCACCAATTTACACTCCCACCAACAGTGTACAAGGGTTCCCTTTTCTCCACATCCTGGCCAACATTTGTTATTTGTGGTCTTTTTGATGACAGCATTTCTGACAGGTATGAGGTGATATCTCACTGTGGTTTTGATTTGCACTTCTCTGATGATTAGCAATGCTGAACATCCTTTGATGTGCCTGTTGGCCATCTGTATGTCTTCTTTGGAAAAAATGTCTGTTTGGATCTTCTGCCTATTTTTTGATTGGGTTGTTTGTTCTTAATATTGACATGTATGAGCTGTTTATTATTTTGGGTATTAATCCCTTACCAGTCATATCATTTGCAAATATTTTCTCCCATACAGTAGGTTATCTTTTCGTTTTGTTGCTGGTTTCGTTTGCTGTGCAAAAGCTTCTATGTTTAATTAGGTCCATTTGTTTATTTTTACTGTTGTTTCCTTTGCCTTAGGAGACAGATCCAAAAAAATGTTACTACAATTTATGTCAAAGAATGTTCTGCCTATGTTTTTTTCTAGGATTTTTATGGTTTCCAGGCTTACGTTTAGCTCTTTAATCCATTTTGAGTTTATTTCTGTATATGGTGTGAAAAAATGTTCTAATATCTTTCTTTTACATGTAGTTCTCCATAAGGTTCTTTTGTTAAATATGAAAACACAGGTTTATATCCATTCTCTTTTGAAACTACACTAAAATGAAGATAGAGGACTAAAAAAGGATAAAACCATCAAAAAAATATACATATTGGTACTACCCTGGTGGTCTAGCAGTTCAGACTCCACACTCCCAATGCAAGGGGTCCGGGTTCCATCCCTGGTCAGGGAACTAGATCCCGCATGCCACAAGTAAGAGCCCACATGCCGCAACTAAGACCCAGCACAGCCAAATAAATAAATAAATATTTTTTAAAAAACATACACATATGTAGCATGAAAGGAGACATCAGGGACATAAATACAGCTTATTGAAGCTAGATAGAGGGTAGCTGAACTTGGCTTGGTAAAACAGAACAAGCCAAACCCTATGCATGTGAGGGCAGGTGAGGGTATGAAACCGATAAGCTGCAAACACCACAGAAAGGCTTAAGAATGGAGACATCTGTGTCGGGGCTGAAAATAGGAATATTGGTTGAAAGGCTGTATAAGGAACAGTTTTCACCCAGAAGACTTATCATGTAGCCAAGAAACGGCTTCTCCTGCACCCCAGCAAGAGACAAGTGATTTGTCTTAAGACACTAAACTAGACAGGATGTAGAAACCAGGTACACACAGGGGTTGTGTGTCACAGCATACCACAAAGAGATTAAGATTCACATGCTGAACAGTGGATCCCAGCCCTCTTCCCCAAATCAGCTTCCAGAACACAAGCCAATCAAGCAGGAGACTAGGAGATTCCTCCATAGGGAATCTGACCCAAGAGAAAAGACCCTCAATCACTCAATCACCCTGTATTAAGACTTGCAGTTAACAACTCCCCACGGACAGAGTTTTTACTGTCTCACCCTTTAATCTAAACAGATGGCCAAAGTTTACTGAACAAATGAGGAAAGTCTCTAACATGAAATAAAGAGACCGAATTAACAAAACAGAAGAAGGAAAAGAAAGGAAGGAAGGAAGAGGAGAGAAAGAAAGAAAGAAAGAAAGAAAGAAAGAAAGAAAGAAAAGAAAAGAAAAGAAAAGAAAAGAAGGAAGGGAAGAAAGAGAAAGAAAGCAAAGGAAGGGTGGGAAATCTACAAACTAGAACAAAAAGCTTTTTAAAATTAGAAAAAAATAAGAATCACAAATCTAGAATGTCCAACTAAAAGGGAATTTCAGAAAAAGAAAAGAGAAAAGAAGGAGAGAAATTATACCCCCAAAAGAACATATTTGTTTCTGGTAACATAGTGAACTAAAGGGTCTGTAAACTTCACCTTAACAAATATCTAGAAATGCTGGATAAATTAAAATACATATTCTCTCAAATGCTGAGCTCACAAGAAAGCGAAGTTTTCAGCTGCATGGAGGAATCTGTCAACACAAATAACCAAAATTTTTAACTTTTAATGGCTTTAAAGTGACAAGAGACGAGGCCTTGGGAATGACATGAAGTGAAGAGTTGGAATTAAGGCCCCCACTCCCTTTCTTTTTTTTTTTCCCATCCCGTTTCAAACATTCCCAGTGAAAGGATGGACTAGGGAAGGGTAAGGAAATCAACCACCAGCAAAGACAAGACAAGAAAATGTCTCTATCTAGCTCTGGAAACTAGGGGAAAAAGAGGTCTCCTAAAAATCCTCAGATTCAGATATCATAATGATCTCCAATTAAAAAAAAAAAAAATTCATCCAGACACAGTAAAACACTAAAAATAAAGAGATCTTAAGAACAAGCAGGGGGCTTCCCCGGTGGCACAGTGGTTCAGAATTTGCCTGCCAATGCAGGGGACACGGGTTCAAGCCCTGGTCTGGGAAGATCCCACATGTCGCGGAGCAACTGGGCCCGTGAGCCACAACTACTGAGCCTGCGCGTCTGGAGCCTGTGCTCCGCAACAAGAGAGGCCACGATAGTGAGAGGCCCGCGCACCGCGATGAAGAGTGGCCCCCCGCTTGCCGCAACTAGAGAAAGCCCTCACACAGAAACGAAGACCCAACACAGCCAAAAATAAATAAATAAATAAATAAATAAATAAATAAATAAATAAATAAATAAAAGATTGTCACATTGGGTTTAAAATAAATAAAATGGAGAACAAAATCCAACTGCTCTTTGCAGTATCTAACACATACCTCCACAGAAAGTAATAGAATTAAAAAAAGACAATGTGACTCTATAAACAGACAAATGGTCTTTATAGTAAGAGCATTATAGAGGATAAAGAGGATATAACGATTAAAGGTTCTTTTCAGCAAGAAGACACAAATATTCTAAATTTGAATGTATTTTATAACAGTTCACAAGTGTATAAAGAAAAAAAAAGACAAATTTACAAGGAGAAACTGAGAAATCTACAATTATAAAGGAGATTTTAACATACACCTCTCAGTAATGATGAGTTGAACAGACAAAATAAGAAAGTCAGTAAGGGTATACACAAAATTTCATCAACACAATTAGTAAGTGTGGTCTAAGAGACATATGTACCAACCTGCCCCCAAAATGGGAGAATACACATTTTTTTCCAAAGAATTCTCTTCAAAACAATGCCTCATTTGATGAGGTCAGTATAACCTTTACAACAAAGCCAGATAATAGGAACAATATGTTAAACTACAGTCGGGTTTAACTTACGTACAGCAACAAAATCAATACAGAAAAACACAAAAATCAATAAACACTAGGAGGGTTACAATGGTAAAGAAAGTCCAATAGTAGGAAAGACTAAATACTTAATAATAAATTACAAGAAATGTATAAAAACTTGTATGAGGGAACCGAAAACATATGTCTACACAAAAGCCTGCACACGAATGTTCATAGCAACATTATTATAATTAGCCAAAAAGCGTAAACAAACCCAATGTCTACCAACTGATGAATGGATAAATAAAAAGGGCTATATCTCTACGACGGAATGCGTATTATTTGGCAATAAAAAGGGAGATGAGGTATTGTTACATGTTACAGTATGCATAAACCTAGAAAATATTACACTAAGTGAAAGAAGGCAGCCACAGAATGCCACGTTTAAAGATGATTTAGATATTACACATGAATAGTTCATTTACATGAACTATTCAGAGGAGGCACATCCAAAGAAACATAAAGTAAATTAGTAGTTGCCCAGGGCTGGAGGGAGAAGGGAATGAGGAGTGACTGCTAATGGGCACAGGTTTCTCTTCAGGGTACTGGGAATGTTCTGGAATTAGGTGGTGGTGATGGCTGCATATATCTGTGAATATACCAAAACCCACCAAATCATATACTTTAAAAGGTGAATTTTATGATAATTATAATGCAATAAAGCTTTAAAAAAAAAAAAAACGAGGAAATTTTTCAGTACTCCTAAAGAAGATTTGAACAATGGAAAGACATACCCTGTTCTTGGATAAGACAATTGAACATTATAAGGATATAAATTATCCCTAAGTTAATTTATAAATTCAATGTAATCCCAATAAAAATACTAACAACCCATTTTATAGAGTTAGACAGGTTGACATTAAAGTTGACATAGAGGGACTTTCCTGGTGGCACAGTGGTTAAGAATCCGCCTGCCAATGCAGGGGACACAGGTTTGAGCCCTGGTCCGGGAAGATCCCACGTGCCGCGGAGCAACTAAGCCCATGAGCCACAACTACTGAGCCTGTGTGCCACAACTACTGAAGCCTGCGTGCCTAGAACCCGTGCTCCACAACAACAGAAGCCTCCGCAACAAAGAGTAGCCCCTGTGAGCCACGACTAGAGAAAGCCCGCGCGCTGCAACGAAGACCCAACGCAGCCAAATAAATAAATAAGTAAATAATTTTTTAAAAATTAAAAAAAATAAAGTTGACATAGAAAACAAACATGCAAGAATAACTAGGAGAGTACTGGAAAAGAAAGAAAAACTATGAATGGAAAATAACCTTACCAGATATTAAAATATGCTATACAGCCTCTATAATTAAAACATTGTGGTACAGATGCACAAATAGGCCAGTAGACCAGTGGACAGAATAGAAAGTACAGAATTAGACCTAAATACATATGGAAATTTAGTACATGACAAAGTTGGCATCCCCAATCATTGGGTAAAGATGGACGCTTTTCAGATTTTTTAAAAACTGTGGTAAAATATACGTAACATAAAATTTACTATCTTAACCATTTTTCGGTTTAGAGTTCAGCAGCATCAAGTACATTCACACTGAAGTATAACCAACCTCCAGATCTCTTTCCATCTTGAAAGACTGAAACTACATAATCATTAAACAACAGCTCCATATTCACCCCTCCCCCTAGCCCTTGACAACCACCATTCTACTTTGTCTCTATGAGTCTGACTGCTCTAAGTACCTCATATAAATGGAATCACACAGTATTTGTCTTTTTGTGACTGGCTTATTTCACTTAGCATCAAGTTCCCAGGGTTCATCCATGTTATAGCATGTGTAAGAATTTTCTTCCTTTTTAAGGTTAAACAATATTCCACTGTATGTATATACTACATTTTGCTAATCCATTCATCTATTGATGGACACGTGGGTTGTTGCTTCTATCTTCTATAAACATGGGTGTAAACATGAGTGTACAAATATCTCTTTGAGGCTCTGCTTTCGATTCTTTTGAGTATATATCCAGAAGTGGAATTGCTGGATCACATGGTAATTCTACTTTGAATTTTCTGAGGAACTTCTATACTGTTTTCAACACTGGCTGTACCATTTTATAAATTTTACCACCAACAGTGTAAGGGTTTCAATTTCTCCACCAACCAAGGTTCCAATTCTCACCAACACTTGTTATTTTCTGTTTTTTGGGTTGTTGTTTTTTTTATAGGCGTCATCCTAATAGGTATGAGGTGGTATCTCACTGCAGTTTTGACTTGCATTTCCCTAATGATTAGTGTATGTTAAACATCTTTTCAGGTGCTTTTTGGCCATTTGTATATCTTCTTTGGAGAAATGTCTATTCAAGTCTTTTGCCAATTTTTTTTTTGGCTGCGTTGGGTCTTCGTTGCCGCATGCGGGCTTCCTCTAGTTGCGGCGAGCGGGGGCTACTCCTCGTTGCAGTGCCTGGGTTTCTCATTGCTGTCACTTCTCTTGTTGCGGAGCACGGGCTCTAGGCGCGTTAGAGTGGCACTTCAGTAGTTGTGGCACTTGGGCCCTAGGGTGCGTGGGCTTCAGTAGTTGTGGCACAGGCTCAGTGGTTGTGGCTCTCGGGCTCTAGAGCTCAGGCTCAGAAGTTGTGGCACATGCGCTTAGTTGCTCCATGGCATGTGGGATCTTCCCGGACCAGGGATCAAACCCATGTCCCCTGCACTGGCAGGCGGATTCTTAAGCACTGCACCACCAGGGAAGTCCTTTTGCCAATTTTTGAATCAGGCTGTTTGGGTTCTGTAGAGGTTCTTTATATATTCTAGATATTAACCCCTTATGAGACATATGATTTTCAAATATTTTCTCCCATACCATAGGCTGCCTTTCACTCTTAATGGTGTCTTTTGATGCACAGACATTTTTAATTCTGATGTAGTCCAATTTACCTGTTTTTACTTTTGTTACCTGTGCTTTTGGTATCATGTCCAAGAAATCACTGCCAAATCCAAAATCATAAAGATTCTTACCTATGTTTTCTTCTAAGAATTTAATACTTTTAGCTCTTAAGTTTAGGTCTTTGATTCATTTTGAGTTAATTGTTATATATGGTATAAAGGCCCAATTTTATTTTTTTTTTCACATGGATATCCAGTTTCCCCAACATCATTTGTTGAAAAGACCACCCTTTCCCCATTGAATGGTCTTGGCACCCTTGTCAAAAATAACTTGCCCATATATCCAAGGGTTTATTCTGGGCTGTTATATTCCACTGATTTATATGTCTGTCTTTATGCTAGTACCACATTGCTTGATTACTGTAGCTTTGTAATAAGTAGTGAAATTGGGAAGTCTGAGTCCTCCAGCTTTATTCCCTTTCAGGATTATTTTGGCTATGTGAGGTCCCTTGAAATTCTATATGAATTTTAGAATGGATTTTTCTGTTTCTGTTAAAAAAAAAGAAATTGGGATATTGATAAAGATTGCACTGAATCGGTACATCACTTTGTGTGGTACTGACATTTTAGCAATATTAAGTCTTCCAGTCTAGGAACACAAGTTGTCTATTTATTTGTGTCTTCTTTAATTTCAGCAACGTTTTGTAATTCCATGTACCAGTGTTTTGCCTCCTTGATTAAGTTTATTCCTAAAGTATTTTATTCTTTTTTCTTTTTCATGCTATCCTGAATGGAATTGTTTTCTTAATTTCCCCTTTGGATTGTTCACTACGTTAGTGTGTAAAAATGCAACCGATTCTTTTGTGTTGATTTTTTTTTTTTTTTTTTTTTTAAAACTGAATTTCGTGTTTTTTTTTTTTTTTTTTTTTAAAGAAATTCACGTTCTTATTTATTTATTTATTTTATTGATTGATTGATTGCTGTGTTGGGTCTTCGTTTCTGTGCGAGGGCCTTCCCCAGTTGCGGCAAGCGGGGACCACTCTTCATCGCGTTGCGCGGGCCTCTCACTGTCGCGGCTCTCTTGTTGCGGAGCACAGGCTCCAGACACGCAGGCTCAGCAATTGTGGCTCACGGGCCCAGTTGCTCCGTGGCATGTGGGATCTTCCCAGACCAGGGCTCGAACCCGTGTCCCCTGCATTGGCAGGCAGATTCTCAACCACTGCGCCACCAGGGAAGCCCTGTGTTGATTTTTTTATCCTGCAACTTTGCTGAATTTGTTCATTAATTCTAATAGGTTTGGGTATGTAGAATCTTTAGGGTTTTCTACATATAAAGATCATATTGTCTGCCAATGGAGAAAATTTTGCTTCTTCCTTTCCAATTCAGATGTCTTTTACTTCTTTTTCCTGACTAATTGCTCCAGTTAGGACTTCCAGTACTATGTTAAATAGAAGTGGTGACTGCAGACATCCTTGTCTTGTTCCTGAACTTGAAGAAAAGCTTTCAGTCTTTCACAACTCAGTGTGATGTTAGCTGTGGGCTTCTCCTATAGGGCCTTTGTACATGTTGAGGTAGTTCCTTCTATTCCTAGTTTGCTGAGTGTTTTTATCATAAAGGGTGTCGAATTTCATCAAATACTTTTTGGTATCAACTGAAAAGATGAACTTTTTAATAAATGGTGCTGGGCAGTCATTTTGAAAAACATAAAATTAGATCCATATCTCACACCATACACACAAATAAACTCCAAAAGGATTAGAGATCAAGATTTAAAAAATGAAAGTGGGCATCCATCAACTTAACCAAGGTAAACAAGGGTAACTAAGGTAAATATCACCAAAGATAAAACATATTGACATGACGAACCCCTTGATGAGCTCTGTGAAAGAAAGATACATCATTTTTTGTGGTATTTTTACTAAAAAGGCATAACCATACTCCAATCATGAGACAACATTGGACAAAGTCAAATAAAGGATATTCTGGAAAATATAAGATCGGTACTCTTCAAAAGTGTCAAGGTCATGTAACAAAGAAAAACTGAAGGCTGTTAGAGAATAGAGAATATTAAGGAGAAACAACTAAATGCAATGTGGGAGCCTAGACAGGATCCTGGAACAGAAAAATGTCATTACAGAAAAAAATGATGAAATTCAAATTAAGGTCTGTAGTTTAGTTAATAATATTGTCCTGATGTTAGTTTCTTGCTCCTGATAATTATGGAACGGTTATGAAAAGGTTAACATTAGGAAGTTGTATCTTTCCTGCAAGTCAAAAATTAGTTTAAGTAAAAAAGTTTAAAAAAAAGAAATACAGCAATAATTATACCGCTAAGAGTGATAACCATCAAAATAACTAAAAGCAGATATGGTTAAAGGTAGTTTTACTAATTCATGCTGTTAGAAATCAAGATAGTTCCCCTTGGGGAAGAGGTGTTCATGACTGGAAAGGGACAGTAGGGTGCTGTTAATTGTCTGTTTCTGGATCTAGGGTGCTAGTTACACTGATGTGTTATTTAGTTAGTGAAAATTTGTCCAATTTTAGATACCTATCATCTTTCATTAAAAAAGCATTTTTTAAAAACATAGTTTTACCTCTGGATAGTGGGATGAAAAATATGAAGAAGACTCTTCTTTCAGAATATTTTAAATTGGTAACTACCAAATATTAATACAAGAAGTCAGAAAGGCAAGCATGAGACCCTAAGGCCAGACGAATCCAGAAAGCACAACTGGTCTGCTTTATTTCGCCATCCTCAGCAACTGATCTCCTATATTCCTCTTGAGAAAAAGTGGGATTTGTGCAAGATAACCAAGAGCTAAGACTAAGGGTAGATATAACAGGGAGTATCTTCAAGGGAACTATCAGACACAACAAGATTCACACAGTAAGCACTAGATAATGTAAACTGTGAGAGAGCTTCTGATATTGGACATAAAAATTTTACCAAACACACACTGGTTACTTAAGATAGATGTAGATTCAATGTGAAAAATTCATCAAAGTTGCTAGTAGTCGCAACGTGAAAAAATGCTTCATATTGTTACAGAAAGCCTAAAAAATAACTAGATGGTGAGCTGAGAATTACTCTACCCTTGAGATAATTAGGATGATAAAAAACAGTCAGAAAAAGTTTTACACAAATTACTAAGTCAAATGAATGTCATAGTTCCCTGTTTCCACTCAAGGTCAATCTGAGTCAAAGTGTTTCTTTCCAGGGTGAGTACTGGAGTGAATTTTACACAAACAGGAAGAGGTATTAAATAAGTCAGAGGCTTTTGACCCTAAGATAGATACCTAACTAGACAGATAGATAGACAGACAGCCAGTCTGAGCTCTATGCTACAGTTGATCAGAATGCTTCAATATATACCTAGAGTTAAACGTGAAGAGAAAAAAAAAAAAATCCTTCTGTACAATATTTTCTACTTTGATGAAACGATATGTACTATCATTCTTATTTTCAAGATCAGCTCGGTGCTTTGTGACCACCTAGAGGGGTGGGGTAGGGAGGGTGGGAGGGAGGGAGACAAAAGAGGGAAGAGATATGGGGACATATGTATATGTATAGCTGATTCACTTTGTTATAAAGCAGAAACTAACACACCATTGTAAAGCAATTATATGCCAATAAAGATGTTAAAAAAAAACAAAACACATTCCTTGTTGCATATTCAGTTCACCAGGCATATCCACACCCCTGGTGATAACAGCATCATTACCCACCACTTTTTCTGACTATGAAATACACGCGCTCCTGCTCTGTGACGAACAATAAACACCGCCCCTATTATTTGCTATTATATTTTTATTCTTCTTACTTTTCAGAACACTTTTAGCCTTTTTCTCTTCTTTCATCACAACTTCAAGATTTTACATCATTTCATAATACCCAACTTTTTTTCTTTTAGCCCATACATATTTAATTTTTAAACAAGTCAAAAGGACACGTACATTTAACATAGGCATTAAAATAAATTAAAAATTTATGTTACAAAGGAGTTAGGTTAACGTCTTATCTAAGCATGTACTTGTTTCTATTCACAGTAAACCAGTCAGTGTAACAGATTCACACAGCTCATAATCAGGATTTAACCAATTAACTGAAATACAGCTGAAATGAAGATATCACAACATCATACAGAAATGGTCTATTTTTAAATTATAGTAAACAGTGACGCTAGAGAAAGGATGATCGATCAATCAAAAACGGTGGCTAATTTTCAAATCACTTACTTATATTTGGATCAATTCACAATGCTCTAGGAAAAACAGAAACTATACTGGCAAGACTCAACTAAGAAGAACCTATAAAGATGTCTGGGTTCTTGCATTAATGTTGAAGGCCTAGGTATTTTATTTTATTATTATTATTATTATTTTTGCAGAGCATTTATTTATTTATTTATTTATTTATTTAGCTGGGTGATCAGAGTGACTTTTTTTTTTTTAATTGAAGTAGAGTTGATTTACAAGATTGTGCTAATATCTGCTGTACAGCCAAATACGGAAGAAAAGGCCTAAACACTTCAGTGAGGCAATACAGTGGAGTGGCTAGCACGACAGTCAGATTCATGTTTGAGCCCCAGCTCTGCCGTCACTATCTTTCTAATCCCAGTAAAGCAATTTATGTCCTCACCTATAAAATGAAAAACAGTTAAACCTATCTCACACACAGCTGGGCAGGACTACATGAGGTCCTCATCACATTGTCAGTGTTTGCAAAGCAAGCCATTAAAATTCATAATGAATACAAAGCTTTCAGATTTTGGATCTTAATTTTCTCACTTAATCCTAGAAAATATGTTGTGGTCTTTTACATTTTGTAGGTTATGAAAGAACAGCCTTGTAAACAGGATTTCACTTTTTTTCAATGAGCTGCTTATATTAGAATCTCTTATTTTCTTTACTTACTATGATCTCTCTCATTTCACTTGAAATTACTTTGTTATTGGGAAGAAGGGTTTTGTAGGTAGTGACCCCTTTCTAAAAAGTCTTTTCCTTAGCATTAGTTTCACATGCTTTTGCTTAGTATTTCAGTTTCTTGAAATTTATTCCTATTTTATGTCACTTATATCAAGAGAAGAAATTCAATTGTCTTGAACATTTCCCCCAGAGTGTAACTTCAATTAGCCTACAAAATTAATAACTCGGAACAGATCTTAGAGTTGTAGTATCTAATAGTCCAGATTATCCCAAGAATACTGCTGGATCTGATATATAATAACAGTAAAAGAAAATAATTTGACTTGGGAAGAGGGAATACTTAAAGTTCTTTCAGAAAGAGCTCATTTATAAGAAATATTTAGCTGCTTTTACATTGTAATTAACTAGTTTACTAATTAAGTTAGCAAGTATTTGCTCAAATTTTAAGGTCAGTGGAAGAAGTTACAGTGTTTCTCACAAAGATTTTCACTGTATGTTTCTTAGAATGTCTCCACAGGTAATATATTCTGCTACCTTTGAACACTGATGTGTTCAACTTAAAAATATATAATCACGGGGCTTCCCTGGTGGCGCAGTGGTTAAGAATCTGCCTGCCAATGCAGGGGACATGGGTTCAAGCCCAGGAAGATCCCACATGCCAAGGACCAACTAAGCCCATGCACCACAACTATTGAGCCCATGCGCCACAACTATTGAGCCCATGCGCCACAACTACTGAAGCCCTCGCGCCTAGAGCCTGTGCTCCACAA
Source organism: Balaenoptera ricei (assembly GCF_028023285.1). Taxonomy (NCBI): domain Eukaryota; kingdom Metazoa; phylum Chordata; class Mammalia; order Artiodactyla; family Balaenopteridae; genus Balaenoptera; species Balaenoptera ricei. Next base: position 15,549,527 of record NC_082642.1, on the reverse strand, counting down.
CTAGAGAAGCCACCGCAATGAGAAGCCCATGCACCGCAATGGAGAGTAACCCCTGCTCTCCACAACTAGAGAAAGCCCACGTACAGCAACGAAGACCCAACACAGCCAAAAATAAATAAATTAAAAAAAAAACATAATCACTATGCTCACAAAATGTTCCTACTTGTAAAGACTTTGTAGCTTAAAATGTATCAATTAGTGCAGAATCATTTATCTAACAGTTTTTCCAAACTTTCTTTAGCCTAGAAATCATTTTATTGACTGCTATTCGTTAGTTGCATATGTTCTTTCTTTTCTTCCAGTTTTATTGAGATACAGCTGTCAAAAGCACTGCAAAAGTTTCGGTGGACGGCATGATAATTTATCTACATACATCATGAAGGGATTATCACAATAAGCCTAGTGAATATCCAACATCTCATACAGATACAAAACTAAAGAACCAGAAAAATATTGTTCTCCTGTGATGACAGCTCTTAGAATTTCCTCTCTTAACAACTTCCATTCATAACATAGAGCAGTGTTCATAATATTTATCATGGTGTACATTACACCCCCAGTTTTTATTTTTGGCCCACCATGCAGCATGTGGGATCTTAGTTCCCAGGGATCGAACCGCACCCCTTGCAGTGGAAGCATGGAGTCTTTTTTTTTTTTTAATAAATTTATTTATTTATTTATTTTTGGTTGCGTTGGTCTTTGTTGCTGCACATGGGCTTTCTCTAGTTGTGGCGAGCGGGGGCTACTCTTCATGGCGGTGCGCGGGCTTCTCACTGCGGTGGCTTCTCTTGTTGCGAAGCACGGGCTCTAGGTGCGCGGGCTTCAGTAGTTGTGGCACACGGGCTCAGGAGTTGTGGCTCGTTGGCTCTGGAGAGCAGGCTTCAGTAGTTGTGGTGCACGGGCTTAGTTGCTCAGTGGCATGTGGGATCTTCCCGGCCCAGGGATCGAACCCGTGTCCCCTGCATTGGCAGGCGGACTCTTAACCACTGTGCCACCAGGGAAGTCCCAGCACGGAGTCTTAACCACTGGATCGCCAGGGAGGTCCCACAAACTCATTCTTTAATAACAACATACTTGGCTCTTTTCAAAGTAAAATGGAATCTGTTACATAAACTTATTATGCTTTTGAGTATTAAAAAAAAAAAAAAGAAAGAAACATTTCTCTTCTCCAAATACTTTCCCCTATTCTATCTTTTCCTGCACTTAGAATTCTTCAAGGGCTGAGGCTATGTCATGCTCCTCTGTCAGCTCAGTGGCTCACACAGTACCTGTAACATAGTAAGCACTCCATATCTGTCAGCTGAGTGACTCACACACTGACCAGCTGGTGAGGAAGCACCATTGCTCCATGCCTACTATCTGGCTGATGGTTCATATCATCTCTAAGAACAAGTAAGGTAAAAAATAAAGAGGGTGGGGGAGGCTTGAATTTAAAAGGCTAGTAAACAGAAAACAGAATAAGGGAGTTGGAAAGTAGTCAAAAATTAAAATCTAATTAGATCATTAAACATTTTTCCAGTGGGGAAGAAAAGACTTTAAAGAAATACATGCATTTTAAAAACAGGGACTTCCCTGGTGGTGCAGTGGCTAAGAATCCGCCTGCCAATGCAGGGGACACGGGTTCGAGACCTGGTCTGGGAACATCCCGCATGCAGAGCAACTAAGCCCGAGCGCCACAACTACTGAGCCTGTGCTCTAGAGCCTGCGAGCCACAACTACTGAGCCCACGCGCCACAACAACTGAAGCCCGCGGCACCTAGAGCCCGTGCTCCGCAACAAGAGGAGCCACTGCAATGAGAAGCCCGCGCACTGCAACGAAAAGCGGCCCCCACTCGCCACAACTAGAGAAAGCCCACGCGCGGCAACAAAGACCCAACGCAGCCAAAACTTAATTAATTAATTAATTAATTTAAAGAAAAAACATGAAGGACTTCTCTAGTGGTCCAGTTGGTTAAGACTCCACTTTTCCACTGCAGAGGGCACAGGTCTGGGAACTAACATCCTGCATGCTGTGCGGTCCAGCAAAAAACAAAACAAAACAAAAAAGATGATTCTGGCTGCAGTGCTTAAGGATTAGAGACAGAAAGAGATCAAAGAAGGAAGGTCAAAAGGAAGCTATTATTGTAGAGAAAAGGAATGGAGGCCCAGACTATGGTAACAACAGTAGGAATGGCGAGAAATGGACATGGATTACCTTTTTGCTTCAGGTATCTCTATCAGGGTTAAATGAGCATTGGTATCTTGCACAAAATGGGCAATTAATAAATTTAATCAATGAATTAATGGAAACCAAAGCTCAATATGGATGAGAAGATTCTAAAGAGAGTTCCTAACTGCTCTAAGGAAACCTTCAACAAGGTATATCACTTCTGATGAAATGTCCATGCAGCTGCTAGGGAAAGGGGATCCTGCCAACTATTGATCACTGAAGTTAAATGTAACTCTAGACAAGATTTTAGAGTCTTTACTGAGAGAAGTCTATGAACACAGAAAAAGCAATAACCAACCTATGCTCCTGGAAATCAGTATAGTTTCATTAAGGACCAGTAATGACAGATTAATGCTCTTTTATTTTTTTTGACAGATTAAACAGATAGGATTTTTTAAAATGAAGTATAGGGCTTCCCTGGTGGCGCAGTGGTTGAGAATCTGCCTGTCAATGCAGGAGACACGGGTTCGAGCCCTGGTCTGGGAGGATCCCACATGCCGCAGAGCAGCTGGGCCCGTGAGCCACAACTACTGAGCCTGCGCATTTGGAGCCTGTGCTCTGCAACAGGAGAGGCCGGGACAGTGAGAGGTCTGCGCACCGCAATGAAAAGTGGCCCCCGCTCGCCGCAACTAGGGGGAGCCCTGGCACACAAACGAAGACCCAACACTGCCAAAAATAAATAAATTAATTAATTAAAAAAAAAAAAAGAAAAAAAAAAAAGGAAAAGAATAGCTTTATAAAAAAAAAAAAAATGAAGTATATAAAGTTACCTGGGTTTTAGGAAGGCAATTGTTAAAGTTCCTTATATTTTCCTTGTGAAAACCTAGAAGTATTTGAGGTAGATAATGATAAATTAGCTGGATTTCTAATTAGCTGAACAACTTGAATCAAAGAATTAACAGGTTTTTAAAAATCAACATTATGAGGTCTCTAGCAGGGTAAGAGCTCTGCTCCTAGGCCCATCTAGTCAACATTTTAATAATATTTGCATGAAGGCTATGTCAGCATTATCAAAATTATAGTTTATCAAATCTATGGATAAACAAATAAGCTTTTTTATTGAATGACCAAATCAAGACTTTTTCTTTTTTTTAAAGTCAACATACTGGAACCAATCTGACAAGATAAAATTTAATCGGGATAAATATGAAGTCCTACCAAAAAATATTCTATTAAAGAACTGGGAGAGCATGGACAAAACAACTCAAGAATGTTAGGTGACTACAAAATCAATAATGGTTAATGCACATAGCACTTAAATGCCAGGGACTATTCTAAGTGCTTTACATATATGCATTCTTTTATTCCTTAGAAGAACCCTATCAGATAGGTACTATGATAAACCCCATTTTACAGATGAGAAAACTGAGGCCCCAAAATGTTTACATAATTTACTCAAGGTCACCCAGCTGATAAACTGTAGAACCAGGATTTAAACCCAGGCAGGCCAGCCCCAGAGTTCGCCTTCTTGACAGGACATTATTGTAAATTAACAGTGCCGCGTGGTTGCCAAAGAAGCAAGTCTACCCTTAATCTTAAATCAGAGCGGTAATTTACGGTCTTCTCTACTGGTTAATATCTAATTATGGGTACTACACTTTTAAGAAGAATATGGATAAACTGACACAAACCCACAGATGAGCCATAAGTATTTTGAGGAGGTGCAAATCGAAACAACAAAATCATTAGAGGAGGTTAAAGACTGAGAATATTCTGTTTAGAAAAGAAAATAATCAGGAGAATATAGGAAGTATCTTCAAATATTTGAAAACCCACTACAGAGGGGACAGAACTAGAACCAGTGAAGATATAACTTCTAGTTCAGTAAAAGAAATAAGTTTATAAAAATTAGAGTTGTCCAAATATCTTTGCCTCAGAAACTATGAATCTTCTCTCCAGAAAAATATACAAATGCATATAAAATTTCCAAGGGTTCACAAATCTACTTTTAATTGTATTCATGCCCCATCCCTAGAATCATTTATCCCAGATTAAAACGGAAAAGATTCAAGTATGAAGAGGCAAATATATTTAATAATCTTTAAAACTGATTACAGCTTAAAACTTTATGATCTAAAAAACACTGAACTTCATGCTTTCTAATTTCCTCTAAGACACATTAAGATACATGTTACAATAAGTGTTTAAAATATGATGACAAGTTCAGAAAAAAAGTGAAATCAAGTTTGCCAAGCAACAATGGAAACTGACTATAAGTAAGTTCTGACTGTAAGTAATAATGGCTTACTACTTCATCTTTAAAAGAAACATACCTAAGTTTAAAGATTAAAAAATGAGGTGCTAACATACTACTCAATATCTAATATTTAATGCCCAAATTAGAAAGTTTCCCCCTCTGCCTTTAAGACTTCATGTTAAACTCTCCCTTCTCATCTTTTAGTCCTGGTTAATTGTTAAGGTTGACAAACTAAGAAACAATGGGCTAGAAGTCAGAACACTAGGTTCTACTTCACTATCTTTGCCATGAATTTAATTTTGGCTTAGTCTGTTTCCTCACCACATTCTAAGAACTTTCATATACCTAAATAGGCTTTAAAAATGGTGAAGTGCAATGTAAATATATGACTCATGCATTATGCATAAAACATAAAATATCAACAGCAAGAAAACAAAGCTAGTCTTTCTATAATGCTAAAAAAAAAAAAAGCAAATGTATATTCACATTTCAATTCCTAATTACAAAAAGCAATCTTTGAATCCTTCAGGTTGTGTTTTAATGTATAATTTCCATCCACAAATGCTTTCCATATTAAGGAACATATCTGCGCACCCAATTTCAAGTTGTATTGAGGGGACATAGTTCACAGTTAAGAATTCTGGCGGCAAGGGAAAAACTTGAAGGTGCCAGTTGATCGACACATTTCCAAGAGTTGGGGGGAAAGGTACATGATCACAAAATGGTAACGTGAAGTATTAAACACTTGAAAAATTCTGTTTTCCCTCTTAATTAAACCACTAGACATAAAGAGAACTCAAAAATAAGAGTTTAATAAGTCTTGGGCCTTTATTAATTATAAGCACCACATTGCTGAAACTGCAACTGTACTGTCAGAACAGGGCTACAGACACCATGTCTGCCATGAGACTAGACTCTAGTTCCAGGCACAAGATGTTCTAATACATAACAAATGCATCAAGAGCCAGCACAGAAGTGTGACAGAATCCGGGGTCTAGGCATTTGATTTTTCTCCGGGTGCTACTTGAGAATGGACACTGCCATTAAAGATTTATTACAGTAACAGGATAGTGATAAAGCTTTAGCTAAATTATAGGCCAACTAATGAAATGGAAAAGCAACATGCAATATCAGATCAACTAAATTATTTTCTGTATAATTTTGTACAGAGGTAGGGTTATGATTACACCGTAGACAGGACAGATGAATAACCTCAACTATATCTATTAGGTAAAGATGATTTCAAGTCATTAAGAGAAAAGAAAAGTGGCCCAGAAAAAAATTAGGCTATAGAAGTCAAATGAAGAAACACAACACTAAGATTTGGGGGAGAAAGGGGAAGGAAGGGAATGAGCTAGTGACTTACTAAAAAGAGAGCAAAGAAGTGGGAGAGGGAGTCTGAGCCCTCAGAGCCAGAATGAGGAAAAGTATTCAAAGGCTCCAAGGGAGCTTCAGCAGTGAATACAGAAAGGGACGACCCTGTAACTGTTTCAACGTAAAAAGAGGAGCAACACGGGGAACTTTTCTAAACCATCATTCACGGGAGTCAATTAAATGCCTAACTCATGCAGGGCAGGGCAATTAATAGGAGGTGAGCTTTGTTCCAAATGGTTACTCCGATTAGTCCATTTCCTCCTGGCAACACCCTCAATAGGTGGATACTATTTTACAGATGAAGAAACTGAGACCACACAACGCCAGGTCACAGAGACTGGTACCAGAGACTGAGCACTCATCCTCCTAGGTGCACTGTCTCCCTACAAGAGCCTACAAAAATCTTTACCCTCTTCTGTGGAGAGAGACCTTGGCTCTCCGGAATTTCTCAAAGGAGTCTGGGCCCCAAAAGTGACCCTCTACTTGACAGAAAAGTTCCCTTATAGAGGCTACGAGGCTCTTCCAAGTGCACGAGGCTTTGGAACTCTGAAATACACCAGGTAGAGATGGAAAACCAGACTCAGAAGCCATGCTTCTCCCCTGAAGATACCGAGAAAGTAGAAAGCAGCCCTTCCTCTCTTCCACGAGGCATGACTCAGGGACGGTGCCTCCCCCAATTTGCTCTGTGTGTCTGTGTGTGGCTGGGGCGGTGGGGGGGCGGGGGGGGAGGGGCGGTCTCCGCTTTCCGACTCTCTTCCCCAGACACTCAAGGGTTACTCGGCCAGGCCTGGAAGAATGCGTGGGAATAAACAGACGGGACTCGGGGTGACAAGGGGCCCGGAGGCGCAGGGAGGGGAACCTGCCCAGGAACACGCCGGGCCGGGTCCGGAGGCCCTAGGCACGGAGCCCGCGCCCGCACCCTGAACCTTACCGCCGCTTGGCTGCAGAGAACGAGGCGACCGCGCAGGGCTGTTCTTCGAGCCTGGGGCGCGTCTTCGGGCACCGCCGCTCCAGTGGTGCCCGCGGCTGGCGGCGGCCGGGTCCCGGCCGACTCACACGCGGGGCAGGCTGGGCGATCCGCGGCCTGCCCAGTCGAGGCCCTGGAGTTCGAGGCCCCGGGACGCCGACCGCGCGCGCGCCCCTGAGCCTGCCCAAAGAGGAAGGGTCAGGGCGCGCCCGCGCCCGCGCACCGAGCAGCGCCGGCGGCTGCAGCCGAGACCGCTGGCGGCTCCGTCCGCCCTCGCCCGGCCCAGCCACTGCCCCGCTTCCCCCGCGCGAGCTTTGGCGGCGGAGCAGCACGGTGAGCGCCGATTGGTCCTCGGGATGAATGACGTAAGGCGCCTCTCCCCACGGATTGGCCAGGCCTGCGGTGCGTGCGAGGAGTAAACAAACCCCGCCCCGAGGCTTCCCAAAGAGAGGAGGGGGCCGCGAGGTAGAGGAGCGGGGAGTCAGGCGCTCTGCCGGGTCCCTGGGTTGTCCACTGGAGGTTCTCAGTGGGTCCCCCGCAGGGATCTCGCCAACGCGGCTCCCCAGCCGCCTCCGGGACAGGCTACAGGCCTGAGGCCTAAAATTTATAGACACACCCTTCCCCGCCCCTTCCCCCGGCTTGGGTGGGAATCTTGACTTTTCCATCCACCCCCATCCCCCCCGGCCCCAAGCAGGAAAACCCCCATCTCTCTTAGAAAAGGAGGAACTAGGTCATCCCTAGTTCCCAATCACAACTCCGTCCCCAGTCACTTGATGGGTCACCTCCGGGGCAGCAGCATGGAGGGGCATGGGGACGAGGGATTGAGGCCACGTGTGGGGACGAGTATGCGGTAAATTATTCAGACAGGGGTTAGAGACCGCTGGGCATGTGGCTTCTTCGGTACACAGGCAAGTAAGATCCAAACCAGGCCAGGTCACCATGTCACGTGGAAGCTGAAGAGAAAATCGCGGCTCCCATCCCCCAAATACCTGTCCATTTAGTTCAGTATGAATACACTTTTCTGCCTATCTGAAAACCATGTGTGAGCTTACATTTTAGTGGGGTGGGAAGGACAATATGCAAAAGAAATAAGCAAAATATAAGCTGTGTTACATGCTGGGACATGCTTTGGGGGAAATATGTAGCAGAGAAGGTGTTTGAAGGATGGCTTGTCTTAAATACTGAGTGTCAGTGAAGGCAGCAGGAAAGGCGCCATTTAAATAAATACCTAAAGGAACTGGGGGAGGTGAGAAAGCACCTTTGGACCTTTCTCTGGGGTGGAGTGGAGAGATAATTTCTGCATAATTGTACGTAGATAAAGTCCTAGGTGGTCAAGAATGCCGAATGCAGTCTCCTTGGACTCATTCTAAAATGCAAAAACCCGAATGGAGTCATTACCCTGCATTTTTCAATAACAAATCAATAAGATTTATTTAGTTTCCACAGAAATTTTGTGAAGGTTTCAACTTAAATACTTTTCAAACATCGTAAGCACAAAGATACAAAAATGAGCAAAACAGACAAAACCTCCATCCTCAAGGAGCTCAGTCTAGCAGGAGAGATGGATTGTTAACCACCTCAGGTCAAAGTGTAAACTGTCCAAGTAGAAGTAGATGCAGAGCTGTGCTTGGGCTAATGGGGGAGGGAGAAGCAGTGGATGTTATTAAGGAACTGTACCTCGGAATCTCTTTATCTATGAAGACAACTCAGTGCTAAATTTTGGAGTAAGGCTATGGCAATCAGGGATTCTCTAACCTCTTTGTAAATTTTCAAGGTGAGAGTCGGAAGATAATATTAAGTTAAACCACATGAAATTGTTAATATTTGGCAATTTTCATATGACTCGTAGAGTTAACATGAGGATTTTGCTATGTAATACATATAGTAAGTGTTCAGTAAATGATGGCGATTATTATGATCATTTGATAATAGTGCTTTTGAAAAGAATGATTTAAAAGTCAATGTTTCGGGGCTTCCCTGGTGGCGCAGTGGTTGAGAATCTGCCTGCCAATGCAGAGGACACGGGTTCGAGCCCTGGTCTTGGAAGATCCCACATGCCACGGAGCGACTAGGCCCGTGAGCCACAACTACTGAGCCTGCGTGTCTGGAGCCTGTGCTCCGCAACAAGAGAGGCCGCGATAGTGAGAGGCCCGCGCACCGCGATGAAGAGTGGCCCCCACTTGCCGCAGCTAGAGAAAGCCCTCGCACAGAAATGAAGACCCAACACAGCCAAAAATAAATAAATAAATAAATTTAAAAGTCAATGTTTCATAATACCTTCCAACACCATGAAGTAAAATGGGCAGTGCAAATTTCAAATTTTCCATATACTGGTTTGATCTAGCTGTGAATTTCCATGACCTAATCAGGGTATGCTGTAAAAGACACGAAATGCTAGTTTCACAGCAGGCCAAGAAATTCAGAATAAGGAACAGGTTGGTTTTCAAGCCAAAAACTGAAAATTCCCCAGAACAGAATAAATTGTCAAGTTGCTTCAGGGAGGAAAATTCATGTAAATCAATTTTTCATTCCCACTCACAGTTCCAATTTAGCAATTTGCACAACAGTCAGCTTTCTCTCTTCCTTCTCATTTCCCCATTAAAAGATCTGATTTCCTTTGAAAAGGAAAATAAAGCTTCCACTATCTCCAAAGCAAGAGAGTAGATGTTTGAAACACGACAGAACACTTACTGATTTGGCAAACACTTATTAAGCACTTATTGTATGCCACCAACAGTGCAAGGCATTGGAAATACACACATAAATGTCCAAAGAGCTTCGTTCATGGGTGTTCCTCGTGCTTAGAACAATCCCCCAGTTCATCCACACCTCATCTACACATGCCTTCTCATCTAAGCTGAAACAACACTCTCTCCAGAAAAGCTTCCTCTGTCTCCCCATCTCCAGCTCTTTGCCCATAAAATTGTTTGTCTTTCTAACGTTCATCAAACTTGTGATTACTCATTTAGTACCTGTATCCTGTTAGACTGTAAGCTCCCTGCGATTCGGATCTATGCCATTCTATTCACTACATTATCCTCGGTGCTTGAGGGAAGCTCAGTAAGTTTTTATTGAATGGATGAGAGTGCCACAGCCTAGCACGTTGGAAAGAGGAGACGAGCATAATAAAGTCTCTAGTTGTATATGCGGGGCAACAAACAGACGGCCATGAAAGAGACAGATCTGCTAGAGTTAAACCTGAGGAATTTCCCTGTGCTGCCCCTCTCCTGAGGCTGGATGCTGCTTTCTAGAGGCGTAGCTATAGGGCTCCTGGACCGGTGTCTCTCAAACTTTAATGTGCCCAGGAATCACTTAGAGATCTTATTAAAATTCAGACTCTAGATCAGCAGGTCTGAGGTACCCCACCTCAGAGTGGGGTAGAGTCTACATTTCCAACAAACTCCCAACTGGTGCTGGTGCTGCTTCACCAACACCACAGTTTGAGTGACAAGGACCTTAGTGACACCTTTTTACCATTCCCCAAAACCCGTAGTTGTCTAGACTTTTGTAGTTGCAGATGACTTTTTTTAAAAATACATTTATTATTTATTTATTTATTTATTTTATTTATTTATTTTTGGCTGCGTTGGGTCTTCGTTGCTGCACGCGGGCTTTCTCTAGTTGCGGCGAGCAGGGGCTACTCTTCGCTGTGGTGCGTGGGCTTCTCATTGCGGTGGCTTCTCTTGTTGCGGAGCACGGGCTTTAGCCGTGCAGGCTTCAGTAGTTGTGACACGCGGGCTCAGTAGTTGTGGCGCACGGGCTTAGCTGCTCCGCGGCATGTGGGGTCTCCCCGGACCAGGGCTCGAACCCGTGTCCCCTGCATTGGCAGGCGGATTCTTAACCACTGCACCACCAGGGAAATCCTGCAGATGACTTTTTAAAAAGCATCCTGTTTTCACACCTAATCCATCCAGTGACAGGCAAAAGAAATATCACTTAAGTGAAAACTGTTACAGCAAGGCCTTGTCTTCCAGAGACAGTCCTATTATGTGCAGTTTAGTCACATTAAACTGCAGAGTGGAATCAAAGCCTTGGAATTTCGTCAGTGAGGGACACAGCTTTCTCCTCAGTTCATTTCTGGAATGACTTGGTTCAGGCAGTGGAAAGATTTCACAGTCACCATTAATAGAAGTAAACTTTTCTTAATATTAAACCTAAAATTATTTTAAGATAAATATCTTATTTATCCTAAAAATATAAATTATATGTGAGGTATAAGAAATAATGATAATATGATCTAATAGTCCCACTCTTGGGCATATATCCAGACAAAACTATAATTCAGGAAGATACATGCACCCCTATGTTCATAGCAGCACTATGTACAATAGCCAAGACATGGAAACGACCTAAATGTCCATTGACAGAGGAAGAACGAAATAATGCCATTTGCAGCAACATGGATGGACCTAGAGATTATCGTACTAAGTGAAGGAAGTCAGAAAGAGAAAGACAAATATCATATGACATCAATTACATGTGGAATCTAAAATATGACACAAATGAACTTATCTATGAAACAGAAACAGATTCACAGACATAGAGAACAGACTTGCATTTGCCAAGGGGGAGGGGGATGGGGGAGGGATGGAGCGGGAGGTTGGGATTAGCAGAGGCAAACTATTACATCTGCTAACTAATACAGAGGAGGATATTTACACACTGGCTCCTGTCCCCATTGTTTAAACATTACCCATATGGTGTCAACTCTCTAGCATTCCAGGCTTGACCATGGGTGAAAAATGACAGAATGAGTTCAAATGAGTATTCCAATCCGGGAGGCAGAGAAATCCCAGCTCATAAAACTGGAAATATGGTAAAGTAAGATGCTGTCAGGTTACACCTGGGCAGCTGGTTGCTACAACTGGAATCAAAAAGTGGGCTAAGAGGATGTGAAGTGGGGCAAGAGATGACCAATACTGATATAAATAATTGGATAATAAATGGAGGACAGGCAACAACTCTTCCTTACAGTAGAATTCCATGAATAAATGTAAAGACATAATGGAAATAGAAAATCACCATTATTAGGTAAATATTACAGGAATGATTGTTGCAGACAGGAAGCATCAGGGGATGCTAAAAACTAGTGAGTGAAAGTGTGATGGGAAACAGGATATTTACATGGTCTAAAAGTATCTCCTGGGTGAGATGAATTGGAAGATTGCGACTGGTATATATACACTACTATATATAAAATAGATAACTAATGAGAGCCTACTGTATAGCACAGGGAACTCTATTCAGTACTCTGCAATGAACTATATGGGAATAGAATCTAAAAAAGAGTGGATATATTTATATGTATAAATGATTCACTTTGCTGTACAGCAGAAACTAACACAACATTGTAAAGCAGCTATACTCCAACAAAAATTTTTTTAAAAAAAGAAAAAAGTATTTCCTCACAAGATTCTTAACTACGAAGGGGAAAATAGTACTTTTACGATGGAAAAACCTGGCAGGCACCCCCTTAATCAAAGGATCAAGGTTAACAACAATAATAAGACATATTGATGTCTTCCTGATAGAATGCAGTAAGGCCACGGACATCACTTCTGCAGGATTCTAACAAAAATTCAGAAGTTTAACCTAATCACAAGAAAATATCAGGCCAACCCAAATTGAGGGACATTCTATAAAATAACTGCCAGTCTTCTTAAAAAATGTGAAGGTCATGAAAGAAAGACAGACTAGGGAACTGTCACAGATTGGAGGAGAGTAAGAAGAGATGAAAATTAAATGCAACGTGGGATCCTGGATTGAATTCTGGACCAGAAAAAGGACAATAGTTGGAAAACTGACAAAATTCAAGTAAGGCCTGTGGATTAGTTTATACTACTGTATCAATGTGAATTTCCCATTTTGAGTAGTTATATTATGGTTATGTAAGTGACATGTTAATTAGGAGAAGCTGGGGGAAAGGAGAACTCTGTGTACTACTTTTACAACTTCTCTTTAAGTCTAAAATTATTTCAAAATAAAAAGCTAAAAAGCTAAATATTGGAAATCAACTATATTTCAATTAAAAAAAAAAACTAAATACTGGTGGATCTTATTAAAACACAGATTCTGTTTCAGTACATCTGGAATGAAGCCTAAAGTTCTGCTCTTCTGAAAAGCACTCTGGTGACACGGAGGCTACTGGTCCCAACAACATATTTGAGTAGCAAGACTTGTTCCCTCCTGTTGTATTAAGGTGAAACTGACACTCAATAAACTATGCGTAAAGTGAGTAACTTGATGAGTTTTGACATATGTATATACCCATGAAACTATTCCCACAGTCAAGATAAAGAATTTATTGTTGGCAGGCAATTCTACACGGCTTTCTTGTTTCTGCTTGTCTGGTAAGCAGAGGTACTGAGGCCTCTGTTGTAAAATAGAGATAGTGTCTCCCTCCAGAGTAGAGGGCAGTTTTGTTTCGTGTCCAATATAATAAAAATTATTTCCTCTGGAGCAAGCATCGGGCACACTTACTTGCAGCCCATTACAAACGACTCAAGTTTCCTAAGCTCGAGATTGCTCAGCTGTACTGCAAACCCACTGTGTGCACAGCATCAACCCGAACAATCCACACAGGAGTTAAGAGGCAAAGGAAACCAATGCAAATATGAAGATTATGATGTTTGCTATGTCATGAGTAATAAAGTCTTTAGTCTCTGACCCAGGAGTCTCATATCTGCTGCCAGTATCCATGGAGCTGTGGGAGGCTAACTCATCAGCTTCCAAGTACAGAAAAACTTCAAATTCTTCTCAGTTCTTGACAGAGTTTGGTGATGAAACTGGGATGCTGACAGAGACAGGACCTTCTGGGAGAGACAGGACAACCCTGTGGGCTGGGTTAAAGAATATGAGAATTCCCTGGGATCTGGTGGCTAATGACCTTGCCCAAGTGGTGGGGAAGGGGGAGGGGTAATTTAGCAAATCTAAGGTATTTGCCTTACAATCTCCACATCCTAATGGGTTGTTTCTAAATAGTAAAGAATCCACTATTTGTCCCTATCACCCTCATTTATTTTTTTCCTACAATTTCTTTTACATAGCCAGATTCTTTACATATATATATATACATATATACACATATATACGTATATATACATATATATACACATATATGTAGATATACATATATATACACATATATGTAGATATACATATATATACACATATATGTAGATATACATATATATACACATATATGTAGATATACGTATATATACATATATACACACAGATATATATATGTATATTTTTGGCCGCACTGCATAGCTTGTGGGATCTTAGTTCCCCAACCAGGGATCGAACCTCGGCCTTTGGCAGTGAAAGCACGGAGTCCTAACCACTGGCCCGCCAGCGAATTCCCTAAAAATAATTTTATAATATTTAATACAATTTATAGTCACATACATTTCAGAAAAGTTAGCTCCACATATCTGCCCCTTCCTTGTCCTCCTCATTAGACTAATATGACTTTGAACTACAATAAAATCAAAACCATACCCCTTCCTTTCTTCAAATAATTGAATGTTTATCATCCTTCAAAATTCCTACTACAGAATGAACCATGGGCTCCCCCCCGGTCAGGGAATGGAATCCAGATTGTCTGACTGAATCCTCTGCCATCATCGGGATGTCGCTATTTATGTGTGCGGATGTGAAGCAACGAACAGAGAAACACTAAAAAAAATGGCTTTAATACACAATATGTACAGATCACTCACTGTTTCGTTATAATTTCCCAAATAATTTTAATGATAATTTTCAGAATGGATTTTAACAGCTGCTAGGTTAATTCCGTCACATTAGTGTTTGAAAGTATGTTTCCTCCAGTTATTTAAAATTTTTCTAAACATTTATATATACAGTATATTTTCACAATAGATTGTATCATCTTTTTTCCACTACAAAGAATTAACTCTCATGTCTAGTAATTTCCTCTGTGCAAGAATGCAGAATATAGAATAAGCCTAAACAGGATCTAAAGAGGCAGGGTTACAGAAAACCTTTCTTCTCTAACCATATTAAGCCTCATTTTTTTCTTCTTCCAGTTAAAAGGGAAACACAAGCCAAAACTTATCTTGAGTCACAACTGAAGTTAACATATGCTTAGTTCTCTGTGACGTTCTTAGTGTGCAGAAACCGAAACAGGAAATGGTATTAAATAAGAATTTCCAGGTAAAATTTAAAAATAAATCCAAAAGTTAAAGTAGACAAAAAAGTAACAGGAAAATTCCCATACACATGAAAAAGGATTCCTTTTATTCTACATCCTTGATTTTATCTACAGATTTTAACAATGATTTATGATGTTCTCAATGACCATTTAATAAAACTATGAAATTCATAAAGAACATCAGAGAAATAAAATTATAAATTTACTGATGCATACAAAGTGGAATCTATATTAACTGTCTTGCACAAATAGGAAAATTTTGAGTTAATTTTCCACAAAGTCATTCTGAAATACTTACACAAATCAGCTTATTTTAAATAAAAAATATTTTTAGGATTATGATACCTATGTACAAAACATGTATTTGTACACTTTACTTAACATTCTAAGTAAAGGTATCTTTGAAACTTTTTTGCTATTATACAGTGTTAACACCACACTACATAATAAGTATGCAAGAAATACAAGAGCTTTTCTGCTCAGTACATTACAAAGTCATGTTCAAATGCTATATACATTTTGCCCAGAAGGATTTGAAAATGCTACTTAATGACTTCTTAAGTCACTGGACTGATTTTTTTTTTTTTTTAAGTTTTTAAAAAGGATATTCCTTTAAGGATATGGCTCCTTTAGCAAACAACCCAATTAGCAAATGGACAAAAGATATGGACAGACATTTCACTAGAGGACAAACAGATCGCAAAAGAGCACATGAAAAGATGTTCAACATCATTATTAATTAGGGAAATGCAAATTCAATCCACAATGAGAAAACCACACACTCATCACAGTGGACTAAAGTAAAAAATGGTGACAACATCAAATGCTGGTGAGAACGTAGAGAAAGTGGATCACTCATACATTGCTGGTGGGAATGTAAAATGGTACAGCTATTCTGGAAAACAGTTTGGCAGTTTCTTGTAAAGATATGGCTCATTTAAATTGGAAACCTTATCATTTATTTTCTACACAATATAGATATCTATACAGACACATCCATTTTATTTTAATAAACCAAATGTAATGTAAAGTGGGGGGAAAGACAATGGAAATAGAATAACAGAGAATTTCAGAAACATCTGATTCTGCAGGTTCCTGCCTCTATCATTCCCATTCCCATGATCATTCCTGCATCCCTCTAGGGGTAAAGGTCCCATGGGAATATGGTGACAAAATAACCAGTGACTCACAATAGATGCTGGTGCCAAAATATTTACAGCTATGAGGATCCAAAATTTAAAAAACAATGTGATTCTTTTTTTTTTTTTTTGAAGGAAAAAGAAATCATTTTAATATACACATTTTCATTTCAGTTAATTCAACATGATTTCTACTAGGCATGCATACCCATTTAGTTTGGTTTGCTTCATAGTTATTTATTTTTCAACATGCAGCAACCCTCCCAATGAGACAGTTGAGTTGAACCATTTATTCTTAAAGAGTACAATGTACCTTGTCCTCAAAGAGTTTTATCAACTTTAACATTTTCAAAGAGCCCTATGAGGCTGCTCAATATGGTGGTTTTTCACTAAACTTCTTATTTGGAAGATGGCAAAACAGACTAGGATCTTCCCAAGTCTACTGGTTGCTTGTATTCATATCACAGCTCAAGTGGGTAAGAGGTAGAGACTGAATAATAAGTAGATCACCTCCAAATGCAGCTGGGTGAGAAAGCTTCATTTTTAGAAAGGAAACCAAATCATGAAAACCTTCGTAATGGTGTGATTTGTTTCAGGGTTCTTCTGATACTAAGAAGGGAATTAATCCTGGTGCACAGTACTCTTCTTTACAGCCTTCTAGAGTTTTCTTCTCCAGCCATCGTTCTTTAGCCAGGTGACTTATTGTACTTGCTGCAGAACTGAAAGCATGAAGACTCTGTCTACTTTCATATTCAGAGGTGGTGATAGCCTTTTCATTTCCTGCCAAATGGATCCGACCACACTTTTAACCCTGGGGGCTGCACATCTTCTTGGACAATACCAGCTCGATTTATGGCTTGTTCCTTCTGGTAATCCTCCAGCCGCATTAGGGGCCGGAAGTAGATGGGGTAGAAGGCGGCGCCGATCAGGGAGATGAAGCCGCCGAAAATCAGCGCGGTGCGCAGGTTCGGGGTCATGGCTCCAGCCGGTGGCCGCCCTGACCCGCCGAGCAGCCCTCACTCTCCAACAATGTGATTCTTGATGGCCTATTTGACTTCTTTGGAGTTACCCCTTTAGGCTGGTTTGAACCAGATGACCTGGATTTGAGTATGCAAGATGAGGACTCTGGGACCAGATAGATCCAGGGTGTGTTTTGGGCTTTTAATTTTAATTGAGAAACATGATATAAATTTCCCAAAGGGATTCAGAATCCTCTGGGATAGATTAAAGCCTTCTAGGCTATCTCTGGGATGATTAGAATCACTTAAAGTTGAGGAGCCCCAGGGTCCAGCTATGTCTCACCTCAAAGAATTTTAAAATTACTGCCAAACTCCTGGGCTAGATTATTTTTTTAATTAAAGACTGGTCCTCAGTATAAGTGCCTTGCAAAAGGGGGTATTTCTGAAGTTTCTTCCCTCTAACATGAGAGTGTTTGGCGTTCCTAAGATTCAATCTGTGAGTTATCTGCAGTCAAATACACAAAACCTGTGAATAGAAAGGCTTCAGTTGTACCTTCGAAAGTTAATATGTGTATCTCTACACAAATAGATATGCAAATATATAAACATACAAAGAATTTTAAAATAAACAGTATGAGGATTCTAGTTCTCATAACAAAGTAGTCCTTCTTAATCCAACAAAACATACTTTACTGTAACAAATAGAAGCTGCTCCCTATCAATAAACATATGTAACATCACGGACAAAATGTATATGCAAAAAAAGTTGCACTTACAAACACAAAGTAAAAATTCATCCCACAAATATGAAGGCACAGAGTTAAGTTCTGTGGAAGCAGACATGTTTTCTGCTTTCAGGGAACTTCTAGTTTGGTGGAGGCTTGCGCAGAGGCAGATAAAAGAGCAATCATCTCCTTTGTTCAGAGATGAAAAGGAAATAAAAAGGCAGATCAAATCAAAGATGATCTGGAGACTACATTAATCCCATACTGAAGTCATAAACTCACTCATTAAGACCACAGAGAATGCAGACATGGGGGTGAGGGTAGGTGGATAAAAACAGCAGAAGACAATTACAACATGACATTTTTTCCCCACCTCATTAACCAGCAAAGTAGAAACGCTATTTATTTGAAGATACTCCTACTTCTTTTTGCTAACAACCATTCCTTAAGGTAAAAATGAAGCAGAGAGAAAAGGAGTACGATAGACACTCTACATTCACTGAGTCTTCAGTTTTCTTCCAACAGTCTACATCACTCGTTCTCAACTGGGGGGTGATTTTGTCTCCCAGGGGACATTTAGCAATGTTTGGAGACATTTTGCCATCAGTAAGTAGATGGATGCCAGTGGGTAAAGGTCAGGGATCTGGTAAACATCCTATAATACATAGCACCCCAAAACAAAGAATTATCTGCCTTCAAATGTCAATGATGCTGAGGTTGAGAAACCATGTCATGGTTGGATATAAAAAAATTTAAAAATCAGTTAAGTCTATAGTATAAAAGCATTTAGTACCACTTTAGGAAGGATTGTACAGGAAGATTCTCCTCCTTGATAAGATAGCTACAGATCTCCTAAAATTATCTGATAGACCCATAGTGAGGAAATAAAACATGCTGAGAAATATTAGCATAGAAATTTTTTTAACTTCAATTATTAGCATACATATGAAAAATAAACTTGAGAGGACAATTGTTTGCTCAATTGATTCTGATAATCAACACTTTCTACAACCACAAAAGCAAATGTGGTCATGTTTCTGATTTAGGTCAAATCTGACAAAAGATTTAGTAAACTGTGTTACTAAAAAAAAGGCCAGACATATTAAAAATAGAAGATTAACTTCTAAACTAATGGAAGAAAAAATTAGCCACTCATTTTTGAGGAGATGCTCAATTCCAGTAAAAAGATATTCAGTTATTTTTCCACATTATCTAAAAGATATTTCTCCTTTATTTTGTGGTTTCATGATGAGAAAGAACAATGTGGAATATGAATGAACTAACAAATGTTTAGGTATTAATAATATCACAATTCAGTACATCCTAATACAAAAAGACAATTACTTCCTATGGACATCATACCCACTGAGAAGCAGACTCTATAAGAAATAGTAAAACAGAGTGGCTTTCATATGACTTTGATAAGAAAGCTTTTAATTGGCCACTAAGCTTTGTAAAAAAGGATGTGAATAACAGAAAGAATGAAAAGAAGAGTAAGATATTATCTACATAAGGGGATCTGACTTATTACAGTAAACAAAACATCTTGACTTAACAAAAATATTTCCAAGTCTAATATCTATTACCTGTCTCTGAAATGGACATACATGATAGTAACAGCAAACTTCCCTATAACAGTCACTTCTTTAATTATATTATTATTTAACAGTGAGCTCTATAACAGTAGGACTTTATGTGATATGATAAAGCCTGACCAAGAGGGAAATAAATACATTATTGCTGCAAATCGAAAAGGAACCTAGCCCACAAACAGGGAGGGGCAAATAACACGAGAACATGTTGGAAGGTGGTCAACTTGCCTTAGGACAATTTTACATCCGGCCTGAAGCTACTCGCAACTCTTACGTCTTACCTTACTCTACCTTGTTTCTATCAAGTGAGTTTGAAAATGTAGGGCTCTCGCTGTTCCTCTCTGTGGATCTCTGGCTCAGTGGCTGAGGGGCAGTCATTAGCATGACCACACTCCCATCCCCTCTGTCAGCTACCTCACTGCACAAATCTCAGAGAGATGAGTAGACTGGACAAAAATAAGGAAGGTACCTGGACAAGCAAAATACCCCAATGAAGGCAATTCTTAAGTCACCAATAAATTAGGGCGCTTTCTTCAAATTAAGCTCTGTCATCTAGGCACTTAATAAAAATAAAAGACGTTTACACCAGCATCTCAACAAGTAAGAAGGATAGAGAAGAGGAGAAGAAAGGCAAGATTTATATATACTACCTGTATTTTGTAAAAAATGAGATTTTATACTTTATCCAGAAATTTTTGAAAGAAATCCTATCTGAGAAGGAAAGTATTCTCCTATTCTTTATGAATCAATACCCTTTTTGGTTTTATTGACTAAAATGATTTTTTTCAGTGTTTTTCAATATATAAAGAAAGCTCAGATTTCGGTTAAACAAGGAAAAATTAAGGCAGTGTCTTTAAACCCAGTAAAGGAAAGAATTGACTACCAAATGAGCCTATCTAAGAGAGACATATTGAGCTCATATTTGGATACAACACTGAACAATTATGGCTTTAAACAGAAAATATTAATGTTTCAAAATTCCACATTTTCTTGGTTAATCTTTCTTTTTAGCTATATGGACTTCAAATAGCCCACTTCATTTTAAAGAATTAAGGGAACACTTTTCACATCATTTTGGAACAAAACACGAACGGTGCTTGACCCGGAACTATTTACTCAGATAGTAAACAATTATGTTCATATTGGCCCAGTACAAACAGGAGGAGGACCCGTGACTGTCAAAACATGGTTGGAAATGGCTAACGTCCTTGGGAATTTGCTACAAAACAGAAGATTTAAAAGTTCTGAGGTATTGTTGCCTTACAATCTTACCAAGGTTTAGAATTTTTTTCAATGAGGGGTTTTGTTTTGTTTTCAAAAAAGCAGTGCTTTTTCTCTCGGGTTGCAGAGCTCGGCTCCAGTCTTCTCCTCTCAGTCATGGTCGTATTGTTGTCCCTGAGCTTTGTCTCATCTGCACATCACACAACCAGCCACGCGTGGTTTCAGTCATTCCGTTAGTGCTATGTCTTGTTATACCAATTCATGGAGCGTTTCACTGCTTTGACCCAGTTTCCCATATTCTTTTCATATTCTTGCCATTTCTTCTGTGGCTTGAAAACTATTTCACTTTGCCTCAGTTTCTTTAGTTCCTCCTTGTCAGTCCAAAACCCTATAGATGAAAAAATTTACTCTCAAGTTTGAAGGCAAATAATGAGTCCATAAAGTTTATCCACAAACCTATGTGAACTGGTGCACAGGTGAACAGTTATTACTTTAAAACACAATTCAAAATATTTTGTTGCTTTGAGCTTGGTTAGATTGACTATCCCTGGGAATAAATACATCAGGATTTTAAAATCTTTTGGTTTCTAACTAGCAGCTTTATTTCTGTGTGGAACAGCACCAAATCATTTCTAGAGCAACCACATCCTGCCATCATTTAATTTCATGACTAGCTTTTAAGAAAAAAAAAAAAAACAACCCAAGTAAGAAATAGTATACTTTCTTTTTATACAATTTAAAAAACAATGATAGGGATTCCCTGGTGGTGCAGTGGTTAAGAGTCCGCCTGCCAATGCAGGGGACACGGGTTCAAGCTCTGGTCCAGGAAGATCCCACATGTCGTGGAGCAACTAAGCCTGTGTGCCACAACTACTTAGCCCACGTGCCACAACTAGTGAAGCACGTGCGCCTAGAGCCCATGCTCCACAACAAGAGAAGCCACTGCAATGAGAAGCCTGTGCACCACAACAAAGTGTACCCCCGCTCACCGCAACTAGAGAAGGCCCACGTGCAGCAACGAAGACCCAACGCAGACAATAAATAAATAAATAAATTTATTTTAAAAAAAAACAAAGCAAAACAATGATAAATTAAGGTTTTTCTTTTTTTTTGGT
The DNA here is from genome assembly GCF_028023285.1 of Balaenoptera ricei. Classification (NCBI taxonomy): domain Eukaryota; kingdom Metazoa; phylum Chordata; class Mammalia; order Artiodactyla; family Balaenopteridae; genus Balaenoptera; species Balaenoptera ricei. The sequence continues at coordinate 15,527,853 of NC_082642.1, read as the reverse complement.
GACACTCTGCAACTTGTGCAGTATATTAGTTCCCCGACCAGGGAACGAACCCGGGCCCACAGCAGTGAAAGCACAGAGTCCTAACCACTGGACCGCCAGGGAATTCCCCAAGTTAAGATTTTTTTGTCATATATCTTGAGGTAAGAGGCAACTCCTCAGGATATGCATAAAATTCAAAGTTGGGGATTAATATAATAAATATAATAGTTCTTTAAGAACTATAGTTCTTATATTTTATAGTTCTTTAAGAACTATAAAAATAGTTCTTTTTCAAACTATTGCATTTCATACAAGGCTTTTAAATTCCAGTTCAACATAATCTTTTTTTTTTTTTTTATAAATTTATTTATTTATTTTTGGCTGTGTTGGGTCTTCGTTTCTGTGCAAGGGCTTTCTCCAGTTGCGGCAAGCGGGGGCCACTCTTCATCGCGGTGCGCGGGCCTCTCACTGTCGTGGCCTCTCCCGTTGCGGAGCACAGGCTCCAGATGCGCAGGCTCAGTAGTTGTGGCTCACGGGCCCAGTTGCTCCGCGGCATGTGGGATCTTCCCAGACCGGGGCACGAACCCGTGTCCCCTGCATTGGCAGGCGGATTCCCAACCACTGCGCCACCAGGGAAGCCCCCATCAAGATAATTTTGTAGTTCTGGCATATATTGTTCTTTACAAAGAGGATCATGTGATTTATAATAAAAAGCAGCAAGAAAACATATTATAACTACGATCATACATAGTCTGAAATGGTAGCGATCTCTTGTTAATAAACTTGGTACATCTCACTTTACTCTGAAGTATTAACACAGTTGACAAGTCTTCAAGAAGTACATTTTTCTCTTACCAATAAAGCTGACACATAAAATTCTTTCTTCTAAAATTTTCCATCAGGTCACATTCTATTTACAAAGTCAGTGTTTTAGACTGTCTATATTTAAAGATATTAATTATTTTATGGATGTTATTAAAAGGCTAAGAATAATTTTTATTAGTATACTACAATTAGATAAATCTAGTCATGAAAATAACTATGTTCTTAAAATTCTTACTTCCAGAATTTATTATTTACACTTAACGGCATACATACTCTTAAAAGTCACTTTATTAAACGTGTATTGAACAGACCCAGTTTCTGGGTGAATTTTGAAAATACAGAGAATTTGCGTAGCCTTCATGTCTCATATTTCTGAGAGAGAAGTAATCCAACCAGAAATTTCAGATTTTCTGAGAAGGTAAAACTACTCCCTGTAGTTAGTGAAGTATCTTTGTATTGAAAAGTTTTGAAATTAAATACAGATAAAGTGAAGTAGATACAACTCAAGCCACTATGTTATGTGTAAGAATAACTTGCATGTGTTTGTTATTTGAAGTGTATTAAATGTTCAAGAGAATTTGACATATTTAGCTTTATAAGGTGATAAGTGTAGATCAATTTGATTAACTTTATAAACAATATTGGAATGCTTATGAGCATTTGGCTTACTGTAATGATAAGCTTAATTTATTCATTTTTCAAGAGTTGTTTAAGTACTGGAGAAATTTCCTTGTTATAGTTCTAAGTTTGCTCAATTAGTCATGTGAAATTACTAAAAATAACATCAGCTATATTATACTTAAGAGTTGAAATATACAAAGGAACTTAAATTTGTAAACGGGAATGACTATTTAAGGGGAGGTTATTTTCTTCAACTTGAATTAATCAAACACCAATCAATGAACAAATGAAAGTGATTGTTCCCATTTTATTCAAAGTTAACAGATTTTTAGTAGAATAAAGTATAAGGTGAACTTACCAAGATTTGATGCTTTTTGGGTCCATAACTTTAATTGCTAAATAATAGCCTAAACTTTTAAGTGCAAGATATCCTGTTTCGTACAAACACTCCTCCCTTCCATATAGGAACACAGGAAAACACTCCCAGTGTCCCAAGGCATCATCCTGCTCCTAAAGAGCCCTCTAATTGGCCTCCCCATGTCTGTTCTTTACTCCTCCCAACTAATTAGTGAAAACACTAATTGCCAAAGTGATTTGTTCAAATGTAGATCTAACCATGCCCTTCTGCTTAAAATTGTTCAGTGGCTCTCCAGTGCATTCAAGATCAAGTCCAAACTCCTCTTTATGAAGAGGCCACCATGACTGGACCTCTATGTACCTCTCCAGCCTCCCCTCTTGCTCTCATCCTATCAGCACCATAATGGGCCAGTACCTTTGCACGAGCTGCCCTCTCTACTGGACCACTCACCTCTATTCTCTCCTCACCTGGTTGTCTGCTAACCCCTTCAAAATTGAACTATACATTGTCGCCTCTGGGAAAGCCTACACCAATTGCTTGACACTGTGGCTGTTCGCTGGGCTTATCACACAAGAATAATAATGGGTTGACTTGCTTGACTGCTCCCACTGGAGACTCCCATAGCAGGGACTATATCATTTAAACTCTATTATTCCCAGCAGCGACTGTCATGTAGCAGGTGCTCAACAAATGTTCACTAAATGAAAGAGTGGAGTGGTTTCTAATGCCAAATACAAGCTTATCTAATCAGAAAGTTTACCCAGAGACATTCCCTTGCTAAAGACCGGAGCAGTTGAGAATTAGCTTTCCTGGCCTCATACTTCTGACTGAAGGAGAGCACCAAGGATGGAAGAGGTGCAACCAGACCCACCCACAGAAGAGATCACGGGAGTATTTTGTGAGTGATGTGCATACGTGTATGGAGTCTAATGGACACCAAGGCTTTCCAGACCCTCTCTATCTATAATTTTGTGATTTGGGAGGAGAAATGTTATCTGTAAGAAATGGTTTTGTAAGACAGCTCTCGTTTTTATAAAACCCACACATACCAACAGCAAGGCCAGCTAGAGAAGCTGCACCTACGCAGGACATATCAACGTGGACGGGTCTGTCTATCGTCTCGTTAATCAGGTCTGAAGTCATCTGCATGACAAAACTGTTCTTACAAACTCCTCCATCTGCTCTGTGGGGAGAAAGACGTTGGAGATAAATTACTGTAACAAAAGCATAAATACATTATTAATTCTTTTTTAAAAAGCCACACATTTTTTTTTTAGATCCTTGATTTTATTTTTAAAGTTTAAAGATTCTTATAATACACATAAGGGTGCTAAGATCCTCTCAGATTCCATATTGGGTTATATTCTCCTTAAATCCAAAATTAGCTTTCCTTCCTCTCCAAATTCCTATGACCAAGAATTTTGTTGCAAAGAAGGTAAGCATAAGTTCTTTTTGAAATCCTGAATAATCATAATCATGAAAATGCCAACAGCAGCTACCACTTAACTTCTAATTTCTAATTAAATCTATTAGAAACAAAGCTTACCTACCGGATTTTTCTTACAGGAATGTGGATCTCTTTCTGCATCACCTCATATAACTGTTTGTTTCTAGTTAAAAAAACAAGGAAACTATTTAGAGGCAGTTCATATCATAATAATTCTCTGGTTTTTTCCAATCTAGAATAATAACTGTGGCTTTATTTACATGATATTTATAAAATATGCAAAAGAAAACATTAAAGAAATATATTAGGCTATCTGGACGTCAATAACAGATGGTCAAGTAAACAAGAGGTTCAGGGCCTTCTGTTTTGCACTGTGATGCAAAAGAACGTAATTTTTATTTCAGAACTAAATTTAATCTATTACCATTCCTGCAAATAAAAATTTAAAGCAAGCATCCATTTAATAGGTATGGATGACACACCATAAATAGCATCTAATAGAAATCAAATATAAAAATAATGATTTTGTAATCAGAAAATGTTACTTTAAACATTACAACTGTTCCATTTGTTCCATTCATGACAGCTGCGTTCTTAATTTTAATGAGCTACACCTGCCCCGTAACAAAAAGACCAAAGGAAATATACATAATGAGTCAATCTTTGAGTATAACAGCATTACTAGTTAGAATTCTCCTTCATGAATAAGGAAATAAAAGCTTTTGAAAGTCCAAATTTTGAATCTTTTATGCTTAATAAATTGGATATTTTAAAAATCGTTCAATTTTCAGATATCAAATCTAAGTGGTACTGGTACTATTAAATGTGAAAAAAAAGAGATGCAAAAAAATTAGTAATAAGAATAGATTATATCATATACAGTATGAATTAAACTAAAGGTATAAACAGTTAAAATTAAGAAATTTTAAAATTTAGTTTAGTAGAAATTAATAAAAGGAAATAGCAATACTGTATGGGGAGGGGGGAGTTTCGGGCAGGTTCTGGTACCTGAAAGCTATTGACTCCAATATTGCTCGTACAAGGTGGTATTTATTGGTGGAAGACTTCAAACCCATAAAAGAGGCACACGCACAGGGGTCATTTAATGGAGCCTGAAGTAAAAGACAGTAAGAATATATTATTACTGCTCAAAATTATATCTATAGACTTGAAGGTATATTATACAGTAAAAACATAGCCATGTTAGAAAAACAAGAATGCTCATTTAGAGATAAATAGTTTTAACATAAATGATAGCCCCCAAATGATGTTAACTATTCAAATAACCTTTTGATAGGATTTAAGCAAGGACGAGTCACAGACATTAGACTTATGGGCTGGATCTTCTGTTTGCACCTGTACCAAGAAAAGGGACTGAAGCCCAGAGTAAGAGATTATGAAATGCTTAGCTTGATATATGAGGAAAATGAAAAGCAATGCCAGTATTTCCCCTTTTCTCCAACTGTAAAGTGTTTACACTGAAATGGTTTACTATGTAGAGTGGTTTTTTGAGGATATTAAGTTAGACTTAAGATAAAAAAACTACAACGCAAAAAAATGTGTTTTCCAGTGTCATAACTTACACCCAATATTTTGTCAGACTTTCAAAGTAAACTCTATTTCTTAGCTTAAATAGTGTTTTTTCTTTTAATTTATATATTTAATTTATTTATTTTTGGCTGCATTGGGTCTTCTTTGCTGTGCATGGGCTTTCTCTAGTTGAGGCGAGCGGGGGAGACTCTTCCTCATGGTACATGGGCTTATTGAAGTGGCTTCTCTTGTTGCAGAGCACGGGCTCTAGGTGTGCGGGCTTCAGTAGTTGTGGCACGTGGGCTTCAGTAGTTGTGGCTCGCGGGCTGTAGAGCGCAGGCTCAGTAGTTGTAGCGCTCGGGCTTAGTTGCTCCGCGGCACGTGGGATCTTCCCGGACCAGGGCTCGAGCCTGTGTCCCCTGCATTGGCAGGCGGATTCTTAACCACTGCGCCACCAGGGAAGTCGTAGGCTGGGTCATTTATGATATTAGGCAACAACAGTAAAGAATCCAGGGCCTAGCACTGCACCTAGCCCCACACAGGGGATCAATATGCATTTGTTGAATCCATGAACAAATAATACTTTTCCTAATGCCTTAAATGAAGAAATTCCACATTACATCTTAGCTTTATCATAGCCATGATTTTCCTCCTTGTGATCTTATCTTGATAATTTTTCAAATTTATTAAAAAATCTTTTGGTGATTCACTCAGTAAAAGCTAAGTTATATAGTAAAGCTGGTCTATATACCAAGTGATATAATACTGTATGACAAAGATGGGCCAGACTCAGCCAGTTCAGTTAGTCCCTAGTAGTATGTGATGGGTTTTTTTGTCTTTTTTGGCTGTGCCGCGTGCCTTGCAAGATCTCAGGTCCCGACCAAGGATGGAACCTGGGCCCCGGCAGTGAAAGAGCCGAGTCCTAACCACTGGACTGCCAGGGAATTCCCTTGCTATGGTTTTTTTCTGCGTAAAAGTTACTTCTTCCAATATATCACATAAAATCCTGGTATAATTGGCCTGAAATCACTTTTGTACAAATAGGTATGAACAAAATTTACCGTTAGTAATAGGCCAACTTAAGGGGTTATAAATTCCATAGAAACCTAAAAATTTCTTAATAGGTTACAGTGTCCCTGCATTTGTTAGTCCAACTGAGTCTCCCTTTGGGATGATAAAGTAGGAAAAACACTGGCAAGGTACTTTTAAGGGCCTGGTCACATCTTGCCAGGGCAGACAGCCTCCAGCCACACCTCCAATCTATCACCGCCAGGCCCATCAAGTGAGCTTTCCAGAACAGCAGGACTCAGCAAAGTTGTGTGTGGCTCTCTAAGCAAAACCAGCAGACTCCTGCCCGGGGTACAGACTACCTGCAGGCCCTTGTCCCCACTGGAACCTCAGCCTAATCTGCTGCGGACTTGCACAATGGTTAAGGCCACCATGCCTCTTGTCCTTGTCAACCTAGACCCTAAAAGTAAGTTCCTCTGGCTCCAGTTATGTATTCCTGTTGTCAGAATATTTTATGCTCTCCCAGGAAACAGCAGAGCGGTTAAGAACCTGGACTCCAGAGTCCTAAAGCCAGCTCTGTCACTCACTAGCTGTGTGACACTGCCCAAGTGATAGAACAGCTCCAAACCTCAGCTTCCTCAGCTTCAGAATGGGATGATAAGAGTATCTTCTACCTTGTTGAGTGACTGAGGATTAAATGAGACGACGCATGTAATGAATTTAGGACAGTGCCTGAGACATAGCGAGTATTCACAGGTTAGCTGCCACTGTAATTTTTAATTGTCATTTCTTACTCAAAGCCTTCCCACTATTACTCACTTTCTTCATAACTCTTTTACTATGCCTTTTCAACTTTTCCTTCTGTTGTAAATAAACTCCTCTAACCCTTAAACAACTCTGAGACGTGCCTTCCACTGATTTTGTGGTTGGTTGCTATAACGAGCCTGGCTCTGTGCTGGGCAAATGGCTTCAGCTGCAGCTATGCGGTGGCAGGTCCACAGGCTTCCATACACAAGGACCAGAAGGACTGTTCTAGCCTCCCATGACCACCGTCCGCCACCATGCATCTGCTGTCAGCAGACACGTCGCCTCCCCCGTGTTTGCTTAGGTCCGCATCAATGTCGTGCTCTATATCCCTTTACCTTTCCATGGCTCAGATATCCCAGTCACTCACAGAACTAGAGGGGGAATTACAGGGGGAGGGGTTCTCAGCAAACTGCTTGAATCCTTGTCTAAAGCGGCCATGTTGCATGCCCTAGTCCTACTGCTGCCACCACAACTGCAGGGGGTGAGCACAGCTCTGCCCAAGGCTTGAAAAGACAAGGTGACCCAATCAGATTCCCTCCCCTGGAATCTGAACGAGGAAGCACTTCAGAGGGAACTGACATGAAAACGATGCGCAAGATGGCAAAAGGTTGTTGTGTTTATATCCAAATTGTGAAAAGGCAGAAAGTATAAGGAAAAGAATGACAAGTAAACAGAAGCTATGAGGAAGAAAGGGTACAGAGCAAAGCTGGTAAGGAGAAGGGGAAAGCAGAGCCACAGAGAGGCAGAAACCACAGAGAAGAACGCTGAGAACTGCTAAGTCAGTTGCCAACTCCTTCCCAATCCTGGTGCTCAGGAGTGTGTGGACAGCCAGCTCCTCTTGGGCGGGCAGGGGAAGAGAGGGAGGTGCTCAAGCAAGCCTGTTCCTTGCAAACCCAAGGACCTTCACTGGAGCGTGACTCCTCATCCACTGAAGACTGGCACTTGGCTCACGGTCCTGCCCATCCTCCTATGTATGGCCAACATCACAGTAACTTTAACGTCAGGTAGATGACCACTGATTCTTGCCTCCGATACCTGTGAGGGATGCTCTGCTCTAGCATGCCCCTCCCCAAACCTAGACAAAGCCACAGTGGCCGCACCAATTGACGCCACTCTGTGTACAGCCCTATGCTCCAGCCCATTCCCTAAAGTGGCTGCCCCACAAGTTTCCCCTGTCCTCGAAGTTCCTCCAACGCCCCTTTCTCAGCTGATGACCCTGAGGCTATTAGGAGCCTTCAATATCCTGCCCCCCATTACCCGCAGCTGTAACAATATTCTAAAATTAAAGGCAGTATCACAGATACTTGACCCTTCCTTCCTTCCATTCTCCCAGCCCGCATTTTCTCTAGTTGTTGACGTTGGCAACTTACAGGTGATCTCCCCACTATTTTCTGAACAGCTTAGTATCAACACACTATTGTTGTTTGAATTAACTTTTGGTTTCCAATTAAGAGTTTCATTTTACATCAGGAAATAACTAGCCTGCGGTCCTACCCCACCCCACCCACTTCAACATATTGCCAGGTTGCAATCATGGCAGGACAGGGACATTTTGTTAGCAACATGAAATTAAAATCACATCTCTGATAGTGTTGTCTAATCTTTTGTCCTTTAGCAATACTTTGGTTTTTTTAATCACATAGTTTACATTATTTTTACAGGCATACGAACTGGTGGAGAGGTTAGAGTTGCCAAGATAGAGTCACAACTAGGTCCCCCAACACATTTTTTTATAAAGGGAAGAATCCACAGTAACCTAATTAAACCCTCCCTTTGCTGATGACAACTATTCATCCAACCTTCCTCCTTAAACCTCAAACAGACAAATATTCTTCATTACCTGTCCTATCATGGATGCTATTTACGTGCCTCACATCACCCTGAAGAGGGTGCAATGCAATCTCTTTATGCAGTTTATAAACTTTTAGCCCTTTATGATAAAGTATATAGAAGGAAATTATCACAGATATTAAAATAATGCTCATTTAAAAATCTAGTTATAAAATATGGTATTTTTAGGGATTTAAAACCACCCTGATCTAACTCCCTTTCACCAGGTTCTACATTATATTATCCAAACTTTTAAATTTTGGATTTTTTGTAACTGATTGCTTGAGTATGGATGGACTAGAAGAAAGGGAAATTTTTATTTTTTGAAAGAAAAAAATATTTAGAGGAGTATTAAAGGACTAATTATCCCCCCAAAAAGGAATTTTGTTTATAATAATACACTTGAAAACAGTTTTTAAAAGTCTTTGTAACACTATGCTAAAATTAAAGGTAGTATCAACAGATCTTTCAATTAAATATGAAGTTAAATATTACAAAATCAAGTATTTTACTGAGTTCACTTTTTAGTTAGGCAAGGTAACCAACATCCCACGTCATAACAGTTAACCAAAAGAAATTCTGATTTTTTTTTAAAACGTTAGGGACTTGTCTGATGGCACAGTGGTTAAGAATCCACCTGCCAATGCAGGGGACACGGGTTTGATCCCTGGTCTGGGAAGATCCCATATGCCGCAGAGCAACTAAGCCCGTGCGTCACAACTACTGAGCCTGTGCTCTACAGCCCGCAAGTCACAACTACTGAGCCCGTGCGTCACAGCTACTGAAGCCCGCACACCCTAGAGCCCACACACCACAACTACTGCGCCCACGTGCCACAACCACTGAGCCTGCGTGCTGCAACTACTGAAGCCCGCGCGCCTAGAGCCCATGATCCGCAACAAGAGAAGCCACGGCAATGCGAAGCCCATGCACCACAACAAAGCGTAGTCCCCACTTGCCGCAACTAGAGAAAGCCTGCACGCAGCAACAAAGACCCGATGCAGCCAAAAAAAAAAAAAAGAAATTAATGAAACTTATAAACAACTGAAAAAAATAAGGTATAATATATACCTTAACATTATTTTTCTAATTCTCAATGGTACACCTCCTCTAACTAAAGAATGCTGATCTATTTTCCCCCACTGGGAAATGGCTATTTTTGGTCATGATAAAGTAACCATGGGTCTTATGTAAAAGTTCTATAATAAACCTGCCAACTTTTAGTTTTCACAGAGATGGAGTTCTGAGCAGAAGCCAGCAGAATTTGCCCTGCCCTCTCGTGGAATTCATGCCAGGTCAAAACACAACTTCTCAGCCCTAGAAAGTACCTTTCACCTCAGTTCTGTTCAGTGCCCACATTTTCAGATAGATAATATTAGGTGTGAGTATGAAGAGGGAAATGTTTGTAATTGCCATTAACTTAAAAAAAAAAAAATACCTGCAATCCACTAAAAGATGGAACAAAATAAACTCCTTCAGAATCTTCCAAACTTTTGGCCATTTTTTCAGTTTCAGCAGCATCTGTGAACAGATCTGCAAAAACAAAAACAAACAAACAAACAACAACAAAACTCTAAAACAAAACGAAGGGGTTGGGGAGGGACAAACAGAATTATGTTATATGACTAGTATTCACCTGCATCAGCATTTATTACGAATATAATGTGAGAGGTCGCTCACTTAAAAGGGTCAACACAAAGGCAATCTGCTCTAGTGCTATCTGGGTTCTCCCACTGCAGAGGTTTATGGCCCATGGAAAGGACAAGGGAGACAGAAGACCCTCTTAGATGGGCTCTGGATGTAGCAGGCCTTACTTTTTTCCTTTAAAGATAATTGGGCTGTTTAAGAATCAATTCTATGTGTTTTTTGGCATTAAAAACGTTATTCTCCTAAAGATTACACCCATTCTAGTTTTCTGATGAAAAGATCATCTACCTATAACAACCAAGAGAGTCAACTGAAAAACTATTCCATCTAAGGAGTTCAGTAAAGGGCCAGTAACACACAGATACACTAAAAGTCAATCTTTATAAAACAAACAAAAAATCAAGATCTAATTTATTTAGTATACTTTTTTATTGAAGTATACATATAGGAATATGCACAAATGCTAAGTGTACAGCTGGATGAATTTTCACAGTGTGAATACACCCAGGAAACCAACACCTAGGTCAAGATACCAACTTCTTTTGTTCAACATCATGTTTGTTAGATTCCTTTTGTTATAAGTAGTTGTACTTCATTCATTCTCCTGCCTGTATAGTATTCCATTCTCACCATACACAATCCATTCAACTATTCTACAGCTGATATGCATATGGGTAGTTTCCAGTTTTGGGCTAATATAAATAGGCCACTTTGAACACTCATGTACCTTCTTTTTGGTAAGCATATGTATATATGTATATATTTCTGTTTGCTATATACCAAGGGATGGAATTGCTGGTCCTAGTATCTTCACATTTAGGACTAGCTTTAGCAGATATTGCTGAATCATTTTCCAGCGTGGTTTTACCAATTTAAGGCTCTTGCCAGGCATATGAGAGTTCCAGTTATCCCATATCCTTGTTAACAATTGATACTGTCTATGGTTTTCATTTTCACTGTTTGGCGGTATTGCACAATAGCTTGCTTTTGTATTTCTCTGTTGACTAATGAAGCTGAAATCCTTTTCATTGGCCATTTGGGTACCCTTGTTTGTAATGTGACTCCTGAATAAGCATGTGAGACTGACAGCATAGATCAGATGCAAAAGATCAGGAATTGGTCATAATAAATATTGCTGGCCCTATACAGTAATACTGAAGTTGGTTTTATTTTCTTATATGTTTTGTTATTCTTATAATGAAGAATTGATTAAAGACAAGATGTTTAAGGAACACCTATGATAAAACTATGGTTAATGAGGATCGTTCAATAATTATTACAAATTTTACTCAAAATGACAGTTATCAGATTCATAAGTTACATTCATTTGTTCAAAATGTCCGATAACACATCAAAATAGACAGCACTTCAAAAACTAATATGTTAAGAAGAAAACACTGCTCTTAAAATCTATACTTTGAAGAAATCATGTCCAAATGTCTAAATTTTTCAACCAAGATGTGGAAAACATACTAGATGGCTGGTTTGAGGAAAGTTTTTGGTAACAGACAAAGAAACAGGGGGAAAAAAATCTAGTTTGTCCACATTCTTTACTGGTTGTTCTGCCCTTGCTTGAAGAATTTCTCCAAATAATCTTCTACCTAAAATGCTCACAAATGAGCTGATTAATGGAAAGTCCTGTGGAGTAGGCAGACTTCACTCTGTCTCTCCCAGTGAATGCAACTAAGAATCCTGAATGGAATACACAAAAAAGCTATCTGAGGACTCAAAAGAATAAGCTAGCGGTCCAACCAAGGAACTCTGAGTACCACCAAACCAGCAGTGAGTTTCCTGTTTTTTATTTTCTCTGATATCTCCTGTCCTGGAATCAGGGACAGCCTGAAACCTGAAACTTGGGTCTGTACACCAGGTACAAACATGAAGAGCTTCTGAAGAAGTCCCCTCTTTTTGGTCTGAGGAGTGGGAGTCAGGGGTCTCCACAGGACAGAGAGTGGGGAAATGATTCTGTTTTTTTGTTTTTTGAATGTTTTTTCATTCTACCCGAATGAGAGAGAAAAAACATTGTATCTTCATGTTTTTGCAAAAACAAATAGGAAGGATAAAACAAATGTAGTGATTATCTACAAGAGGTAGGAAGACAGGGTGAAGGGAGAGGAGAGGGTGTCAACTGCTCCTTCTTTTATGAATTTGACTTGGAAGTCATGTTAAAATTCCACATTAAAAAGATGTTTTTAAAAAGGATGCAGAGGGAAAAAAACTAAAAATGAATGGTAACAGAAACAAATGAACCCAGTTCTTTTCAAATTAATAAACTCACCGAAGGGAGAAGAAAAAGAATTAATCCAGGTAATTTGAATAGCATGCTTGGACCATATACCCTTAATATAAAGAAAAAAAAACCCTTGAACATTGTTTGTTGGAGTGGTATGGGTCTAGTAACTCAAACTCTTTGGTGTATATTTTAAGATTGAGCAAATAAGTACATAATATTAATGTTGTTGGGAGCCAGGGTTCTCGACGTGGAAAAAAGGGAGACAAAAATATAGAACAGGGACCCTTCTCACACACACACACATTTCCACCTCTGCTACAAAGGCACTGCAGTCATTGTTCTTATACGTTTTTTAATTTTTAATTTTTTAAAATTTATCAAATTGTACATTTATTTATTGGCTGCACCACATAGCTTGTGGGATCTTAGTTCCCCAGCCAGGGATTGAACCCGAGCCCTCGGCAGTAAAAGTACGGAGTCCTAACCATTGGACCGCCAGGGAATTCCCCGTCATTGTTTTTATTTTTTTAATAAATTTATTTATTTATGTATTTATTTTTGGCTGCATTGGGTCTTCGTTGTTGGGTCTTAGTTGCTGAGTGTGGGCTTTCTCTAGCTGCAGTGAGCGGGGGCTACTCTTCATTGCGGTGCGCGGGCTTCACATTGCAGGGGCTTCTCTTGTTGCAGAGTTTGGGCTCTAGGCGCGCGGGCTTCAGTAGTTGTGGCACGCGGGCTCAGTAGTTGTGGCTCATGGGCTCTAGAGCGCAGGCTCAATAGTTGCGGCGCATGGGCTTAGTTTCTCCGCGGCATGTGGGATCTTCCTGGACCAGGGCTTAAACCCGTGTCCCCTGCATCAGCAGGCAGATTCTCAACCACTGCACACCAGGGAAGTGCCTCATTGTTTTTAAATACCATTTCCCACTAAAAGGAGGCAGGGCTCATTGGAAAAGTGGCTAATTCCAGGGCAGGGATACAAAAAACACAAGATGAGCTTAAAACCATCTTGTGCCAGAAATTAAGAAAGTGCTCAAAAATAATACAGATAGACACTTCAAAGACATAGAAGCCAGTCTGAGGAGGTTTTCACAAGCCAAATCTGGGGCTATTTGAGCATGAAAAAAAATAAACAAATAAGAACTGTAAAAATTATAACCTGCTGAATAAAATAAGAAACCATGAGTTTATACCAATAATAAATTAACAGAGGAGAAGGGAAAGCTCTTTCTTATATAACAGAATGCTAACTAATAAACAGAGGGAAAAATGGAGTTAGAAAATACCATTTTGCAACCATCAGAGTGAAGACTGATCCAGGTAGGAATCATCAATGAAAGCTAAATTTAGGGGATGGGGGAAGTTTGGTGAGAAAAGGGGTATCTAGCTAATCTCAAAGTATCTCACCACATATTATTTATTACAAAAAAATGGTAATTATACAATGGAGAAATCAGAAAATATCTTATGCACTTGAACAAAACTGACAGAACCAAAACAGGAGTAAGAGGCACTTTGCATCTCCAGGTATGTATTCTGAGAAAGACACATTATCACTTATGTATAATTTCAGTCCAAACTATATAACCTGGATCTAGACATGAAACACCCAAATTGAGGGACATTCTATAAAATAACTGACTTATATTCTTCAAAAATGTCAATGGTATGAGAAACAGAAAAGTTGATGAAACTGTTCTAGATTAAAGGAAATTATACAATAAGCAATCCTGAACTGGATCCTGTATTAGAAAAAAACTGCCATGAAGGACAGGATTGAGACATCTGACAAAATTGGAATATAGATTATAAATTTGATGAAAGTACTGTACCCACTGTTAAATTTTCTTAAGTTAATAACCATACTTTAGCTATGTGAGAGAATATTCTTGTTCTTAGGAAATACATAGTGAAATACTACAGGGAAAGAAGTAAGATACATGCAATCTATTATCAAAGAGCTCACAAAATTATATAGATATTTATCTATCCTATAGCATATTGGATGGATAGATGTATGGGTGGATAATAGATAGATAGGTAAAGCAATTATGGCAAAATATTGAAACATGGCAAATCCGGGATAAAGGGTATACAAGAATTTTTGTACTATTTTTACAAGTTTGAAATTATTTCAAAACAAAATGTTAAAACAGTTCTCATTTTCTCTTCTCTCTTTCTCCACCCCCCCACATATACGTATATATACTCACTGAAACATATATAGGGTAACTTAGATATGTTTAAAAGAGATTTAGTTTATCAATCTACCTTTTATGATTTGCATACCTTTATCATTTTTGGCCTGGAAATTTAAAATGCTTCTCCTTATTTGCATATTGATAAGCATTCATCATTTTCATATAACTACTGATTTTTACAGAATTATAGTCATTTTCTTTATTTTCTGGACACTATTAAATTGTGTTTCAAATGTTTTCCTTGGCCCTATGCTACTTAAGAAAAGACATTTCAAATTTCCATGTGGCTACGTACCACTTAAATACTGTTTTTACTATTCATTTCTAACTGTACTACATAACACGCTGAGATGTTCCACTCTTGCCTGTCTAAGTATGGCACTGAGAAAAGGATTTGGTTCTGTGCGTGCGTGTGTTGTGTGTGTGTGTGTGTGTGTTGTGTGTGTGTGTGTGTGTGTGTGTGTGAAAAGGGATTTACACAGAATTGAAATAAAAACATAAATGAACCAGAAGAAGAATGAAGAGCAGAAAAGATGTACACTCTGTTGTCTATTCTTGACCAACAATTTGCCCCATAAATTACACATCACAGAATTAAAAGCATTTATGGGAAGGAAAAAAAAAAGAATACCATTTTGAAACATTGGACAGGAACATTACTTTCTTTTGTAGAGCAAGCACGCACACACGTAAAATCTTTAAGCCCAGCTTAATCAGGGGCTCTTTTTAGTGTTAAGATCATTTCAATCTTTTAAAAGGATATCCAAAACTATGTTCTTAATGTATGGAAATAAAGTGTTTACATTACAGTAAGAAAACTTAAATCAGTTTGGTATAAGAGCAGCTCAAATAAAATAGAACAAAGAGAAGTCTGGCCTACTACCAGGAAAAAAATATATTTTTATTTGGAAAACACTTTATTTGTATCCTTTGCTTTCTCCATTTTGAGATCTTTGTTCTAGCTCCTTCTGGGTAATTTCTTCAGAAAGTATATACTGCGTGGCCAAAAAATGTGCCTTTTGCACTTAATCTGAATGACGTCTAAGCCGGACCCTGGAATATTGGCTCCCTGTTCTTTTTTCTCTGTAATGGGTAGATGTTGTTCCACTTCCCAAATTTTACAACTAACTTCCTGGCCGGTCCGATTCTCTTCTCTTTATAAATCAACTATTCTTCCTGTCTCGACTCTTTTCTTCATTCTTGGGATTCAGACAATTCATCTACATATGACTGTCTTAGTGTGCGACTTTTTTAAACTTGGTAAAGCCATTTCACTCTGAAAACTTAGGTCTTTCTTCAGCTCAGGGACATTTATTTTCAATTCTCTCTTCAATTTTTACATTTCATAATTCCATTTTCATATTCCAGAAAAGAGACAATTAGTCACATATTTTTTTCCTCTGATCTTTCCTCTATATCTCTTACCTTTCAGCTTTATTTTCTGTTTTTTTCCTTTTTGTTGTTAAATTCTTCCTGATCCCTACTTGGGTTTTCAGCACTGTCCATTTTACATTTTATTAATTTCTTTACATATTATATATCACGGTTTTTGTCCTTTGAAATTCTTTATGTGTTCCCAACATTTCTTTGCAATATTTTCTTTTATCCATTTACTGTTTTATTTTTGTTGTTGTTATTTTTTTTTGAATAAGTTTATATATTTATTTATTTTTGGCTGCGTTGGGTCTTCGTTGCTGCGCACGGGCTTTCTCTAGTTGCGGCGAGCAGGGGCTACTCTTCATTGCGGTGCGTGGGCTTCTCATTGCAGTGGCTTCTCTTGTTGTGGAGTGCAGCCTCCGTAGTTGTGGCGCACGGGCTTAGCTACTCTGTGGCATGTGGGATCTTCCTGGACCAGGGATCGAACCCGTGTCCCCTGCATTGGCAGGTGGATTCTTAACCACTGCGCCACCAGGGAAGCCCACTGTTGTTGTTATTTTAATCTTCTGTTTCCTCCATGACATCTGCCTCTGTGGGAGCCACCTGTTGTGCTTTATCGAACTTGGTCACCCTCCTTCAAGGTACTGTATGTTCTTGAATGCTTTGTGCTCTCCTTCAGGTCAGGCTTATGGGGTTGGCAAGCAGTGAGAGGTAAGGGAATGAATACCCTTGGCTCTCGGGTTTCTCAAAGTATGAGAAAGATTAGGCCTCTCCACTTAGCCTGGAAGAGGAGCAATTCAGACCAATCAGTACTGACGTCCACTGTTATCAGGTTCTCCCAGGAGTGGGGAGGCCCAGCTTTTTCTTCTCCACATCTGAGGGGATTTTCTCTTGGCTCAGCAGGCTCAATCCATAGAGAACTTCTACAGGGTCCTCACCAGCCTCTGGTAGTTTCACCAATAACACTCAGTTGGTGCCCTCTACAGACCCTGGGTCTGCACAGTCTCCTTGACAACTCAAGGCTTCATTCATGGCTGGGCTCCACTCCAGCTGCAGCCATATTTATCTTACTGTGTGTCATCCCAGCAGGAAGCAAGAGGGATGCAAGACCATGAACAAAGACTCTACTCACTAGCAATAACATGTAACCATTCACCACCACCTAATTAGTTCCTAGATGAGAGAATGTTTATCTCATCTCTTCTAATGAGAGAGGCTGTTATCTCTCTTAGGAAGAGACCCAGAGAGAAGAAATCAGTTTCCTTTATTTCTAGTAAACAAGAGTCCTGGGTAATTTAAAATGTATACTGGGAATCTGATGGGGATTGCCTGGAGCAGGCAGATGTGACATGTAGCAATTAAAAGTGGAATTGCTTGGGAAAAGATGTCCCCTGACCCACGTTACCGGAGGACAACAGAGATGGGAACTGTCTCAGTTGTAGAAAAGAAATAGGGCATTCTTTCAGTTCCTCAAATAGGCCATGCTTCTCCCTGCTCAGGGCCTTCTTCACTGGTCCTCTCTGCCTGGGCTGCTCCTTGACCAAGTGCTTCCTCCATCTGTCCGACCACTCTTGTTCTTCTTTCAGTCCTAGGTGAAACACGACTTCTTTTTTTATTTTTAATTTTTTTTAGTTGCAGATGACTTTTTAAAAATAAATTATTTATTTATTTAATTTATTTATTGTTTTTGGCTGCATTGGGTCTTTGTTGCTGTGCACGGGCTTTCTCTGGTTGCAGCGAGCGGGGGCTACTCTTCGTTGCCATGCGCGGGCTTCTCATTGCAGGGGCTTCTCTTGTTGCGGAGCATGGGCTCTAGGCATGAGGGCTTCAGTAGTTGTGGCAAACGGGCTCAGTAGTTGTGGCACATGAGCTCTAGAGCGCAGGCTCAGTAGTTGTGGAGTTGTGGAGTTGCTCCACGGCATGTGGGATCTTCCTGGGCCAGGGCTCGAACCCATGTCCCCTGCATTGGCAGGTGGATTCTTAACCACTGCACCACCAGGGAAGCCTGAAACATGACTTCTTTAAAGAAGCCCTCTGATTCCCCAGACCAAACAAAGCCCTCCCTTTAGAAAGAGATCACTGATTCTACTTCTACTTCTCTTTCCTGGTACTTAACACTAATTTCTTTTGTTTTTTTCAATTATTCATTTAATATACATCTTTCCTGCTAGACTATAACCTCCGTGAGGGCAGGGAGTGACTGTCTTATCCACTGGTGTCTCCTAGCATGTACAGGTCCAGGTTCATACTTAGCACTTAATTACTTGTTAACTGAATAAAAGCTGGAAAACATAAAAATATTTCTAAGATTGAGATAGCAAAATAGAGAACAAAGAGTGAAGGGGAGTGAGATGGACCAGATGAAAAGGAAAAAGAGATGATCCCATTGGGACTCAAGGGGGAAAAAAGTGAGAGAATTGGCCTGTGTGAAAAAGATTAAGAAAATAAATCTGAAAGTCAAGATGAAAGTGGCTTAAAAGAGCTTTTGTGCCTGAGCTCGACTGAGGCATTCAACCCAGTAAAGGGGTAGGAGGAAGCCACCATTCAGAGTGGAACAAACCCAGCATGTCACACAGACATAAACGCTCAGAATACACATCTTTAAGGAAATGACAGGGTTACTCAGGCTGTTACGCACCGTGTTTCTCCTGAACATAATTCAGTTATTTTCTCGATATACTCATTAAAGTGAATTCTCAGAACAGAAAGAGATATATTCAAATAAAGGTCAACTTTTTTTTACATTTCAGACAGATGTACACCAGTAATGTTTAGCTCTGCCAATGATTGAAATTTTTAAGTAAATAATTCAACTCTGAATTCTCTCTTTCTCCAGTCAGACAAATGGTCCTGCTTCCTGCCAGAGATGGGACTGGTCTTCAGGAGGGGCCTATGCGTCCACTGGAAATCACACCACTTTTCTAGGTCAGGGCCATTTAGCTCCATCTCCCAGAAAAGAGTTTTCATCACTTGAGAATCACAGTGAATGAGCCCCAACCCAGCAAAGCAGTGGAAATGATTCCCCCTGATAATGTGCACATGATGTCAAAGGAACTTGGGAATGATTTTTTTTTTAATGAGGAATGTGAAATTATTCTGCTTTTTCTCTGCATTTTTTTTGGGGGGGGGGAAGGAGTAAAATTAATAAAAGGTATAACTAAAAGACAAGAAATAGGTAACCTATATTTTCTATTTCTGATAATTCTGAGTTGACTAAAGATACATGTCCAAAAAATTAAAAGAAGTACATTTAAGGAAGAAGAGACTTTTAAGTGATAAAAAGCTTCCAAATAAACAATTTGTTGTTGTTGTTAATAAGTAATCTTATACTGATAATGCAGGTGCAGGCTTATAGAGAAAGAGAGAGAAAGGAAGAAAGGAAGGAATGAATTGGCATTTTCCTCCTGAAGTGTATGTTTTCTGCCAACAGAATTATCTTTGTCTTTAAACAAGTCAGTTTAGTTCAAATCAGCAAAGTAGATAGCCAGAGCCCCTCATAATTTAATCATCTGAGATAACTATTGTTAATACTTTGGTATATAACACTACATACTGTATGCATTAAATATGGTTATATAATATATAGGCTCTTCATTATTCACAACAGCCAAAAAGTGGAAACAACCCAGATGGCCATCAACTGTTGAATGGATAAATGCTGGTTCATCCATATGGTGGAAAATTATTCAGCAATGAAAAGAAATGAAGTAATGATACATGCTACAACATGGGTGAACCTTGAAAACATTACATGCTGAGTGAAAGGAGCCAGTCACAAAAGACCACATATTGTTTGATTCCATCCATATGAAATGTCCAGAATAGGCAAATCCATAGAGACAGAAAGTCGATTAATGGTAGCTTAGGGCTGGGGGGTAGAACAGGAAGTCACCACCAATGGGTAGGGGGTTTCTTTTATGGAGAACAAAAATGTTCTAAAATTAGATTGTGGTGATGGCTACACAACCCTGTGAAAATACTAAAAAATACTGAATTGTACACCTTAAGTAAGTGAATTATACGGCATGTGAATTATATCTCAAAAAGCTGTTTTTAAAAAAAAGCAAAAAACATTCATACAGGCTGTTCTGTGACTGCTTCATCCCTTCCTTAATGTATCACAGACAATGTTGCATGTCAGTAAGATGTGCAACTACACGGTTATTTGTGACTACAGTATTTGTGTTATTTGTACAATGTTGCACTATATGGATGTACTGACATTTACTTACTTAATGCTTTATTATTAGACAGGAACTTATTTCCAATTGCCGTGTTAAACACCCATGTATGTACACATGTCTCTGCACACCTGTATGATTATTTTCTTAGGAAACAAAGAATAGACCTGAGGGCCAAGGGTCTGTACTCTATCAAATGATACATGTTGCCTAATTGCCCTCCAGAAAGGCCATACTAATTAACATTCATCCCAATGGAAAACAAGAATACTTTTCTCTCTATGTTTCCATCAATGCTGAGCATTGTAGAACTAATTAATATCTGACAATCATAGGAGACATCAATTTTTAAATGTGTATTTCTTTGATTATTGAATTTAAACAGCATATTTTAATAGTCACTTGATTTATAAAATACCTATTCCTCTGCCTTTTGTCCAATTTTTTGGTCATCTTTTTAAATTTTTCTAACATATGCTACAAATTGTCCTTACCAGTTTGTCTTTCAACTTTGCTACAGTATCTCTCCCTACACGTTCTAATGTTTTCTATACTTACATCTATTATTCTTTTTCTTTATGGTATCTGGCTTTAATGCCTAGCCTTTTACCATCCCAATGTCATAAAAATAACATCCTGTATTTTCTTCTAGCATGTCATTTTATTTCGTTTCATTTGAATCATCCATTCGTGCTGATCTGCGATCCTATGGCTTTCCTGAGTTAGGTCTGGCCTATGAAATCTGTCGAAACAGACGACTCACCTAACTGTTGAGCCCACTGTATGGCAGTACCGGTGTCTCCTGCATTGCCTTCAGCTAAGCACACCACTTCTTGCCCAATCTTCCACCCAATTAATGGATAAAAGCCTTAAAAACAAATAAACAATATAAGTCACACAATAAACAGTGAATTCATTACAGAGATGTCTACAGTGGAATAATTTGATTATCTCAAAAACTAGCAGTATGCCTGTGGAGTCAAACTGCCTGAGTTCAAATCCCAGCCCTCTCTCATTTTCTAGCTGTGGTCTTACAAGTTTCTAGTTTCTAGTCTCAGTTTCCTCGACTGTAAAGTGGTCTACCTCGGAGAGCTTCCATGAGAATAAACTGAAAAAGGACTTAGGGCAGTGCCTGGCATAGAAAATAAACAATAAATATTAGCTTTTAGTAGCTACAAGCATATCTATGTCTCTAGAAACACAGAAACAATATTTTAATTGAGAAATTAAAGGTTATTATGAGATTGGTTTGTCAGACAACTAACCATGCTATTGCATTTATCTGTAGTTTCTTATTTTTTTTTTAACTCTTTATTGAATTTGTTACAATACTGCTTCTGTTTTATGTTTTGGTTTTGTGGTCCCAAGGCATGTGGGATCTTAGCTCCCTGACCAGGGATTGAACCTGCACCTCCTGCATTAGAAGGCGAAGTCTTAACCGCTGGACCTCCAGGGAAGTCCCCTATCTGTAGTTTCTAAACAAGGTTCCTAAATAGAAACAATGATCATTCATCTGTTTTTGTTTTTTTTTTTTTTCATTTAATTTTTATAATGATCATTTTTCCAGCTTTCATTTTCCCATTTAGGGGAAAAGGAAGAACTTTAGGGGGGATGAAAGGCAAGAAAAACATTTTTAAATCCACCTCTTAGTAACCATGTTAGGAGACCAGAGCTCAGACTAAGAGCCCCAAGCCCTCCTGGGTGTAGTTATACAATCTAAATTTATTGGTTTGTGCATTCCAGGATTTCCTCCATTAGAGAGAGCAAATTCTTAGCAATTGTCATTAAAACCCTAAATATGCATGGATCACTAGTTGAGAAGTACCACCCCCAAAAAGTATAACAAAAAGAAGAAATTCTAACACATAGAAGAAATTTTAGAGGCCTAGAAAGATGTTTTCAACAAACATAACATGTACTATAGGTAAATATTTGGAAAGCTGACCAAAATACCCTAGTCCTTCTGAACTTTTCCATAAAAGCTTTCTCATTTTTTAGTGCTTTTAATTTACGAAAAAAGGGAAATGGGGATTAACTGTCTCTAAGAAGAATAATGAAAAATATTAGACAATATCCTTAATATAAAATAAGAAAATAGTGTCACAAAAGTTAAACAAGTAAAAAGAAGGGATATTTTATTAATAAATAGGATAAATTCTAACTACCTACCTCCAACACTCTGTTGAGGGTTATTTCCAGTATTAATATCCAAAAATGTCCCAGTTCCCATGGTTAACTTCACATCTCCTGTCTGGAAGCAGCATTCTCCAAACATGGCTGATTGCTGGTCAGCAACCTGCCAAAAACATTCAAATATAAGACCTTGGGCCCTTAGCAGTGTTCCATTTCACTGTATCCCACTGTCTTACTTATTGTATTCTCATGGTTCACCATTTTATTTCCTTTTCCTTAAAAAAAGGAAACAGAGAGCAACAACTATATGATAGGAGTCTCTCTAGGACTAACGTTATGGGGATAACTAACATGTCTCGGGAATTTTCAGCAGTCAACCTACTCCATCACTTTTAAGTATCATAAGAATAATCTTAGAAATAAAAGTCAGAATAAAATTTGTCCAGAAAAAAATAACTAAGATTGTTCATTTGCAACTTGCAAGCATTTTCATTCATTAGTCAAAATAACTGGCCACACAAATTTCTCTTTTAATAAGAGTGATAGGTGTATAAGTAGATGTAGGTTAAAACTATACATTTCCCAAACATACATTTTTGTTAAAAAAAATTATAACTTTTTTTTTTTCCCCACATCTCACGGCTTGCAGGATCTCAGCTCCCCAACCAGGAATTGAACCCAGGCCATGACAGTGAAAGTGCCAAATCCTAACCACTAGACCACCAGGGACTTCCCTATAACATTTTGTTAATGTAACTACATGTAGATATATATATAGCAATATTTTAAGGACCAAAACTCATCTGAAGAATGCTTTCTTACTAATCTATGTCTTCTAGCCATACCTTAATCTAAACCTGAGCCTACCCGGAGTTGAACAAGACTGATCCTCTCCAGGAATTCGTAACTTGAGAATTTAATTCCCCTCCCCTCACTTGATTTCTCCACCTACCATAGTGGCTGTCCATCTAGGGACAGATGCTCTATACCTCCTGTTTAAGCTGTTACAGGAAATTAAAGGCAAGATCTGAGTTTCTATAATCAAAAAGAAACCTCAAAAACCAGAAACACCTAATGTTGCACTCATCCACAAATTCTTTACCAGCTAAGTAGATGCTGATGAAGGATTTTATAAAATGTAAATATATTTCTTCTTCACTTTAATTGCCCTATCACGGTTTATCATTATACTATATCATATATAAACTAAGCATTGGCCCCATCACTGGTTTTTGTCTCAGAGTATTAAATAAGCCACACATTACTCAAAATACAACATTTTTTAAAAATTTAACACAGTTTTCTGAAAAACTATATATAGAGAAGTCAGAAAAGGTTATAAAGTATTTCCATGATAGAACACTGGCCCATGGGTCCCCTTTCCAGAAAGTGGAGAACACTTCTGATTATATTGAGAGTCCTTTAAGTTAAAAAGAAAAAATATATTTTAACTTTATTCTGCAAGGACCTTTTTTGTTTCTTAAATCTAATCCTAACTATTCATATAGATTCATTTAGTTTATACTATACAAGAAGAAGCCCTCAAGTTTTCTACTTACCAAGGCCACTACTGGTATAGGCATGCCAAATATCTCTTCATCCACTGATCCAAAATTGTGGCTTCAAATAAAATTGGTTAAAAAGTAAGTTATAGCTCTAGAAATATTAATTCTAAAATTCAGCAAATTGTTTTTAGCATAGGCCAAAAAGTTACATAATGAACATACAAGCACCTCAAACGTGTAATAAGATGCTTTTCCCCACACAGGCCAGGTGAATTCAGGGACAATTTTGCTGGTTTCTATGTCTGATTTGATTATTACCTCGTATCCTTCACGGGAGGCAGGAGAGAGAGCGGGATTGAAAGCAGGGAGGTGATGAGCTTACTCCAACACATCTGAGCACAGAAACATGTCATCAGAATCCAAGCTAAATTACAGAAAAACTGGTGATTCAGAAAGAAGGGAAGGGGCTTTCCTGGTGGCTCAGTGGTTAAGAATCCACCTGCCAACACGGGGGACACGGGTTCGAGCCCTGGTCCGGGAAGACCCCACATGCCAGGAGCATCTAAGCCCATGCACCACAACTACTGAGCCTGCGCTCTAGAGCCCGCAAGCCACAACTACTGAGCCCACGTGCATAACCCCTGAAGCCCGCACGCCTAGAGCTCGTGCTCCACAACAAGAGAAGCCACCACAATGAGAAGCCCGCGCACAGCAACGAAGAGTAGCCCCCGCTCAACACAACTAGAGAAAGCCTGCGCACAGCAATGAAGACCCAATGCAGCCAAAAGTAAAATATATAAAATAAATAAATTCAAAAAAAAAAAAAGAAGAAGGGAAAAAAACTTTACCTCATATGGGTCAAAAAGTCCAGTTGTACTGGCATTTGAAAAATCTGTGGCAAATTCAGAACCTAAATTTATATTGGAAATGATTTATTTATGATCAGGTAGTATAAATCAACACCTATCCCTAGTTTATAGTCTCGACCTTTGTCTGCCCTCAAATTCATTACAAAATGTGTATTTCCAGTGCAAAGTCTCCAAAGCAATTTCCCACTAAACCTTTTTGAAATTTTATACTTTACCAAAGCACTTTCAGGCACGTTTCCATATCATGATTCCCAATTTAAAGATGTGGAAAGGGGCTCAGAGAAGCAACGTGATTACCTATAGCTATACTACAGGTATAGTTGCAAAGTGGCAGATCAGGAATTGAACTCAAGTCTTACCACTCTCAAAATTACGACTGTTCCTCGGTCTTATGTTTGAGGTTTCATCACAATTTTAAAATCACCCTCTTCTTAGAACAAATCTGAAATTAATCTAGCTTTAGTATAATATGAAGTTACTACGGTACCAAAGAAACAGTATGTCTGGGATATGGGGGAAAAAGTTTCAAACTTCCACTTTTTTCAGATAAATTATTTCTGTCAGTCAAATGCCACTTACTTGAGATACAGATCTATCAAATCATCTTTACCTTTTGTGAGCTTATGTAACAACCAGGTATCAATAGTCCCAAAGCAGCAATTTTCTTCTTCAATTGCCTTTTGCACCTTGAAAACACAGAAGCACAAAATCAATTCAAAAGGCTAAATTATTAAGTGCATGACTAAGTGCCAACCACTAAATACAATATAATCCCATTTTTAATAAAAATTAATATATACATAGAGAAATAATTTCTAGAATTTATCCCCAATGGTTCTAAGCAATTACTATAGGGTATGAAAGGCTTTAGTTTTACACCAAGAATGTTTACTTTTGTGATGAAAAAAACAAAGTATACCTCTTTTTTAGTTTAGATATACAAATATGTCTAAATATAGAAAGTCTAAAATGGCATGGCACAGTATGGCTCACAGGTCAAATCCAACCTGTTGTCTGTATCTCAAGTTAGGAACGTTTTTGTAATTTTATAGTGGTTAAAAGACCAGAAAGAATACCTTGTGACACATGAGAAGTATATGAAACTCAAATTTCCATGTCCTTAAATAAAGTTTTACTGGAACACAGCCATGCTCATTTATTTATGTATTATTTATGGCTACTTTCGTGCTACGATGGCAGACTGTTTTTGACAGAATCCTCATGGCCTTTAAAGCCTAAAATATTACTTACCTGGAATGTCACAGAAAAAATCTGCCAAAGGAAACAAAAGAATCAAAACCTCTTTAAACTAGCTAATAGAGAAATTGGCATGCTTGTAAAGATATCATTAACTTGCTGGAAAACAATTCCGCAAATCCTAATTGATCACCTCTTCAACTCCTATTTGTCCTTCAAGACTAGCATTTCTTGGGTGTGCCTAACCCACTACCACGCGGACATCTTCCATATAGCCATTATCTCACAGCATCATTACTTCCCTAAGCTCCTTACGAGCAGGAACTAGATTGCATTTATAACCCCAGCACCTAGGAGGGTTCCTTTCATATAGCACATGTTAAAAAAAAAAATTGGAGAAAATATTTGCAAACAAAGCAACTAACAAAGGATTAATTTCCAAAATATACAAGCAGCTCAATATCAAAAAAACAAACAACCCAATCCAAAAATGGGAAGAAGACCTAAATAGACATTTCTCCAAAGAAGATATACAGACTGCCAACAAACACATGAAAAGATGCTCAACATCACTAATCATTAGAGAAATGCAAATCAAAACTACAATGAGGCATCACCTCACACCTGTCAGAATGGTCATCATCAAAAAATCTACAAGCAATAAATGCTGGAGAGGGTGTGGTGAAAAGGGAACCCTCTTGCCCTGTTGGTGGGAACGTAAATTGATACAGCCACTATGGAGAACAGTATGGAAGTTCCTTAAAAAACTAAAAATAGAACTACCATATGACCCAGCAATCCCACTACTGGGCATATACCCTGAGAAAACCATAATTCAAAAAGAGTCATGTACCACAATGTTCACTGTAGCTCTATTTACAATAGTCAGGACATGGAAGCAACCTAAGTGTCCATCAACAGATGAATGGATAAAGAAGATGTGCACATATATACAATGGAATATTACTCAGCCATAAAAAGAAACGAAATTGAGTTATTTGTAGTGAGCTGGATGGACCTAGAGTCTGTCATACAGAGTGAAGTCAAAAAGAGAAAAACAAATACCGTATGCTAACACATATATGTGGAATCTAAAAAAAAAACGGTTCTGATGAACCTAGGGGCAAGACAGGAATAAAGACACAGATGCAGAGAATGGACTTGAGGACACGGGGAGGGGGAAGGGTAAGCTGGGACGAAGTAAAAGAGTAGCTGTGACATATATACACTACCAAATGTAAAATAGAGAGCTAGTGGGAAGCAGCTGCATGGCACAGGGAGATCAGCTCAGTGCTTTGCGACCACCTAGAGGGGTGGGATACGGAGAGTGGGAGAGAGAGGCAAGAGGGAGGAGATATGGGGATATACATATGCATATAGTTGATTCACTTTGTTATACAGCAGAAACTAACACAACACTGTAAAGCAATTATATTCCAATAAAGATGTTAAAAAAATAAAGCTTGCTAAATAAATGAGATTTAAATAAACAGCAAATGGAGACATTTAAGAATGAATCATATTTTAACAGTAGAAAGGATCAATAAAATGAAGACAGATGACATGAGTTCCAAAAAAATAAGTCATCTGTAGATTACTTATAACAAGTATTTTGAAGAGTCAAGTACTATACCACTTAAATATGGAGTACTTAAAGTAATATTATTAGATTTCAAACTATTCTTAAATTTAGAAATTGTGATTCTAAAATTTGTTTCAGATTAGACAAAGGTTAATCTGAATTTCAGCAAGTAGCAATAATGCGTGCCAGGTAGTAAGTTCATTTGCTCATTCAAAAAATACTTGAGGGCTTCCCTGGTGGTGCAGTGGTTAAGAATCTGCCTGCCAATTCAGGGGACACAGGCTCAAGCCCTGGTCCGGGAAGATCCCACATGCCACGGAGCAACTAAGCCCGTGTGCCACAACTACTGAGCCTGGGTGCCACAACTACTGAAGCCTGTGTGCCTAGAGCCCATGCTCTAGAGAAGCCACCGAAATGAGAAGCCCACGCACCACAAAGAAGAGTAGTCCCTGCTCGCTGCAACCAGAGAAAGCCCGCGCACAGCAACAAAGACCCAATGCAACCAAAAATAAATAAATCAAATAAGTAAATTTATTAAAAAAATATTTGAAAGCCAGGTCCTCTGATTGATAGGTAGTAGACCCTTGTGAGGCTAGAGGGACACAGAGTAGGTATCAGGGCTTCCTAAGGTAGGAGGACCAAGGGCAATCCTCCGCACATTGGGTTAAGACTCCAAATGGCTCTACCCTAGGAGAAAGGGTAAACTAGAAGGATGGGCTCTTATAGGAACTCCAACTCAGCTTTGAACCAACTCAATCATTAAATTGGGTTGAGATAATGCTGGTGCATAGAAGAATGGAAGAAGCATACATAGATACTATCCAGAGCAAGATATGTTAAAGCTCTCATAATTTCTACACACAAGCTCACAAATATAATGTCTAGTTCATATATATATACACACACATACACACACACACACACATATATATGTATATATATACACACACATACATACAAACAAGTAGCCAGGTTCACCAAACTCATCAAGTTGTATGCATTAAATATGCATAGCTATTTGTATGCCAATAATCATACCTCAATAAAGTGGCTTAAAATTTTTTTAAAAAACCAGTTAAGTAACCAGGCATACAAGGAAACAATAGAACATTGTGGGGGGTGGGGGGAGGAAAAAGAGACAGTCCATAGGAGCTACAGATATTGGAATTAATAGCCAGGGACTTTTAAAATACCATGCTAGGGCTTCGCTGGTGGCGCAGTGGTTGAGAATCTGCCTGCCAATGCAGGGGACACGGGTTCGAGCCCTGGTCTGGGAAGATCCCACATGCCATGGAGCGACTAGGCCCATGAGCCACAACTACTGAGCCTGCGCGTCTGGAGCCTGTGCTCCGCAACAAGAGAGGCCGCGATAGTGAGAGGCCCGCGCACCGCGATGAAGAGTGGCCCCTGCTCGCCGCAACTAGAGAAAGCCCTCACACAGAAACGAAGGCCCAACACAGCCAAAAATAAATAAATAAATAAATTTAAAATACCATGCTAATTATGTGGGGAAAAAAAGTGAAATTCTAGAACTAAAAATATTAAGAACTTAGTGGACGGGTTTTCATAATAGAACATTAGAAACAAAGAGATAAGAGATTTGGAAGACAGGTTAGAAGAAAATATCCTGAATAAAGTCCATAGAGACCAAAGAATAGAAAATATGTAAGACAGAGTGAGAGACAAAAAGGATTTAGTCAAAAGGTCTAACATACATGTAATCAGATTTTCAGAAGGAAAGAAGATAAGCAGAATGCAGCAGAAATTTATATGTGAAGATAATGGCTGAGAAATTTTCCAAATCAACAACAGATATCTAACAATGAATTTAAGACACCCTACAAACTCCAAGCAGGTTGTCACACCTAGATAATAAGCGCAGAAAATGTGTTTGATCAAGTCAACATCCAGTCATGACAAAATGTCTTGGCAAACTAGGAAGAGTAGAGAATTTCCTTAATTTGATAAAGGATAGCTAAAGAAATTTATACTAAATGTGAAATGTTGAAAGCTTTTGTTCCAAGATCAGGAATGAGAAAAGGATGTTTGTAGTCATCCCTTCTAGTCAATATATCCTGGAGGTCCTTGTCAATGCAAAGGAAAAGAAATGAGAGTAGAGTCATATTTGTACATCATATGCTATTAGAGCAGCGGGTCCCCAACCTTTTTGGCACCAGGGACCAGTTTCATGGAAGACAATTTTTCCACGGACGGGGGGTGGGGGATGGTTCAGGCGGTAATGCGAGTGATGGGGAGCGATGGGGAGCGGCAGATGAAGCTTCGCTTGCTTGCCCACCACTCACCTCCTGCTGTGCAGCCCCGTTCCTAAAAGGCCGCCGAGCAGTACCAGTGGTTAGGGACCCCCTGTATTAGGGAATTGCAAATTAAACCAATGAGATACTGCGTCACACCTATCAGAATGGCTAAAATCCAAAACACTGACATCAAATGTTAGCAAGGATGTGAAGCAACTCCCATTCATTGCTGGTAGAAATGCAAAATGGTACAACCACTTTGGAAGACAATTTGGCAGTTTCTTACAAAGCTAAACATAGTCTTACCATATGATCCAGCAATCGCATACCTAGGTATTTACCCAAACGAGGTGAAAATTTATGTTCATACAAAAACCTCCACACAAATGTTACAGCAGCTTTATTCATAATTGCCAAAAACTGGAAGCAACAAGATATCCTTCAATAGCTGACTGGATAAACACACTGTGATACATCTACACAATGAAATACTAATTAGTGGTAAAAAGAAATGAGCTATCAAACCACAAAAAGACATGGAGAAACCTTTAATGCATATTGTTAAGTGAAAGAAGCCAGTCTGAAAAGGCTACATTCTGTATGATTCCAACTATACAACATTCTGGAAAAGGCAAAACTATATAAAGACAGTTAAAAAAAGAAAATTGGTGGTTGCCAGGGGTTCAGGGGTAAGAGGAGAGGGATGAATAAATGAAGTGCAGGGTATTTTTAGGCAGTGAAACTATTTTGTATGATACTGTAATCATAGATACATTACATTAATAACATTTTATAGTAATGTGTCACTGCTGATTCATCAATTGCAACAAATGTAGCATATTAATGCAAGATATTAATAACAGGAAAACCATGTTGGGGGGAATATGGGAACTCTGTACTTTCTGCTCAATGTTTCTGTAAACCTAAAACTCCTCTAAAATTAACATGTACTAATTTTTTTAAAGGACAGAAGATTTATTCCGCTTGTATATGTCTTCTTGAGTCAGTTTGGGTAGTCTGTGCATTTCTAGGAATTTTTCCATTTTTTCTAAGTTATCTAATTTGGCATACACTTGTTCATAGTATTGCTTAATAGTGTTTTGTACTTCTGTGAAGTTGGAATTAATGTTCCCTCTTTCATTCATAATTTCAGTTATTTGGATCTTTCTCTCTCTTTTTTTCTCGTTGTCAGTCTAGCTAATCTTTTCAAACCAACTTTTGGTTTTGTTGATTTTTTCAACTGTTTTTCTATTCTCTATTTCATCAATTTTCACTCTAGCCTTTATATTACTTTCCTTCTGCCTGCTTTGGGTTTAGTTTGCTCACCTTTTTCCAGTGTCTTAAGGGAGAATATTAGATTTGTTTTCATGTAGTCTCTCTATGTAATACAGTCTTGTTCTAAATTTCCCTGTAAAGACTACTCCTGCTACATCATATCTTAGTATACTGTGTTTTCATTTTCATTTTCATTTATCTCAAAGTATTTTCTAATTTCTCTTGATACTTCTTCTTTTACCCATTGATTATTTAAAAGTGCTTTGTTTAATTTCCACATATTTTTGAACTTCCCAAATTTCTTTTTGCTACTTATTTCTAATTTCATTCCTTTGTAGTCATAGGAATACTTTGTATAATTTCAGTCCTTTCAAATTTATTGAGACTTGTATTATGGTGTAGCATATGTTCTATCCTGGCGCAGGTTCCATGTACACTTAAGAAGGATGTATATTCTGCTGTTATTAGTTTTCCATAAATGTCTATTAGGTCTAGTTGGTTTATGCTGTTGTTCAAGTTTTCTATTTCCCTGTTGATCTTCTCTCTAGTTGTTCTAACTAGCACTGATGAATTGTTTATTTACACCTTCAGTTCTGTCAGTTTTTGCTTCCTGTATTTTGGAGCACTGTTATTAGGTGCATTATTGTTATATATATATTTTTTGGTTGCGCAGCTCAGCCTGCAGGATCTTCCCCGACCAGGGATGGAACCTGTGCCCCCTGCAGTGGAAGTGTGGAGTCTTAACCACTGTAATGCCAGGGAAGTCCCAATTGTTATATATTTCTGATGGATTGACTTCTTCTTATTACAAAATGCCCTTCTTTTTCTCTAGTAACATTTTTTTGTTTGTTTTTAAAGTTTGTTTCGTCTGATATTAGCATAGTCACTTAGCTTGTGGTTGCTGTTTGCAAGGAAATCTTTTCCATTCATTTGCTTTTTAAAAAAATATTTTATTGAAGTATAGTTGATTTACAATGTTGTGTTAATTTCTGCTGTACAGCCAAGTGATTCTATATACATATATATATATTCTCTTTCATATTCATATATACATATATATACATTCTCTTTCATATTCTTTTCCATTATGGTTTATCACAGGATATTGAATATAGTTCCCTGCACCATACAGTAGGACCTTGTTGTTTATCCATCCTATATATACTAGTTTGCATGTGCTAATCCCAACCACTCAATCCTTCCCTCCCCACTCCCCCTCCCCGCTGGCAACCACAAGCCTGTCTTCTCTATGTCTGTGAGTCTGTTTCTGTTTCATAGATTCCATCCGTTTACTTTTAACTGATTTGTAGTTTTGAATCTAAAGTATGTCTCCCGTAAGACAGCATATAGTTTGATTTTGCTTTTTTATCCAGTCTAAAACCACAATGAAATATCACTACCTACCCACCAAAATGGCTAAAATTAAAAAGACTGATAATATCAATTATGATGGTAAATGAAATTATAAATTCCCTCCTTCACTGATGAGGGGTGTGTAAATTGTCAAAAACTGTGGGAAAATGTTTGATATTATCCACTAAAGGTGAAAATATATATACACATTCATGCCCTAAAAATTCCATTCCCATGTATAGACACAGCAGAAACGCATTTACATAGCATTATTCATAATGGCCCAAAATGTACATTTGGAAATAACTCAAATGTACATGAACAAAATGGATAAATGGATAAACTACGTAAAATCATATTCTGAACACTAAATAGCAATGAAAATATAAGGAAATTAATTTACATACAATTTGGGCATATTTAACAAATATAATGTTAAGCAAAAGGAGTCAGACACAAAAGAATAAGCACTGTATGATTCCATTTACAAAATTCAAAAATATTCAGGCAAAGAAAGCTAAAGTGTAGTGTTGAGGAATAAACATGTAAATTGTAAAAGTAGAAAGAAAATGTAATACATAGTTCCACAGTGTTCTAGTTCTTGATTTGAGTAGTGTTACACAGATATTTGCTCCACAAAATATCACTGAGTGATACATTTTTGTTTTGTTCACTTTTCTATATGTGCCATGACTCACAATAAAAAGGTTTAAAAAAACCAAATTGAGTAAGGATTCCTTGTCTTCCATCCCAATGTGGTGGACACTTAATTTTCCCTCAAAAAAATCAAATTATTATCTTTATTCCTTGCATTTTTTTATCCCCATAATCTAGACACACACACACACACACACACACACACACACACACACACACACATGCACACTCTTTCCTTACCTCAGTCAGGTTCTGCAAAATCCAGGCCAATCTCAAAGAAACATGCTGGGTTGTGAAAGTGAACAAACTGGCTGCTAAAAATCGTTTACTTCTAGTGACGAAGTGCAGCACTCGGCAGGAACTGTGTATGAGCTATTTTTTTAAAAAAAGATATTTTAGGAAAATGCATTTAATGGTGTTTGATGTTTCTATATTAAATTTCATATACATGCAAACCAACCCAATAGCAAACAATTTATTTAACTACTTATAAAGTGTTCTCAGCACTTAAGGAGATCAAGCAAAGCACCCTAAGAGGACAATTTGCATTCTAAAATATGAAATGTGACACATCTACTATGAACTTCTTTAGCAAACACTAGAGGCTCAAGTACTTATAAAAGTCTTTTAAAAATAACTGTTTTCTACCTCTTTACCTATTTTTAACTATGGAAGTAAAGGTAGAGAGTCAAGGGAAAAGGCTATTTTTCTATTAGAAATATATTTTTAATCAAGTTACTATTAACCCAGAAGGGAAGCTCCCCTACACATGAAGTGCTTAAAATTTGGGATAAGAGATTTTATTTAATACTATTTATATTTATCTAATGATTGAAGATGAAACATACAGCTTTCAACTTACTTCTTCGTATGTAAAATCTTTAACTGAAAAAAAAAAAAGCCTTATACAGAAAACTAGCATTGAGCTTTAAGGTTTGTAAGACATATTAAAAAACACCCAAAAAACAACAGTAAAATAAACCCTTATCCTGCTACCTAACTAGAAGGATGCAGATGGACAATTCAACTTCTGAAACTGATGTTTCACAAAACATTCATTTATAGAGAATTTACCTACTTTTTGCATTTTTTCCTATTATTCCCATCCCTCCCCAAAATAAATGGAAAGATTTTGGTTTATTTATTTAAAATAGAAATAAATTTATTTTTCTTTCATTTTTAGCATAATGCATCAATCAAGAAATGTGTAGACTCAGTTCTCTCTACATTTCAGTTTTGTCCTTTTTTTTTTTTGAACAATGAGGCTCATTTTCATTATTTTCACCTTTTTTTCTTTTTGGTGAGAACACTTACGTTCTACTCCCTTAGCAAATTTCAGTTATAAGGTACAGTATTATGAACTAGTCACCATATTATGCATTAGATCCCCAGACCTTATTCATCGTATAACTGAAAGTCTGTACCCTCCTTTTCACCCTGTTCAGTACTCAAACCTTCTGCACTTCCTTATATTTTACATTACTTATTAAATATAAGACTTTTTAAAAGTATTTAAGGTGAACACCCAGAATCCTTCTTCTGATGTGTTATATGTTAAGAAACATTTCAAACTGAAGTGAGTTCTTCTTCCATAAGCAACTATACTTTTCTGTATAAAAACTTAGATTTAGGATCCTTCAGGGATCTTCTGTTAAAATGCAGATACTTTGGCGGGGGCACACAAAAAGTACTAAGAGTTCTAATACCTGCACTTTTAGTCAACATATGAATGAGGAACACCTTTGTTCATATATTTAACAAATATTTATTGAGTACCTTCCATGTACCAAGAACTGCGCTAGGTCCTGAGAAAACAGAGTGAACAAGAGGCAGAATCACTGCCTTCTTGAAATTTACATTCTAGTGGGAAGAGACAGACAAATACTTAATCAAATCAATAAATGAGATAATCTAAGAAGACACTGGTTGTAAGATGAACCACTATTTAATGTACTAGCAAAAAAGAAAAAAATCCTGCTAGTTAAATTATGACAATTGTAAGATATAATTTATGGTTAAAATGACCGAAAAACCCCGGATGATTAGACAATGTATCCTAGTTAAAAATCATCCTTTTCAAAATTGGAAAAAAAATGTATGTCTTATAACTCATACATTGCTGGTGGGAATGCAAATGGTACAACCACTTGGGGAAAAAGTATGGCAGTTTCTTACAAAATAAAACATGCAGTTACCCTATAACCTAGCAATCATCCTCTTGAGGTATTTATCTCAGAGAAATGAAAACTTATGTTCACATAAAATTCCATAAACAAATGTTCATAACAGCTTTATTTGTCATAGCCCAAAACTGGAATTAGCAGAGATGTCCCTCAACAGGTGGTACATTTACCACTGAATACAACTCTGCAATAAAGAGGAAACAAGCTATTGATACATGTAACAACCTGCATTCTCCAGAGAATCATACTAAGTGAAAAAAGCAAATCAAAAAAATATTTTATGCTGCATGATTCCACATATATAACATTTTTGAATTGAGAAAAATGTGTAATGGAGGACAGATTAGTGGTTGCAAGGAGCTAGGGATGGGAGAGGGTGGGGAGGTACACAGGAGAGCAGTGGATGTGGTTGTGAAAAGCAACATGAGGGAGGGATCCTTGTAGTGATGGAACTGTTCCCCGTCTGTTCATCATCCTTGCGGTGATAGATAAGTGAACATATGGGAAAAACTGTATAGAAACTAAAACACATACACATACCTACAAACGGAAGTGAGTACAAGTAAAACTGGGGAAATCTGAATAAGATCTACGGATTATATTAATGTCAATATCCTGGTTGTAACATTATGCTATAGTTCTGTAAAATGTTACCACTGGGAGAAACTGCAAAGCCTGTAAGGGATCTCTGTATTATTTCTTACAACTGCATGTGAGTCTACAATGACCTCAATTAAAACTTCAATTAAGAAATGTACATCTCAGAGTCTCTGAAATTTGATGAGTGCTGTGAAAGAAATAAAGGACAGTAATAGAGATCGGACTGGGGGTGTGAGGAGCGCTACTATGAATAGGATGGCAGAGAAGGGCTCCCACAGAGGAGGTGGTGGTGAGGCTGGGCCCTGAAGGATGAGAAGCACCCAGCCATGGTGGCAGAGAGAGCCCCTTGCAGACACGAGGGCCTTCAGGTAAGAAAGGGCTTGAGGGCTGGCAAGGCTGGAGCCTAATCCTTAGCAACTTCAGGGAGAGAGGGGTCTGGGAAGGGGTCAGAGCTGGAGACAGGGTCAAACTCTGGTAAGGAGTTGGGACTTTTATGCTAAAAGCAAAGAGAAGCCTTAGCAACCAACAGGCAAGAATCGGAACAGTGAGAGGAAGCATGGGTGCCTGGCGTGACTGGAGGAAACTGTGGTGCCAGGAGATTGCCACCACGCCTCAATTACTTCACCACTTTGCCTGCGGGCAGCCTTGGCTAAACGCACGACCTTGGTGCCAGCTCTGGCACATCCTCCCTAAACATTTCCAAGAACCTGAGTCAACAGACCATAAGCATCTGGAAAAGGATGATTATAGGGTAGAGTTCCTTCACTGGCAGGACCAGCTCTGCAATTTTGTGCGCTAAACTCCATGAGCCTGTTTGTGTGCATTTCTCTGCTAAGAGAGGCCAAAACTTATATCATATACCTGTTCAATATCAAGTAGACAAGTGCTTTAAATGCTCAGTTTTGTGCTTGATGTCAGTTTTTCATCACAATTTGAGATCTGGGGCTTATACTACAGAAATAAATGTTTTCACAATTTATTTTAAAAGGAATAAAAGTTTTATCAAACACCTCACTGACTAACTTAAGGAACATCTAATGACTTGACCTATTAAAAACTAAAATTATATATTAAAGTATAACACTGCACATTATAAATAGTATAATTTTAAATTATATCAAAGTTCACAATATTTCCTTATAACCACTTTCAACTCTCTTACTCAATATTTCCTTATAACCACTTTCAACTCTCTTACTCTCAACTCTTACTCTTACTCTTACGTTTATCTTTCCCATAAACAGCACCTCTCGGTATTCAGCCTCACAAGTTATTAAAGCAAGGTGCATTTTTATATATTAAACTAACAAAAAAAATCATTGTGGGTGAGCCTATGGCAGATTTGTTTCACTCGTGCATTGCTGTCATATTCTATAATGTATTCAAGTTTGTTTTCATATAAAATTAATGTCTCCGAACACTTATCAAGGAAAACTGATGCTCCGGATACTCCCCATGCGCCACCTGGTAGAGGCAGCCTAACTGAGAAGGCATTTAACTGTGCGACATTAGAAGCATTAGAACAATCCATATGCAATACTGATTGTAAGACCAAATATTGCAGGTTTCACCATATGTGAGCAGCTGGAAAATTGTCTCGCTCTTTAACTCGGTAGTCTCACACTTCGGAGTGAGATGCCACTACTGCTGTCACTGTCATCATCAGCGTCATCATTTGCCAGGCATCATGGTGAAAGCTTGTGGCAGTAAGCTAGTTATCTCTCTCAATATCCATTAACCATTTTTATAACAAAAGATGATAAAATCTGGACATAGTCTGTATCTTTTCTGGACATAGTCTGTATTTTTTCGATTTCTCCAGGAACAGGAATGAATTCTCACTCACTTGTGAACCTCTGGTCCACCCCAAACCTCCTCAGCGGTTCCTGACGTGCAGCTGTTAAGGACTTCAGTCCACCACCACGCCCTTGGGTGACTACTATTAAATTTCACTGGGGTGGGGAGTGTGCATGTGTGTATTCTCTTCTTAATGTCCTAAGACATCATCAGTAGATGATACAGTTCTGCCTACGGCTAAAGGACATGTACAGGAAAAACAGTAACATCCAAATCACAGAACATAAGAAAAAGATTACCTTCATTAAAAGAGAACTATTCCAAGATTTTACAAGTTCAATAGCTCTTAGGTCTTGCCAACTAATGAAGTTGTGGAAATGCTTTCCCGTTTTCCTAAGAAAAATGGAAACAGTATTTTGAGACTCAATATAAATCAGAGACTATATTATATAAAAGATCTGTCACAAGAGAAAACAAAATTAGAAGCCAAACTGTAATTTCAACATATGATTTAATTAATTGGGGCTTTCTGAATGCCTTCTTCTCTTTGATTTGATAAATTGAACACACTTTCTAACAATTATGTGATGTACAGTATAAAATTTTAGATCAGATTCTATCCAAAAAGTATTCTTTTTGAAGCATTACAATGTGTACACTTCCAAAAACGAAACTGATGAAAAGCCTTCAAAGACTTGCTTATACAATTTTAAAAGCAAGAAAAAGAAGCCAGTACTTTCTCTTTTCATTGTACTTATCTTAATATACACAATCAGATAAAAACTTCTGTACCTACAGAAGAGCTAAAATGTAGCCTGAGCCTGTTTTTTTTTCTTTGTAAGGTTATTTATTTATTATTTTTGGCTGCGTTGGGTCTTTGTTGCTGCACGTGGGCTTTCTCTAGTTGCAGCAAGCGGGCGGGGGCTATTCTTCATTGCGGTGCACGGGCTTCTCATTGTGATGGCTTCTCTTTTTGCAGAGCACAGGCTCTAGGCACGCAGGCTTCAGTAGTTGTGGCATGCGGGCTTCAGTAGTTGTGGCTCGCGGGGTCTAGAGCGCAGGCTCAGTAGTTGTGGCACACGGGCTTAGTTGCTCCGTGGCATGTGGGATCTTCCCGGATCAGGGCTCAAAGCTGTGTCCCCTGCATTGGCAGGCTGATTTTTAACCACTGAACCACCAGGGAAACCCCTGAGCCTGTTTTATACCTCTCAACTTTAGGACTGGTTCAGCCCCTGACTGGCAACCTACCCAGGCTTCCCAAAATTTGTCCAAGAAAAAGAAATTCAACAAACTCTGGGTCAATACTACAATAAAAGCACAGCACTAAGAAATAGAATAGAAATAAACTCTTTATTCTTTGAGGCTCCTACAAATCAACCACTGCCATCCACTCAGCTTCAACATCCAGCCCAGGCTGGCCTTCTGTGCTCCCTCCAGGCCTCCTCCTGTGTGACTGTGACCACGTTCAATTCCCAAGACTGTCATTTCCCACTCTTTTTAAGCAGTCCTCACCCATGGTTACATCCTCAACTCTATCACCTGGAAACATTCTACCACCAAATTCTATCACTTTGCTATACACCTGAAACACACAAAAAAACAGGTTAATGACAGGGAAATGCCCACAGTATAATATTAAAGGGAAAAAAATCAGGATAAAAACTTTACATATATTGCAATCCCAATTTGCTAAAAAATAAATAAATAAATAAGGCAAATTAACCAAAAAAAAAAGAAAAAGAAAAAGAAATCCTAACATTCTAATATATCAGTCAGTACTTCTTGCTATTATTTCAGTTCTCTCACTCTTACCCCCTAAATACCTTCCCTTCAAACTTACTGCATCCTTTAATCCCTCAAACATTCCCTTTCCTTCTTACCAACCCCTCCTAGGCTTACTTTCCTACTAGGCTTACTTACATGGTCTATCACTTTAATAACTTGCCTTTACACACTCTCTATCCTTTGACTCTCTTTTTTAAATTGTGGTAAAATATACATAACATAAAATTTACCATTTCAATCATTTTTAAGTGCACAGTACAGTGGCATTAATGTTGTGTAACCATCAGCACTATTTCCAAACACTTGGGCTGTTTCCAGCTTCTTCCTACTGTAAATAATGCTGCTATAAACACTGCTGTACAAATATCTGAGTCCCTGTTTTCAATTTCTTTGGGTATATACCTAGGACTAGAATTGTTGGGTCATATGATAATTCTGTGTTTAGTTTCTTTTTAATTAATTAATTTATTTATTTTTGGCTGTGTTGGGTCTTCATTGCTGCACGGGGGCTTTCTCTAGTTGTGGTGAGCGGGGACTACTCTTTGCTGTGGTGCGAGGGCTTCTCATTGTGGTGGCTTCTCTTGTTACGGAGCACGGGCTCTAGGCTCACGGGCTTCAGTAGTTGCAGCACGTGGGCTCAGCAGTTGTGGTGCATGGGCTTAGCTGCTCCGCGGCATGTAGGATATTCCCGGACCAGGGCTCAAACCCGTGTCCCCTGCATTGGCAGGCGGACTCTCAACCACTGCGCCACCAGGGAAGTCCCCTATGTTTAGTTTCTGAGGAACTGCCAAACCGTTTTCCACAGCGGCTGCACCATTTGACATTCCAGCAACCAGTATGTAAGAGTTCCAATTTTTCCATATCCTCACCAACACTTGTTAGTTTACATTTTAAAAATTATAGCCATCCTGGGAGATGTGAAGTGGTATCTCATTGTGGTTTTGATTTGCATTTCCCCAGTGACTAATGATATTGAGCATCTTTTCATGTGCTAGTTGACCATTTGAATATTATTTAAACCCTTTGTCCATTTATGAATTAGGTTTAGGCTTTGGTGTTGTTGCTGAGCTGTCAGTTATTTATATTCTCTGGATATTAATTCTTTATCAAATATATGATTTGCAAATATTTTCTCCCATTTTATGAGCTTTCACTTACTTTAAAGTGTCCTTTTTTTTTTTCTTTCTGTTTTTCACCTTTATTAATGGGATCACAGCATTCACATATTAATGGGATCACAGCATTCACATACATTCACATATATCATGAACATGGTACTTCTTTTTCCTTTAGTGATCCAAACGATCACGATTATCATTACTACAAATCAGAGAAGTGATTCTCCTATTGTTATTTTTTAATAAATTTTTTTATTTATTTATTTTTATTTAATTATTTTTGGCTGTGTTGGGTCTTCGTTCCTGCGCACAGGCTTTCTCTAGTTGCAACAAGAGGGGTCTACTCTTCGTTGCGGTGCACAGGCTTCTCACTGCGGTGGCTTCTCTTGTTGTGGAGCACAGGCTCTAGGCACGCGGGCTCAGTAGCTGTGGCTTGCGGGCTCCAGAGCGCAGGCTCAGTAGTTGTGGCGCACGAGCTTAGCTACTCCGCAGCATGTGGGATCTTCCCGAACTGGGGCTCAAACCTGTGTCCCCTGCACTGGCAGGTGGATTCTTAACCACTGTGCCACCAGGGAAGTCCCTCTCCTATTGTTTTAGTCCTCCATCTTAAATTACAAACCAAACATACCAAGACACATACCTTGCATATTACATGCTTCAGTCAGTTTTCAGATATCTAACTGTAGATTTAAGATATCAATGGCTATAAAGTTTTTCAGACATTTTTAAAATGCAAATTATATGTTATGTCAAAATAATTTCAGCACGACTTTATTTCTTATTATTCTGTATTAAATTTAGGGCTATTCTCAGTTTCTACTTTGGACAGTTCCAATAGTTAAGAAAATTAAAGAAAAATTACTCATCATAAATAGATGAAAATATCTTGAGAGTATTCTTTGATGCACAAAAGTTTTTAATTTTGATAAAATTCAACTTATCTATTTTTTTCATTTGTTAGCTGCACTTTTTCTTTTTTTTTTTTTAAATCTTATTTTGGCCGTGCGGCATGCGGAATCTTAGTTCCCTGACCAGGGATCGAACCTGCACCCCCTTCTTTGGAAGCGCAAAATCCCAACCACTGGACTGCCAGGGAAGTCCCTGTTAGCTGTACTTTTGATGTCATTTAAGAAGTCATTGCTGGGGCTTCCCTGGTGGCGCAGTGGTTGGGAATCTGCCTGCCAATGTGGGAGACGCAGGTTCGAGCCCTGGTCTGGGAGGATGCCACATGCCGCCGAGCAGTTGGGCCCATGAGCCACAACTGCTCAGCCTGCGCTCTGGAGCCCGCAAGCCACAACTACTGAGCCTGCACTCTTTGAGCCTGCGAGCCACAACTACTGAAGCCTGTGCTCCTAGAGCCTGTGTTCTGCAACGAGAAGCCACGGCAATGAGAAGCCCATGCACTGCAACGAAGAGTAGCCCCCGCTCGCTGCAACTAGAGAAAGCCCACAGGGCAGCAATGAAGACCCGATGCAGCCAAAAATAAAGTAAATTAACAAATTAAAAAAAAAAAAAAGTCATTGCTAAATCGACAGTAATGGAGATTTCCTGTTTTCTTCTAAGAGTTTTATAGTTTTCTCTTTTAAAGTTAGTGTTTGATCCATTTTTTTTAGTTAATTTTTGTATGTGGTGTATGGTAAGAGTCCAACTTCTTCCCTTTGCAAGTGGATGCCCAGTTTTC
Organism: Balaenoptera ricei; assembly: GCF_028023285.1. Lineage (NCBI taxonomy): Eukaryota > Metazoa > Chordata > Mammalia > Artiodactyla > Balaenopteridae > Balaenoptera > Balaenoptera ricei. Next base: position 15,485,825 of record NC_082642.1, on the reverse strand, counting down.
TCAGCATCATTTGTTGAAAAGATTGTTCTTTCCCTATTGTCTGGTCATGGCTCCCTGGTTTAAAACCCAGTGACCACCGTATTAGTTTCCTTGGATTGCCATAACAAAGGTCACAAATTGGGCGACTAAAACAATAGCAATGTATTGTCTCACAGTTCTGGAGGCTAGAAGTCCAAAATCATGGTGTTAGCAGGGCCGTCCTCCCTCTGAAACCTGTAAGGGGATCCTCCCTTGCCTGGGAGGATCTGGTAGTTTGCAGCAATCTTTCCTTCTTCACATGGTGTTCTCCCTATGTCTGTCTTCACATGGCAGTCTTCATATGAGGAAACCAGTCATATTTGATGAGGAGTCTACCTCATCCTGCATTATGATCTCATCCTAATTTAAATAATACATCTGCAATGACCTTATTTCCAAAGGTTACGTTTTGAGGCATTGCTGTTGAGTTATTTCCCCCAAATCTCCTTCGCTCCTAAGTGTGAGATTACTGAGTCAAAGAGTAAGATAATTTTCCAGCTCCTCAAGTGTGATGAAACCTGCAATATTTGCTCTTATAATCAATATTGCATAGTGATTGTTTTAACACTTTTAATACCACACAGTTAAATGCCTTCTCAGCTAGGCTGCCCCTTCCAGATGGTGCATGGGCAGTGTTTGGAACAACAGTTTTCCTTAATAAGTATTTGGAGACATTAATTTTAGATGAAAGCAAACATGAATATATTATAGAATATGAGAGTAATGCATGAGTGAAACAAATATGCCGTAATCTCACACACACTGATTTTTCTTTTTGTTAGATTAAGACATAAAAATGCACTTTGCTTTAATAACTTGTGAGGCTGAATACTGGGAAGTGCTGTTTACAGGAAAGACAGAGTAATTAAAGGAGATGAAAAGGTTTTAAGGAACGGCATGAATCCTGAACTGTATGGTTTTATACAGTTTTTATAATGTGTAATATCATACCTTAATGTATAATTTCAGTTTTTAACAGATAAATTCAAACATTCCTTAAGTTGACTAATTACTTAACTCAGGTAAGTGAGATTTTTAAAACTTTTATTCCTGTGAAAATAAGTGTAATAACTCTAGAAATCTGGTTTTCCCACTCCTCAGGGATTGCCAGTTCTTCCTGGCTGAGGGCTGGAGCTGTCAGTTTGTGACTTTTCCAAACTACTTGGGCAAAGTATGTATTCCTCGTTGGTGTGTGGTCGCTGAAGTTTCTGAAACGTCTGTTATGTTTTCTCTGTGATCGGCTAGTGATCTGACAAACATTTTCTAAAACGTGTGGCCTCGCAAACCCCCAAAAGATACTGGCCCTTTAAATCTCCCAATAGACGCTGCCAAAGGAAGCAACTGCAGCTGAGACGGCCAGAACCTAGGTAAGCATCTGTGCCAATTCTGCAGGGCATTGCAAAATCTACCAAAGTACATAGGCACACATTTCGGTAGGACAAAGTTCTCAGCCCTCATTCCTGGAATGAGGGCCGCTTTCCCCACATGTGCAGTAGGGCTGAAGAATGGAGGCTGGTGGCTGGTTTGCACATGTCCTCTCTTACCCAAGGATAGCAGCCTCTACCTTTATCCAGCAGTCCCCTAGCTGTTATAAGGTCGGATCAGATTCCAGAGTTCTGAAAGAGCTTATTCCAAACTCTCCAAATCAACAGTTGCTTTGGTGGAGGGACCAACCCCTATAGCTTCCTACTCCACTATTTTGGTGATGTCACTCTCTACCCCTTGACTTACAAGTTAACTATGTACCTTTTCAATACCTAATCTGGGATTAATCTAACTTTCTTCTGGATTCATTTTCAATGTCAGAACCATTGAGAGGAGTTGGAGGAATGTCCCATAGCCTTGTGAATTGGTACCATACCTATGGGATACAAGCTCGTCTGCTCTCTCAAAGTCACTTAAAATGATGAAAGTCTCTCTCTTGTCCCTAATTAGTTTCCTCTCCATTCCCCACCAATGGCACATCTAACTTTTCACTAGATTTCTCAAGCCCTAGGCCACCACTTGCCTCCTGTTTCTCAAGGGAAGTAAGGACACAGGGAATGACTTTCCTCAACTCCCTACTCCTCCAGCTACACCTACAGCGATGGTGCATCTCTCTCGGGTCAGAGGAGAAGCTTTCCCTCTCCAAGTCTAAGGCTGGCACCTCCACCTGTACTCTCTTTATCCATGCCTTCCTGTCTCTTCTATCACTTCATTTCGCAAACATTCCTGCAACTGTCTTCTCTAAACTTGCTTAAATCTCCCCATCTTTGACCCACGATGCCTCCCCACCCAACTAAGCCCTCTCAGGGTTTCCGTATCACTTCCTACTATCTCAACTACATACAATTCAAATGCAATTTAGATTCCCAATCATTCATGAAAATTACATTCACTACGGTCATCAATGGAGTTATTTATTTATTTAGTATTGCTTTTTTTTTTTTTGGCCGAGTGGCTTGCGGGATCTTAGTTCCCCGACCAGGGATTGAACCCTCGCCCTCAGCAGTGAAAGCGCCAAGTCCACTGGATCTCCAAGGAATTCCCACCAATGTATTTCTAATTCCCAGATTTACAGGATCCTTTTCCATCTGACTTGACCTTTCTGCAGTATTGGCTCCAGACAATCACTTCCTCCTTCCTAGAACTGTCACTTTCCTAAGTTTCCATGGTATCGCTGTACTGTTTCTCTTCCTGCCTTTCTAAGCACACCTTCCTGGTTTGCTCTGCAGATTTTTCTTCCTTTGACTGCCAGGTACATGCTGGTATTTGCTGGGGGCTGCATCCGTGGTCCCCTTCTCTTTTCAACTAGCTGCTCTCTATTGAGAGCAATTTGACCCACACTTATAGACCCTCCCAATCCTCATCTCTGGGGCCAGCCTCTCACTTAAGTTCCATCCCCTCACACATAGACAGCGGCCTGCCTCATACCTCCCAAGACTGCCCACACCATCTCAAATGCAACATGTCTAACCAAACTTGCTGCTCCTCTTCCTCCAGTGTGTCACACCTGAGGCCAGTGGTATCCTTCAGGGGCTTCAGCCAAAAACTTGGCAGGGGGTGCAGGAGGGAGAAGCGGGGAGGGGTTCATCTTAAGTCCTCAGAGAGAGCCCTTAAAGTCCCTGGAGCTTACATTCTAATGGGGGGTGAGAAACAAATGAGTTAATAAAAAATATTATTTCATACAATGACAATGCTATGAAAACATTGGCATGGTAAAGGAATAGAGTAACTGGGGGTGAGTTGTTTTTTTTTTTTTAACAGCATTTATTTTTTTAAAGTATTTTATTTTATTATTATTATTATTATTTTTTGGCCACGTGGCATGCAGGATCTTAGTTTCCCCAACCAGGGATTGAACCCACGCCCCCTGCACTGGAAGTGCGGAGTCTTAACCACTGGACCGCCAGGGAAGTCCCTGAGGTGTCTTTTTGATATGAGATCAGAGACCTGAATAAGCAATAGCTTTCAAAGAGACTTCCAGTTTCAGCCTCATTCCCTCAAACCCACTGTCCATGCTGCTTTAAGAATACTCTTTCTAAAATATAAATTTGGTCACACTGCTCTCCTGCTTAACAGCTTTTGAGTTTCCCACTGCTTATAAGGGGTAAGCTCTTTACCACAACCAATGGCCTTCTCTGGTCTGGGTCCCTGCCTTCCCCTCCAGGTTCATCGCAATCAAAGCCTTGATGGCCTACTATGTGCCAGGTACTGTTCTCAGTGTGAAGGACGCCATGAGGACAGGGCAGACGAAAGTCCCAACACTCATGGAACTTCTTACTTCTATGGGAGAGATGTAATTCTAAAAATGTGTAAATAAGTAAATAAAAATTTTAGACATGAAGTGATTTTAGATTTGAAAAATTTTAGTGATGAGTGATATGAAGAAAATAAAATGGTAATGTTACAGGTAAATAAAATGGTCAGGGAAGGTCCCTTAGAAGAAGTGCTCTTTGAGGTGAGTTCCAAATGATGAGAAAGGGAAGATCTCGGGTAACAGAGCTCCAGGCAGGGGGAACAGCAGGCACAAAGCTTGAAGGCAGGAATCGGTGGGGAGTGCTCAAGAAGCAGGCCGCGGGGTGGATGCAGCACAGAGAATAGGAGGAGGGTTGGTCAGAGGGGAGGTTAGAGTCAGGAAGGAGTCAGAGCACTTGGGTGTGGTGCCTTCCCGATGTCACTGCTTGAATTCCAGAGCCCTTTATCTTGTTTATTTATTTTTTTTTTGGCTGCACTGCACAGCTTGCAGGATCTTAGTTTCCCGATGAACCGCGCCCTCAGCAGTGAAAGTGTGGAGTCCTAACCACTGGGCTGCCAGGGAATTCCCTCCAGAGTCCTTTAGATGCTTCAGACGCACCATGTTCTTGCATCTTCCGCCTCTGCCAGTGATTTGCTCTCCCCACTAAGGGAACTCCTACTCATCCTTCGAGACTTGGCTCTGTGAAACGTTCCCTAACTCCCACTTCTAGGCTATTCAGTCACCCACTACGGCTCCCCTCATTAAGGTATAAAGCAGTCCTGCAGAGCAGACATCTGTCAGCTGCACCCTCACTATGTACACGTCTGGATCTAACACTAGACTGTGAGCCTCCTGAGGGAACAGTGAATTCACTTTCAGATTCTCACCACCTAGCCCAGATATGAAAGAGGTATTTGATAAATGAATAAACGCTGCTCTGCTAATGAGAACTATCAGATTGGGTTTGTCAGAAATGAAATCTATTGATATATGATTATTTGGAGCCATTCTACAACAGCATCTACTTACACACTTAAATCTGATTTTTTCACTGGTTCATCAAATATTTATACAGCAATTTCTGCCAGAAGCTGGGGATACAGCTGTGAACAGAGACATGGCATCGTTGCCCTTATGAATATATTTTCTACCAGGGAAGTCAAACAAATAATCAATTACTCAATTGCTTACTTACAAAAGGAATAAGTCCTATGAAGGAGAAATAAAGGGTACCATGAGTGTCTTAACGGGGAGACTCTGCCTAGTCTGGGAGGTCAGGAAAGCCTTCTTTGAAAAGTGACAACAGAACTGAGCTCCGAAGGATAAGTAGGAACAAACAAGGAGGGTGAACATTCCCAACAAAATGTATTATATGTCCAAAGGTGCTAAGGCAGGATGGGGCATGATGTGTTAAAGGCTGGTGTAGCTGAAGAACAAAGAGGGGAGAAGATCACAAAGTGAATGTGGCATCATTAACTCATAACATGGTAGAAGACGATATATAATGCTGATCTCAAGTAATGGCACATGTTTCAACATTCACTTGCAGTGACTTACGTTTGTTTTAGCTCTATCAACAGTAAAAGGAGAAAGAGAGGGAAAACAAGAATGCAGTATTGTAAATGAACTGTCTTAAACCTCTCTAACACAGTGTACCATTCTGTGGCTCTTAATCTATTTTGTGCCATAAATAATTGCTAAGAACCATTAACACAAGTAGCAAGTGCCACAGTAAAAGTTATATTTGGTGCTGAGTGAATGCAGACTAATTTAGATACTTGCATTATGAGACTGTAAATTCCTGGAGGGCTGCTGTTCTGATGCATCTTTATATTCAATTCAGCAACTAGCACAATGCCTTACTCGCGATGAGCCCTCAAACAGTTACCAAGTGTATCCCCATGCAGGGACTCATGGTTTATATTACTAATTGGCACACACCCTGATCTGAGGTTAGTTGGCAGAAGCCTCCCTGAGAGACACAGTGACAGAAGAAATAAAACAACTCAAGATTTTTTTTTAGAACAAAGTGAATTTGAAACAACGAAAATGGAGGAGTTATCATTTACAGTTGTTTTAGAAAACAGGCTAAACACAACCACTGATCAAATATGTTGAAAAAAATTTTAACCTGAAGCATTTGAAGAAAACTCATGACTGAAAAAAGTTAATAAAAAAAAAAAAAGAGTTTCGGTGAATAGGCAGAAGATGGCAGAGTAGAAGGACATGTGCTCACTCCCTCTTGCGAGAGCACCGGAATCACAACTAACTGCTGAACAATCATCGACAGGAAGACACTGGAACTCACTAAAAAAGATACCCCACATCCAAAGAAAAAGGAGAAGCCACAATGAAATGGTATAAGGGGCGCAATCCCCATAATATCAAATCCCATAACCACTGGGTGGGTGACTCACAAACTGGAGAACAATTATACCACAGGAGTTCACCCACTGGAGTAAAGGTTCTGAGTCCCACGTCAGGCTTCCCAACCTGGGGGTCCAGCAATGGGAGAAGGAATTCCCAGAGAATCAGACTTTGAAGGCTAGTGGGATTTGACTGCAGGACTTTGACAGGACTGGGGAAAACAGAGACTCCACTCTTGGAGGGCACACACAAAGTAGTGAGAGCACTGGGACCAGGGGAAGGAGCAGTGACCCCATAGGAGACTGAACCACACCTACCTGCTGGTGGTGGAGGGTCTCCTGCAGAGGTGGGGGGTGGCTGTGGCTCACCGTGGGGACAAGGACACTGGCAGCAGAAGTTCTGGGAAGTACTTCCTGGCATGAGCCCTCCCAGAGTCCGCCATTAGCCCCTCCAAAGAGCCTGTAGGCTCCAGTGCTGGGTCACCTCAGGCCAAACAACCAACAGGGAGGGAACTCAGCCCCATCCATCAGCAGACAGCAGATTAAAGTTTTACTGAGCTCTGCCCACCAGAGCAACACCCAGCTCTACCCACCACCAGTCTCTCCCATCAGGAAGCTTGCACAAGGCTCTTAGACAGCCTTTTCCACCAGACTACAATCCTGCAGCCTGTGGAACAAAAACAACATTCACAGAAAGACAGACAAAATGAAAAGGCAGAGGACTATGTACCAGATCAAGATAAAACCCCAGAAAAACAACTAAATGAAGTGGAGATAGGCAACCTTCCAGAAAAAGAATTCAGAATAATGATAGTGAAGATGATCCAGGACCTCGGAAAAAGAATGGAGGTAAAGGTCGAGAAGATGCAAAAAATGTTTAACAAAGACCTAGAAGAAGTAAAGAACAAACACCTAGAAGAATTAAAGAACAAACAAACAGAGATGAACAATACAAAAACTGAAATGAAAAATACACTAGAAGGAATCAATAGCAGAATAACTCAGGTAGAAGAACGGATAAGTGACCTGGAAGACAGAATGGTGGAATTCACTGCTGCGAAACAGAATAAAGAAAAAAGAATGAAAAGAAATGAAGACAGCCTAAGAGACCTCTGGGTCAACATTAAACGCAACAACATTTGCATTATAGGGGTTCCAGAAGGAGAAGAGAGAGAGAAAGGACCAGAGAAAATATTTGAAGAGATTATAGTCAAAAACTTCCCTAACATGAGAAAGGAAATAGCCACCCAAGTCCAGGAAGCGCAGCGAGTCCCATACAGGATAAACCCAAGGAGAAACACGCCGAGACACATAGTAATCAAACTGGTAAAAATTACAGACAAAGAAAAATTATTGAAAGCAGCAAGGGAAAAATGAAAAATAACATACAAGGGAACTCCCATAAGTTAACAGCTGATTTCTCAGCAGAAACTCTACAAGCCAGAAGGGAGTGGCATGATATACTTAAAGTGATGAAAGGGAAGAACCTACAACCAAGATTACTCTACCCACCAAGGATCCCATTCAGATTCGATGGAGAAATCAAAAGCTTTACAGACAAGCAAAAGCTAAGAGAATTCAGCACCACCAAACCAGCTCTACAACAAATGTTAAAGGAACTTCTCTAAGTGGGAAAACAAGAGAAGAAAAGGACCTACAAAAACAAACCCCCCAAAATTAAGAAAATGGTAATAGGAACATACATATCGATAATTACCTTAAACGTGAATGGATTAAATGCTCCAACCAAAAGAAACAGGCTAGCTGAATGGATACAAAAACAAGACCCATATATATGCTGTCTACAAGACACCCACTTCAGACCTAGGGACACATACAGACTGAAAGTGAGGGGATGGAGAAAGATATTCCATGCAAATGGAAATCAAAAGAAAGCTGGAGTAGCAATACTCATATCAGATAAAATAGACTTTAAAATAAAGAATATTACGAGATAGAAGGAAGGCCACTACATAATGATCAAGGGATCAATCCAAGAAAAAGATATAACAATTATAAATATATATGGACCCAACATAGGAGCACCTCAATACATACGGCAAATGCTAACAGCTATAAAAGGGAAATCGACAGCAACACAAAAATAGTGGGGGATTTTAACACCTCACTTACACCAATCGACAGATCATTCAGATAGAAAATTAAAAAGGAAACACAAGCTTTAAATGATACAATAGACCAGATAGATTTAATTGATATTTCTAGGACATTCCATCCGAAAACAGCAGATTACATTTTCTTCTCAAGTGCACACGGAACATTCTCCAGGAAAGATCACATCTTGGATCACAAATCAAGCCTCGGTAAATTTAAGAAAACTGAAATCATATCAAGCATCTTTTCCGACCACAACGCTATGAGATTGGAAATCAATTACAGGGGGAAAAAACGTAAAAAACACAAACACATGGAGGCTAAACAATACATTACTAAAGAACCAAGAGACCACTGAAGAAATCAAAGAGGAAATCAAAAAATACCTAGAGACAAATGACAACAAAAACACAATGATCCAAAACCTATGGGGTGCAGCAAAAGCAGTTTTAAGAGGGAAGTTTATAGCAATACAATCCCACCTCAAGAAACAAGAAAAATCTCAAATAAAGAATCTAACCTTACACCTAAAGGAACTAGAGAATGAAGAACAAACAAAACCCAAAGTTAGTAGAGGGAAAGAAATCATCAAGATTAGAGCAGAAATAAATGAAATAGAAACAAAGAAAACAATAGCAAAGATCAATAAAACTAAAAGCTGATTCTTTGAGAAGACAAACAAAATTGGTAAACCTTTAGCCAGACTCATCAAGAAAAAGAGAGAGAGGACTAAAATCAATAAAATTGGAAATGAAAAAGAAGTAACAACAGACACCACAGAAATACATCCTAAGAGACTACTACAAGCAACTCTATGCCAATAAAATGGAAAACCTGGAAGAAATGGACAAATTCTTACAAAGGTATAACCTTCCAAGACTGAACCAGGAAGAAATAGAAAATATGAACAGACCAATCACAAGTAATGAAATTGAAACTGTGATTAAAAGTCTTCCAACAAACAAAAGTCCAGGACCAGATGGCTTCACAGGCGAATTCTATCAAACATTTAGAAAAGAGCTAACACCTATCCTTCTCAAACTCTTCCAAAAAATTGCAGAGGAAGGAACACTCCCAAACTCATTCTATGAGGTCACCATCACCCTGATACCAAAACCAGACAAAGATACTACAAAAAAAGAAAATTACAGACCAATACCACTCATGAATATAGATGCAAAAATCCTCAACAAAATACTAGCAAACAGAATCCAACAATACATTAAAAGTATCATACACCATGATCAACTGGGATTTATCCCAGGGATGCAAGGATTCTTCAATATACGCAAATCAATCAATGTGATACACCACATTAACAAACTGAAGAATAAAAACCATATGATCATCTCAATACATGCCGAAAAGCTTTTGACAAAATTCAACACCCATTTATGATAAAAACTCTCCAGAAAGTGGGCATAGAGGGAACCTACCTCAAAAAATGGCCATATACGACAAACCCACAGCAAACATCATTCTCAATGGTGAAAAACTGAAAGCATCTCCTCTAAGATCAGGAACAAGACAAGGATGTCCACTCTCGCCACTATCATTCAACATAGTTTTGGAAGTCCTAGCCATGGCAATCAGAGAAGAAAAAGAAATAAAAGGAACACAAATTGAAAAAGAGGTAAAACTGTCACTGTTTGCGGATGACATGATACTATACATAGAAAATCCTAAAGATGCCACCAGAAAACTACTAGAGCTAATCAATGAAGTTGCTAAAGTTGCAGGATACAAAATTAATGCACACAAATCTCTTGCATTCCTATACACTAACAATGAAAGATCAGAAAGAGAAATTAAGGAAACAATCCCATTCACCACTGCAACAAAAAGAATAAAATACCTAGGAATAAACCTACCTAAGGAGGTAAAAGATCTGTACTCAGAAAATTATAAGACACTGATGAAAGAAATCAAAGATGACACAAACAGATGGAGAGATATACCATGTTCTTTGATTGGAAGAATCAGTATTGTGAAAATGACTATATTACCCAAAGCAATCTACAGAATCAGTGCAATCCCTATCAAATTACCAATGGCATTTTTTACAGAACTAGAACAAAAAAATCTTAAAATTTGTATGAAGACACAAAAGACCCTGAATAGCCAAAGCAATCTTGAGGGAAAAAAATGGACTTGGAGGAGTCAGACTCGCTGACTTCAGATCATACTACAAAGCTACAGTAATCAAGACAATACGGTACTGGCACAAAACCACATATATAGATCAAAGGAACAGGATAAAAAGTCCAGAGATAAACCCAGGCATCTATGGTCAACTAATCTACGACAAAGGAGGCAAGGATATACAATAGAGAAAAGGGTTTCTTCAATAAGTGGTGCTGGGAAAACTGGACAGGTACATGTAAAAGAATGAAATTAGAACGCTCCCTAACACCATACACAAAAATAAACTGAAAATGGATTAAAGACATAAATGTAAGACCAGACACTATAAAACTCTTAGAGGAAAACATAGGAAGAACACTCTTTGACATAAATCACAGCAAGATCTTTTTGACCCACCTCCTAGAGTAACAGAAATAAAAACAAACAAACAAAAAGAGTTTCCTGGCATCTGAGGGGTGGGGGTGGGGAATGAGGAGAAAAATAAGAAGAAAGTTCAAAGTTTTAGACTTCCTAACAGCAATTCTAAGGAAAACAAAGTTTCTATGGCCATGATGACAGAATGCACCATGGACACTGGAGGAAAAAACAATGAGCTGGGAAGAGGAGGCGCTGGCTGGGGCTGGATGAACAATAGGTTGTTCCATAGGGTCAAATCTGTCTCTCTTTTTCTCTCAGCAATGAGCACAAGGACTTCCCTGGTGGGGACAGTAGTTAAGAATCCGCCTGCCTATGCAGGGGACACGGGTTCGATCCCTGGTCTGGGAAGATCCCACACCAACTGAGCCCATACACCACAACTACTGAGCCCACGTGCCGCAACTACTGAGCCTGCATGCTGCAACTACCGAAGTCCACATGCCTAGAGCCTGAGCTCCACAAAAGAAAAGCCACTGCAATGAGAAGCCCGCGCACCACAACAAAGAGCAGCCCCCCCTCGCCACAACTAGAGAAAGCCTGTGCACAGCAACAAAGACCCAACGCAGCTGAAAAAAAAAAAAAGAGTACCTAGGGACTTCCCTGGTGGTCCAGTTGTTAAGACTCTGTGCTTCCAATGCACGGGGCGTGGGTTCCATCCCTGGTTGGGGAACTAAGATCCCATATGTCCCATGGTGCAGCAAAAAAAAAAACCCACCACAACAAAACAAAACAAAACGAGAAAAAGGAAGAGTACCTCTCTGGAGGAAACGAGTCATGCCTGTCTAAACCTGTGGGATATCTCCACATTCACATGTCCCAAACCACACACTTCATCATGTTTCCTTCTATCCACCCTCATCATCACCTAACTCATTCCTCCTCTTATATTCTCTGTAATTTCTTTCACGTCCTCCCAAACATCAAGACCAGAAATAGTGGTAAGTTATTTTTTAAATTAAACTAATTTTTTTTTAACTGAAGTATAGTTGACTTACAATATTATATTAGCTTTAGGTGTACAACATAGTAATTCAATATTTTTATAAAATATACGCCATAGAAAGATATGATAAAATATTGTCTATATCCCCTGTGCTGTACATAACATCCTTGAAACCTATTTATTTTACACCTGGTATTTTGTAGCTCTTCATCTCCTTCACCTATCTTGGCCCAACCCTGACACCTCTCCCCTCTGGTAACCACTAGTTTGTTCTCAGTATCAGTAAGCCTGTTTCTGTTTTGTTATATTTGTTCATTTGTTTGTATATGTTTCATTTGTTCTGCATATTAAGTGAAACGCAGTATTTGTCTTTCTCTGCCTGACTTATTTCACCAAGCATAATACCCTCCAAGTCCATCCATGTTGTTGCAAATGGCAAAATTTCATCCTTTTTTATGGCTGAGTAATAGTCCTATATATAAATATATATATATATACACACACATATATATAGTCCTATGTTTCTATATATATAACACATCTTCTTTATCCTTCTATGGATGTCCATCGAAGGATGGATGTCCATCCTTCGATGGACACTTAGGTTGCTTCCATGTCTTGGCCACTGTAAATAATGCTGCTATAAACACTGAGGTGAACATATCTTTTCAAATTAGTGTTTTCATCAGATAAATACCCAGGAGTGGAATGGCTAAATCATATGGTAGTTCTATTTTTAATTTCTTGAGGAACTTCCATACTGATTTCCATAGTGGCTGCACCAATTTACATTCCCACCAACAGTGCACAAGGGTTCCCTTTTCTCCACATCCTTGCCAACATTTCTTATTTTTTTCTTTTTGATAACAGCCATTCTAATAGGTATGAGGTGATATCTCATTGTGGTTCTGAAATGTATTTCCCTGATGATAAGTGATGTTGAGCATCTTTTCATGTGCCTTTTGGCCATCTGTATTTCTTTGGAAAACTGTCTGTTCAGATTCTCTGCCCTTTTAAAATTGGGTTGGCTATTTTTTTTGTCATATTGAGTTGTATGAGTTCTTTATATATTTTGGATAGTAAACCCTTACCAGATGTATCATTTGCAAATACCTTCTTCCATTTGGTAGGTTCCCTTTTTGTTTTGTTGATGGTTTCCTTTGTTGTACAAGAGTTTTTCAGTTTGATTATGTCCCATTTGTTTATTTTTGCTTTTATTCCCCTTGCCTAAGGAGATAAAGCCAAAGAAATATAGCTATGACCAATGTCAAAAAGTGTAGTACCTATGTTTTCTTCTAGTTTTATGATTTCAGGTCTTACATTTAGGTCTTTAATTCATCTTGAGTTTATTTTTGTAAATAGTGTGAGAAAATGTTCTAATTTCATTCTTTTATGTGTAGCTGGTCCAGTTTTCCCAATACCACTTATTGAAGAGTCTTTTTTAAAAATTATATATTCTTGCCTCCTTTGCCATAGATTAATTGACCATGTGTGCATGGGTTTATTTCTGGGCTCTCTATTGTGTTCTATTGATCTATGTATCTGTTTTTGTGCTGATACCACACTGTTTTCATTACCTTAGCTCTGTAGTATAGTCTGAAGTCAGAGAGCAGAGATACCTCCAACCTTGTTCTTTTTTCTCAAGACTGCTTTACTGTTCAGGGTCTTTTGTGGTTCCATACAAATTTTAGGATTATTTGTTCTAGTTCTGTGAAAAATGTCATGGATATTTTGATAGGTATTGCATTAGATCTGTAGATTGCTTTGGGTAGTATGGATATTTTAATAATGCTAATTCTCCTAACCCATGAACATGGGGTATATTTCCATTTATTTCTATCCTCTTCAATTTCCTTCATCTATGTCTTATAGGTTTCAGAGTATGTGTCTTTCACCACCTTCATTAAATTTATTCCTAGATATTTTATTCTTTTTGATTTATAAATGGGAGTCATTTCTTTTGTTATTAGTGTACAGAAATGCAACAAATTTCTTTATATTAATCTTGTATCCTGCAACTTTACTGAATTCGTTTATTCTAGCAGTTTTTTTGGTGGAGTCAAAGGTTTTCCTTATATAGTATCATGTCATCTGCAAACAGTGGTAGTTTTACTTCTTCCCTTTCAATTTGAATGTCTTTTATTTCTTTTTCTTGTCTGATTGCCGTGGCTAGGACTTCCAATACTATATTAAATAGAAGTGGGAAGAGTGGGCATCCTCATCTTGTCCCTGATCTTAAAGGAAATACTTCCAGCTTTTCACCACTGAGTATGATGCCAGCTGTGGGTTTGTCAGATGGCCTTTATTATGTTGAGGTTTGTTCCTTCTGTACCAACTTTGTTGACAGTTTTTATCACGAATGGATATTGAATTTTGCCAAATGCTTTTTCTGCATCTATTGAGATGATCATGTGATTTTTATCCTTGGTTATGTTAATGTGGTGTATCATGTTAATTGATTGATTTGCAGATATTGAACCATCCTCACATCCCGGGAATAAATCCCCCTTGATCATGATGTATGATCCTTTTTACATATTATTGAATTTGGTTTGCTAATATTTTGTTGAGGATTCTTGCATCTATTTCATCAGCGATATGGGCCTGTATATTTTTTTGTAGTATCTTTATCTGATTTTGGTATGAGGGTAATGCTGGCCTCATAGAATGAGGTGGGAAGAGTTCTCTCCTCTTTTATTTATTTATTTATTTGTTTGTCTGCTTGTTTATTCATTTATTTATGGCTGCATTGGGTCTTCATCGCTGCACGCAGGCTTTCTCTAGTTGCAGCGAGCAGGGGCTACACTTTGTTACGGTGCACGGGCTTTTCATTGCGGTGGCTTCTTTTGTTGTGGAGCACAGGGTCTAGGTGTGCGGGCTTCAGTAGTTGTGGCACACAGGCTCAGTAGTTGTGGCTCGCGGGCTCTAGACGCAGGCTCAGTAGTTGTGGTGCACAGGCTTAGTTGCTCCATGGCATGTGGGATCTTCCTGGACCAGGGCTAAAACCATGTCCCCTGCATTGGCAGGCGGATTCTTAACCACTGCACCACCAGGGAAGTCCACCTCTTTAATTTTTTGAAACAGTTTGAGAAGCATACATATTAACTTTTCTTTAAATGTTTGGTAGAATTCCCCTGTGAAGTCATCTAGTCCCAGACTTTTGTGTGTTGGGAGTCTTTTGATTACTGATTCCATTTCAATACTAATAATCAATCTATTCAGATTTTCTGTTTCTTCCTGATTCAGTCTTGGAAAACTGTATGTTTCTCGGAATTTATCCACTTATTCTAAGTTGTCCAATTTGTTAGCATATTACTGTTTGCATTATTCTCTTATGATTGTATTTCTGTGATATCAGTTGTAACTTCTATCAGTTGTAACTTCTCTTTCATTTCTTATGTTTTAAACTTGAGCACTCTCTCTTTTTCTTAATGAGTCTGGCTAAAGTTTATCAATTTTGTTTATCTTTTCAAAAAAACAGCTCTTAGTTTCATTTATCTTTTCTATTGTTTTTTGGTCTCTATTTTATTTCCACTCTGATCTTTATTAGTTTTTTCCTTCTACTGACTTTGGACTTTGCTTGTTCTTCTTTTTCTAATTCCCTTAGAGGGAAAGTTAGGTTGTTAATTTGAGATTTTTCTTTTTTCTTGAGGTAGGCTTCTATTATTATAAACTGCCCTCTTAGAATTGTTTTTGTTGTGTCCCATAGATTTTGGACGTTGTGTTTCTATTTTCATTCATCCCAAGGTATTTTTTGACTTCTTCTTTAATTTCTTTGTTGACCCAATGGCTTTTTTATAGTATGTTTTCAGTCTCCACTTGTTTGTGTTTTTACCAGTTTTCTTCTTGCTATTGATTTCTAGTTTCACACTGCTGTGGTCAGAAAAGATGCTGGATTTAATTTCAATCTTCGTAAATTTACTGAGACTTCTTTTGTGGCGTAGCATGTGATCTATCCTGGAGAATGTTCCATGTGCACTTGAGAAGAATGTGTATTTTGCTGGTTTAGAATGTAATAGTCTACAGATATCAATTAAGTCCATCTGGTCTAAAACGTCATTTAAAGCCAATGTGTCCTTATTGATTTTCTGTCTGGATGATCTATTCATTAATGTGATTGGGGTATTAAAATCCCCTATTATTATTGTATTACTGTCAATTTCTTCCTTTATGTCTGTTAATATTTACTTTATATACTTAGGCGCTCCTGTATTGGGTGCATATATGTTAACAAGTCTAATATCCTCTTCTTGGATTGACCTCTTTATCATTATTTAATGTCCTAAATTGTCTTTTGTTATAGATTTTGTTTTAAAGTCTATTTTGTCTGATATGAGTACTGCTACCCCAGCTTTTCATTTCCATTTGCATGAAATATCTTTATTTATTTATTTATTTTTTTATTTTTGGCTGTGTTGGGTCTTCGTTTCTGTGTGAGGGCTTTCTCTAGTTGCGGCAAGCGGGGGCCACTCTTCATCGCGGTGCACGGGCCTCTCACTATCGCGGCCTCTCTTGTTGCGGAGCACAGGCTCCAGACGCGCAGGCTCAGTAGTTGTGGCTCATGGGGCCAGTTGCTCCGTGGCATGTGGGATCTTCCTGGACCAGGGCTCGAACCCGTGTCCCCTGCATCGGCAGGCAGATTCTCAACCACTGCGTCACCAGGGAAGCCCTGAAATATCTTTTTTAATCCCTCCACTATCAATGGGTGTGTCTTTAGCTCTGAAGTGAGTCTCTTGTAGGCAGCATATACATGGATCTTGGTTTTTTAATCTAATCAGCTACCTACCCTGTGTCTTTTGATTGGAGCATTTAGTCTATTTACATTAGAAGTGATGATTAATAAGTATGTATCTATTGCCATTTTGTTACTTGTTTTCTGGTTGTTTTTGTATTTCTTTGTTCTTTTCTTCTTTTAATCTCTTCTCTTTGGGTTTGATAACTTTTTAAATATTATGTTTCGGTTCCTTTCTCTTTGCTTTTTGTGTATCTACTGTAGGTTTTTGATTTGCAGTTACCATGAGGTTCATATCTATAAATATATCTACTTGTTTTAGAATGATAGTCATTTAAGTTCAAACACATTCTAAAAGCTCTACTTTTTTTTACTAAGCCCCCCCCAACATTTTATGTTTTGGTATCATAGTTTACATTTTTATGAATATCCCTTAACTGTTTATTGTAGTTGTAGTTGATTAATGGTTGATTTTACAATTTTGTCTTTTAACCTTCATAGTACCTTACTTAAGTGGTTGATCAACTGCCTTTACAATACATTTACATATACCAGTGAGATTTTTTCCTTCAAATATTTTCTTATTTCTTGTTATAGGCCTTTCTTTTTCACTTAAAGAAGACCCTTTAACATTTCTTGTAAGGCCAGTTTAGTAGTGATGAACTCTTAGTTTTTGCTTGTCTGGGAAACACTTTGACTTTGTTGGGTAGAGTATCCTAGGTTGTAGGTTTTTCCCTTTCAGCACTTTAAGTATATTGTGCCACTCCCTTTTGGCCTGCAAAGTTTCTGCTGAAAAATCAGCTGGTAGCCTTATGGGAGTTCCTTTGTATGTGACTCTTTGTTTTTCTCTTACTGCCTTTAGAATTCTCTCTTTAACGTTTGTCATTTCAATTATGATATGTCTTCACGTGGGTCTGTTTGGGTTCATCTTGTTTGGGACTCTCTGTGCTTCTGGACCTGGGTATCTGTTTCCTTCTTCAGGTTAGGGTTCAGCCATAATCTCATCAAAAATGTTTTCTGCCCCTTTCTCTCGTCTCCCTCTGGGACCCCTATAATGTGAATGTTAGTATGCTTGATGTTATCCTACAGATCCCTTAAACTATACTTAAAAAATTTTTTTTTTCTTTTTGCTGTTCTGATTGTGTGATTTCCACTATTTTGTCTTCCAGGTCACTTATGCATTCCTCCGTATTACCTAATCTGCTGGTAATTCCTTCTAGTGAATTTTTCATTTCAATTATTGTATTCTTCAGCTCTGATTGGTTCTTCTTCATATTTTCTAGTTCTTTGTTAAAGTTCTTACTGTGTTCCTCTATTCTTTTCCCGAGTTCGATGAGCATTGTTATTACTATTGCTTTAAGCTCTTTATCAAGTAAATTACTTATCTCTGTTTCTTTAGGGTTTTTTTTTTTCTGGGGTTTCTACTTATTCTTTTGTTTGGAACATAGTCATTTGTCTTCTCACTTTGTTTGACTTTCTCTTTTTGTCTCTATGAAATTAGGTGAAACAGTTACCTATCCCAGTCTTAAAGGCATGTCCTTGTGTGGGAGCATCCCCATGCAGTCTGCATGTGCCCAGTGGTTTTGGTGGGAGAGCTGGACCTGAAGTGAGCACTAACCATGTCTTCACCTGGGGTGCACTGGCAGCTGCCACCTTAGCAGGGCATGGGGCTGGAGTAGGAAGAGTTAGAACTGGAGCCAGGTGTGAGCTGGGGCTTCTCCCAGGCTTAGAGCAGGCCCAGAGCCAAAGGGGCTGGAGTTGCAAATCTGAGCTAGTGCCACTTCTCCCCAGTGTGATGGCGGTCTCCACTTTGGTCAGAGGCAGGGCTGGGGCCCGAGGGGCTGGAGCTGCAAATGTGAGCTAGCTCAGCTTCTCCCTGGTGCAATGGTTGTTACTGCCTTGGTTGGACACAGCACTAGAGCAGGTGGGGCTGGAGCAGGAGCCCAGTTCGGGCTGGGAGGCGTGCTGGGGCACTCCTGGCAGGACAGACAGAGCATGAGGTGTTTTCAATCTGCTGCTTCTGCACTGGGACTGGGAGCAGGCGAGTCTGTGTATGCTCTTCAAAACTGCAGTCTCAGTTTCTATGGCTCTATGATAAGCCCCCCTGGTTTTCAAACCAAGCAGGCTTATCTTCCTTGTGCTTGACCTCAGGGCTAGGACGCCCAATATGGGGCTCAAACCCCTTGATCCTTAGGGAGGATGCCCAAGCCTGTGATATCCCCTCCTCTTCTGGGCCACCCACTAGGGGTGTGGGTCCCGATTAGATCACTTCTCCTTCCTTCCTACCAGACTCCACTTTCCTTAATAACCTTGGTTGTAGAAGAGCCATTCTGCTAGTCTTCAGGCTGTTCTCAGAGAGAGCTGCTCTATATGTCATTGTAGTTTTGATGTGTTTGTGGGGGGAGGTGAGCTCAAATTTTATTTGATGTGTTTGTGGGGGGAGGTGAGCTCAGGGTCTACCTACTCCACCATCTTGATCCCACCCAGTCAACTACTGGAAAATATAAACTTCTTCCTCTTTCCTCAAACTGAATTAAAGGCCAAGTCCACATGAATTCACCCTGATTATACTTCTTAGATTTACCCTTATCCCCTACATCCACCACTTTTCTTCCCCACTGCCCCAAGCTCAAGGTGCCCTTTGGAATCTAGGGCTTTGTAACAGAGGAACATTTTACAGCATTTCTGTTGTTATTGTTTTTAAGACAAGAAACACCTGTTGAAGGCAATATGGGGGTAGTGGAAAGAGCATATTCTTTGGGATCAAAAACATAATTTGGAATCTTGCCTTGATTTATTAACTGAGTGACCTTGAATAACTTATTTATTTCTCTGAGCCTCAGTTTTTCTCTGTAAAAATACACTTAACAACTAAATAACAGGTTTGTTGTAAGGATACTGGAACCTGAAGGAAGTATCACAGGTAATCACTATATGGTAGCCATTATGGTATTATTATTGTGTTTAATCCACACATACCTCATATGCTGTAGGTACTTCAGTATTAAATTTGGAGTAGACTGAAAATATAAATCACATTATATAGTCTTGTGTTTCTGAAATTTGTCAGGTTCTCCTGAATCTTTTTAAGTATAAACTAATTTTTCAGATCTTCAATCCGTGCTTATTTGAATTTTAATGAAAGCAACAGTCTTTTTATTACTATTACTTTATATAAGTTAGGCCCAGCTGACATGCAGCAAGCATTTTATTTTTTAACATCTTCATTGGAGTATAATTGTTTTACAATGGTGTGTTAGTTTCTGCTTTATAACAAAGTGAATCATCTATACATATACATATATACCCATATCTCCTCCCTCTTGCATCTCCCTCCCATCCTCCCTATCCCACCCTTCTGGGTGGTCACAAAGTACTGAGCTGATCTCCCTGTGCTATGCGGCTGCTTCCCACTAGTTATCTATTTTACATTTGGTAGTATATATAAGTCCATGCCACTCTCCCACTTGGTCCCAGCTTACCCTTCCCCCTCCCCATGTCCTCAAGTCCATTCTCCATGTCTGTGTCTTTATTCCTGTCCTGCCCCTAGGTTCTTCAGACCTTTTCTTTTTTTGATTCCATATATATGTGGTAGCATACAGTATTTGTTTTTCCCTTTTTGACTTACTTCACTCTGTATGACAGACTCTACATCCATCCACCTCACTACAAATAACTCAATTCATTTCTTTTCATGGCTGAAAAGAATATTCCATTGTATATATGTGCCACATCTTCTTTATCCATTCATCTGTCGATGGACACTTAGGTGGCTTCCATGTCCTGCCTATTGTAAGTAGAGCTGCAATGAACATTGTGGTACATGACTCTTTTTGTATTATGGTTTTCTCAGGGTATATGCCCAGTAGTGGGATTGCTGGGTCGTATGGTAGTTCTATTTTTAGTTTTTTCAGGAACCTCCATAGTGTTCTCCATAGTGGCTGTATCAATTTACATTCCCACCAATAGTGCCAGAGGGTTCCCTTTTCTCCACACCCTCTCCAGCATTTACTGTTTGTAGGTTTTTTATGATAGCCATTCTGACTGGTGTGAGGTGATACCTCATTGTAGTTTTGATTTGCGTTTCTGTAAAGATTAGTGATGTTGAGCATCCTTTCATGTGTTTGTTGGCAATCTGTACATCTTTGGAGAAATGTCTATTTAGGTCTTCTGCCCATTTTTGGATTGGGTTGTCTGTTTTTTTTGATATTTACCTGCATGAGCTGCTTGTAAATTTTGGAGATTAATTTTCTCCCATTCTGAAGGTCTTTTCGCCTTGTTTATAGTTTCCTTTGCTGTGCAAAAGCTTTTAAGTTTCATTAGATCCCATTTGTTTATTTTTGCTTTTATTTCCATTTCTCTAGGAGGTGGGTCAAAAAGGATCTTGCTGTGATTTATGTCATAGAGTGTTTTGCCTATGTTTTCCTCTAAGAGTTTGATAGTGTCTGGCCTTACATTTAGGTCTTTAATCCATTTTGAGTTCATTTTTGTGTATGGTGTTAGGGAGTGTTCTAATTTCATTCTTTTTCATGTAGCTGTCCAGTTTTCCCAGCACCACTTATTGAAGAGGCTGTCTTTTCTCCATTGTATATTCTTGCCTCCTTTATCAAAAATAAGGTGACGATATGTGCGTGGGTTTATCTCTGGGCTTTCTATCCTGTTCCATTCATCTATATTTCTGTTTTCGTGCCAGTACCATACTGTCTTGATTACTATAGCTTTCTGGTATAGTCTGTAGTCAGGGAGCCTTATTCCTCCAGCTCCGTTTTTCTTTCTCAAGATTGCTTTGGCTATTTGGGGTCTTTTGTGTTTCCATACAAATTGTGAAATTTTTTGCTCTAGTTCTGTGAGAAATGCCAGTGGTAGTTTGATAGGGATTGCATTGAATCTGTAGATTGCTTTGGGTAGTAGAGTCATTTTCACAATGTTGATTCTTCCAATCCAAGAACATGGTATATCTCTCCATCTGTTTGTATCATCTTTCATTTCTTTCATCAGTGTCTTATATTTTTATGCATACAGGTCTTTTTTCTCCTTAGGTAGGTTTATTCCTAGGTATTTTATTATTTTTGTTGCAATTGTAAACGTGAGTGTTTCCTTAATTTCTCTTTCAGGTTTTTCATCATTAGTGTATAGGAATGCAAGAGATTTCTGTGCATTAATTTTGTATCCTGCAACTTTACCAAATTCATTGATTAGCTCTAGTAGTTTTCTGGCAGCGTCTTTGGGATTCTCTATGTATAGTAAGTATCATGTCATCTGCAAACACTGACAGGTTTACTTCTTCTTTTCCAATTTGGATTCCTTTTATTTCTTTTTCTTCTCTGATTGCTGTGGCTAAAACTTCCAAAACTATGTTGAGTAATAGTGGTGAGAGCGGGCAACATTGTCTTGTTCCTGATCTTAGTGGAAACGGTTTCAGTTTTTCACCGTTGAGAATGATGTTGTCAGCGAGCATATTTAATTAAGCCAGAAAGTAGGTCCACTTTCATCCCTCTTAACCAAGCAAAACTGTTCTTACTTCACAAATTTAAAACTACCCAAACAGGTTTCTCAGCAATGTGTTCACCGTGGTATGAACTCAGCATTAGAGTTCTTATTGCACAATGCACTTACTTGTCCCACGTAATAAAAGTTGCTCTCTGTGTTGAAATGCCAAGACCGACAATTTGATTCATCTCTAGTCCTGCAGCTAAAAATAAAGATAGATAAGATACATTTAAAAGCCCGGGAAGTTTTTCTTTATAATACTATCATATGGAAAAGAAATCATTTAATATAATCTTTAAGAAAAACAACTGGGTTTAGCATTTTAATAACACAGTTGGAGCTAATAAATAAAGCATTACCAGCATGATTTTGTAGTATTTTTTTACTTAAAGGGAAAAAAGTTTATAATTAATAATAATAAAACGGCCTTTTTGCTTTAAAGATTAGAAAAAAACAAACACTACTTAAAGTAAGTCAGATTGTATTTTCTTCTTGATAATATTGATACTAAAAAATTGGATCTTAATTTAAGCAAAGATATAAGCCATAATAGAAGCTGGTTGATGGCAACAAGAGAAAGTCCTCAGGGAATGTAGTATAAATATTGAAGCACAGATCTTATTTTCCACACAAACAGATGCTAGAATGCAAATAAAAACTTGGATTTTTGGAAGGTCCAAATTTCTTAAAATATAGCAGCTCAAGTGTTTTCATGATATTCTTTTAAAAAAGCAACTTATCCCACTGAGCAAATTAGGGACACCTTCAGTTTGAGCAATGAGGAAGACACATCCCCCCTCTTTTCAGTACTCCTTCCAAAAATATTTAACCTAACCTGATCATAAGTAAATAATCTGACAACCTCCAAATGCAGGACAGTCTATTTAACTGTTCCGTACTTTTGAAAACTCTCAGTGTCATGAAGAACACGGTCTAGATTAAAGGAGACTAAACAGACTGACTGCTAAAGGCAATGCCTTATCTCTGGTTGGATTTTGGATTGAAAAAAAAGTTATTCAAGACTGAGATAAGAGGGGAATATTGAGGACCAAGTATTAGAAAATATCACTGGGTTAATGTTAAATTTCCTGTGTGATAACTGCATTGTGTTTCCATTTGAGAATACTCCTTTTCTTTGGAGGTAATGCTGAAGTATTTAGGGGTGACAGGTTATTACATCACAACCAACTCTCACATTGGTCAGCCAAAAAGAAAAAAAGTTTGTAGAGGACGGTAATGTAAACACTGTAAAACACATTTGAATCTAGGAGAAGGTACACAGCTGTTCAACGTAGTATTCTCTGAACTCTTTTTTATAGGTTTTGAAATACCTCAAACCAGAAAGGTGAGAAGGAGAAGCAATTCAGTCAGAAAAATGAAGTAAAAGACCTTTTCAAATTTACAAGTCCTCTTTCGCCATATTCTTAAAGAAGGTTGCACTGCAAATGTTCTTAACGAGCTAAGATTTCAGACCCTGGCTGCGGCCAGGAGGGCACTTTGCATTAAGAGGCTGCTCAGGAAAAAACAAAACAAAAACTTATTTTACAATAAAGGTAACTCAGTTGTAAACTCCTGATAGCAGGAACTGAGTGTTGTAACTGTGTTTATAACCCTCTGGTACTTTAAAACAACAGGAAATCAAATGGGTACTAGCTACAACAGGGAACCAAGAGGGAAGGTGAGACTTTAATACTGCAGCTCAAAAAGAGTTAAAGCAGAGGACAGAGCTGCTATTACCTTCCCTTGACAAAGTGGTTCACTGTAAACCACAAATGTTCCCCTCCCCAAACTACTGGGAAACTGTGACCCCAATAAAATACTGTATGTATAACTTAGGAAACCCACAAAATTCTACAGACGCCTGAGGAAAACTCTTTATTACACACAAAACACACTTTACTGACTATCTTTACTTTTATAAATCCAATTACCTTTGACAGATTCTTTTATTACAGCAACAAACTGAAGCCAGAGAATATCAGGATCAATTTCAACCCAGCCAGCTTGAGGATAAAGACTTTTTACCTATTTAGGAAAAGAGAAGATTTAGTATAAACAACATTAGATCAAGTCAATAGCATCTGGGTCTTAAGGTTACTGGTTAAAATAATTTAAAACATGATTTTATTTATTACCTAATTCATTTTTATTGTTAACGTGGAAAAAATACATATATAGGGACTTCCCTGGTAACTCAGTGGTTAAGAATCCGCCTGCCAATGCAGGGGACACGGGTTCGAGCCCTGGCCCGGGAAGATCCCATATGCTGCAGAGCAACTAAGCCCTTGTGCCGCAACTACTGAGCCTGAGCTTTAGAACCCGTGAGCCACAACTACTGAGCCTGCGTGCCACCACTATGGAAGCCTGCGCACCTAGAGCCCATGCTCTGCAACAAGAGAAGCCACCACAATGAGAAGCCCACGCACTGCAGCGAAGAGTAGCCCCTGCTCGCCACAACTAGAGAAAGCCCGTGCGCAGCAACAAAGACCCAATGCAGCCAAAAATAAATAAACTAATTTTAAAAAATACATATATGAAATAAAAAAGGATACACCAAAATAACAGTTTTCTTCAGTTCATAAGTTTACAGAAAGATTTTAGCTTTATTTTATTTTCTAAGTTTACCTTTATTTTTCAGGTTTTCTACAATGAAGATGTGTTGTTTTTGTAATTAAAAGTCAAACTTAAAAAAAAAGCTTAAATTAGCAAATAAAGTACTGAGTTCTGGCTCAAGCTATGATGGAGTAAGCACACTCCCCCCACTCTTTCCCACTGAATACAGATATAAAACCTGGACAGAATGCACGGAGCAGCTATCTGTGGACTGCAAAAAGTATGCGGTGGCAGGCAGACTGGGGAAGAAGATAAGAATTAGAATACCACTGAACTGGTGGTGAGTTTCCCACTTTTCTTCTGGTACCCCCTGGCCTGGACTCAAGGCAGTTGAAAACCAGAAGTGGGTATCAGGGTGCAGTGAAAACACCTGTAGAGTTTTTGCTAACACTCAGAGGGAATGTGAGAAATCCCTCACTTTTGTTTTTTATCCCCCCCACCTCCATACTTTTATATCCTGGCTATCCCATCGTGGTGGCTGCAGCAGTAACCACAAGCACCCAAAATACTGAGGGAGGTAAAACTTCCTCTCTAATCAGAGGAGCTGGGGGCCCAAGAGGGTAAGGTGAACCCCCGATGGCTTTTTTCTCTCTGTGTGCTCCTGATGCCTAGCCTCAGATGTGGACATAGGAAGTGTCCAGCAGAATGGGATAATGAAAGCTCCAGCTTCTGGCAAGAGGACCCAAAAGGGGGAGGCTCAGGGAACCAAAAATCCCAGGAAGATCTCAGAGAGGGAAGAGCTTGGGAAAGCTACTCCAGAAAGTTGTGGATGAATTCCTAGGCTCATCTGGAAGCTGTACGTATATGAATATAATACCAGACAGCATAGCAACGATGTTAAAAGCAGAACTGAAAAAATAGACCACTGCCCAGGTCCCAGACTGACCTCTAGGTGGCACATACTACACAGGGCAGATCCAAATAGTACCTCCAAGATCTTAAAAACAGAATTAACATTGAAACCAAAGTCCAAGGAAGGCTGGTCAGCATTTGTAGCCTGAACGCAGCTGCATTAACTGCCTACTAAAAGAAAAATATCAACATTTGTCATAGACTTTACACAAGACCCAGAGTCTTATAACATGATAATCAAAATGCCCAGGATATAATCCAAAATTACAAGGTATATTAAGAATCAGAAAAATCTCAGCTCACATGGGAAAAGATAATAGATAACAATACCACCATAACACAGATATCTGATAAAGACTTTAAAGCAGCTATTACAAAAATGCTCCAAGAAGTAAGGGTGAATTCTTCTGAAACAAGATAGAAAGTCTCAGCAAAGAAATAAAAGACATGAAGAAAAATGAAATTTTGGTAATTCCCTGACAGTCCAGTGGTTAGGACTTGGCGCTTTCACTGCCAAGGCCCAGGTTCAATCTCTGGTCGGGGAACTAAGATCCCACAAGCTGAGCAGCATGGCCAAAAAAAACAAAAGAAAAAAGAAAAATGAAATTCTAACAATTTCAGGATTAAAAAATACAATTATTAGGGGAGTGGGGGAAATGGATACAAACTTTCAGTTATAAGATGAATAAGGTCTAGAGACCTAATGTACACCATGGTGACTAGAGTTAATAATAATGTACTATACACTTGAAATTTGCTAAGAGAGTAGTTCTCAAGTGTTCTCAACACCCACATACACAAACACACAAATGGTAACCATGTGAGATGATGAGTATCTCATCTGTATACTCATGATGAGTAATTAACATTAATTATGTTATTTAATTAACAATGTATACATATACCAAAACATCAATTTACATACCTTAAATATATACAACTTTTATTTGGCAATCATACCTCAATAAAGCTGGAAAAAATCAATTAAAAAAAGAAAAATATAATAATTAAAATAAAAAACATACTGGATGCGCTCAATAGTAGAATGGAGATGAGAGAAGAAAGTCAGTAAGCTTAAGGATAGGTCAATAGAAATTCTCTAATCTGAACAACAGAAAGAAAAAAAGAATAAAGTCTCAGGGATCTGTGGGACAATGTTTATGTCACCAGAGGCCCCAAAGAAGAAAAGAAAGAGTTCAGTGCAGAAAAAAATTACTTCAGGGAAGTAATACTGCAAAAAATTCCCAAGCTCAGTGAAAGATTTAAAATCTAAATTTTTAAGAAGCTTAGAAAACTCCTACCAGGATAAGTCCAAAGCACTACACAGCCAGATCCAGCATAATTCAAATGCTGAAAACTGAAAACAAAACAAAACAAAATTGAAAGCAACCAGACAGATTACATGCACAGAATAATGATTCGAATGACTGTGGACTTTCTCATCAGAACCATGAAGGCCCGGAGGAAGTGGCCCAACATTTTTAGAGTGCTAAAAGAATTTCCATCCACAATTCTATATCAAAATCCTAGGATTTTTAATAGATATAGATATGATGATTCTAAAATTTATATGGAAAAGCAAAAGAACTAAAATAGCCAAAACAATGTTGAAAAAGATTGGAAGAATCACATTATGCAATTTCAAGACTTACTATAAAGCCATAGTAATCAAAATAGTGTAATCATTAATCAAAATAGTGTAATCATAAAAATAGCAAACAGATCAATGAAACAGAAGAGAATCCAGAAATAGACCCACATAAGTATGGCTAATTGATTTTGGACAAATATACAAGGCAATTCAATGGGGAAAAGACAGCTTTTTCAACAGAGTTGAAAGAGACATCCACATGCAAAAAAACTAACCTCAACCTAAACCTCACGTCTTACACAAAAAACTAACTCAAAATGGATCATAGATCTAAATGTAAAATGTAAAACTGTAAAATGCTTAGAGGAAATCACAGCAGGAAATCTTTGTGACTTGGGGTTAGGTGAAGAGTTCTTAGACATGACACCAAAAGTACAATTCATGAACAAAAATATTCAAGAAATGAGCTTCATCAAAATTAAAAATGTTTGCTCTGCAAAAGATACTGTTAAGAAGATGAAAAGACCAAGTACAGACCGGTTGAAAATATCTGCAAATCGCATATTCAACACAGGATTTATATCTAGAAGATATTTTAAAAATCTCAAAACTCAACAGTAAGAAAACAACTCAATTAAAAAATGGCCAAAAGACCTGAACAGGCACTTTATCAAAGAAGATACACAGACAGAAAATATGCACATGGAAATATTCAGCATCATTAGCAATTAGGCAAATGCAAATCAAAACCACAATGAGATATCACTACATCTATTAGGATGCCTAAAATAAAAATTACTAACAATATCAAGTGTTAGTAAAGAACAAATAGAACTCATATACATTGCTGGTGGGAATGCAAAATGGTAGAGGCACTCGGGAATTTGGCAATTTCTTGTTAGGTTAAATATTTACTTACCATGTGACCCAACAATCCCACCCCTAGGTATTGAACCCAGAGAAATGAAAACTTACATTCACATTAAAATCTGTACACAAATGTTTATAGCAGCTCTATCCAAAATCACCAGAAACTGGAAACAACCCAAATGTACTTCAACAGGTGAATGAACGTGGTACATCCATATAGTGGATTACTACTCAGAAATAATAAAGAATGAACTATTGATACACACAATATGGATGAATCTCAAAGGCATTATGCTGAAAAAAGCCTGTCTCCAAAGGCTACTTACTGTATTGTTCCACTTATATGACATTCTCAGAAAGACAAAAAACTATAGTCATGGGAAACAGATCAGTGGTTTTCAGAGATTAGATGTGGGAGGAGGGTCTGACTACAAAGGGCTAGCACAAGGGAGTTTTCTGGGTTACTTCGACATATGTGCTAAAACTCACAGGACTTATTCACCAAAAAAGTCAACTTTACCATACGCTAATTTTAAAAATACAATAAAAAGAACCTATGGCTTCAAGTTAAAATGATGGCTTGAACATAAGCTTTTTATCTCCAATTCCTCTCAAGACTCCATTAAAATAAAAACATGAAAAAGATTTATGCAAGAAGAGAGCAAGGAAGCTCAGACCAGGTTTTAACGAATGTTTTTAATACGATCAGTGAGTGGGTACAGTAAGTCCCCTACATATGAGCGAGTTCCGTTCCGAGAGCACGTTGGTAAATCCAATTTGTTTGAAAGTCCAACAAAGTTAGCCTAGGTATCCAACTAACACAATCGGCTATATAGCACTGTACTGTAGTAGGTTTATAATACTTTTCACAAAAATAATACATGAAAAACAAATACAAAAAATAAAGAAAACATTTTTAATCTTACAGTACATTACCTTGAAAAGTACAGTAGTACAGTACAACAGCTGGCATACAGGGGCTGGCATCGAGTGAACAGGCAAGAAGAGTTACTGACTGGAGAAGGGAGAGGAGGTGGGAGATGGTAGAGCTGAAGGATCGTCAGCAATAGGAGACGGAGGGCAAGCTGCAATTTCACTCACGCCTGACGTTGATGGCACAGGCTCTGGTTCCTTGCTGGATTCAATTCTATCTACCCTCTTGAATTAACGATCCAGTGATGTCTGGGTAGTAGCTCTTTTTTTCTCATCATAGGTGACACAGTAGCACTGGATTGCATTCTCAACGACAGCTGCAACCTTTGCGTACCGTTCTATGTTCGGGTCTTGTGCCTCAAAAACTAACAGTGCCTCCTCAAATAAAGAAAATCCCCTTGCCATTTCCTGCATTGTGAACCTCTTCAGTTCTTCAGCAGTAACAGCTACATAACCTCTGCTTTTACGCTTACTTCCGAAATAAAGAAGCAAGAAATAAAGATACTGTACTACTTGGGCTTGTACAGTACTGTAAAGTACACAAAAGCACAACCACTTGCAGAGGATGTACACAAGTGACAATGTACGCCAGACACGTGGACTAACTTATGTGACTGAACATGCGAACGCGTGTTCACATCCTTGAAAGTTCGCAATTTGAAGGTTCGTATGTAGGGGACTTACTATACAGGGCTAAGCACAGAAGAGAAAACTGGATACCTCACTAGCTGCTCAGATTATACAACCTCTGTTCAACCTCTGGCAGATTCTAGGATAGAACCCTGAAAATTAGAGGTACCTCAGAAGGCTGGGAGGCCAGATGGGGCTGAACAGAGGATTGATTCAGTCTTTCTAAGGATCCTCAATTCTCCTTGTCCAGCCCGATCCACTGCCCCTCCCTAACCGGGCAGAAGGTGTGAGATTTACTCTCTGGAGGGGCTGAACCAGGGAAGTTCTTTACTTGCAAATACCAGATATAGCTGAGAAAAGTAAGAAATAGTACTGAAAATATGAACAGATAACCAACCAAAGATCACCATTTAAGGAAAACCTCTAACACATAAGAAAAGGCCGAAATAAAGAGAAATAAAAGGAACCGTGAGAAAACAGTGACAATGTGGGGAGCATGAGGGTGACATGGGGATGATATGAAAAAAGAATCTATTATTCCCCAGTGAACTCATTAGAAACAAACAGATTTAACAAAATCTATTCCCCTTCTATCAAACAACATTTCTGTTCTTTCCATGCGATACTTTCATGACCACAGACTGTAATGGCTCAACTGCAATAAACACCTTCCTCACGCCAAAAAACTCAACGTGGCCATCATCGCGTCAAGCCTACAAACCAGGGTCCGTGTCACTTCAGGGTCCCTTCCACCCCACTCCACCAACCCGGACAGCTCACCATCCCTAAACATGTCACAAAAGTTTAGAAGACCAAACCGAAATTAGATCAAGAATATAATCAAAGCTAAGAAGAAAACGTGTTTTGTTGATTAAAAACAAAAGACAAGACAACAACCAGTGTTTTTCAAGAATGTCCAGAGGGTACACGGTACTGGAGAGTCCACTGTTTTCTTTGGAGTGGCCTTTCTGTCCTGTTCTTCCAACCAAGATGTTATCATCTTTTACGGTTTCTCACAATGGCATGATGTTTCAATGGGGACCATGATGATCTTTCTTCATTTTGAAAAACTAAAAATATCAAATATTCACATGTGGGATTCCTAACTCTGAATACTACTCTAGTATATAACGCCAATATTTAAGAGTCCATAGAAAGATTTTTTTTTAAATATAACTTATAGAAAAAGGCTAAAAATGTGCCTCTGCTATTAAAAAATGAATGCCATAAGAGATAAAATTAAAGTCTTCTGAGAGGCCTAGTACCAGCCTTCTAATGTAAAGGTTCCTGTTTGGGATTTCAATTTTAATTAAAAGGCCAACAAAGCCTATTCTGTTCTTATCTCTAAAGGGTGATCTGTTCAGTTTTTCTTTCTCTCCTTTTTAAGCTATTTATTTAGCAATATCAATCAAATCCTATACTAAGACGTTTGGGTTTCTATTATATATTCTTTCCAACATAATTTAGCAGAGGTGTGATTTTCACTTGAGTAAATAAACACAAGTTCTCTGTATCCATAGAGTCCCATGAAGCAAACTGATTTCCTAATACTTTGATTAAATGCGATTCAGTTATTTATTCTGCACTCATGAAGTAATAAGCCTGGTGCTAAGAAGCAATGTAGACCAACAAGACCGATTTTCCCAAAAAACTCAAGCCATCTGAAGTAAAGGACCAGTTGCTGTTTGGTTTTTTTTCTGATTTGTAATTCATTGTGAACCAACAATTTTTAAGACACAATTAAAACAACTTTCTAGGAAAAAAGGACATACAAAGTAAAATCCCAAATGTTTTATTATTGAGGTCAACAGACACAAAATGACTCTGCCAAGCTGCTACACAAGTTTCTAAATCTTCGTTTCTCCCTCTCAACCCCAGCAGCTGGGAGCCACACTTTCAGAAGCACTTCTGTAAACTCCCATCACAGGTTGACAGGCACTGCTTTCAACTCCTTCATTTAAGACATAGCGCTTCATCCTTTGTGGGCAAGGAATTTTTGTATTTTTATTTACTCGCATCCCTTTCCAGACACCTTCGCCACAGTTTTGAGTCTGAGCAAACCATTCTGCTGCTCACAGCAATCTTGATTCATCTTTGAGATTCTTACCTCATTTCTAAAAAAATAACGATTCCCCCCCAAATTATATAGCAACTGTGAAACGTGATCTTCTAACAATTTCTGCATCCCTTCGGTTTCAAACACTTCAACTTCTTTGGAAAAAAAAAAAATCACTGCTTAAAACAAAAGTACTTTGTGTCTAGAATTGTAAGGGAGACTGTGTGTAAAGTATCATCGTGTTCTGATAAAGACTCATAAAAAGATAAGGAGGACATAGTCGCTGAAGGACAGAATCCGCCTTTCAGCAGTCCTTTCAGGTGGGTTTAGGGGTGGGGTGTGTGGCTAGGTGGGCAGTGTTCCTGCAGAGGTGAACAGAGAAGGGACCAGGGAGCTGCTCTAGTCCCAGCTCCCTGTCCTGGTCCTGAAACCAGAATGAGGAAGTCCTGAACACAAACGCTCAAAGCAGTCTTTTGGCTGGACCTGCTCCTGGGCAACCCCTGCGGCTGAGAAACACTTCTAAGGGGATGGGGAAAAGGGTGGGAACCAAGCAAATGAGGGAGTCCAGGGCTGCTGGGGATGGGTTAGGTAACTAATAGCTCCTGTTCCCCCAACACCGCTAACATAAAAAGATGTTTGTATTGGAAAGAAGAGTAAATAAAAAACATCACATGGAATCAACATTATTTTTGGCATGCTGTCAACTGTGTAGAAATCAACACTTCATTAAAACGAGGACAGAAGAATACCAATCTGTTAGTTGCTTTACTAATAACAACTAATGACTTGATAGGTTTCTCAAACCAGAAAAAAGATATTTTCATGAATTGTCAAAGATGGAAATGAGAAAAGTAATGACAACACAGCCTTCAAAACTTGCCCAATACTTCTCATATCTCTGGAAATCAGTTGCTCAGCACTTTGAGAAGCAGTTAATGATGATAACTGAATTACGAACATAAACTTAAATTCCATCAAGATTTGAAAATCCTAAATGTAAATAAAGACAGGGTTGGACACCTATCAAGGAAGTGCAGGAAAAACCAAGCAAGTCACAAAGCACCCTCTGACTGGACACGCGCAGCCTGCCCTGCCCCGGGAGTCACCGCAGTCCCACCCAGGTGAGGCCAGAGAGGCGAATCCTCAGGTGAGCGGAAGCGAGTGAGCGGTCCCAGGTCACAAACCGAGCCCCTGCTGTCTTCAGCCGGGACAGAAAGGGCGCGCAAGTTTCAGCCCTGCCCGGGGAGGGAATGCGGGGACCTGGGCTGTCCCGGCGCGCCGCTCAGGTCGAAGGGCCCGCGGTGCTGCAGGTGGCTGCGTCCAAGCCGGATGAGGAGGTCCCGCCCTCTCGCCTCCCCGCGACCCGATCCCGGGTGCCCCGCGCGACCCAGACCCGCTGCCCCGACGCCAGCTCCTCGGTCACCTTCTGAGCGCTGGAGCCGCGGATCCGCGCCGCGCGGTCATAGACGTGGCAGCGAATCACCGAGCTGCCCACGTCCAGCCCCAGCACGAAGCCTGCGCGCCGCGGGTCCGGCGCGCTCTGCTCGGGGCGCGTCTGCTCCGGGACTGTGGGCGGCCCTGACATCCCGACCCCCACGGCTCTCCGCACCTGCCTCCAGCCGAGCGGGCGCGCTCTAAACGCCCGTACCTCAGAGGCTGAGCGCTCCCCGCCGGGCCACCGCCCCCGGCCCGCCCCCTCCGCGAGATCCGGGAGCGGCCCCGCCCCCGCCGCGGGCCCCGCCCCGACGCCGTGACGTCGCGGCTGCGCAGGAACCCTTTGCAGGAGTGGGGGCGGTCTCGGCGGCCGCGTGGGGCGTGTGGAGGCGAGCAGGGCGGTGGCGGGTCCCTGGAGTCCCGGGTCACCCGTACCGCCCGGTTCTCCAAACACCGGCAGCTCTCAGCGTTGCCCTGGCCCGTAATTTTCATGATTTCCCTCCTAACTCCACGCACCCTGCGGCAGTGCCTGCATTTCTTTCAACCCAATTACATATTATGAATCTCTATTAAGAAAAATAAAGTGACCTGAAAAGAAATTCAAACTTCCGCCGAAGGTATTCATTAATAAACTGAGGGTTTTCCCCCCAAGACTTCTCTCCTCAGAAAACCTGGTCAGGTTTGCACATATAATACACATCAAAAAATACTTGCCAAATGAAATAAACACTCAAATGAGTTGGACATTCCCCAGCCCTCTGGTGGGGAAGAAGGGATAAAGCCAGGGGTGGCTGTTTTTACCATCAAGCTCCACCCCAACGACTGCCTTTTCAGGAACCTGAAAGTCCCTCTAGGGCCCTTTACCTTTCACTCCTGCCAAAAGAGCGTGGGCTCTTCCACGCAGGGGACAGGAAGGAGGCCTGCGGAAATTTCGAGTTTCCTGCAGCTCTGGTCACCAGCCTCGAGCCCAGGGGGAGTCCCATGGGGAGTCCCATGGGGTGGTCTTTATATGCGGGGAGTGCGGAGGCGTTAATGCCTGCTTCAGCCACCTTTCCACCATCACCACACCAGCGCTCCAAAAAAACCAGTGTCTGAAAATATTCAATGTCTTCTTTCTGTAAAATTATGAAAATAATATGGATATGTGCTCTTTGTGAAAAAGTTTCACAGTGCAGAGTGGTATATCAATTAAAAAGTAAGGGATATTCATTTTAAGCCAAATCGTTCTTTTGAACAAATTGTCATGTTAACCCACTGGCTTTCAGCCCATTTGACCAATGGCCTTTGACCAATGGTTCTTTGGCCATATTACTTGAAACTTGGAACAAGCACCTGGAAGAGTATGGTTTTTGTTTTTGTGTTTAATCTTTGTCTTCGTACCCTGTTCCTCTCTAATAGTACTCATTTGTTCCAAATGGCCCCAGGACTGCCTTCACCAGTGGTGACCATTTTGGTGAGTCATATATACTATGTTAATCCCCAGTATTGTAATTTTGAAATAAATGACTAATGGGTCACGTAGTCTGGCCAGAGTTCTCCAGAGAAAGAGAACCAATAGGATAGAGATTGAGATTTATTTTAAGGAATTGGCTCACATGCTCGTGAGGGCTGGCAAGTCCCAGAAATCTCTAGGGCAGGCTGGAAGTTTAGAAATTCAGATAAGAGTTGATGTTACAGTCTGAGTCTACATTCTGCTGGGCAGTAGGCTGGAAACGCAGGCAGGGTTCCTATGTTGCAATCTTAAGGAGAATTCTTCTTTGGGAAACCTCGATCTTTGCTCTTAAGGCCTTCAACTGATTGGATGCGGCCCACCAACATTGTGAAGGGTCATTTGCTTTACTCAAGGTCTACTGATTTAAATGTTAATCACATCTAAAAAATATCTCTCACAGCAGCATCTAGATTGGTGCTTGCCCAAACAACTGGGCACCTTCACAGTGTGCCCACTAGCTTAGTCAAGTTGACACATAAAATTAACCATCACAGGTCCCCTTTCACAAGAGAGAAAGCTGTTTTGTATTCCTGATATGAACATTTAGCATATTTCTCAAAGTGATAATTCTTGGGTTTCTTGGACACCTACAGTAACTTCTCTTGTGATTCTTTTTATACATCCGCATCAAGTGATCTTGAGTATTATCAAAGAATCATAGACTGTGAAAACAGGGAGCTTAGCAACCACTTAGTCTAGTGTTTCTTAATCTGTTTCTGATCTTGAACAACTCTGAGATCCTGATGATGCTATCTTCCCAAGAACATGCTTAATATACACAATACTTGGCATGAGGTTTCAGGTGGGTGTGAGATAAACTAAACATGAAGATCTCAGATTAAAAATCCAGAGTGAATTCCCTAACCTGGACAGACTGTTGCCTAGGAGAGGCCTGGGGGAACAAAGGGATACTGTGTTTCCTCCTCCGTCATTGTTCTCTGCTAGCACCTCTCACCCTGCTCCGCCCTCAGGGAAAGGAGCAAGTCGCTTCGGGGCACAGAGCTCAGAAACTCTGAAAGTCCCTTTGCTAGTGGGTCGGTTCATTGTTCTTGATTCAGAGTCCACTGCTGCTCTGAGCTCCATCACCTGATGGCCTTGGTCTGCCTCTGGCTCGGCTGCTGCTTCCCCTCAGATTCTGGGCTTGGCCCAGAGGTGGCCGCTGAGGCTTTCTCCCAGGCTCATTCCCCACCACTGTCGCTCCTTACACTTTCTCCTCTGGCGGCAGGCCCAGAATTACAACTTGCACCAGCCTCCCAGGCTCTTGAGAAACGCGGATGCGGTTACTCAGGGCTGGATCAGAAAGCGTGTGAGGCCAGCATTCCCTGGGACTCCCTGAAGGGAAATGGATGGTGCTTCAGGGCTAAGTCCAGGGACCTCCCTCGATGCCCTCCTCCCTCCAAGGAAACAAATCACTGTCCTTCCTTACTAGGGTGACCAACTGTCCCTCTTTGCCAGGGACTGAGGAATTTCTTGAAACACAGGACTTTCGATGTTAAAACCAGAATGGTCCTCCTCACCACTCAGAGACTCTTGGGGTCCACAGGTGACTTCCTTTGGGATGCCGGCTACTTCATGTTTAGGTGTCAGCCACTGCTTTTAGACAGTGAGCTCCCTGAGGACAGAAACAGGGCCTGAGTCTTTTTTCCTCCAAGAGGCACAAAGTACCTGCTGAATGACTAAATGAACAAACAAGTTAATGTTTTGCAAGTCCTTATCAGACCTTACCCTCTGCCTGACATGGCCACAGGACACAGAGGGCAGTGAACCCTTCCTAACGTCTGCATTCATCTGGGCTTCTTGTCATCTGACCACCGATGCAGCCCTTCTGATGTGGAAGGGAGGTCAGGCTGCCTGCCCTGAGCCTGGCGCCTGGAACACCAGGACTGAGCCCCAGATCCCCACGTGAGCATCAAACCACATCCTTTCTCTTCACCCTTATTTCAGGAGCTCCGCCGAACTTGGGTTGGACTCCTGCCTTGGCTTCCTGCTCTGTACCTCCACTCCTGACTGCGTCTGCAGCCCTGGCCTCAACACAGGGGAAGACTTACCGTAGTATGTCTTCATGTCCCCCACTTTGCATGGGCCCCTACTGAGGCCCTGAGCAGAGCCCTAGCAAACTGTTCAGCGTCCTGTGCTTTATGGCATTTGCAAAAGTGGATTCTTTTTGTATTATTTTTCCTAAAGTGGGCCCTCCAAATTGTACAAGCTTCGATTCCCACAGAACCATAATCCTCCCACCAGGAGGGAAAGCGGGCAGGGGAGGGATAAATTGGGAGATTGGGATTGACATATACACACTACTATATATATAAAATAGATAACCAATAAGGACCTACTGTATAGCACAGGGAACTCTACTCAGTACTCTATAATGACCTATATGGGAAAAGAATCTAAAAAAAAGGGTGGATATATGTATACGCATGAATGATTCACATTACTGTACACCTGAAACTAGCACAACATTGTAAATCGACTCTACTCCAATAAAAATTCAAAAAAACCCCAAATCCATAGTCCTCCCCACCTTTGTATAGTCCTCAAAGCCAGACTTCCTCTTCTGGATCCCAGTGTGGTGGTCTGGGATGCTGTCGGCATGCCTCTGAGTTACATGGTCCCCAGGTCACCATTCAGAACCCCCTGAATACTGTCATCAGCTGATGAAGTCTGTCCTCCCTACACAGCTCTGAGTAATCATGGTTAGAAGCCCTGGCCTCCTCCATCCGGGCCAACTTAAGATCCAGACCCTGCCCATTTCTCACCATTGTTACGCTGAGGTCCTTTCCAGAGCCACACCTGCCACACCTGCCCAGGTATTTGCCCATCTCCATGCCCTTCTGAGGCATCCAGTGTCAGAAACATGAGCTGGCTTGTTGCTCCGTGTCTTAACTTCTCCCCTCCTGAAGTGGATTAAGTGACAGGAAATCTTTTCCTTCACTCACCTGTCTGTATACATTGTGGGAGGGGAAGAAGCCTTACGTGGCCAGGTTTCTCATGTTTGTGAACACCCAGAGGCTGGAAAGTTCTAAAGAGAGGCCATGGCTTAAAAGGAGCATTCTACCTCCCCTCCTCATCCCAATCATCCTGTTTCACTTGTGGTCAGAAGCCTTTATTCAGCTAGGGACATTATAAAGTCTCAAATGAATGAGTTGTGTGAGTTAAGATTTAAACCACATTAGAGAATGGCTGAAAACACTTTTGAATTCATGGATACAAATAAAACTTTGTTTTTTGAGGAAAAATTTTGAATTTTTGTAGAAGGCAATTTTAAATCCAAGATAAAGAATGGTACTGTGGAAGAAAATGTAGAAAAGTAGCTGTTACTAGATTTGAGGTAAGTTTTCAAAAATAAAGATTTCTGTCTTGGCCTTTTGGCTAAGAATAAGCCAGAATAAGGAAGGAAACATCTCCCTACATATTGCTTAGCCTCTGTTGGCATTATTTTTTCCCCAGATCCCACAGGATTCTTTTCTTGAAGTCATACTTATTGAGATGCACAGTTTTATGACTTTTGACAAACATATGCAGCCCTGAAACTATCACCACCACCATTAATATAGAAAATAGCTCCATCACTCTAAAAAGTTCCTTTTGCACACAGTACTCTGAATCCTTTACTATGAGCATAAGGTGATGTCATCTGCATACGTAACTCAGAACTCTTGAATTTAGCAGATTGATCTCAGTCATTTTAGATGCAACCCATCCCAAAAAGAAGTTGCCAGTTCCAGACTGACTGTAAATGAGCTTGGTCCTCGTGACATGTGGGCCAGATTGTGGACCTGGGGTTTTCACCAAATGACATGCTTACATTAAGCTAAGTGTAATAGCTTGACAATTCCTGGTTCCTTTATATGTTTTGAGTAAATCCACACTACTTGAAGTGATTTTAAGCAATGAGAACATTCAGTTGGCAAGCTTACATTTTATCCTGTCAAGGAAGGAAAAGCCCTGTTTTGAAATACAGTTACTACAGGTTGTATTTCACAAATTGTAGCTCTAGATAGTGTGCCTTAATAATCTCTATTATGCTTTGTTAATAAGATAGATCCTTTAACTATAAAGGGGA
Organism: Balaenoptera ricei; assembly: GCF_028023285.1. NCBI lineage: Eukaryota > Metazoa > Chordata > Mammalia > Artiodactyla > Balaenopteridae > Balaenoptera > Balaenoptera ricei. The sequence goes on along the minus strand of NC_082642.1, from coordinate 15,447,341 downwards.
TGAAACTCAGAATAAAATCTAATTAATTCAGACCACAAAGTAAAGAAACTAGAAATAAAGAGCCATAAAAAAACAGTAGATTTTAAGTTAACTGAAAAAGAATTACAGTTGACTCTCATTATTTGCAGTAGTTATTGTTCTATAAAGTTATGGCCAACACAATTGGCAAATAGCGAATCATTTCTGCTGGAGGAAATATAGGGTTAGGCTCCTGCAGCCTCTGGTCACATTTCCAACCACTGATCAATACATAACCTTGTTCAATATGTGTTTCTATTTAAAGACATGTTACTTAATATATATTGTTGATTCATCAACATTGAACTTACAGCTGACAGCGCTATAATTTATACCTGAGTGAAGCTTATCTAACACATGTATTCTCCCTGCAGGGCACATCGTGGCCTTCCTGGGCTTAGAAACACTTCAGAGCATTTCGGTACTATGCCGGGGCCATTTTAAACACAAAATCACCAACAAAAAGCACAAGCATGTGAAAAATGTGGCACTAAATAGACAGTAGAAAGGACATCTGTTTACAGTATGAAGGCTGAAAGAAGAAGGCAGAATGTCATCTTATTTGAGCTCAGCTGAGAATGTGCACATCTCTCTCTCTGTCTAAGTCTCCGTATTTAGACTTAGCAACATGTATATCAATTTATTTTCCCAGCATTGCCTTTCATATCTCATTCAATTTCCATCTTTCTAAGCCAGTTTCCTTTCTCTCAGATGATACAAGTAAGTAGTTCTTTCAGTGAGGATCCTTGGGGAGTGAGCTTCCTCAGTTTTTGAATATCTACACATATATCTTCACTTTTAAAAGATTGACATGGTAGAGAATACTGGTTTACAGCTTTTCTTTTTGCACTTTGAAAATATTGTTCCATTGGCTTCTAGCTGTAATTACTAATGAGAAGTCTGCTGCCAGTCTAATTCTCATTCTTTTGTGGGTACTCTTGTCTTTTCTCTCACGTGCCTTTAAGATTTTCTATTCAGATTCAGTCTTCTGGTCTTCACAGGTGTGGTCTTCTTTTTAGTTTATCCTTCAGACTGAAGACCTGGGTCCTTCAGTTCTGGAAAATGTACTGCTTTGTACACGTTGCCTCCTCCTAGTCTCCCTAGTTTCTCCTATTAGATATTTGATTTTAAAAATTATTTTGACACAGTTTCAGACTTAACAGAAAAGTTACAAGATAGCACAAAGAATTGCTATATACCCTTTACCCAGATTTCCCAAACACTAACACTTTACCACATTAAGTTTATCTTTTTCTATTTATCTATTTACCTGTATGTTTTTCTGAACCATTTGAAAGTAAGTTGCTGGCATGATGCCCATTTTCTCCAAAATACTTGAGTCAGAACTTCCTAAAAACAAGTATATTCTCTTGTATAATCATCATACACAATCCTGTTAGCTAATCTAGAGTTCTTATTCAGATTTCACTGATTGTCACAACAGTGTCTCTTACAGAAAAAGAAAATCCCAGATTGTGTGTTGCATTCAGTGTCATGTTTCTTAGTCTCCTTTCACTTGGCACCATTGCTCAGTCTTTGTCTTTAGTGACAATGACATTTTTGAAAAGTACAGGCTACTCATTTTGTAGAATGTCTTTCATTTTAAGTTTGACTGGTGTTTCTTCTTGATTAGATTCAGGTGGTTATGCACTTTGGGCCAGAACAGCCCAAAGCAACATGCTCTTCTTAGCAGGGCTGGGCCTTGGATAAGGCAAAGGATGTACCCAGTGCACAAAATTTAAGGAGATATTCATTCTCAGCCAGTACAGGGTAAGCTACAAATGCCTTGCTTGCCTCAACCGAGTACCAGCCCTGCTTCTCAGTACATCATCTTAGGAGGTATGTGGTATCTATTAGTTCAGTATGATGTCTGTTGGTCACTTGATTAAGGTGGTGTCAGCCAGATTTCTTCATTGTGCAGATACTATAATTCATTTTGTAATTAATAAATGTCTTATAGGGAGATACTTTGAGACTATGCAAATATCCTATCACTCTTCAAAATTTCACCCAATAATTTTAGCATCTATTGATGATTCTTGCCTTAATCAGTTATTAAGATGGTTGCCAAATTGTGATTTTTTTTCATTCCATCATTCTTTCTACATTTATTGATTTACTGATTGACATTTTTATAACACAACAATTTGGGTTCATCAAACAACCTAAATATGTCACTATGACCTTCCTCTCCCAGATTTAGTACCAGTATGTTAAATGAAACAAGTGTGCACCCTGATTCCTGAGATCAAAAGAGGAGTCCATTTTTTCTTGCCCTGTTTCTCATCTCTCAGGCAGTTCTCCAGATAAATTTTCCTTTAGGCCAAGGAACTTCTTATTTTCTTAAAAGAGATTTTGGTATAAAGCTTAGTTGCACTCATTTTTCTAGACTAAATGAATTTTATCCTTGTTTACATGTTTTCTGTCCACTTATTCAGCACTTGAAAGAAGTCTACTGGACTGCTTTGGCCTGTTTTTCTACTTTGAGAAATTGTGGTCTCTAACTGGATTGAATTCAATTAGTATTTACTAGGAGTTAGTTTTCATATGTGCCCTGACTCTTCGGTGTTTGCAATTTGGTATGTATGTGAAAAGTTAAATCCCTCAGTTGGTCATGTTGGGTATGATTTTCCTGGTTATGACACAGTTTGTCTGATGCAGGCAAAAAAACTACCTAGAATTATAGTGGCCAAGGCCTGTTTTTTGATTAATTTTAATAGTATTAAAATTCAGCTTTCTTACTATAGCTTGACGAACTTTTGCCCACATATAAAATATTATTTTGGAGGATTAATTAGGTTTAATTGAGGAGACTCATCATTTCTCCATTGTATTTAACATCTCCAGTTACGTTCAAGAATAGTGTTTTTCACCAGTCCGAATGGCCATCCTCAAAAAATCTACAAACAATAAATGCTGGAGAGGGTGTGGAGAAAACGGAACCCTCTTGCACTATTGGTGGGAATGTAATTTGATACAGCCACTATGGAGAACAATATGGGGGTTCCTTAAAAAACTAAAAATAGAACTACCATACGAGCCAGCAATCCCACTACTGGGCATATACCCTGAGAAAACCATAATTCAAAAAGAGTCATGTACCACAATGTTCATTGCAGCTCTATTTACAATAGCCAGGACATGGAAGCAACCTAAGTGTCCATCGACAGGTGAATGGATAAAGAAGATGTGGCACATGTACACAACGGAATATTACTCAGCCATAAAAAGAAACAAAATTGAGTTATTTGTAGTGGTGTGGATGGACCTAGAGTCTGTCATACAGAGTGAAGTAAGTCAGAACGAGAAAAACAAATACCATATGCTAACACATATATATGGAATCTAAAAAAAAAAAAAAAAAAAAAAAGTGGTTCTGAAGAACCTAGGGGCAGGACAGGAATAAAGACGCAGATATAGAGAATGGACTTGAGGACACGGGGAGGGGGAAGGGTAAGCTGGGACAAAGTGAGAGAGTGGCATGGACATATATACACTACCAAACGTAAAATAGATAGCTAGTGGGAAGCAGCCACATAGCACAGGGAGATCAGCTCGGTGCTCTGTGACCACCTAGAGGGGTGGGGTAGGGAGGGTGGGAGGGAGCCGCAAGAGGGAGGGGATATGGGGATATATGTAGATGTATAGCTGATTCACTTTGTTATAAAGCAGAAATTAACACACCATTGTAAAGCAATTATACTCCAATAAAGTCGTTAAAAAAAAAAAAAAAGAATAGTGTTTTTGCCACCTGTTCTGATAATAGGATAATAAGGTTTGAATCTCAGTTTAATTTAATGCCTTCTAATCAGGATATTCAGTTCTTTTCTGAAAACTAGAATAATGTCATCTGAAAAGTTGATCCTTTTCCGTAAACAGTGCACATATTTTGTTTAACCGTGTTTTTAAAAATATTGCATGTTGGAATAAGCAAACCTTTGTCTTTTATTAAGTTAAAACTACAAACACAGGCATACCTCCTTTTATTGTTTACACTTTGCAGATATTGCATTTTTTACAGATTGAAGGTTTGTGGCAACCCCATATTGAGCACGCATATCAGCACCGTTTTTCCAACAGCATTATTATTATTATTATTTTTAATAAATTTATTTTATTTTATTTTTGGCTGCGTTGGGTCTTCGTTGCTGCGCGCGGGCTTCCTCTAGTTGCGGCGAGCAGGGGCTACTCTTCGTTGCGGTGCGCGGGCTTCTCATTGCGGTGGCTTCTCGTTGCGCAGCACGGGTTCTTGGCGCGCGGGCTTCAGCAGTTGAGGCACACGGGCTCAGTAGTTGTGGCTCGTGGGCTCTAGAGAGCAGACTCAGTAGTTGTGGTGCACGGGCTTAGTTGCTCCGCGGCACGTGGGATCTTCCTGGGCCAGGGATCAAACCCATGTCCCCTGCATTGGCAGGTGGATTCTTAACCACTACGCCACCAGGGAAGCCTGCAACAGCATTATTTTTAAATTAAGGTATGTACATTGCTTTTTTAGACATAATGCAATACTTAAGAGACTATGGTATAGTGTAAACATAACTTGTGTATGCACTGGAAAACCATAAAATTTATGTGACACACTTTGTTGTGATATTTGCTTTATTGCGGTGGTTTGGGTCCAAACCCGCAATATCTCTGAGGTATGCCTGTATTGAAAATAAGAGGAAATTATTTAGACAAAAGAAAGTTGCTTTGTGGAGTTAAGATAGATTTCATGCAAAAAGACAAACAACCCAATTTAAGAATGGGCAAAGGACTTGAATAGACGTCTCTCAAAAGAAGACATACAGATGGCCAGCAAGCACAGAAAATGGTGCTCACTGTCGTCCGTCATTAGGGAAATGCAAATCAAAACCACAGTGAGATACCACTTCATACCCACTAGAATGGTCATAATAAAAAGGTGGAAAATAATAAGTGCTGGTGAGCATGTAGGGAAGTTGGAATCTTTGTCCATTTCTGGCAGAAATGTAAAATCATGCAGCCGCTCAGAGAATGGTTTGGAGATTCCTCAGTACATTACATACCACCCAGCAATTCCACTCTAAAGAATATACTGGGAATATACTCTAAAGAATTGAAAATAGGTGTTCAAATAAACACTTGTACATGAATGTTTATAGCAGCACTATTCCTAATAGCCAAAAGGTGGAAACCATCCAAATGTCCATTACGTGGATGAAGGAATAAACAAAATGTGGTATATCCAGACAATGGAATAGTATTCAGCCATAGCAAAGAATGAAGTAGTGACACGTGCTACAACATGGATGAGCCTTGAAAACACTGTAGTCAGTGAAAGAAACCTGACACAAAAGGTTGCTGTACTATAATATTTCACAAGTGCTCTCTTGACTCAATTTGAAGTCATGGTGAAAATTCTCATGTCCCCTTTGTGGGCAGTTGGCTAAGCATCCACCCCAACTACTTCCCTCTGGGGCTCTCACACTCCTGGGTTATGTACAAACATTCCCAACTGCCAGAGGCTCCCAGATACCTAACAGGGGTGACCTCTTCTTCCTTAGACCTACATAATTCTTCAAAATTCCCACTTCCCAGGAAGTCCATAAAACAAAGCTCAATCCCACCCTGCTTGCCACACCTGAGCTGCCTCCTTCGGCTCCGGCTTCTTGCTGCCCTGTCCCCTGCCAACCCAGTGCGTTCCTGCAAGGAAGCCTTCTCTCATTTGGAGCTGTAAGTAACAACATGTTCTGCCTTTCATCTACCCAGAGTGCCTTTGTGTTGTGTCCTGGCAACCAAAGAGTCTATAGTCATACCTACTATCTTATAATCATAGAACAGCCACATTTTGTAGTATCCAATTTATATGAAATATCCAGAATAGGAAAATCCATAGAGACAAAAATCAGATTTGTGGGTGCTGGGGGCTGGGAGGAAGGAGAAGGGTGAGTGAAAAGTGGAGTTTCCATTTGGGCTGATGAGAAAGTTCTGCAGTGATGTGTGCACAGCATCATACATGGACTTAATACCACTGTGTTGTACACTTTAAAATTGTTAAAGTGGTAAATTTCGTCATGTGTGTTTTGCCACATTTTTAAAAAACTACAAAACAACGACAAAAAAATAAGACAGAGTCTAAGAAAAAAAAGAGAGACTGCATGTATATGTTTTAAAGTATGTCAATTTCCTGTGAGTGCAAGAAAGCAAAGTCTTGACTTCTCTAAGTGAGGGTACACTTTTTTTCTAAAAACAGACTGATTTTAATGGTATTAATGCATTTATCAAAGAATAAAGAATACACACCAACAGAATGGCTCATATTAAAGAAGAAGAAGACAAAGGTTGGTGGACATGTGGAATAAATTGAATTCTCACCCATTGATGGTGAAAGTATGAGTTAGTATGACCACGTCGAAAAAGTCTGACAGTTTCTTATGTAACTAAACATATGCATAGCCTATGACCCACAAATTCCATTCCTAGGTATTTACCCAATATAAATGAAAACAAATGCCTAGGACTTCCCTAGTGGCGCAGTGGCTAAGAATCCACCTGCCAATGCAGGGGACCTAGGTTCGAGCCCTGGTCCGGGAAGATCCCACATGCCGCGGAGCAACTAAGCCCGTGCTCCACAACTACTGAACCTGTGCTCTAGAGCCCACTACTGAGCCTGGGTGCTGCAACTACTGAAGCCCGTGCACCTAGAGCCCGTGCTCCGCAACAAGAAAAGCCACTGCAATGAGAAGCCCGCGCACCACAATGAAGACCCAATGCAGCCAAAAGTAAATAAATAAATTTATTTTTTTAAAAAAGTACATTAAAAAAAATATTTAAAAAAAACCAACAAATGTCTACAAAAAGATATGTGCAAGAACATTCATAGTAGCTTTATTCATAAGAACACCAAACTGGAAACAGATCAGCTGTTCATCAGTTGGAGAATAAATCTTAAGCTATCTTCTTCACACAATGGACTACTATTCAGAAATAAAGAGAAGCAAACTACTGATCCACACAACAACATGAATGAATGCTAAAACATTATATTGAGTAAAAGAAACCTAGCATGAAGAGTATATATGCTATACTGAATCCCTATGTTGTACACCTGAAACAAATATAATACTGTAAATCAACTGTACTTCAATTTTTTTAAAAAAGAGTACATACTGTTTTTTTCCATTTTTTCCATTGGCAAAATTAATTTTTGGTGAAAAGATTTCAGAACAATGGTTGCCTCTGGGCAGTTGAGGATTTATTGGGAGAGGGTGTGAGGGAATTTTGTGTGTGTAATGTTCCTGTTCTGTGCCTTGGTGATGATTTAGGTTGCATGTGTGTGTATATTTGCCAGACCTCATGGCCCACTTAAGATTTGTGCATTTCACTTTATATAAATTTTACCTGTAAAGAAACAAAAAGGCACCATAAAATATTGAATTCTAGTTAGTGATATGCATGCTGAAGTATCTGGGGGAAGTATACTGATGTCTGCAACTTACTTTGAAATGCATACAAAAACAAGAGGGACTGGTAAATAGAAAGAGAGATGGATCGATGGCTCTTACGTAATAAGAGAGATGGATCGATGGATCTTACACATAATAACGTAAGAATAGTAGAATAGTAATGGTAGAATTTAGGTGGTGTGTATATGGATGTTCAGAAGTAATTTTTTTTAGTGTGTTTGGAAACTTTTTATAATAAGATATAGGGGAAAAGAATAAAATATACATCGTCAAACCCACCCTTATTGTTTGGAGTCTTAAAACGTGGCAAGGAAATTGGACAGATATTTTTTAAAACTAGCCAAGTGCCCCAAATTCTAAGAACTGTTTCTCTTTGTCTAAAAATCTCAGTGATGACCACAAGCAGCAACAAAACTTCATTGTCTGTCTTGACTGCGCTGACTTTTGACAGCTGGGCCAAACGTTGGGAGCCAAAGGCTTACAAGCCTCTTAGTATCAGTTACTAAGCTTTAATGGTCAATTAGAGTGTGAACTGATGAAACCCTCTAATTTGGTAGAATGGATTCTTTACTGCCTGAGAGGGACCACTCTGCAATGTCAGTGTCAATTTCCCTTCCCAGCCAATATTGGACCGTGGTCTTTGTAGCCTTCTGGTTTTCCCTCTTCCTCCCCTTTCACCGCTGTTGGTATTATCGGTCTTAAGAAAGAGCACAGATCACTGCACAGTGGTGTACTCACTATGCAGTAATAGTATTCAATAGAAGATGAATGATTCACGGTACATAAAGGAAAGATTACTGGAGCAGAAGTGCGGCAACCCTAGACCTGGCTCTGCTGCTACATAGGTGTGTGACCTTGGGCAAGTCACTTAACTCTGCTGAGCCTCACTTTATTAATCTCTACAACAGAGGAGGCAGGCTGAGAGTTTCTCCAGGCAAGTTCCAGCCCTAAGACTCAACTGCTAAATGTAAAAAGTACTAATTTCCAAATGACATTTATCAAAATTGTAATATTTCTCCTGTTGGCTTTTTTTCTTTAATGTTTATTTATTTATTCGGCTGTGCCCGGTCTTAGTTGTGTCATGCGGGATTTTTACTTGCAGCATGAGGGATCTTTAGTTGCAGCATGTGAACTCTTAGTTGTGGCATGTGGGATCTAGTTCCCTGACCAGGGATTGAACCTGGGCCCCTTGCATTGGGAATGCAGAGTCTTAGCCACTGGACCACCAGGGAAGTCCCTCCTGTTGGCTTTGACTGATTTTATTTTATTAGTTTTTATCCTTATCAAGGTTAAATATGTACGATGTAGATAGAGCCCATGCTCAACAAGGCTTATTATGAAACAATACCCCACCAATCCCTACATTTGTCCCTCCTCAGAAGCATTTAAAATCTTTTCTTTAGAATCTGCAGAAGAGTTGAAAGAATAGTCTTCAGTGTTCTTACCTGAATAGTCCTCATCGAAAGGGCTATTGTTGACATCTGACCACATTCCCTCTATCTTTTTCTATGCTTCCTTTATGCCAGACCATCTGAAAGTGGGAGGCAGGTACATGACACTTCACACCTAAATACAACAGTGTGTGTCTTCCAAGATTATGAACATCTCCTACATAACTGCGGCATCATTGCTGTACCTGAGAAAACTGACCTTAATTCAGTAACATCACTCATATTCAAAGAAGCCCATTGAGCCATAAAGTGCCTTATAAATGTTATTTTTTCCTAACCTAGATCCAATCAAGGTTCACACATTGTATCTGACTATTAGTTTTCTTGAATCTCTCCCAGCCCTCCCTGCCCGCAACCTCCCTTGGAGAGAACAGGTCAGTTATCTGGCCTGGATTTATGCTGTAAATCCCACATGTTTCCCTCTGCTAGAGTCAGGGCAAGCATTTTTGGCAAGAATACCACATTGGAGATGTTGAGTCCTCCACTGGCATCACATCAAGAAGTATAGAATGTCAGTCCTTCCCTACTACTCTTGCAACTGTTGCCAAGCTTGACTATTTGCTTAAAATAGTGACTGCCAAATCTCCACACTATGAAGGTACCTTCTCCCCTTCTGTACTTAATAAGTAATCCATGGAGTGATATTTTTGAGACTGTGAGAATCCAGTTTGTGAGAATCCTAATTTAGAATTTTTATTTTTTTTCTGTTCACGGCATGCGGGATCGTAGTTCCCCAGCCAGGGATTGAACCTGCGGCCCCTGCATTGGAAGTGTGGAGTCTTAACCACTGGACCACTAGGGAAGTCCCTAATTTAGGATTTTTAAATTTCTAATCATTCTTGAGGTGGAGGTTTCACTAGTCAAATGTAGAATTTTCCACCTATGGACCATGAGAATAATAATAATATGGTGTTAGGGCTGAGAAAGATGTGAGAGGTCTTCTCGGTTAATTCTTTTATTGTTTTATTTCATTTTATTGTAGGCAGTTACATTAAATTTTCTTTTCGTGTTTCCATTAGTGACATATTTTATCAGTTTGGGGCATGATCTACTGACGTTCACCATGGAAGAGTACACACACATTTCCATCCGCCACCACATATGTGCACCCTTTCCATCTTCCTAATACAGTTATAACATGCTTTTGTTTAGATGACTATTTGGCTTCCATTATTATAATCACATGTTTTAACATGGTTATTATAACCATAATCCACAGTTGACCCAGTGTATCAGTACTATGCTGTGTCTCTTCTGTTTGCCTTTCCAGATTCACTCTTCACCCGTCTCCATTCTGCTGTGTCTTGGGAGGCTGATCTGCATGGACTCCGTCAAAGGTTTCCCTTGCCCCATGGTTACTCAGTTGGGTTTGACCAATAGAAAGCACCAGCAGGACACTGGAGGGAGAAACAAGGAGGTCATAGTATATGTTCCCCAGCTCCTGCCCTACTAGGTGGCCATGGGTTAGCTGCTTAGTTCTACAAAAGGTCACAGCTCTTGTCAGGCAACACCCTCTGTCTCTTTGGAGCCAAGTAATGGCATGTTCTTTTTGCCTTTTTTTGTCCTGGAGTGGTAACAATTCTTATTTGTTATTAGTCTTTTTAGTTTTCCTAAGTCTACCTACACCCTTACAAGTTTTTAGTGTCTTTATTAAGGTCTCCTGAATTATGCTATCTATTTTCTGCTAGACCTAAATTATGAATATTTTCCTTTCCTGCAAAACTTTTCTATTTTCTCTGGAGTTAATATTTAATCTGATATTTCTGGTTTTCTATAAATTTATTATTAATTCAACCCAAGTACCTTTTATAATTTTATAAATCTCCCCTTAGGATGTTCAGAAACATCAGGAATTTTCTCAGTTTCATTTTCTTAAAGCCATCTCTTCTGGGGCTTTCTAACTTTTTCCAGTTTGTACTAGTCAACCTCTAGACCTGATGGACAGCTTTCATACTGAAATCTCCATTTGCTATCACTGAAGAAATTACCTTGTGTGAATTAGATTAGAACTTCTCTTTCCATCTGGTTTAAATCTTCAATCTTGGGTCACATTCTCACGTTGTTAGTGCATATCTTCTAGTAGTTTCTTGAGAAAGGACACTTAAAAGTTACATTATTTGAGGGAATTCCATGGTGGTTCAGTGGTTAGGACTACGTGCTTTCACTGCTGAGGGTACAGGTTCAATCCTTGGTTGGGGAACTAAGATCCCACAAGCTGCGCAGTGTGGCCAAAAAAAAAAAAAAAAAAAAAAGTTACATTATTTGAGACTTTTATATTAGAAAATGTCTTTATTATATCCTAATATTTTATCAATACTTCGGCTGAGTATAGAATTCTATGTTAGAAATTATTTCCTTTCAGTATTTTGAAGACTTTGCTCCATTATTCTCTAGCTTCTGGCACTACCTTTGAGATGTCTTAAATCATTATTACTCCTAATCCTTTGTATGTGATTTTTTTTTTTCTTGAAAGCTTTCAAGAGCTTCTTTGCCTCAGTATCTTAAAGTGCCATGATGATGGACCCTAGCATCTGTTCATTCATTGCTGGGTAGTTGAGGAAAATTTCAATCTGAGGTGGTTGCCAGTGGTTGAAAGGAGGAGAAATTGAAGAATTTCTAGCTAATGAGCATAAAGGTTTTTTTTTTATGATTTTTTTTCAATTTTTTAAAAAAAATTTATTTATTTTATTTATTTTTTTGCTGCGCTGAGTCTTCGTTGCTGCACACGGGCTTTCTCTAGTTGTGGCGAGCGGGGGCTACTCTTCGTTGCGGTGCGTGGGCTTCTCATTGTGGTGGCTTCTCTTGTTGTGGAGCAGGGGCTCTAGACACGCGGGCTTCAGTAGTTGTGGCACGTGGGCTCTGGAGCGCAGGCTCAGTAGTTGTGGCACAGGGGCTTACCTGCTCCGCGGCATGTGGGATCTTCCCGGACCAAACCTGTGTTCCCTGCATTGGCAGGCGGATTCTTAACCACAGCGCCACCAGGGAAGTCCCGAGCATAAAGTTTTAGTTAAGTTCTACATGAATTCAGTTTAGAGGAATAAATTCTAGAGATTTGCTGTACAATATTGCATCTACAGTCAACAGTATTGTGCTCTATACTTAAAATCCTGTAAAGAGGGTAGATCTCATGTTGTGTTCTTACCACAATAAAAGAAAAAACTTTAAAAATGCCTTTCTCACAACACTGTGGTGAGAGTTAAATGGCAGAATGCTATAAAGCACTTGGTCTGTAAACAGTATTTACTATTGTTGTTTTTATGGACTGGAGTCTGGAAGCAGGAAAAAAAGAGGACCATGTCAATAGGCTAAGCTTGAGAAGAAGAGAACCTGCATTAAGGTAAGGTAACCATGAGGATGGAGAGAAGAGGGCAGATATAGGAGATGACATTGCACCACGACTTGCGAACTGCGCGTGGCGGGTGAAGAAAAGGAGGAATCAAAGATGACTCATGCGGTTGTGACCTCTATTATTAGCAATAAATGTAGAAATATCACATGATGACATTTCAGGCCAAAATGATGACTTCCTTCACTTAGTGGTGCTAAGGAAGTGTCATTGGGAAATTATCATCTGACAACCCCAGAGATACGGGTTAAGACTCCACTGGTGTTTGATTAAGCTATTGAGATGGGGAAAGTTGTTTGCGTGTGTTGAACTCCGGAAGCATTTATCTAGCAATGGTGAACGACAGCTTAAAGAAGAAAAGCAAAGATCACGAAAGCTGCATTAATAATTTGTCTCATAGGGACTTCCCTGGTGGTCCAGTGGGTAAGACGCTGTTCTCCCAATGCAGGGGGCCGGGGTTCGATCCCTGGTCGGGGAACTAGATACTGCGTGCATGCCGCAACTAAGACCGGGCGCAGCCTAAATAAATAATGTTCTCTACTTTAAAAAAAAAATAATTTGTCTCATAGCTTATTCTGCAATGTGTGCAGACCCGGGGGTTTTAGCTCCCAGACTCCTTGCTATGGACACCCTCATTTGTCTGATACTGCTAATTTGAGCTTTGCATCGTATTCTCAGTCAAGTCCCCTTATGGGGACTCATCTGATTATCACCCTGTAATGTTTTTTTTTTTTTCTTTCTGGGGAGAAATAGATGAAATCAGTGAGCTGTGACTAATATCTATTGTGCTTAAGCAATCGTCTTGTGTGCTCATTCCCCAGAAGAGAAACATACATTATTTTGCAGCAAAGGAAGAGAGCAAAATTCCCCGTCAAAAGTCCCTCTTTGGCTGGAAATCATGTCAGCTTACTTTTAAATGTTCTGATTAAAAAGAGAAAAAGAAAACTGACCTTGAGGGTCCTGAATGAGGTAGCAGCCTTGTGTGATAAATACGCAGTCACCTCTATGTGAAGGGAATAAAGTCTGTATGCTGGCTGAGTCCTGGCTTCTCTTCTCCTTCCTTTGGAGTCCTTCCCTGGAAGCCTGGGTTTCCTGACAGTGCCCAGCCCATAGTAGGCCCTCAACTAATACTTGTGGAACAATATCGAAGCATCTCCTTCAAGCAGTATAGGACGTTTTCCCTTCTGCACTGCCAGCTCCACTAAATCTATCCCTGGTCCCTGCTGGCACTCCCTCCACTAATTTCTTGCCCTCTGCCAGAAAGCTCACCTCTTCTGGTGCCATATCACCCCTTGCATTCCTTGAGGAACACTTCTGCCTCAGCTATGTGTGGGGATGCCACAATGGCCCGTTAGTACATGTCACAGGCCCAGTAACCCGAGTCACAGGGGTGGGAATATACTCCTGGAATAAACCTAACTCAAGAATCTCTTCAGACAAAACTGCAACCAGAATGCTGTATGCCCGTTAAGTTTTGCTGCAAGTAGGCAAAGCCAGCTTTGAGATAATGCTCTGCTTTAAAAAACATTGATTCATTCATTCACTCTTGGCCACATTCCTTAAAAAAATATCTGCTATGGAGGGACACAAAAGCTGGCAAGTTTGTACTTGGAGATCTGTACTGTCTTTACAACCTGTCCAACTGTACTGCACACTAAGGATCTTGACCACAAATTTCCTCATGTCAAATGAAATAAAGATAGACTTATTGTCATAAATGGTCGTTCCTGCCATTCTGGTGCTGCAAACAGCTGTCTCTCTCAGGGCCGTTGCTCCAGAGGTTTGAGTTGGATAGGGAAAGACCTGGATCCATTTGGGGAAGCTATCGACCATGATGGCTTCCTTGAAGTCAGTCTGGATTCTTGATGGAGCTCTTGGTGCTGCCCTCCCGAAAAGTAGGGACCCAGGATAGTTTGCTTTGGCAGGCTGATATGCAATCCATTCTCTTACGGTCTTTTCAACCTTAAGTACAATTCTAGGCCATTTTGAGTGATTCCTTCAGTCAAATAGTCTTGGATGTCCTGCAGGATAGGTAGTTTTTCCATAAAAGACATCCTTTCCAGGATAGAGAACCCTGCTGACATCTAGCAAACTGGGTTCCACAGGTAGTTTGACCACTGCTCCCCACTCATCCAGTTAGGTGTCATATTGGTCATTTGACAACCTGAGCAGTACTTCCAAAATTTGTAGGAAATGCAGCTGTATGTTACCTAAACAATTAGAAATTAATTTCAAAAGAGAAAGTAAACTAGAACTTGGGTTTGGGGATTCAACAGATCTCTTCTGAATTCCAACTCAGCTGCATATTGTATCTTTGGGCAAGTTAGCCTTTTTTGTGTCTTACTTTCCTTTTTTGTGAAATGAGTTATACTATTTTTATATTACTATTGTTTGGAAGATTGAAAGTGTTATATAAAGTGAATGGTACCTAGCAGATAGCCCGTAAGTGGTAACTGTTATTATCACTGAGCCTGGAGCACAAACGTTCAGTGCTATATTCATAGAGACATAATTAATGATGTGACTTGTGCCTGTGAACAATAAATATTGCCCTGCAACCGACATAGTGGAGAAATTCCCAGCCTTGGCCATTATGCAAGGGGTATCGCCATCAGTTTGTGCCCAGCTGTCTTTTGTAGAACATAATGTTCTAACATAATGAGCAAAGAGTACCGACTGTCATTCAGGATTTTGTGATTGAGGCTAGCTCTGACTCCATGTGATACATTCTTGGTAAGAAATAGGAGTTTGTAGGACTCCCCTGGTGGTCCAGTGGGTAAGACTCTGCGCTCCCAATGCAAGTGGCCCAGGTTCGATCCCTGGTCAGGGAATTAGATCCCACATGCATGCCACAACCAAGAGTCTGCATGCTGCAACTAAGTCCACACACTGCAACTAAAAGATCCCGCCTGCCACAACTAAGACCCAGTGCAGCCAAAATAAATAAATAAATACTAAAAAAAAAAAAAGAAATAGTTTTTGCTCCTGCTATCCACGAATATAGTTGCAGAAGTCATGTTTGCTTGACATTCTAGGACGTGTCATCAGGCTGAGAAAGACTTCTTGGAAAGAGCTCATATTTCTTAGATAATAAAGAAAGTCAGCAGGTCATACACGGGAGGATGTGGGAGAACGTTAATTGTCCTCAGGAAGGCTTGGATCTATTGTGTTGTTTCCAGACCAGCTACGCCATGAATTGCAATACGCCAGAGAGAATCTCTGGTAAAATATTAATGGGTCACCCTGAGAGGGTGATGCTGGAAACTCTGATTCCACATGTCTTGTTTCTCTTTGATACCCAACATACTGAACAATATAGGAGCTTCTAAGAGTTAGTGCAGCTGCACCATTCTTACTTGGATGACTGAAACAGCTTTCTGTTTGTCTACGATTTCCACTCTCTCTAATCAATTCTCTGCAATGCCACCAGTTTTCATTTTCAAAGCAAATAACCCCTACTTACAATCATGTAATAGCTCCTATGAGAACAGCTTTTAGGGGTATCTTCACATCCTGATCTTTCTTGCTCCGAAGAACATCGCTCCACATGAATGGGCCGTGGCAGCCATGTTTGTGTTAGTTGATGTTACTTGCTTACATGGAGGTGGACATCTGATACAAACTTAGCCCATTTGGAGTTGAGATGGAGAGATGCTAGTCCGAGGCTGGTTGCTGGAACTAAAGCAATGTACAAAGGGAATACGGAAGCCTTGAGTGTTAAACAGAAAGGCAGAGGTGAGGCTGGAGAAGTTAGGTATCTATGTTTCTGATAGCTTTCTTGCTCTTGGTCCAGGCCCCTTTGAAGCTCAGCCGTGTTTCTGCCTTTGGATTCTGGGTGGTTTTTGTACATCCTGGACCACGAGAGAAGTCCCTGCAGGCCTTCTTTTATGTATGAACTATGAGGACTGACTGCCAGCCCAGAATGTGGTTGTTTCTTAAGAGCCTGCCTTTGATAGGTCCAAATTTCCTCATCAACCCACAGTCCAGTAGGGGTAGCCCCTCAAGGTGACCTGTCCCCCACCCCCAAATATAGATGTTGGAGCAAAGACCTGATCTACAGAGAGTCACAGACACTATAGAGCCCACGGCCCCGTGGAGAGGAGACAGAGAGTGAATTGGAAGGTAACACCTCGACTAAGGTTCAGCTCCTGAGAAGCCTGCTTGTATTCTCTGAGATAGCCCCATATTCTTACAGCAAGTTTCCTTTTCTTAAGCTAGCTTGAGTGGGTTTTGGTTTGTTTAGTTTTGATTCTCAAGTAAAAAAACTGACACCAAGGTTGGGGGAGCCCGGTGATGCTACAGAGTTGGGGCGGACAGGGGTGGTTACCGTGGGGAGCTGGCGGTCTGGGGGATGAAGTGGAAGAGCAGCTGGCGACGTCTCCACTGGTGATCCCAGGCCTCGTGCCTTCTGCTGCATGCAGGCGGCCAAACACCGTATCAGAATGTGACCACTCCTCGGGGTCTTGAGTAAAAGTACAACAGTACAGACAGACTCAGGTTGAAGGGGCAGAGGTGGAAGCAGATTTAGTAGGTAGAGATTCTCTTCCCTCCTTAACCCTTTCTTTCCAACTCCTTCCCACCCCTACCATAGAGAGATTTTGGTAATATGCATAATAATGCATTGGAGTTATATTGTGAGACATGGCCAATTAGCAAGATGTTAGTCTTGTAGATTCCCCAGTCTTACGAGTAAGAACTAAAGCCTCTTCCAACATGGCTCTGTAAGAACCTTCCCCTTGGTAGAAAAGATAGAGGGGATCAATGGCAGGGAAAAGGAAGAAGAACAGAAAGAGAAAAGTCTCCCAGATGCCTAAGTGAGGAGTGGGGACTCTGCATGAACTGAATACTGGAGAGGGACTCAGTGGGAAAAGCATAGAGGTATTTGGCACCATACAGGACTCTGTGTGTTTAGGTACATGTGACAAATCCTTATTTACTAACATCTGTAATATACCTGCTATGTACCCAGTGCTTTAAACATATTAACCATACAAGGGGTGTTGTTTTCTTCCTTTAGGAGATGAAGAAACTGAGGCTTAGGTATTACATAACTTGCCAGTCCTAAAATGAGAATGATTTATTTACAATTAGAAGTAGAGGTAGGATCTGAACAGTGGGCAACAGAATCTATAGTCCGACTTTCTCCACCAATCGTGCTGTCTAGTTTATGCTAACTGACAGTTTCAAAATGCCAATATAAAAGGATATGGGGTTTGGGACTTCCCTGGTGGTCCAGTGGGTAAGAATCCGCCCTCCAACGCAAGGGATGCAGGTTTGATCCCCGGTTGGGGAACTGAGATCCCACGTGCTGCAGTGCAACTAAGCCCGTGCGCCACAACTACCGAGCCTGCATGCTCTGGAGCCTGTGTGCCACAACGAGAGAGAAGCCTGCACGCTGCAACTAGAGAAGCCCGTGCACTGCAACAAAAGATCCCACATGCTGCAACGAAGATCCCACGTGCTGCAACTAAGACCCGACACAGCCAAATAAGTAAGTAAATAAATAAATATTTTAAAAAAACTTGCTAAAAAAAAAGGATATGGGGTTTAAGTGAATACTGTAATGTTTCTACTTTTAATATCACTGCAAACATACAAGAACAAACAGCTTATGAAATCATTCTCAAAGGTTTAATTAAAATCCATATAGCATTTAACATGTATAGATGTTTAAACTCTTTCAGTGATTCATACATTTTAAAATCCTTTTGCACAACATTTTGAGGCTACCTTCATGCTAGAAATGTACAAATGTACAGCTTAACACAAAAATACATTCGGAGTCCATTCCAATGCAAGTTTAAAACACTTTAATTGCAGACAATGTAAAGATATTTAAAAAACAAAAACTACAAAATGAGCACATAAAAGTCTTCCCTTTTGAACTTTTAATAAAATACTGCTCTGTATAAGATCTAATGAAAAATTCCAGTTACTTATAAAATACTTATGTGAGGAAAGAAAGGAATTAAGATATATATGTATGAATTATACTTACTTACGTTGTTTAAAAGAACAAAATGTTGGAACACTTTGATGATATAGTATACTATCTATTACTCATATATCAAAATAGATGAAAACACTCAAAGAAGCAACTGGGTGCAGGCAAAAGAAAATGTACGACACTTAAGGCAAAAAAAAGCCCCCAAGCTCCAAAACAAACAAAAAAGTCCTTTAACTGTAAGGGAAAGAAAGGAATAAGAGAACTTAAAGCAAACTGAGGACCAAATTCTCATTCTTATTACTTTATGAGAAAACAGTATGAGGATTTGGCTCAAATTAGTAAAACATCTACAGAAACTTAATTATTTGGCCTGGGCAATTTAATAGTATACCAATTGCTGAAATAATAGCAATAGGTGTACTGTTGAAAAAAAATTAGTTTTTACAGGTTTAACTACGTAAAACTTTATCTGTTGGAAACCAGAGTGTCCATCATGAATTGCACTTGAGATGGCCGAATGCGACTGAGCAAGGCATTACTGCTGGTTCACTGACACACACACACACACACACACACACACACACACACACAAACACAAAAAGCAGCTATGGATTGGTGATATTCTTAACTACGAAAACTATTTTATACCTGTTTTTTCTCTCCCTCTAAACAAAGGATCAGTGGTGTTGGAGTTAAGTTGGTGAAACTTCCGCCTGCCCCCGTTCTGTCTGTCTCGACGCTGTCTCACACTGCTCCCTGGCAGAAGACGGAGTGGTCTGATGGGAATCTGAACCAGCTCTGTCTGAAACATATTCATTTCTGGAATTTTAAGCATTATCCTAACTAGGAAAGGAAGCTCCTGCAAAAAAAACCACTGTTTCACTGACAAAACTTCTGAAATAAGAACACTGCCAGTTTGAGTTCTATCACTGTCTCTAAAAAAAAATAAGGGAATTTCTGTGATTCATTTCTTTTTAAAGGTTGAGAATGCCTGTCATGGTCATTCCTCTCCAATAAATTAATTCTCCTCCACAGTAAAAACACAATTTGGAAGCAAGATGGTGCTAAGAAATATAGCAAACTCAAAAAGCTGGGAGATTGTACACAGTTGCTTTAAAAAAGGGCCTCTGGACAATGAGATGAAGCATATTACAATGAACTTCAATGGACAGCTGGACACTCCTAGCTATCTTAAAGGTATAAATTAGACAATCACTATGAAAATGTATGATTTATTAATACAAATAAAACAGATGATTTAAAAGTGAGTGAATAAAAAAGACCCTGCAACTTATCTATTTCCTTGACCTAGAAAGATATAGTCTAAAAATGCAGTGTTGGATAGGTCTTATTTAACTGTTTCCTTCTTCCAACTGCCTCCCTCTCTGACCCCTCCCCCCAAAATCTAGATTAGTTTGAAAAATATCAGTCTAAAACCAAAGCAATTACCTGATTACAGAAAAGGAAATAAAAAAACAAAAAACCTGCATCAAGAGTTTTTCATCTCTCCCACCAACAGGAAAAAAAAGATCTCCTTATCTTTTTAGTTCTAAAAGAACCACTTATCCCTCTGAACAGCAAGGAAAGTCTTAAACTGAAACCAAGACACACACAGAGGTGAAATTAATTTTTCAGGCAACTGAGTCTCAGACGTTTAAGACTTGGGTCTACATGATGTTTCAGTCAGTTAATACAGCCTATCTGTAAAATTATAAAGCTCAGGTAACGTAGGAAACGGTGAAAAGGAACAATGAGACTGAAGGACCAATATTCAAAATTCACTTAATTTGCGCAAAAAAAAAAAAAAAGGAAAAAAAACTTTACTGAACAAGGATATTTAGAAGTAATGTTTCAGCGAGGAGAGGAAGGTTTAAATACATTTAACTGCTCTTATTACGTGGAAACATGAAGTATTTTGGGGAACCTGCTCTTCTGTGCCCTATACAGCCCATGGTTTCCACAGAAAGGCCGCAACAGATTCAACAGTTGAATGGGCCTATTTCTAAACTCTGGGGTATTCTGAGTCTGCACCATCCAAAAAAGGAAAAACTGTTAAGTTTCCCAGTCTATTAGTGGATCTAGTCTCCTCAAGATTGTCATGAGATAAAAACAGTCTCTGCCTCTTATATCCTCCCCAGAGAGGGCACATCTACTGCTCTCAGGCCCACATTTAGAACAGGTGTACAAGGTGAAGAGAATATAGATGAATGCCTGACACTATCTAGTCATTATGGAGCTCTCTTCCATTTTAATCTCTCGTTAGTCTTGACTTTTAGAGTAACACATTTTTTAAAAAGAGAAGAAAGAATGAAAAGAAAACACTTGTACTGCCGATCCGCCTAGAACTGTCAGCTTGCTTTACTTGAATACTGAGGAAACATCGTTATATGGGTTCAGTGGCACTGTGCTTACCAAAATTTCTCTTGGAGTTTTCAGAAGACGGCACATGCTCCTTCTTCTGGGCTTTAAAAAAGATGTGGGCTGTACACTGTTTATAGAGGGGTCACAGAGCAATGATGAGTGAGGCAATTCTTGAATGCTGGAGTTTGTAAAGTTACATAAGGTGAAAAATATGATACACTTTAAAGGAGTAAGAGGTTGGCATAATCTTATCATCACAATCTAACTTTTTTGTATTGTGTGCCCCAAATAGATGTTCCCTTAAAAAAAAAAAAAAAGTTCGTGAGGCAGTAAGGACAAACACTGAGAATTACTTGAGCCTCATTACTCAAGATCCCATTACAGAGAAACAAATATTCCCCAAAAAAGAAATTCTGGGAACCAATGAACATCTGAATCTAGGAAAATTAATAGAAAATAAAATCACAGAAACTCACATGACTGTGATAAATGACAAATAATGAACATTTATCTCTTACACTAAAGGCACTACTAATATACAAATATCCTATTAACATTTAGAGAAACTCTAACATTTAGCAGTTAGAGAAAGAAATCCATTTAATCCAATAGTAGCATTTTTAAAAACAAACAGACGAAGACTCATGGCAGAGTTTTCAGTGAGCCAAATGAAACTAAATATAATAATAAGCAGTTCCAAACAAAGATTGTTGTTCCTACTTTTAAAAAAGTATGATAACTTACTTCCTTAAAAATATAAGCATATCACAAAAATGAAAGCACAAACATACATATAAAAACTCAGCCCCTGGTACCACTGAGACATTTTCATAAACTCTAAAATAATTTCAACAGCTACAGCTTGAACAATACACACCCACACGTGACATGCAAAGACAAAATGCCAGAGTCCCTGGGCAGTTCAGCATAAAGCTAAAAATATGGAACGAGAATGAGACGGGCACTTGTCATATAAATAATGTACAGTATACACTGATGGTGCCTGTGCACACCTTGGAATTTTTTAAAAATTTAGAATTTCATCAGTTCCAGGAAGCACTACACATGGACCAACAATGGAGCTCTCATGTATGTTTAAGTAAGCAGGTAAAAAGCTATACAAATTGATAACACAATTTATTTTAATTAACAACATGATTAATATTTTGTACTTTATCCTATTAGAAGATTAATTTGTAATCATTATACCCTGTAGATTTTGAAACTTAATTTTATTAGAAATTACTAATGCTGGTTCTTGAATAATCTAAAAAATTGTCATTATTTACTCAAATCTAGATTGCTATTTATAATTCTAAGCAGTTAAATGAAATATTCTGATCAGTATTCTGAAGTTGCTTTGGTACAAAATTGAGAATAAAGCAAAACTGGCAGCACCACCACAAGTGTGATCACTTCACAGCAGGTCCAAAGGACCCTCAGATATAATAAAACATAAGTTAAAATACCTATAAATAAGAGCCATTCTCCTGACACTTCTGCTACATCATTAAAAAGAGAAATAAAATCCACATTCAGTAAATTATACTTGAGGCCCAATTTTCATGCTCCATTTAATTATCCCTCAATGATAGTGTAAAAAATGTTTATAATTATTGCAATATGATGTCTAATTCATAGTTTAGGATGCGTCTAATGATGAAGCCAATGGTTAGAGTGGTACATTTGAATGCTTAGTCCACTGATATCATTTTAACACAAGGTTGAATGTAGTCTTTTTTTACAGCTTTATTGAGGTATAATTGATGTAAAACAAATTGCACATACTTAAGATGCACAATTTGATGTATAGTCTTTTAAATAGCATGAAAAGTGCCTGACAACTAAACATTTTAAAAATTTTAATTGAAATATATTGTTTTAAAATAGTACACTGTAATTTTTTATGAGACACAGATATGGATTTATAAAAAGGTGGGAGGAAAGGAATGAAATTAATTTAATTCCAAGTACCAAATTTATTCAGAAGGTTTAGAAACTCCAAAATTGACAGCCAGTTTTCTTGATTTTCTTCTTGAGGAGCTTGGTGTTGACTTATGGTGAGACACACTATGGCCTGGGGAGGCAGCTTCAACTTGAAAAGGAGACGCAAGTTGAGTAATCTGAGAGGACTTTAAGGAAGCTGATAAACTCTCCTGTGGAATCACTTTGGTGACATCAGAAGACGCTGACTGGCTAGTCTGAAGTAGGGTGGCTTGACAACTCTGGGCATCCTTGTTCTCAAAGTTCTTTTTGCTTGCAACCCTTTTTTTAGTTACCTTTGAGGAATAAAAGCATCATTAATTAACAATGTAGACCAAAAAAGCTAGTGTCAGAAAATACCATAAACCATGCTGCTAATACTTGTCAATCACTGCTGACTTGTGACTTCCACTTACAACCTCCAAACCAGACTTTAGAAATTCAAGGAATATGGTTACAAATAAAATATTTAAAAATTATCCATAACTTAAATATAAAGAAAATTCATATTCCTGATTTTAAATCCCTTTGTTCTAGAAAAGGATGTTATTACTTGTTGCAATTATTATTATCTATTAGAACACAAACTCAGACAGCAGGGAACAGGTCAGACTGGTCACCACTGGTCAAAATATATTCTCAGTACTCAGACCAGTAATGAATGGACTTCTAGTTGGCACTGAATAATTACTGAATATACAAAATTTTATCAATGGTCTTTGAGCAGTGAGAAACTGATTCTCTTAAAAAAATATAATAATTCTCTTTCAGGTCTCACCTGTAGAGGTATGAACTGATTGTGCACACCAGCTGGCATTCCTCCAGCCATGGGCATGGTCCCAGCATATGAAGTATGATGGAAGGGCTTCCCAGGAACTGGCACTGGTGGTCCCCATGGCATTGAGCCAAAGAGATGAGATGATGAGGGCATTATATTAGCTGTTAAAAATCATGGAAAAGCTGTTTTAGTAAAATGGTATCATAAAAGCCTTGAAATTTAAGACCTCCTTCTGCTACCCTTTTTTGGCTTTTTTCGCTTTGGCAAAGGGCATATACACTTAATTTCTGATTACCCTTGCTTACAATGTTCAACCTCAGGAGCCCCTTAAGGACTGTGAATCATCTACAGAAGTCAGCTTATCATTATGCTGTCTGGCCTACGAAGGCCAATAGTACCATATACTGATATAAGCTTTAGGAATATTTGTAATAATATTTTAAAAAATAATAAAAGGGTCATGAAACTGTCCCTTGGGGGAGAAAAGCCAGGGCACAAAGAGAGAAATCTTAAGAATCTCACCTGCCCTCAATGCTAAGTTGCTTCCATAGTGATCCCAGCCTACAAAAAAACCAAAAAAGCTCAAGTCTTGAAATCTGATCACTTTCATATAACATGTAGAATCTTTTTCCCTATTCTAATATTTGTAATTCAAGAATTTTAAAAAAAATTTACATTTTCTTATTAAAAGCGCCTTGAATCAGTGGTTCCCAAGACTGATTTGTGTATCTGAATCACACAGGGAGCTTATGAAATACAGATTCCTGGGCAAGGCTCCAGACCTAGTACATCAGACTCTGAGGGGCCCAGTAATCTGTATTGTTAATAAGCTCCACAGGTGACTCTTCCGCAGTCAGCATCAGTGCAACATTTGGGAACTACTGCATTAAACAATGACAATCGAGACACCAGCACATTGCCACCAAAGAAGGTATGTACTGTGCTCAAACCTTCCTTTTAAAGAGAGAAAAAGGCAGCCAGAATTATAAGACAGTATAGCTTAACTAAAACTCAGCTACTTAAAAAATGTTTGGATCAGGAGAG
The DNA here is from genome assembly GCF_028023285.1 of Balaenoptera ricei. Taxonomy (NCBI): domain Eukaryota; kingdom Metazoa; phylum Chordata; class Mammalia; order Artiodactyla; family Balaenopteridae; genus Balaenoptera; species Balaenoptera ricei. The sequence goes on along the minus strand of NC_082642.1, from coordinate 15,422,989 downwards.
AAGAATCATAATATATTTCAATGTTATGAATTACAGATGTAAAAATTCCAGGATAAAGAACAGTTTTAATATGAAACACACTAGTAAGATTTAGAAAATTATGTGCAACTTTGGTGGCAGTTATAAGACCAAGAAAATCTATTTAAAAGATGCTATAGTAATCTTATGCATAGGTCAACTCAACCATTTCCCAAAATCACTGTCCTAAATATAAACTATATTTTTCTCCATTGGGACCCTTTCATACCATAAAGTGGAAATCTATAAAATAACTTTAAAATCTTAATCTGATGCATAAGTTGTTTTCTCCTGATTAACATTCAAATCTCATGGCTTTTATATCATATATTATTATTGGAACACTGGAGAGCACAAAACCAAAAGAACTCCAATTAAACTTTAAAATTCTAGGTAGGTAAAAATACACTAATAAACATGATATAATAATGAACGTAAACATAATAATCAACATTAAAAAGGTAAAATATCAAGCTATAAAATATTGACAATAAATGGGAAAACAATCATTCCTTTTAGATAATATATTCTCATAAGACAAATCCTTTTTGAGAGAAGCTTGTGGGCAGACCTTTAGGTAACCTGCATGAACTAATTACTTAAAATTAATTGATATATAGTTGCTGGATTCATTTTTGAAAGTGAAAAAGCAGTTAAATTAGATTTTCCAGGTTATAGTGGACTTACTACCTTGAGCTATATGAAAACTTCAGATCCACTGTGCCATAAAAATTTTATGACTAAACATTGTTTATACAGGCAAAGGAATGCCAGTGTAGTACAGTAACAAAATTGTGGGCTTTGTAATTAGATATATTTGCTTTTGAATGCTACTACTGCTACTTAGTAACTTACGACCTTAGACAAATTGAATTTTTAAACAAATCAAAGTAAAGAGAATTATACACATACATATCGTAATAAAAAGGGTTTTCAACATAATATAGCAGTCATCTGGTCCATCCCAGGTTTAACTGTTTTAGCTGTTTATTTCCAAACTGTTCAATAATTTGCTTATACTGCTAGTTGATTTTTCAATTTTAGGCATTTTTAGACTTCCTGTTATGCTAGATCAAAATTCAGTTCTTTTATACCACCCCTCACTACTTACCCTGTCCTCCCAATGTAAGTATATTACAATGTTTGTTTAAAATTATAAACAGTGTTTATGATATGTGACTGTATAAATATTATTACTGCAAAGCCAAGTAGGGTACTCTGATTATGGTTTTTTTTTTTTTTGTAAAACTTAAAAAAAAAATTCTTTTAAGAGTAATTATCTTTTAAAAGCTCTTTAGTCTTCTATGTACCTATCCTTAAGGTGAGAGAGTATTAAGAAACACACATAGAGTAAGTTCAAAATCCCCTCCGCTCTTCATTTCCCTCATCACCAAGGGCAGTTTCTTTCAAATCCACAGCTTCTTATTCCCTTCATCTCTGTTTTTTCTTCCCACACCTCCCCCAACTCCCTACAACCACCCCCCCGCCCCCCCGCCCCCCGTCCCTGTGTTTTTGATGTCTACCTTAAACCCAAATTCATGCATTGGCAGCTACTGGGCTGCCCAAAACAGAGAACAGTCCTTCCTACTCTATCTAGCCACACTATAGACTGTAGGAGGGCAAATGGTATTTTTAGATGAACCTGCAGGCTCTGGTTTCAGGCTTACTTCTCACAACTCCTTAAATTACCTAAACATTTTGGTAATTTTTTTGGTTTCCTCAAAATGATGCTTCTTAAAAGAACTTTCTAAAAACAATATAATTCAATAACAAATACTTAGAAGAGCAAAATACCTTACCAGTAGGTTGGGGAAAAACTGGAGGAATGGTTCCAGGTGGTACAGCAGGAGGATAACTTGGAAATATTGGTGGAGGCAAAGGGAAATTCACTCCTAAGGAGCCCTATGGAAGTATTTAAAAGTTATAAAACAATGCAACAAAAAACATCGAGAGGGATTAATTAAAGATTTAGTAGACAATTCATGGACAGTTCTCACCAATTGTTGTAAAGCAAAAAGTGCAGCTTTTTCCTTGGCTTCATTTTCAGAATGGCACTGTGGCCCATGTACCAGTAAGCCGTTAGATAATTTTACCTGGCAAACTGTCATTGTCTAAAAAAAAGAACAGGAATGGTTATGAAGTTTTCTGTCCAGGAAGTCGACCTCCTCCTCCAAAGCTTAGTTTAAACAAATGGAATAATTTCATCTAACATTTTGTAAAAAAAAATTTAAGAATTCAAAAAAGGACTATCAGCTTAAGTTCTGGGTTATGATGCAAAAACTTTACAATTGTTGCTTTATCTTTCAATGTTTACAAAGTTAAAATGATCTCTAAGCTAGTTGAAGGACCAAGCATCATAATGTAAATGAAAGCCAGCAAAACTTTTTTCTTTGTATCTCAGATCAGGAAACTAGGTTTTCTACTTGTTTTGTATGTAAGATTTTATTGGAACACAGCCAAGCCCACTCTTATGTATCACCTATGGCTGTTTTCATACTGTAATTGTAGAGGTGAGTAGTTGTGACAGAGACCATATGGCCCACAAAGCCTAAAATATTTCCTATCTGGCCATTTATAGAAAAAATCTGCTGACCTCTGCTTTCCACCATCCTTTAAATAGCACATATTTCGCTAATATGAATTAACTGCTAAAATTTAAAAGACTCAGGGGTTCTGACTGATTTTATATTTAAATGATAATTCTTTACAGTATGTGCTTTTCTTTTATAAAAAAGATTTTTAAAAAATGTTACTTTTTCAAAAGGTAGCCATTTTTATGTAGTATTATTAGTTTAATCATGCTTTCTGCTTTAGGTGAGAATGTGTCAAGGATCTGGATATAAAAAGGAGAAAACAGCCTTCCTGCCGTGGTTCTCAAGGTGCAGTGTGGGGATCCTGGAGGTCCCTGAGCCCCTTTCTGGGGATCCTTGAGGTTCAAACTATTTTTATTATAATATGAAAATGCTATTTGCCCTTTTCACTCTCATTTTCTCGTAAGTATACAGAGAACAAAAAGTTCATTGATATAATTTCAGATTCTACATTGCACTAACTTTTAAGAAAATACCATGTTTTAATGTAGTATCAAAGAATATCCACAGTTATATGAAAAGGCTATTAAAATTTTCTTCCTTTTTCCAACTATCTATTTGTGTGAGGCCAGATTTTCTTCATATATTTCAACCAAAACCACGTATTACAAGAGATTGATAGTAAGAAGCAGATATGAGAACCTAGCTTCTCTATTCAGCTAGAAGATGGATAAGACTTGCAAAAAAGTAGAGCAATGCGACTCTTCTCATTAAATTTTTTTCGAAGTCATTTTTAATTAACAACATTAAAATTGTTTTTTTCAGTTTTAATTTTTTATTTGGTAAATATGGATATAACACAAGTAAACAAAAGTTCTTTGGGGTCCTCAAAAAAAAGATGGGGAGTTTCTGAGACCAAAAAGTTTGAAAACTGCTGCTGGAGAACAAGATCCCTAGCTCTATCAGTCTGAAGAATCTTGCGAGGCTACCTGCTGCCCAGGTTCCTCTATCAGTTTCTCTGAGGGGTCTGGTTAGGCATAAATGGAAGACCCAGAGTGAGAGGTATTAATCTATGCTGCTCATAAAGTCAAAAAAATCAGCTCCACTATATTATTTCTAGCTAAAGATTTTCAGTCAATTTATTTAAGCTCAGTGTTCAATAACTTATGTAAATGGAAGAACGGTAATATACAATACCTGTGGTGTTCTCAGAAAGGAGAAATCTGGTTGTGGCATTCCAACAAGGGAACAAATTCGAGAAAGTTCAGTTACTGGCGTGGACACAGGAGGAATCTGGCTGGCGGCAGGCCAGCACACACTGTCCACAGACTGAACGTTATGGTACTCACTAGCACTGTGAGGCTTGTTCATATAAGATGCTGCCAAAAAAGGGAAAATGACATATCCACATTCAATGATATCTCAAACTATGCAATTACGGCAGGGCTTTACAGAATAGCAAGGAGGACATTGTTAAAAAGTGAGAAGAGGGGCTTCCCTGGTGGCGCAGTGGTTGAGAATCTGCCTGCCGATGCAGGGGACACGGGTTCGAGCCCTGGTCTGGGAAGATCCCACATGCCACGGAGCAACTGGGCCCGTGAGCCACAATTACTGAGCCTGCGCGTCTGGAGCCTGTGCTCCTCAACAAGAGAGGCCGCGACGGTGAGAGGCCCGCGCACCGCGATGAAGAGTGGTCCCCACTTGCCGCAACTAGAGAAAGCCCTCGCACAGAAACGAAGACTCAACACAGTCATAAATAAATAAATAAATAAATAAAAGAACGTGAATTTCTAAAAAAAAAAGTGAGAAGAGGAATCTCCCATGAAGCAAATATAAGAACTATTTAGTTTTGCCTAAAATGACTAGAATTCAATGAAGATTTTAGATGATTACAATTAATTACTGATATATAATTAAGACAAAGATTTAAAAATATGATAAGTAGATGACTGCCAAAAATTAGCATCGTGAGAGGTTAATGACTACATAGTTATTTACAGGCAAAATCTAAACACGCAAATGGCTTTCTTGAGCTGATTTACAATTAATTCTTAAGTCCTGAGGCTTTAGCTTCAGTCTTCTCAAAATTCCATCCTACTTTCTGAGACACATGGATGAATGTTTTATTTGCTCTAAAATAATGTTTCTTAAAAGTTTTTCTGAAATTAAGTCTTTTAAGTGCCTTTATTATGATTTAAAAATTCTGAAAGTTCACATTCTTTATAATCAACAAACTCACGAACAGAACAAAAAGCACACCCCAGTGAAGAATGAATCTAAACCTATTACTGTTATAGATTAAAAAAAAGTTAAGTGGCTTGCCTGAAGTCACACATTAGTTCTATTACATGGGCTGGATACTGAGTTCTTGACTCTAAGGTAGATGATATTTTTCACTATACTGAAGTATAGTAAAAGTTACTTGTTTTTGACAGTGGGACCATATTTATCCAATATTGTTTTAAAATTTTATTTTGCTCTATTTCAAGAGCATATCTGTCCCTATGATAAATATTGTTTCCTGATAGTTACTGGAATTTTAAATTATTTATCCCAATACTCAGGGGAGCATAAATGAAGTTAGGCTCTGATTTTGATATTTAATAAACTCAGATTAGCTTATTTCAAAATGTTTTTTACCTCTCTGAGAAATTTCTGTCCCCAATCTACTTTTGCATGAGTCATTTTTCCTGGTAGGCTTTTGCAGATAATTAGACAGTCAAAATATTAAACTACAGGGGACGTAAAAGGTAGGTGTAATGATGGACATCTACTGAAATCCAGCTATGTGCCAGATGTTATGCTATAGGTTTCTTAGACTTAAGGTAAGTGCCCACTTTCCAGTGTGTGCCTCCATTAATTATTTTAAATTGATTTTACAGCTTCTTCTATTTTTATGTGGGTCATTTTAACATAATACTAATATCAATTATTGGCACCTATGATGTATCAGACACAGTGCTAACTGCTTTATATATGTCATACAATTATCACAACCATCATTTGCAATGTTATTTTATAGATAAAAGAATTTATAGAAGGGCTTCCCTGGCGGCGCAGTGGTTGAGAATCTGCCTGCCAATGCAGGGGACACGGGTTCGAGCCCTGGTCTGGGAAGATCCCACATGCCGTGGAGCAGCTGGGCTCGTGAGCCACAATTACTGAGCCTGCGCATCTGGAGCCTGTGCTCCGCAGCAAGAGAGGCCGCGATAGTGAGAGGCCCGCGCACCGCGATGAAGAGTGGCCCCCGCTTGCCGCAACTGGAGAAAGCCCTCGCACAGAAACGAAGACCCAACACAGCCATAAATAAATAAATAAATAAATAAAATTAAAAAAAAAAAAAAAGAATTTATAGAAAAGTTAAATAATGTATTTAAGTTACATAATCATTTTTAAATTACTGAGAAAAAGCTAAAATGTGAAAACATTTCCAGGTTTGGAATCTCCAGAATGAGTATCTGTAATAGTATAATTTAAGTAGTCACAAGGAGGGACTTCCCTGGTTGCGCAGTGCTTAAGAATCTGCCTTCCAGTGCAGGGGATGCCGGTTCAATCCCTGGTCAGGGAACTAGATCCCACATGCATGGAGCCTGCTGGTCGCAACTAAGGAGCACATGTGCCACAACTAAGGAGCCGGCGAACTGCAACTAAGGAGCCCACCTGCTGCAATTAAGACCCGGTGCAACCAAAATAAATAATAAAATAAAATAAATAAAATTAAATTAAAAAAATAAACTTATTAAAAAAAAAGAAATATTAAAAAAACGTAGTCACAAGAAGACATTTAGGGACTACAGATCTATTGGTTACATAGTTACATTGTTATATAAATGACACAAGTATAAAATTATACTCTTATTTGTTACTCTTAATTATACTTATCTTTAAAAATCACATGATTAAAAAATAAATGAACTGAATTTTTGAAGTGATTGGTTATTAGTATTAGTACTTAGCTTACTTACTTAATTTCTTACTTTGTTTAGGCTGTGAGGAAGATCCATATTCATCTCTTCTATTAGAGGAAACAGTGACTTCATTACCAAATTGTTTCATCTCATTCTTATGGTCCACAGTGTCAGAGCCATCAATTTTTAGAATTTCTTTAAGCATCCGAGTTCCCTTCTGTTTTGAAAATGATTGGTATGGAGATAGTGGGGATAGGGGAGAAAAGTTAAAAGTTACAGACCTTACTGATGTTTCTTTTAATAAGTTCCATTGTTAAAAATTAAGACGATAACTACATTCAGATAGAGAATAAGGAAAATAAATAGAGTTGAAAAAAAAATTTCACGTTTCCTGGCAAAGAAACAATACTTATCATTCTGCTTAACTTTTGACCAAACTGTCTAGTGGCAATGTTTGAAAAGCAAGGGAGCTATGGTGGCTAAACTGCCCAGGGCAGCCTGATCTTTCTCACAGGATGACAATAATAATGCCACACACCAGTCTACATAAGAGAAAGTGTTTTAACTGTTGCACAGGGTATGTATGGCTAACAGTAATGAAATTACCAGTGTACAAGCTCTTACAAAATACGAACCATAGCAAATGACTGTGGTGACAAATGTTCTTCGCTTGGAGGCTCTTTATGATGAGATGACTGTACTTCATTTTCTTTGGAGATATTCAAGGATGCTAAGAAGTTCTCAATTCCAGGATTAGGCTAAAAGAATAAATATTTTGTGCATGAAGATGAAAGCACAAGGACACGAAAATAGTTGAGAGTTTTATGTACAAAAATGATCATTTAATTTTCACTCAATCGTCTTCCCAGGTGTTAAAGTTTGGGAAGAGAACTTGAATAAACAGTCTTTTAGCTGATCAATGGCATTTGGATAACTAGTTTCAACCTTTTGGTTTTCTGAGACTTCTGCTCTTTCATTTCTCTTCAAAAGCTTAACACTACATTTGGCAGGCCCTTCAAACGCCTGTAAAAGAGGAAGAATGAGTTTTTGTGCAAATAAAATGATAATTCCGACTTAATAGTATTCTAACTAAATTGCTGCAAACTTTTTAATGTGTTATTTTCTCTTTTATACCATGAGAAAAAAGGGGGCCCATAAACTTGATGAGGGAAAAAATTCCACCTTTACTTTCATTAATTTCTAAATGAGACTTAGCATTCCCTTCAATTATGAATGCAGGCAATAAAACACAATGGTGGTGATTCTAATGGTATTTCAATATTACTGGTTTTCTTTCAAATCTTATGTATTTTACTGTAGCATTAAAACTATTATTCTGAGAAAGAGTCCATAGGCTTCACCAAAGAGGTCCATGGCACAAAGAGTTTACGAACCCCTTCTCTAGAAGAAAGGAAACTATAGCATAAGAGTTGCAGAAAGAGATGACTCTGAAAGTCATGCAATTCAACCCTTTATTGGTATCTAAAAATTAATGGGCTGAGAACCTGTTATGTGCCAAGATATCTGCTAAAGTATCTTTTATAAATGTAATATATTATAGCTTATAAGAGATCTAATTTTTAAAAACTTTGTGTTATATAATATGCATATAAAAATGCACATAAGTGTACATAGATATTTTTAGACTTAAAATGTTTTTTTGATTATAAAATACATACATACTCCTTATCAAACAACAAACTATAAAATAAAACATAAATGATCTCAGTTTCCCCCATTAACCTAACTCCACAGAATCAACTGTTAACTTTGCCATGTTGGTACATATACTTTCACTGAATATACATATTTCTACATATTTTATACATATAATGTACCCACATATATTCATATATGTAGGTATGTTTGTATGTATTTATGTATATATAGACTATATATAATGAGAGACACAAGTGATATATTTTTATCTCCATTTTAAAGATGAAGAAATTGAGGCTGTGAGAAGTGTAGTGAATTGCTCAAGGCCACCTAGCTGTTAAATGGCAGAACCAGAACTTCAGGTATCTCTAGTTCCAAATCCTGGACTCTAGCTGTGCAACCTCCCATCCAAGTGACTGACAGGCTCAGCAACCCTCTTGTCATGCACTTTATGAATCTGGCTGAAAGGGCTGCAAAATTCAGTCAGATGCTACAGAGCCACCAACTACAATAAAAAGTGGGCTACTAGCATAGCGCAGGGAGATCAGCTCGGTGCTTTGTGACCACCTAGAGGGGTGGGATAGGGAGGGTGGGAGGGAGGGAGTGAGATGCAAGAGGGAAGAGATATGGGGACATATGTATATGTATAACTGATTCACTTTGTTATAAAGCAGAAACTAACACACCACTGTAAAGCAATTATACTCCAATAAAGATGTTTAAAAAAAAAGAAAAAAAAAAGTGGGCTACTAGAAATGTGATTTTAAGAAGCTTACCTGCCTATTTGATATTTTTTGTGACCGACTCTCAGTTTTAGGACTCTTACACTCTTCTTTAACTAGAGACAAAAAACCAGAAATTTTGTTAAATGAAATTTGCTGCACACCAATTAAATTTACCAAGTATTTACCATAGCAAGGCACTGTGTAAAAAATTCACAGAATTCCAAGGAGACAAAGGCCCTGATCTTGAGGAACTTATTATTTAGATGAGGGTGAGAAGATAAACTCACAGATGACAACAATAAGGGAAAAAGAAAAGTGGCATCTAATTGAACCTTGCAGGACGGCAGGTTTCCAAAGGGCAGAATAAGAGGCTAAGTATTCCAGCAAAGAAAATAATAGGAGAAAAGACAAATAATAGTAGAAGCAGAAAGCAAGGAATATTTGTGGAACTAAAAACAGACCAGTTCTGCTGGAGGTTGAGGAGTATAATGCAGCTTAACTGAACTAGAGAAGCAGGCTGCAGCCACAATCTGCAAAGGACTGAAGACTATAGAATTATATTGGTAGGCAATGGGCACAATCACAGAAAGGTTTTGAGCTGGTAGGAACCTGATCAGAATTGTGCCTTAAGAAAATTATAATATGGCAGTGGCTTATTAGCTAGGTAGAAGGAGTAAGAGACCAATTAGGAAGCTATTTTTGTATTCCTGTTAAGGGGAAATGACGGGAACAGAAAGAAAGTGAAAAGGATGGATTAGAAGAGGAAGGAGGAAAGGGAAAAAAGAAGAAAGGAAGGAAGAAGGGAGAGAGGGAGAGACAAAAGAGGAAAGAGAGGATGAGGAAAGAAGTAAGGGGAAGGGATGGAAGGGGGAGGGAGGGGATGGAATGAGAGAGGAAGGAAGGGACAAAGATGGGAAGGAAAGGGAAGAGAGGGAACAGAGAGGGGAAAAGAAAGGAAGAGAGGAAAGTAAGGAAGAATTCTTGTAAAAAGGAGGAAAATTAAAAGTGACACCACTGCTATTCAACATTGTACTGGTGGTTTTATCCACAGCAATTAGGCAAGAAAAATAAATAAAAGGCATCCAGATTGTATAGGAAGAAGTAAAACTATCTCTATTTGCAGAAGTCAAAAAAATTAGGGCAAATAAATAAGTTCAACAAGGTGGGAGGATGCAAGATCAATATACAAAAGTCAGTTTTATTTCTATAAATAGTAATGAACAATCTCCCCCCCACCAAATTAAGAACACAGTTCCACTGACAATAGTATTACATAGAATAAAATACTTAGAAATAAATTTAACAAAAAAAGTTCAAGACTTGTACACTGAAAACTACAAGACATCATTGAAAGAAACAGAAAGGCTTTATATTGCTAAATGACAGTACTACCCAAAGTGGTCTACAGATTCAGTATGATCCCTATAAAAATTCCAGCTGCCATATTTGCAGAAATAGACAAGTTGATCCTAAAATTCATATGGAAATGCAAGAGACCAGAACAGACAAAATAATCTTGAAAAAGAAAAACAATGTTGGAGGATTCAAACTTCCCAATTTCAAAACTGATAACAAAGCTATGGTAATGAAGACGGTGTGTTGTTCACAAAAAGATTGCATATAGATAGTTGAAATGGAATTGACAAACTAGAAATAAACCCATACATCTATGGTCAGTTGATTTCTGACAAGGGTGCCAAGACAATTCAATGGAGTGCAAAGAGAATTCAATGGGGAAAGAACTGTCTTTTAGCAAGTAGTTCTGGGACAACTAGATATCTACATGCAGAAGAGTGAATATGGACCCCTATCTCATACCATGTATATACTTATTCAAAAATGAAAAAAAGACCAAAACGTTAGAGCTAAAACTATAACACTCTTAGAAGAAAACATAGGTGTAAATTTGTGTGACCTTGAATTAGGCAATGGTTTCTTATATGATACCTAAAGCATAAGCAAACAAAGAAACAGTAGAAATAAATAGATAAATTGGACTTGATGAAAACTAAAAACTTTTGTGCTTCGAGGACACTAAAAAAAGTTAAAAGACAACCCAGAGAATGAGAGCACATATTTGCAAATCAAATATCTGCTCAGCATATAGGATACAGAACATAAAAAGAAGTCTTACAACTCAAGAATAAAAAGACAACCCAATTTTAAAATGAGCAAAGGATTTGAATATATATTTCTCCAAAGAAGATATACAAACAGACAATAAGCACATGAAAAAATGTTCAACACTATTAGTCATTAATGAATTACAAATGAAAACCACAAGGAGACTCTACTTTACATTCACTAGGATGGCTATAATAAAAAAGATGGATAATAACAAGTGTTATGGAGGATGTAAAGAAATTGGATCCTCCTATATTGCTGGTGGGAATGTAAAATGGTACAGCTACTTTGGAAAACAGTTTGGTAGTTCCACAAAAAGTTAAGCATAGAGTTAACACATGACTCAGTTATTCCATTCATTCATATATACCCAAGAGAACTGCAAACATACGTTCACACAAAAACTTGTACATAAACATCCACAGCAGCATTATTTATTACAGCCCCAAAGTGGAAACAATCCAAATGTCCATCAATGGATGAATGGATAAACAAAATATAGTATTCATACTATAGAATATTGTTCAGCTGTAAAAAGGAATGAAGTACTGATACATGCTACAACATGGATGAACCCTGAAAAGATTATGCCAAGTTAAAGGAGCCAGTCTCAAAGGTCACATATTTTATGATTCTGTTTACATGAAATATCCAGAATAGGTCAATCCATAGAGGCAGAAGTAAATTAGTGGTTGCCAGGACTAGGGGAATCACTACTAATAAGTATGGTATTTCTTTTTGGGGAGATGAAATTGTTCTAAATTTAGACAGTGGCATTGGTTGTACAACTTTGTGAAAACACCAAAAAACACTGATTGTATACTTTAAAAGGATGAATTTTATCATGTATGAATTACAACTCAACAAAGCTGTTAATTAATACAAATAAAAGGAAGCAGTTAGCACCACAAGTATACTTTCTAATTCATAACTTACATTTTCTGTGAGGCTCATGTTTTCTTTGCTTAACACTGTTCTCATTAAAGCCAGATTTGTGATGTTGAGTTACTTGACTTATTTCTTGAGGTAGAACTGCACCCTGAAAATTAAAATTCTTATAAATGATTTAAACAAACTCTTAATATTAAAACTACTTCTCTTCTTCAATGCTTAATAAATACTTTATTATTTTTATAAAAGTTATAGAGCTCACTAGAAAAAGATTTAAGGAATGCAGAAAAGTACAGAGAATTTAAGAAAACCACTCAAATTCTACCGCCCCCAAATAACCATTATTAACATTATGATCACAACTCCAGACGTTTCTCTATGCATTAGTTAGATAGTAAGGTACACAGAAAACAATCATTTTACAAAAATGCTTTCAATAGAAAGAATTCAATCTAATTTTGTTTGAAGTTAATACAGAAACTAAAGATTAAACTTTAGGTGAATGTTTCTTCCTAACAGAAATATCAGCCTCTAAAGATCTCTCTAGATTTGCTTCAAAATAATCCTATCTCTGGGGTATGTGGGGATAGGAAATGAATAGGTATCATGGAAGAAACAGAACTGGACATGTTCAAGGTAAAGGATGGGTACATGTAGATTTATTATACTATTTTCTTGACTTCGTTATTTTAAAAATTTCCATTAGAGTTTTAAAAAATTCATCATTCCTGTCCCTATGTTATAAAAGTTGAAGATATTATTAGCCCTTTCACATCCTTTCCCGTAATACCTGATTTTTATTAATTAATATTTATAATGTCAAGGTTTTCAAATGCTGGAAGACTATTACCACTACCAGATAGCAAGACTGACTATAAAGCTACTGTAATTGAGACAGTGCATGAATGGACAAAATTAGCAAAATGACATGAGTAAGTTTCATATAAAGATCACAGCAGATCCTTTTGCTTTCTGATAGGGAGAAGAGGCCTGAAGGCAAAAAGAGACAGATAACTTGCCACAGCTGAAGTGGGAAGGGGAAGCAGAAGTAGGGGCTAGAGATGTTCAATACAAATTAATCACTTTACAATGATTACACAATTTTGCTTTTGGTGGGCCCTATTTATTTTTTTCTGAGCACAGACGAATGAACACTGGGTACAAAGGCACATCGTGTCTTAGTTGGCAGTGGACATGCTCTAAAATAGTTGTGATATGCACCAAAGTGTGAAGGAAGGTCTGATGAGCTCATATGCACAAGAACATCTAGGGTTCTTTACTCTTAAAAAAAAAAAGGGCCAAGAGACTTCCATCCACATAGCACAATGGCTGGTGGGGGATTCTGACTCTAAAGAAGGGAATTAGAACATCAGGATCAATAAATTGGTGTGAACGAATACTGTGTGTCTATTATGTGCCAGGCATGGTTAAGATGTACTTTGCATCCATTATCTTAACATCATTATAATAATGCTATAATCATAAAAATGCTACGGTGTATTTTGATTCCATGTTATAGAGGAGTAAACTGAGGCTCAAAGTGATAATGTAATTGGTTACAGAACTAAATAGGAGCTGATATCTGAGCTCTAACTCTAAAACCCAAGTTCACAGTACCATTTCAGAGAAACAGTGCCCTAAGTTTAATTAGAAAGAAAATATCCTACTTTTAAGTATGGTTTTTTGAGTTATTCTGTTTGATGTCTAAATAAAGCTATTTGTGTCAGTCACATTGTCATATTCTGCCAATAAAGACTTGAATGTTTTTTTTAAAGACTTTTTAAAAAAAAATAAATTTATTTTTGGTTGTGTTGGGTCTTTGTTGCTGGGCATGGGCTTTCTCTAGTTGCGCAGGCTCAGTAGTTGTGGTGCATAGGCTTAGTTGCTCTGTGGCATGTGGGATCTTCCCAGACCAGGGCTCGAACCCGTGTCCCCTGCATTGGCAGATGGATTCTTAACCACTGTACCACCAGGGAAGCCCTTAAAGACTTTCTGAAAGAGCAGTTTTAGGTTCACACCAATATTGAGAGGAAGGTACAGAGATTTCCCCTATACCTCCCGTCCCACACATGCACAGCCTTCCCCATTATCAACATTCCCACTGGAGTGGTGCATTTGTGACAACTGATGAACCTACAATGACACATAATTGTTACCCCAAGTCCTTATTTTACACTGGGTTCACTCTTGGTGTTATATATTCTATGGGTTTGGACAAATGTGTAACGACATGTATCCATCACTATAGTATCATACAGAGCATATTCAATGCTCTAAAAATCTTCTGTGCTCCACCAATTCACCTCTCCCATTCCCAATAATCCCTGGCAACCACTGATATTTTTACTGACTCTATAGTTTTGCCTTTTCCAGAAGCTTGAATACCTTTAAAAAAAAAAAATCATGTTGCGTTCTCTATAATTTGCTTATCAGATGAATTCCAGGCTGCTTATTAAGGCTTCATGGATATAAGTGTTATATGTGGTGGCTCATAATTCTTAGAATATACAGGAGATAGAACATGGGAGTGAGTGTTCAGCTGATATAAATAATGAAATAGCACCTAATAATAAGAGATGCATACAGAAGATTCTGAGGAAATACATTATCAAGTGTGGCGTTCCATCTCAAGGAAATTGGTGGTAATAGCTAGTAGACTTTTTGGCAGTGATAGAGGAAAGGGCATCCTAAGTGGAAGGAACAATGCAAACACATAATCTGAACTGGAAATTACCTGTTTATGGGAAAGGGAAAGTTAGGAGACCAATCTGATTAGAACAGACCATTTTACCAAATAGTTGACATACTTTATATAAGAACTATGCAGAGTTGGATTATACAAGGCCTAAATATTAGTTTGGGTTGAGGTTGAATTCCACTAGTATTAAACAGGGAGCCCTATACATTCTAGAGTATTTGAACAACACTAGTTGAGGGCTGGAAAAAAACCTCACAGTTCATCTAAGTCCAAGCCTTAATTTTATACACGAGGCCACAGAAGCCCAGGGAAATCAGATTTGTGCAACTTGAGGCACAAAACCTGATTTCCTGATTCTGAGTCTAATACCAGGTTTATCTTCACTACACTGCCACAGTGCATAAACTGAGTTCAAAAGCAGGAGTCCTTATTAATTAGATAGGTTGCTCAATTATGCCATGATTGAGCAACACTGGTGAAAGGACCTTTAGGAAAGATTAGGTAGGAAGTACTATGTAAGAAGGACTAGAAAGGAAAGACATAAGAAACAGGAAGCACAGATAGGAGATTAATCTAGGGCTGGGATGACAATTTAAGGTCCAGTTGTAAAAACTGAGAAAGGGTAAAAAGATTTGGGGACTCAATGCAAAAAATATTAGAGAGAAGAAGCAAAAATTTTTGACTTCATGCTTTTCAGATTATATGCCTGAGTAAATGGTTGTGTTAGAAAATAAGGATAAGAGAAGAGGCTTTAGATGAGGTCAGTTGTGAGATATCTTGAAGTTGAGGTGATGGCGGAGCATCCATCTATACCTGTCTTCTAGAAAGTTGGAGATATTGGGCTAGATCTTGATTGAGAGGTTGGAATTAGAGACATAGATTAAGTGGTAATTAGAGAAGTAAGAGCCAAAGTCACCAGTCAAGGAATAAGGCAAAAAGGAAAAGAAGACTGTTGCGTTTTGGGAAACAGCCCCCCGTGAAAGGCTGGAAGAACAGAGGTTAACAAAGAACCTGAACAAATAGGGAAAGGAAAGAGGAGAGACTCAGGGTAATGTTTTCTCTTAGAGCAAAACTCCTTGAAAGAATTACCCATATTTGCTGCCTCCAATTTCTCTCTTCCTCTTTTCTCTTAAACCCACTCTAATCAGTATTTTGCTCCTATCACTTAACTGAAACTGTTCTTGTCAAGGTTCCCAATGGCCTTCATGTGCTAAATTCTGTGCATAGTCAATTCTCAGTTTTCATCTTAATTGATCCATCAGCAGCGTTTGACACAGTTGATTACTCTGTTCCCTCTGACATCTGTTCTTCACGTGGCATCTAGAAACCAGCCTTCCCTGGTTTTCTTCCCGTCTCACCGGCCATTCCTTCTCAGTCTTCTTTGTTAGTTTCACCTAGTCTCGCTGACTCTTGAAGGATGGAATGCTCTAAGGCTAAGTTGTTGAACTTTTTTTCTATCTATCCACTTTCTTGGATATAGATAAATATAGATATATACACATATATGCACACACACATATGCACATATACACACATATATGTATATGTATATGTGTGGGTGTATATACATATATATGTATATAATGCTTCCCAAATTTCTCTCTCCAGCCTGGATAACATTGATGACCTTCAGACTCAATGTCCAACTCTACATCTCCACTCAAATATCTAACTCCAATAACTCTTCTTAAATGTTTAGCATATATCTCAAACTTACCAAAATTGAACTCCTGATCTTCCCCCACAAACCTACCAGATCTACAGTCTTTCCCATCTCAGTTAATAGCCCCTCTATCCTTTTAGTTACTCAGACCTTAAGAGTCACGTCCTTTAATACATTCTTTCTCTTTTACCCGCATATCCAATTCATCATCAGCTGGAAATCCCTTCCAAATATGTTTAGAATTTGACCACTTTTCACAGGGTCCTACTACCCTGGTCCAAGTCAATATCAACTCTATCCTGATGATTTCAGTAGTCTCTGAACTAGTCTCTGTTTCCACCTTGGTTCCTCTACATTTTATTCTCAAGATAGCAGGCAGAGTGATCCTATTAAAATATAAGTCAAATCATGTCACTCTGCTGTGCAAAACCCTCTGCTGATTCCCTATCTCACAGAGTAAAAGCCAATGTCCTTATAATGGTCCAGGAGGTCCTACATAGTATCAATCTCTTACCTCTCTAATTACATTTCCTACAACTCACCCTATTGATTCAGCCAAATGGTCTTCTTTCTCATCCTTGTGTATGCCAGGGATCACCACCCCCAACAGGGCCTTTGACTTTGTCTTGAATACTCTCCCCTCAGATATCTGTATATCCACTCTTCATTTCGTTCAAATCTTTGCTCAAATGTTACCTGAACATTCCACTTAAAACTGCAGGGGATTTCCCTGGTGGCGCAGTGGTTAAGACTCCACACTCCCAACGCAGGGGGCCCGGGTTCGATCCCTGGTCAGGGAACTAGATCCCACATGCATGCTGCAACTTAGAGTTCGCATGCCACAACTAAGGAGTCTGTGTGCTGCAACTAAGAAGCCAGTAAGTCGCGACTAAGGAGCCCGTGAGCTGCAACTAAGGAACCTGCCTGCTGCAACTCAGAAGCCCACGTGCCGCAACTAAGGAGCTGATGAGCTGCAACTAAGAAGCCCGCCTGCTGCAACTAAGAAGCCCATGTGCTGCAACTAAGGAACTGATGAGCCACAACTAAGGAGCCCACCTGGTGCAACCAAGACCCAGCACAACCAAAATAAAAAAAACCCCCGAAACCAGAAAACAAACAAAACAAATCAACAAAGCAAAAAAACAAAAACAAAAACAAAAAACAAAAAAAACCCCTAAAAAACCAACAACAAAAAAACAAAAACAGGGGCTTCCTTGGTGGCGCAGTGGTTGAGAGTCTGCCTGCTAATGCAGGGGACACGGGTTCGAGCCCTGGTCTGGGAAGATCCCACATGCCGCGGAGCAACTAGGCCCATGAGCCACAACTACTGAGCCTGCACGTCTGGAGCCTGTGCTCCGCAATGAGAGGCCCACGCACCGCGATGAAGAGTGGCCCCCGCTTGCCACAACTAGAGAAGGCCCTCACACAGAAACGAAGACCCAACACAGCCAAAAATAAATAAATAAAATATTAAAAAAAAAAGAAAATCATTAAAATATAAATACATGGTGTTTAAAAAAACAAAAACAAAAACAAAAACCCTGCAAAACCTTGCCTTCCCCCTCCCCAAAATTCCCTATCCTGCTTCCCTGCAATTTTTCTCAAACTTATATTATCATCTAATATACCATTTTTTTGGGGGGGGTCTTATTTATTGTCCTTTCCTCCCTACAGTATTAACTGTATGAGAGCCAGGATTTTTGTTTTGTTTGCAGCTATATTCTCACTGCATGGAACAATGCCTGGCACATGGTAGGCACTTAATAAATACATGTTGAATGAATGAATGATAAAAAAGCACTCTTGAGGAATTAGCCATATTAAATAAATAAGAGAAGAAAAGAGGGTTTAAAAATCTGGTATGGATTACATTTATGTAGAAAGATTTATGAATGATCTAAGGAAAACTTAAAATAGCATATTGGCAGAAGTGACCTGTGCATTGTAACTCTCACTTTTTTTTTTTAACTTTGTTTAGATTATTTTTCCCACTTTATTATTTATTTATTTTAAAACTGAAGTACAGTTGACTTACAATGTTGTTGTCACTCTCACTTTTTATTTTTACTTTACGAACATTCCCTTTGCTATTTTCCCCTCCCTAGTGCTGATGATGCCACCATCACGGGAGGACATTAGAATAAATTAGGCCCTCATGGTGCAGGCTACTGGTTTATAAACCTGAGAGGACATTCCTTTTTGACCTAAGCTGAGAAGTTAGGTTAGTAATTAGCAAAAAATGTAGTAGGAATTCATTCCTTTTCTTTTTCCTTTTTTTTTGGTGCCTGAGTCTACTCTTTTAGCAGAATTTCTTTCCTCTTCTTAAACTCTATCAAGGAATGTGAATTTGCTCATACACATTTAAGACAACCAACTGCCAGCATAAAGCTATACATTCAAGTGGAAGTAAGTTAATGAGTGCCATTAAAGCCTTTATTAAATAGAAAAATTGTCTACATTCTTACTCATTAGTCCAAAAACACATGTAGCCTAAGAGAACTAAGAAAATTCAAGATCAAAGTGTTATTTCTACTTTATAAGATTTCAGGAGGAAAATTAATCACTGCATACCTAAAAGAGAAATATAAAATAAATTTAAAAAAATTAAATGTCCATCAAGCAAGGTATACTAACCTTCTCTTGTAGAGGTGGCTGAAAGTGTTGAACCTTTCCAGATCCCTGTAAGGATTGCCAAATGTTGCAAAATTCATCATCATCTTTAGCAGGTACCTGGGAAAGTACAAAAAACTTCTTAAGGAAAACTGAAACATGAAAAAATAAAGATTCAGATTAAAAATCAAATAATTTATTTATTAAAGCCATTTAGCAGTAGACAGGATATTTAAATTTCATTATCTGTTATCTCAGTTCTTTTTTTCTGGAGCTCAGTATAGTAATCATAAAAGTATACTGCTGGAGTGAAAATGTTCTTCTACAGATGTAATTGGTTATTAAAAAATATTTAAAGCATTACAAATGCTATAAAAGATTATACTGAATCAATATCCCACCAAAAGATTTTTTTTTTGGTCTTCCAGTATACTGGCATATTATCTTATTCAAGCTAACATTTAATAATATTTATTTAAAAATTTTTGGGGATTTCCCTGGTGGCACAGTGGTTAAGAATCCACCTCCAATGCAGGGGACACAGGTTCGATACCTGGTCCAGGAAGATCCCACATGCCATGGAGCAACTAAGCCCGTGTACCACAACTACTGAGCCGGTGCTCTAGAGCCCATGCACTGCAACTATTGAGCCCACGCGCTGCAACTACTGAAGCCCATATGCTCTAGGGCCCGCGTGCTGTAACTACTGAAGCCCGTGCACCTAGAGCCCGTGCTCCGCAACAAGAAAAGCCACTGCAATGAGAAGGCTGCGCACCACAACAAAGTAGCCCCCGCTCGCTGCAACTAGAGAAAGCCCGTGTGCAGCAACGAAGACCCAAAGCAGCCAAAGATAAATAAAATTAAATTAAAAAAAATTAAAAAATTTTTTATCTTACACAAAAATAATCTGATTAAAAAAATCAGCTATTACTTATGGAGAACTGATTTCATGCAAATTAAAAATCTAGAAAAATATGCACCAAAATTTGACAGTGGTTACCTACGAGATTTGAGAGGATTTTTGCTTGTTTCCTTTGTTATCATCTATTTATCTGTTTTCTAATTAGTCTATAATAAACATGTGCTATTTGGATTAAAAAGTTTGGTTAAATGTAAAATAGATAGCTAGTGGGAAGCAGCCGCATAGCACAGGGAGATCAGCTTGGTGCTTTGTGATGGGGTGGGATAGGGAGGGTGGGAGGGAGACGCAAGAGGGAGGGGATATGGCGATATATGTATACCTATAGCTGATTCACTTTGTTATACAGCAGCAACTAACACAACAATGTAAAGCAATTATACTCCAATAAAGATGTTTAAAAACAAAACAAAAGAAACAAAACAAAAAGTTTGGTTAAAATTTGGGGCCATGGAATTAAATAAAGTTAAGTATCTCACACAAAACAATTCAAGTTTTGCCCTCAGGAAGATGAAATAAAGGAAATCACCCATGAGTTATATGGTGGGAATCTGAAAATTGCTTTTGATAAACATGATATAGTCCTCTCCCTTACCTTTCAAATTAATGTCATTTTGTAGGAGATAATATAGGACATTTGGGTGATATAAGACAAAATATAAGTGTTAGTCTACCAAGTAAATATATAAAGAGAAAACAGATATTTTCAAGCTCATTATTTAAATAAAAGTCTTACTTGAGTAGGAACAAAAAGTGATTGAGGGGAATGGTTCAGACCTCCCAAATGCCCAGATGAAATTGATGCATTTGAGCTATAGTGATTCACAGCTGGCTGTGGTTTCACAATGGCTGTCAACTTCTGATTTCCTGTTTCAGAGCGACTCCCATGAGAAAGGTTCACCAAGGCACTTGTTGGCAGTCGATAACCTCTACCAGGTGAGCACCTAAAAGTAAAAAGTTTTATCAGGGTCAGAGGGAATTAATACTAAAGGGAGCTAAAAGAATCAAATAATTTTGGGGTGGACAGTCCACACTCCGAATTAATAAATATTACTTTTAAATTCAGTAGAGGAACTTGAAATCATAGAAAGATCTCAATTTATAAGATTTCTGAAAAGTTTCTGAATAGAGTATTCCGTGCTACTAAGTGGGGGGAAAAATGTTCTAGAGGTATAGTTGTGTGTGTAGGGGCGTGTGTGTGTTAGTTTGTCCTCAGAAGGCTTGCAACATAATAGCTGAGTTAACCAAAAATTCATGAATTAAATGTCAAACTTCTTTAAAAGGTTATGAATCTACCCAGTGTGGAGCTGTGTGGCTCTACCTATGCAACAGGGCAGATGTTAGCTTTGATCACTTTTGTCTCCTGATCAATTGTTGAGTCCAGCTCTTTTTATCCTCATCTTCCCATCTTAATGTTCCAGAACTGGGAAGGCTAAGAGACAAGTATTGTGATTTCCTTCCTTCCTGGCCTTGATAAAAGTGTTTAGATATTAAAATAAGCCTTCTCTGGTCAAAAGTTTTCAACTCTATCACCTCTTTAGAATGTAATTTTCTTATATTCTGAGATCATGGGGAAGCAGAATTCTTTCATGAGAAATCTTTGTAAGATTTCTAGAAAATATTTTCGTGAGAACTATAGTTTAAGATTCTGCATTACAGAAATGAATATATTGCAGGCATGTAATCTTTTACACAGCTCTCGGTCAGTCAAGAAATCCAGTGTCTCTACCTAGGAGAGGAAAAAAAAAACCCTGAGAAAAAAGTTAATCATCTTAAAAATATATTTCAAAGTTATTTCGCCTAAAGTTATTGGTAATCAAACATTTTCATGAAAAATAAAATCAGACATGGGATCCAGACCCTGCTGCTGCATTTAAGAGTGCAGACAGTAAAGTCTTTGGGTAATAGGCACATTCAAGTTGCAAAACAATAATAGCATTCTGAATGTGATCACTACTTGTAAGGACTGAAGACTGTGATTTTATACAAATAGGCTAAATAAGAGTAATTAATTTTTTATTTTAATTACCACTAATCAAAACAGAGGAGAAAAAGAAACTAAGCTAACTTCAGTTCAGTTTTCCAGTTGGTGTTTAGAAGGGAGAAAGGAAAACTGGAAAGGATTTCATTTAACCCTCACAATCACCTAGTGAAGTGCACATCTTCATTATAGATGAGGAAATTGAGGGTCAGAATGCTTTTAACTAACCTACCTAAGGTAACACAAAGGTTAAGTGAAAGAGCCCACACTTTCTAATATTCCATGACACCTCTCATTCTAACATGATCTTTTTCCTATAACTTTAAACTTTCTTTCTATTAATGCTCTCCAAAATAGATATGAACAAGTCTCCACCATGTTAAATTAAAAACAAACAATCCAATCCTCTTCCTTTAAACCTCCTCACCCCCAGTTATCTTTTCTCCCCTTCATGGTCAAACTTCTCAAGGGTCAGCTCAGTTTCTTGCCTCCCTTGTTACACCTGCCATTCACTCCTCAAACCAACCCAATCTAGCTTGAGCACCCACAACTCCACTAAAACAAATGACAAAGACTTAAAATGTCACTCAATTCAAAGAACGTTTCTATTCCTCAAGTTATTTAACCATAAAAAAAAATGCAAATCTGATCACGTCACATCTCTGATTTTGATGGCTTCACATTGCTTTAATGATAAAGACCAAGATACCAAGATCCTTAGCATGTCCTGAAAGTGGCTTACCAGTTCCTGCAGTGTGGTCCTTGCTTTTCTCCCTTACGCTAATCTTACACAATTGCTGAAGTTGACACACCTGCATTCTTTTAGTTTTTAAATGAGTGAAAACGTCCTCTGTTGCATATGCTATTCCTTCTTCCTGACTACTTGTCACTCTTCCTCCAGCTACCTATTCTTCATGTCCCATTTTAAACGTCATTTCTTAAAGAAAGCCTTTCTAGAACTCTCAGGACAGATCACACTCTTATAGACACCTGAAATACTTCTTCCCAGCACTTGTCACATTTTAATTAAAAAATTAATATTGTAGTTAGTTATTGGGTTGGCCAAAAAGCTCGTTCGGGTTTTTGGTACCATCTTACGAAAGACCCGAACGAACTTTTTGGCCAACCCAAGGTATTCCCCCACCTACTAAAATGAAAGCTCTATGAGGGTAGAAACCATGTCTGTCTTATTCACTGTTACATCCCTGGTAGCAAGTATGATGTCTTGAACATACTAGGAACTGAAATTGTGGACAAATAAACAAGTAATGTAGTTGTTGGCCACATGGGCATATTTACAAAGTGTAATTATCATCTGGAAATACAAACCTTATTGTTAAACCTCCAGGAAATTCTTCATCAAATAATACTTCAAATAGTACATCAGCTTCTCTATTAGCTGTTTAAAAAAGAGAGAGACTGAAAAATCATACAATAAAAGAAAAATCAGCATGTAAGTTTTTGGGGTATAAGAAGCATTACAACTATCAATACAGAGAGTGAATGAAAAGAAAATAAGCTCACAGATTACCTTACTGGTATTAACGTAAAGTAAAATAATACTATTTTAAATTAGGTACTGTGAGAATTAATTATATTTTTCTCTTTGTTTTGGTGTATGTTGGAAATTATTCATAAAAAGAGTTAATAAAAGAGATAACTTTGGAATTTGCAGTTTAGAAGGTCTTACAATCAGACAAAGGAAATGAAGATTTGAAGACATGGCAGTAATGAAAGGAACGGAATGGAGAGAACGGATATACTACTAGATAGAACTGGCAGGAGTTTGTGACCTGTGTAGACAAAAAGAATGGAGATGTCAAAGATTACTCCAAAGTTCTGGCTGAGATGACCTGGTAGACAATGGATGGCATGACTGAGACATGAGACACGTGAGAAAGACTGTGGTGCAATAAACTTAAGGAGGAACAGAGAAGGATAAATTTTGGCAGACAGGATGATGGGATATAACTGGAAAGTTTAAGTTTACTAAAATGCCAAGGTAAAGTGAAATAATTAGCTATAATAATATTTGAATTCTAAGCCCAAATTAATAATAGAGTCTATCACATAACTTCAGAACTGACTCTCTCTCTCTTTCTCTCCCCATCTCTATCCCCACCCTTTTCCATGCTATTGGTTCTGTTTCTCGGGAGAATGCTAATACCATACCTGATACTATGTTAGGGGTTGGGGGATGTTTCCCTCATTCTTGGTCCCTCATTGCCCAAATGAAACCAGGCCTGCAGAGCTTACTCATTCTCCCCCATCTGGCTGTACCTTTCACCTGACACTTAAACCTAAAATCTAAACCCAAGAAAGTGGGGCTCAATGGGCGGCAGGAGTTTCTCCTCTGAAGGCTTAAGGTCCACTTTCTAAGTTCCTGTTTCCCGTCTGAGGGAGAAGCCACTGACTCAAAAGATTATTGACAAGAGGATTGTTCACCCCCTTTAGTGGAGATGACTACGGAGATGAGGTATCAGCTGAAGGCAGTAAGACAAATATTTCCCTTTATATTCCATGTCCATGGCAGACATGGTTAATCAATGACAGAGCTTTTTCCACTCAGAGTAGGTGTAGCTTTAAACTTTCTGTCAAGACAAAATTCCAAGTGGTCACTACTACTGATAGGGGTTGTCAGAAGAAAGGAAACTTCTATGTTATCAGAGCCCTAAGGCTTTTTCAGGACAATCTAATTAGAGTACAATCCAGTAAGCTCAACATTTGAACTGCCAATGCCTGAGCCTGAACAGATAGCAGCAGGAGGGTTGCTTCATTGCACCCATCTGACCCTTAACCATACTTAGCCTGGGCTCTACCTACTTAACCTCCCCGCCTCCATTTTCAGCACCAGAAATGTATCCAAAAAAATTCAAAGAAAAATCAGGGAAGAAAATTCTCTTTTAGAGGCAGACCCCAAGAAGATGTGCAAATGTGGAGAACCACTGCTCAAAGTTAGAAAAGAATCAGGGCAAAGAGTTCAAATCCCAGCTCTGCCACTTACTTGTGTAAATTCAGGAAAGTCACTTAAACTCTTCGGCGAGGAAGTAATATCTCCCTCTCAGATGGTTGGGAGGGTTAAATGCAAAATGTAAAAGTGCTGGGCACACTGTTGGCAATAAACAAGCAGCTCTCTTAGGCTCATGGCCTGTCTGCTCTTCCTTCTTTCTGGCAGTGAGACCAAGGCTGAGTGCCTGGGATACGGAGGGACAGTGCTGCCAGCGCGCTGACCTCCAGGTACCTGATTTGCTGCCTCATGTTGGGTTGACTTTTTGGAATCTATGTTGCAAAGCTACTCACTCCAGGCATCCCTTTGAGGCATTTCTAGATCCTTAGTTAATTCTTCCCTTTTCTTTCCATACTCTCATTTTTCCTTTTTTTTTTTTGTAAAAAACACATAATATAAAATTTATCATTGTAACCATTTTTAAATGTATAGTATTGTAGTGTTAACTATATGCACATTGTTGTACAACAGATAGGTCTGTTTTACATACAATATCTAGTTGTATTCATAAAATTCAAATAAATATGCAAATCTTTTAACCACAAATAAGCTGATGCATCATGTTTGTTTATTTCTCCACAGATATCAAGAGATTACAATGACAATTAAGGTAAAGCCCTGAACAAGGTTAGATGAAACCCAATGAAATGTTTCTCTTAGTTTCATGAAAACACATGTATGTATTCTCACCAAGGTTTCAGATAATTTTAATGTGCTATACATAAGCTACTAAATTTTAAGCAGCTGTTCCTCAACTTCCCCACGTTTTAATCACTTCCCAGATGATTACACAAGATAGAGAAGAAGAATTTTCTTTGAAACCTAAAGCTGGAAAAAACTTAACTAAAACATAAAAGGATTTAGTGTTTTTCCTGATTTATAGTTGCTTTCTGCTTACATATAAGACACACAAGTTTGTGTTTCACTCTACAATATAAATGCAGTTGGAGACACGTCAAGTATTGAGTTATTACCCCCTTTAATTCCTATGATGGTGCCCCGAAGGCCAACTGGAACGGAAAAGTTCTCTCTCACATTTACAACTCGGTCAAAGAGACGAAATTCTGCATCCCGATCAGGAATGACTCCATGTTGCTGTTCTAAAGGCTGAAGAGAAGAAAGATTTAACTATTATTATTAACTCTAATTTTAAGAAGTTTTTCTACTAATGTATTGAAAACATTTTGTTCCTTCTATACTTTCAAAGCAAAAACAACAACTTTGAATTCTCTGACAGGAAACTTACTCTGTATAGCAAATGGGGCTTCACTGTCACTCGAACCTTCTTATTATTCTTTCTTTGCTGAGGAAAGAAGAATTTGAAAATATTTTTAAAATATTAAAATTTAAAATTATTATTCAGTATTTGGACATGACTGAACGTTAAAAAGCCAAAAGAAATGAGTAATTTTAAGATTTTTGAATTTCTTTAGATGCAAGCAAGGATGAATAAATAAATTTTTACATTTTTTAAAGTAAAATTTTTTGTTGATATATAAGACATATAGAAAAATGCAAACTTATAAGTATAAAATCTGATGAATTTTTATAGTATGAGCATATCTATATATCTCCACACTCAGTTCAAGAAACAGAACACTACTAAGCACAACATAAAAGACCTTGAAAAAAGAAATTAAAAATAGGGAACCCTTGTATTGTCTCCCAGTTACTACCCCTCCCCAATGTAACCTTATTTCTAACACTAAAGATTAAACTTGTCAGTTTTGAACTTTATGTAAATGCTATCCTATTCAAATGCTTTTTTATCCTAAGAAGAATTATATATAATGGTCAATAAAGATTAATAGTAAAGGAAAAACAGGTATAAAGTATTGATCTATGTCAATACTTTGGGTTTTGTGGCTACTTATAAAAATTAAGGTAACATTCATACAAAGTCTTTGCTTTTGGAAACTGGCTTTGGTGTTTAAATTTTTGACTATCTAAAAATGCTGGAAGAAGACTTTTCTCCTCTATTTGCTACTTGTTAATTCTGTGACCTCACACTTAAGAACCAGCTTCCTTCAATCTGTAAGATGGAAATAGTACCTGTTCTACCTAATAAAAATGTGAGAATAGGAGTCAAGATGGCAGTGTGGGAAGATGCCAATTTAGCATCACCCCACAACTAGGGTGCCTGTCGGCCGCTGGTGGGGGACCCTGACGCCCAAGGAGACGGGAGGAACCCCCAAATGAACCGGTAGGACATGGGGGAACTCAGGGGGGGAGGAGAAGTGGAGGCCTGACAGGATCAGCACCCCTGAGGCCAGGGAGATGAGGAGAGGCAGGCAGGAGGGGCCCTCCAGGAGGAGTGGGAAAGGAGCAGAGGGTGATCGCCCGGCCCACTCTGGCCCAGGGAGCCTGCTGAGCTCCCAGGCCGGTAGCCACCCCCTCCAATGCCTCCTTCAGGCCACGTGGGTCCTAGAGGCATAGGAGGGAGGCTGGGGAGATCAGGATAGGCAGGCGGGAGGGGCCCTCTGGGAGGAGTGGAAGAGGAGCAGAGGGTGTTTGCCCCGCCCACACAGGCACAGAGAGCCTGCTGAGCTCCCAGGCTGGACCCTGCCCTCCAAAGCCCCCTCCAGGCTGTGTGGGTCCTTAGGGGCACAGGAGGGAGGCCGGGGAGATCAGAAGAGGCAGGCGGGAGGCACCCTCCAGGAGGAGTGGGAGGGGAGTAGAGGGAGTTTGCCCCTCCCACTCAGGCCCAGGGAGCCTGCTGGGCTCCCAGGTGAGGCCCCTGCCCTCTGAGACCAGGGGTGGGGGGCACGCCTGGGCCCCTCCTGTTCCTTTGAGCCTAAGCTCCACCCCCCACCCCACACAGCCCTGAGGGCCTTTTCCAGCCCTGTGGGTCCTAAGCACAGGCCCCACTCACCGCCCAAACCTTGCCCTTGCTTAGGCCCCGCCCTCCACAGCCAAGGCCTCCCCACCCCACCTTTTTTTTTCCCTCTTTTCCCTCTGCCTCTTTTTTACAATTGTACTGTTGTACCTTCCAGTTGTTGATTCATCTATATTTTTATTTTTATATTCTTTCTAACATATCTGTTAGCTTCCTAGTCTAATTTTATCTTTTACTTTGTTATTGTTCTCTCGCTCTTTTTTTTTTGCCACCCCATTTGGCTTGCAGGATCTTGGTTCACGAGCCGGGGGTCGGGCTGAAGCTCCTGTGGTGGGACTTCCGTGTCGGAACCACTGGACTAACAGAGAACCTCAGACCCCAGGGAATATTCATCGGAGTGAGGTCTCATGGAGTTCCTCATCTCAGCACCAAGACCCAGCTCTACCCAACAGCCTACAAACTCCAGTGTTAGAAGCCTCAGGCCCAACAACCAGTAAGACAGGAACACAATCCCGCTCATTATAAAAAAAAAAAAAAGAGAGAGAGAGAGACAGCAAAAACATATGTCACAGATGAAAGAGCAAGGTAAGAACCTACAAGACCAAATAAATGAACAGGAAATAGGCAATCTACCTGAAAAAGAATTCAGAGTAATGATAGTAAAGATGATCCAGAATCTCAGAACCAGAATGGAGGCATGGATTGAAAAAATACAAGAAATGTTTAACAAAGATCTAGAAGAACTAAAGAACAAACAAGCAGAGATGAACAACACAATAACTGAAATGAATAATACACTAGAAGGAATCAGTAACAGAATAACTGAGACAGAAGAACAAATAGGTGAGCTGGAAGACAAAATGGTGGAAATAACTGCCGAGGAGCAGAATAAAGAAAAAAGAATGGAAAGAATTGAAGACAATCTCAGAAACCTCTGGAACAACACTAAATTCACCAACAATCGAATTATAGGGGTCCCAGAAGAAGAAGAGAAAAAGAAAAGGTCTGAGAAAATATTTGAAGAGATTATAGTCGAAAACTTCCCTAACATGGGAAAGGAAACAGTCACCCAAGTCCAGGAAGCACAGAGAGTTCCATACAAGATAAACCCCAGGAAAAACACACCAAGACACACATTAATCAAACTAACAAAAATTAAATTCAAAGAAAAAATATTAAAAGCAGCAAGGGAAAAACAACAAATAACATAAAAAGGAATCCACATAAGGTTATCAGCTGATCTTTCAGCAGAAACTCTGCTGGCCAGAAGGGAGTGGCAGGATATACTTAAAGTGATGAAAGAGAAAAACCTACAATCAAGATTACTCTACACAGCAAGGATCTCATCCAGATTCGATGGAGAAATCAAAAGCTTTTCAGACAAACAAAAGCTAAGAGAATTCAGCACCACCAAACCAGCTTTACAACAAATGCTAAAGAAACTTCTCTAGGCTGAAAACAGGAGAAGAAAAAGACCCACAAAAACAAACCCAAAACAATTAAGAAAATGGTAATAGGAACATACATATTGCTAATAACCTTGAATGTAAATAGATTAAATGCCCAAACCAAAAGACAGAGACTGGCTGAATAGATAACAAAACAAGACCCATATGTATGCTGTCTACAAGAGACCCACTTCAGACCTAGGGACACATACAGACTGAAAGTGAAGGGATGGAAAAAGATATTCCATGCAAATGGAAATCAAAAGAAAGTTGGAGTAGCAATACTTGCATCTGATAAAATTGACTTTAAAATAAAGACTGTTCCAAGAGATAAGGAGGGACACTACATAATAATCAAAGGATCAATCCAAGAAGATATAACAATTATAAACGTTTATAGGGCTTCCCTGGTGGCACAGTGGTTAAGAATCCGCCTGCCAATGCAGGGGACACGGGTTCGAGCCCTGGTCCGAGAAGATTCCACATGCCACGGAGCAACTAAGCCCGTGCGCCACAAGTACTGAGCCTGCGCTCTAGAGCCCGCGAGCCACAACTACTGAGCCCGTGTGCCACAACTACTGAGCCCGCAAGCCTAGAGCCCATGCTCCACAGCAAGAGAAGCCACTGTAATGAGAAGCCCATGCACCACAACGAAGAGTAGCACTCGCTCGCCACAACTAGAGTAAGCCCACTAACAGCAACGAAGACCCAATGCAGCCAAAAATAAAATAAAATAAAGTAAAAAAAAAATGTTTATGCACCCAACATAGGACCACCTCAATACATAAGGCAACTGCTAACAACCACAAAAGGAGAAGTCGACAGTAACACGATAGTAGGGGATTTTAACACCCCACTTACACCAATGGAAAGATCATCCAAACAGAAAATAAATAAGGAAACACAAGCTTTCAGTAACACAACAGACCAGATAGATTTCATATTTATAGAACATTCCACCCAAAAGTGGCAGAATACACTTTCTTCTCAAGTGCACATGGAACATTCTCCAGGACAGATCACATCTTGTGTCACAAATCAAGCCCCAGAAAATTTAAGAAAATTGAAATTGTATCAAGCATCTTTTCTGACCACAATGTTATGAGACTGGAAATCAATTATGGAAAAAAACTGTAAAAAACACAAATACATGGAGGCTAAACAGTGCGCTACTAAATAACCAAGAGATCACTGAAGAAATCAAAGTAGAAATAAAAAACTACATAGAAACAAATGACAACGAAAACACGACGACCCAAAACCTATGGGATGCAGCAAAAGCAGTTCTAAGAGGGAAGTTTATAACAATTCAATCTCACCTCAAGAAACAAGAAAAATCTCAAATAAACAATCTAAACTTACACTGAAAACAATTACAGAAAGAAGAATAAAGAAAACCCAAAGTCAGTAGAAGGAAAGAAATCATAAAAATCAGAGCAGAAATAAATGAAATAGAAATGAAGAAAACAATAGCAAAGATCAATAAAACTAAAAGTTGGTTCTCTGAGAAGATAAACAAAATTGATAAACCCTTAGCCAGACTCATCAAGAAAAAAAGGGAGAGGATACAGATCAGTAAAATTAGAAATGAAAAAGGAGAAATCAAAACTGACACCGCAGAAATACAAAGGATTATAAGAGACAACTACAAACAACTATATGCCAATAAAATGGACAACCTGGAAGAAATGGACAAATTCTTAGAAAGGTACAATTTCCCAAGACTAAACCAGGAAGAATTAGAAAATATAAACAGACCAATCACAAGCACTGAAATTGAAACCGTAATTAAAAATCTTCCAACAAACGAAAGTCCAGGACCAGATGGCTTCACAGGCAAATTCCATCAAACATTTAGAAAAGAGCTAACACCGATCCTTCTCAAACTCTTCCAAAAAATTGCAGAGGGAGAAACACTCCCAAATTCATTCTACGAAGCCACCATCACCCTGATATCAGTACCAGAAAAAGATATCACAAAAAAAGAAAATTATAGACCAATACACTGATGAACATAGATGCAAAAATCCTGAACTAAATACTAGCAAACAGAATGCAACAACACATTAAATGGATCATACACCATGGTCAAGTGGGATTTATCCTAGGGATGCAAGGATTCTTCAATACACACAAATCAGTCAATGTGGTACACCACATTAACAAATTAAGGAATAAAAACCATATGATCATCTCAACAGATGCAGAAAAAGCTTTTGACAAAATTCAACACCCATTTATGATAAAAACTCTCCAGAAAATTGGCACAGAGGGAACCTACCTCAACATAATAAAGGCCATATATGACAAACCCACAGCAAGCATCATACTCAATGGTGAAAAACTGAAAGCATTTCCACTAAGATCAGGGACAAAACAAGGATGTCCACTCTTGCCACTCTTATTGAACACAGTTTTGGAAATCCTAGCCATGGCAATCAGAGAAGAAAAAGAAATATAAGGAATACAAATTGGAAAAGAAGAAGTCAAACTGTCACTGTTTGCAGATGACATGATACTATACATAGAAAATCCTAAAGATGCCACCAGAAAACTACTAGAACTAATCAATGAATTTGGTAAGGTCGCAGGATACAAAATTAATGCACAGAAATCTCTGGCATTCCTATACACCACCAGTAAAAAATCAGAAAGAGAAATTAAGGAAACAATATCATTTACCATCACAACAAAAAGAATAAAATACCTAGGAATAAACCTGCCTAAGGAGGCGAAAGACTTGTACTCAGAAAACTATAAAACACTGATGAAAGAAATCAAAGATGACATAAACAGATGGAGAAATATACCATGTTCTTGGATTGGAAGAATCAACATTGTGAAAATGACTATACTACCCAAAGCTATCTACAGATTCAATGCAATCCCTATCAAACTACCAATGGCATTCTTCACAGAATTAGAACAGAGAATTTTACAATTCGTATGGAAGCACAAAAGACCCTGAATAGCCAAAGCAATCTTGAGAAAGAAAAACAGAGTTGGAGGAATCAGGCTCCCCGACCTCAAACTATATACCACAAAGGTACAGTAATCAAGACAATATGGTACTGGTACAAAAACAGAAATATAGAGCAATGGTACAGGATAGAAAGCCCAGAGATAAACCCATGCACATATGGTCACCTAATTTATGACAAAGGAGGCAAAAACAGTCAATGGAGAAAAGACAGCCTCTTCAATAAGTGGTGCTGGGAAAACTGCACAGCTACATGTAAAAGAATGAAACTAGAACACTCCCTAACACCATACACAAAAATAAACTCCAAATGGATTAAAGACCTAAATATAAGACCAGACACTATAAAACTCTTAGAGGAAAACATAGGAAAAATACTCTTTGATACAAACCACAGCAAGATCTCTTTTGATCCACCTCCTAGAATAACGGAAATAAAAACAAAAATAAACAAATGGGACTTAATTAAACTTAAAAGCTTTTGCACAGCAAAGGAAACCATAAACAAGACAAAAAGACAACCCTCAGAATGGGAGAAAATACTTGCAAATGAAACAACAGACAAAGGATTAATGTCCAAAATATACAAACAGCTCATGGAGCTCAATATCAAAAAAACAAACAATCCAATTAAAAAATGGGCAGAGGACCTAAACAGACATTTCACCAAGGAAGACATACAGATGGCCAAGAGGCACATGAAAAGATGCTCAACATCACTAATTATTAGAGAGATGCAAATCAAAACTACAACGAGGTATCACCTCACACCAGTCAGAATGGCAGTTATCAAAAAGATCTAGAAACAATAAATGCTGGAAAGGGTGTGGTGAAAAGGGAACCCTCCTGCACTGTTGGTGGGAATGTACATTGATACAACCATTATGGAGAACCATATGGATGTTCCTTAAAAAACTAAAAATAGAACTACCACATGACCCAGGAATCCCACTACTGGGCATATACCCTGAGAAAACCATAATTCAAAAAGAGTCATGTACCACAATGTTCATTGCAGCTGTATTTACAATAGCCAGGACATGGAAGCAACCTAAATGTCCACTGACAGATGAATGGATAAAGAAGATGTGGCGGGCTTCACTTGTGGCACAGCAGTTAAGAATCCACCTGCCAATGCAGGGGACACGGGTTCGAGCTCTGGTCCAGGAAGATCTCACATGCCGCGGAGCAACTAAGCCTGTGCGCCACAACTACTGAGCCTGGGCTCTAGAGCCCGCGAGCCACAACAACTACTGAGCCCACGTGCCTAGAGCCCGTGCTCCGCAGCAAGAGAAGCCACCACACCACAACGCGCACCACAACGAAGAGTAGCCCTCGCTCACTGTAACTAGAGAAAAGCCCACGTCCCAAAAGATACCCAATGCAGCCAAAAATAAAATAAATAAATTAAAAAAAACCCACCTTTCACTTTATAAAAGAAGATGTGACACATATATACAATGGAATATTACTCAGCCATAAAAAGGAACGAAATTGAGTTATTTGTAGTGAGGTGGATGGACCCAGAGTCTGTCAATAGAGTGAAGTAAGTCAGAAAGAGAAAAACAAATACCGTATGCTAACGCATAAATATGGAATCTAGGAAAAAAAAATGGTATGGATGAACCTAGTTGTAGGGCAGGAATAAAGATGTAGACATAGAGAATGGACTTGAGGACACAGGGTGGGAGGGGGATGCTGGGGTGAAGTGAGAGTGGCATGGACATATATACACTACCGAATGTAAAATAGTTAGATAGTGGGAAGCAGCAGCATAGCACAGGGAGATCAGCTCGGTGCTTTGTGATGACCTGGAGGGGTGGGATAGGGAGGGTGGGAGGGAGGCTCAAGAGGGAGGGGATATGGGTACATATGTATGCATATGGCTGATTCACTTTGGTGTACAACAGAAACTAACAGTATTGTGAAGCAATTATACTCCAATAAAGATCTATTAAAAAAAAATTAACAGGGAAAAATATACTATGTAAAAAAAAAAAAGTGAGAATACTTTATAACCATTGCAATCCATTACTATGATTTACATTAAATATTTTCAAAAAGTGAATTCTTACCTGATAGGAAAAATGGCAGCAGTTTACTTGTAATGATAGTCACCTATTTTTAGACCATAGCTTATGGACATAAGTACAAAAGGGCACAAAACAGCCCTAAGCTACAGAGTCTATGTACTATAGAGTTCTTGTATTTATATACTGTAAAATGCTCCAGCCTTTAAACAGAGTCTATTTTCTTTTATTATAGAGATATTTCATTTCTATCTATCAATAAATACTTACTGAGTTCTATTTATGTGCCATTTATTGATTTAGGTACTGGAGATAGAACAGTGAACTCTTCTATTCTAGTTAGGGAGACATACAAGAAACAAACTAAGGGAAAAAAAATAGCCATGTTTAAAGGTAAAAAGCATAGAGGAAAATCAAGCAGAGAAGGGGGATCAGCAGTGTGGGGAGAGACTGAAATTGTAAATAGGGTGAAAAGTGAAGGTCTTACTGACAAGGTGTCTATGTTTCCAAGGCATAGCAGACTAGAAGTACTGATAGAGTACAACTGGTGCCTACTGACAATAGCAAGAAAAAAGAATATGAGAAAAGATTTAAAGTAATTTAAAAAAGCAGACACAAGAACTGTGCCTGGAGGACTGCATATGAAAAAACAACCCATATGTTCTAACACATCCCTAGGCGTTATTACTATAATTACAGCATTAATTAGAAAATATGGCATTCAAACCTGAGTCATTAGGCAAATTAATAGACTATGGCATTTTCACTATAGGCCCCAACCCACAGCTACTAAAATGAGAAGTTCTGGGGAATGACTACTGAAAGTGTGATCACCTGGGAGCTTGTTAGAAATGCAGAATATCAAGAGCTGCTCATCCTAGAGCTACTGAATCAGAATCTGTATTTTAACAAGATCCCCCAGTGATTCATTTGCAAAGTTCAAGAAGTACTGCTCTGAGGGTGGAATCCAGAATGCGTGTTTTTTAAAAAGCTCCTCCAGTAATTTTGATAATTAGCTGAGTTTGGGAACCACTGTCAATAAGAAAACTAGGGATACTTTTAATGATGACCCTGCATTAAAAAGAAAAGTTTAAATTATATTCAGAATGTTATGTTCATTTTTTAGTTTTTTCTCCTTCTTTTCTTTATTACCCTAATAACATTATAACACTGAAAAGGGAAAAAGAAAGAGTCACTCATAACTGGTCCTCCTTGACTCATTAACAGGCTTAATAAAAAAGTCCTGTCTTATCTATATGTACATACATTTAAAAAATGTTGTAATCAAAATAATAGACTACAACTTTGTATGTGTATCTTCAGTTTGCAAAGTAAGAGGAGAATGTGTAAAACATTTTATAAAGCTCTGCATCCAAATGGGATCAAATAAAATTTGAGGGCTTAAAGTTATAAACTTTTGTTAAGTAGAAAACTCATTTCAAAAACCATACTGGACAAATAGACTTTACAATGAAAGACATTAAAAAGAAATGCAGGCTTTCTATCCTCAGCTGAATATCATTAACCTTTCAAAATATCAAACTCTTGGCTCTGAGCCTTACATTTTTTCTTAAAGAGTCATCTAGTGGTGATTTTCCAGACCGAATTCACAGCTCTTGAGCATGTGATAAGAGGATTCAAATAATAACAGCTAAGTATTATTAAGCATTAATAATAGCTAGGCATTATTAGGAGTTTATATTAACTCAGTTAATTCTTTTGAGGGCTATATGAGGACTATTTTATTCTTATTTTACCAATCAGGAAATGGAGGCATGGAAAGGTTAACTATCTTGCCTAAGGTTTTAAGTACTGAAAGAGGGATGGGGGAAAATGACGTGAAAGACCAGTTCTTAACTTACTCTGCTATTAGTTCAAACAAGAGAGCACTGTGTTAGGAAAGCAACATCATTATAATAAAAAGGCAAATGTGTGAAAAATAAAATTGTAAGTTAAAAAAAGGAATAAAATTAACCCATTTTCTATTGCATCAAGATAGGGAATCAAAACAGATAAAACAGTTAAGCCTACACAGGTTACTGCTTTTTAAAATCAAGACATAAAAAAAGGATAGTTTAAGTGGGATTTCAAAAATACTTAGTAACTGAATGAGTTTATCAGTGGGAAACAAAAGTGAAATAAATATAATTTTTATGTTCTATAAAAACATGAACTGTATCTTTTAAAGAACTTAGAACAGGAAAGAATAGGGAATTAACCTTATTTCTCAATCACAAACTTTCTATTGACTAGACTCAAAAAATATTAATTCTTAAAATTAGAAACACTACAAGGACATAAAATTTAAATGCTATGGCTTTAGGGACTCCCCTGGTGTTCCAGTGGTTAAGACTCCATGCTCCCAATGCAAGGGGCATGGGTTCGATCCCTGGTCGGGGAACTAAGATCCCACATGCCATAGGGTGGGGCCAAAAGAAAAAAGATGTGCATTTATATTTATTTAGACAAACTTAATGGACACTGGAAAAGGCTGGAATATTTTTTTAAATTACAGAATATTTTGACATAATTTAGAATCATTGAGTATATGTTTTATTTGATTGAAATACAAATAAATTATTTGTAGGATAACATACAGTTCATTTAACTTCAAATCTCGTCAATAATCTTCGTTATTGAAAATTAGTACCTTGCACTTTTCAACTTCTTCTTCAATTTTCTCAACAATAGCTGCATCCAGAATTTGTAAATCACAAGAAGAACGAGACAAAGTACTGACAGGATGTCCCTTTAGCCAAGTAATAATTTCTTGAACTTTCTCAGCACTATATTAAAAACAATAATTTTTTCACATTAATTGAAACTTTCTGAGGGTTTATATAAAAGGCCTGATATGAACTTTCTGAGGGCTGTGAATTATAAAAGATATCAAATATATAATTAATCACAACACTTAATTGGGGCTAATTATAAATCCAATATAAACATGGACATGTTATTTCTCAGTAATTAAAAAAAACCACAAAAATAAGTTTAAAAGTACTTTACTGATATAAATGAAATAAAAAATTATATTAAGATCTTAAAGCAAGAACAAAACAATACAAAACCCTCCCCACAAAAGTAATATAAATTCTTGATAAACTAACTACTACCCTTCAGTAGAACCACTAAGTTGAACTATGCAGCAATAAATCTCATAAATTTTGCTTACCCATTCTCATTTTCTCCAGGCCAAATGTCGTCTTCGTAGAACACATCCTCTTGGCTATTTTTGGCTATATAACTAAATAGTTCTGGAGCTCTAGCCAAACAAACAAACAAAAATACTGCTTTTAAAAATATGGCTAATTTCATATAAACTTCCTATCAAATTTCTGGATCCTAAGGGGATATATTAAATATATTGAGGACTAATTATGTACACATATAAGGGATAGAGACCAAAAGATTGAAAGTATTCATTGGCCCTCAAAAAAAGATGAGGGAGAAATGATTCAATTCTTAAGTATAATTAAACTATGATTACTTATAAACTTCAATCACTGACTCTATCCCTCTTAGACTATAATGACAGGTGATAAATGGACAAAAATAATGTATACAGGTTCATTTTCTAGTTTTCACAATAAAGCTAGAGCACTCCACAAAAGAGCAAATGAAAATCCATTAAAAGTTTCTTCTGATATTCCTCAAAATTTCATTGTTTTCTAACAGTGTACTGTAGTACTTTCAAATACACGTAGCAGACTGAACACATGTGCTTATTTCTGCTCCCATCCTAGCCTGCTAAAAGAATAGTAAAGTAGGAAAAAGGGCACGGACCTATAAAGACAGATGAAGAGAGCAGCAGAGAATCTGATAGTACAGGTTGAGTTAACAAAATTTTAGAAACTGAAAACTGAATAGATAAGTATGAACTGACTTGACAGATAGGAATAAGCTGTACCCTAAGTCACCAGAGTGGGAAGTCAACAAGAAGCAAGTTGACGTGAACTGTGGAAGTCTGCAAAAGCTCAGGAGATACGGGCTCCGTACATTTTGATGCTGCAGTATGGGGTGGGTTTAACAGGCTTTTAGTTGAAAATTTTGTATAATAAGCAGTTAGGCAGTCACCTCCACCTCAGCGTAAATCCTGTAGTTTACTTTCAGAGAGGCTAAATAGGGGCTGCTCGAGCCTTGGGTACTCCAGGCACAGGAAACTGGATGGGTGGGGCATGAGGAAGAGAGGATAGGTGCCCTACTGAAAACAGGGGATCAATGAAAATATAACTACTATACAACATGCCACTAGGAAGCAGGCTAGGAAGTATAACATCTTTAAGAAGCAGACTCTGAGATGGAGATAAATATGGAAGAAGTTTATTAGTGTGTTCTGTGGAAACAACACCTGTGGAAGGGAAGGAAGGAAGTGGAATTGGGCACAGGGAGAAGTTGGGCTGTGGTTCAATCTTAATGAACTCCTTGGCCAGTAGCATAGAGATCTCAAAGTAGGATGGCTCCTCAGACTTATCCTGAACTGGGGCAATCAGGTTGGCTGAGCCTTTACATCTTCTTGTTGATGAGGTATTGGATGTGTGGCTGTTGTGGCAAAGGGACATAACTTTAGGTGAGGCAGTTCTCTTCTGTCGGGCAATTCCTGAAAAGGCTCACTGCTGAGGGCTGTGAGACAGCAGCATTCCTGCTGCCCAGGGAATAGGTCCTGAGTCGTGAAGAGACATCTGGGTGTGTACCACAGTATCCACTATGTAATGAGACCCCCTTTCTCTGGTTAATTTCCAGAACACTGGAAGTCAGTTTTGTTCTCCATATCTGTCATCCAAGAAAAAGGCTGTAGAATACCTTTCTGGGAAAACTACCCAGCTCAAGAGAAAAGATATACATATAGGTAGTGATATTCGGAGATGCTCTGTTGAAACAGCCAAGCCCCACCAGAGAAGCCTCACTGAAGCACATTAAATTTCCCGTCAGCTTTTTAATCACTGAATAGTAAATGCGGTAAGACACTAAAGAAGCACCAGACCAAAAAAAAAAAAAAAAAAAACTTTAACATGAAAGGAGAGATCAAATCAAACAGAAAAGGAAAAAAAAGCAATTTGTAGTAAACAGAAAATATTAAGAATAGAAGAAAATCTAGATTACTA
The DNA here is from genome assembly GCF_028023285.1 of Balaenoptera ricei. NCBI lineage: Eukaryota > Metazoa > Chordata > Mammalia > Artiodactyla > Balaenopteridae > Balaenoptera > Balaenoptera ricei. The sequence goes on along the minus strand of NC_082642.1, from coordinate 15,383,856 downwards.
TCTTCAGAGAAATAAAAGAAGACATTTCATTCATTATAAGAACAAGATGTTATAAAAAAGGAATGCCAGAGAATAAGGACACACTTCTAGAAATTAAAAATGATTAAATAAAAAATAAGTTAAAGCTGAAGAAATCTCCCACAGAGTAGAACAGGAGTATAACAATACAGAAAATGGATGAAAAGGGATAAGAAAATTAGGAGAATTAATCCAAAAGGTCTAACATATATCAAAAGGAGTCCCAGAAAGAGAGAATGACAACAACAACAAAATGGTGAGGAGGAAATTATCAAAGAAATAATACAAGAAAGTTTCTCAGAATGGAAGGGCATCAGTTTCAAATCTGGAAGGGCTGACCAGCAAAATAAAAGAAAAAAGACCCATTCCAAGGCACACATCTTCACATTATTAAATAGTATTGGTGAAGGGAAGATTCTAAAAAGATTTCTGAAAATGAAAAATAGATCATGCACAAAGATTAAGAATCAGAATAACACAAGACTTCCTGACAGCAAGGGAAACACGAGAATGGAGCAGCGCTTTTCAAATTCTGAAGGAAAATAATCTCCAATCTAGGATTCTAGACCCAGGCGAGCTATCAACCAAGTATCAGGGAGGTTTAAAGAAATTTCCAGACATGTAAGCTTTCTCAGGAAGCTACTGGCATAAGTGCTCCATCAAAATGGAGACATAAATCACAAGGAATAAAGCATGAAAGCCAGGAAATAAAGGAATCTTATGCAGAAGAATGGTGAAGGGAATTCCTAGGATGGTAGTAAAGAGAAACTTGAATGAAAGCTGTACAACAGCCCAGGAGAGCAATTAGTTCACACTGAAGCAGGAAGAAAGACAGTTTTAAGAGGAAGTATACAAGAAGAAAACGGAACTGAGAGGTCACATGATTTGTTTGACTGTATTAAGTTTTCAGCTATGGCACAGAGTTTGGGGCCGCATTAGTTACGTGAACATAGATAAGAAACAAATGAATAAACAACACAGACAAAACAAAAATGTGTACAAGAAAGGAAATGCAATACTCTACAAGATCCAGAGGTGACCATTTACATTATCTTAATCAACTAAACCTTAAATACAGATTTAATTTAAAAAATTGTGATAAAACTATAATGAGAGGGGAAACGTGTTCATGTGTGTAGGGAGGTAAGGGAATGGGGAGTGGGGCTGGTAAAAGAAAGCTAAAGCTTCATCATTCATGGTAAGAAATCAATGCATATGTCAAGTTGAAAAATCAAGAAAAAGCAGTCTAAACATGACATTTTTAAGGAAACATGGGGGTAAATAGAAGAAATTATCTAAATTTTTAGATGGTAATATGCAGGTGAAATGTGTCTCCCCCACCCCCACCCCAACATAAGACATACTGAAGTCCCAACTCCTAGTACCTCAGAATCTGACTTTATTTTGAAATAGGATTTTAAAAGAAGTAATCAAACTAAAATGTCATTAGGATAGGCCCTAATCCAATATGACTGGTGTCCTTATAAAAAGGGGAAATTTGGACACAGAGACAGAAACAAAGGAAAGATGATATGCAGCAAAGGAAACCATAAACAAAACGAAAAGACAACCCCCTCAGAATGGGAGAAAATATTTGCAAATGAAGCGACTGACAAGGGATTAATCTCCAAAATACACAAACAGTTCATGCAGCTCTATGTCAAAAAAATAAGCAACCCAATCAAAAAATGGGCAGATCTAAATAGACATTTTTCCAAAGAAGACATAAAGATGGCCAAAAAGCACATGAAAAGATGCTCAAATCGCTAATTATCAGAGAAATGTAAATCAAAACTAGAATGAGGTATTACCTCACACGGGTCAGAATGGCCATCAACAAAAATTCCACAAACAGTAAATGCTGGACAGGGTGTGGAGAAAAGGGAACCCTCTTACACTGTTGGTGGGAATGTAAGTTGGAAAAACAACTCTGGAGAAGAGTATAGAGGTTCCTTAAAAAACTAAAAATAGAACTACCATATGATCCAGCAACCCCACTCCTGCGCGTATATCTGGAGAAAACCATAATCCGAAAAGACACATACACCCCAATGTTCACTGCAGTACTATTATTTACAATAGCCAAGACATGGAAGCAACCTAAATGTCCACCAACAGAGAAATGGATAAAGAAGATGTGGTACGTATATACAATGGAATATTACTCAGCCATAAAAAAGAATGAAATAATGCCATTTGCAGCAACATGGATGGACCTAGCAATTATCATACTAAGTGAAGCAAGTCAGACAAAGACAAATATATGATATCACTCATATGTGGAATCTAATTTTTAAAAAAATGATACAAATGAACTTATTTACAAAACAGAAACAGACTTACAGGTATCCAAAACAAACTTATGGTTACCAAAGGGGAAACGTGGCGGGGAGGGATAAATCAGGAGCTTGGGATGAACATACACCCACTACTTATATAAGATAGATAACCAACAAGGACATACTGTATAGCACAGGGAACTCTATTCAATATTCTGTGATAACCTATAAGAGAAAATAATCTAAAAAAGAATGAATATATGTATAACTGAATAACTTTGCTGTACACCTGAAACTAACACAACATTGTAAATCAACTATACTCCAATAAAATTAAAATTAAAAAAAAGATGATATGAAGACACATAAGGAGAAAACCATGTGAAGATTGAAGACTGGGGTGATGCATCCATAGGCTAAGGAACAAAACTCGCGAGGCTACAGGAAGTTAGGAGACAGGTATGGAACAGGTCATTCCCTAGCACCTTCAGGGGAGGCATGGCCCTATCAACATCTTGATTTTGGACTCTGGTGTTCAGAACTGTGAGACAATAAATTTCTGTCGTTTTAAGCCACCCAGTTTGTGGTATTTTGTTAAGGCAGCTTTAGGAAACTAATACAGGGATCCTCAAATATAAGAAGGTTAGAAACCAGTGGAACAATGGACAGAACATTCAATTGTTAATCAGAAGTAGAGCATTTCCTATGAATCGTTGACACCAACTCAGTAAATCTTGGTACTCAGATTTCTCATTTTTATAACGAGGAGCTGAGACTTGATTTCTTAGACTATTTCAGCAATAAAATTCAGTAATTCTAGGATAGTAATCTATTGTCCAGCTGGAGTTTTAAGAAAATTCACTATGCCAAGAGTTGTTTTGTTTATCCATATCAATCCTCTTACTACTGACACAGACATGCAGAGTAGTGAATAACTGATGATAGTAAGTTAAGGAAATTTTTAATTAAAAGGAGGCCAATTCTCATCATCCTTTCTAATTTTGAATAATATAAGTACAGTATTTTTCTACTCTATTTTAACTAGTGGCTATGATGCTTCACGACACTAAATTAAGTTTATATTAACATATGTCACATTTTACTAAAAAAGGAAACATTTTTCTTATCAGCAAGGCAAAATAGTTACCACATTCCTACGTTTCTGGATGCCCAGTAGGATCCTGCTAGGCACTTACCTCTCCAAGTACTCTGCAAGAAGTTGTTCTGCTGCAGATGAATACATCCATTCACTTCCAACTTTCTTAGTATATCCAGGTACCTCCTCATTTTTTTTGTTGAATTTGAGATTCAAACCCACATTTGCTTTATGGTCTCCATGAGGGCTGAATTTAAACCACACACACACATACACACAAAAGTTTTAAAATTTTGTTCAAAGAATAAAAAGCTTTGCTTTCAATTTTTAGAAAAGTTTAGTCTTGATTGGTTTTCTATGTTTTGGTTATCATGGTTATTTCCAAAGTAGCAGTAGTGGAAAAACTAGAGGAAAGGCTTCAAAACCCAAGTTAACAAAGCATACAAATAGATTATGTAATTGAGAGGAGAATGAAATAAGGAAATGCAGGGGAATATATAATTGAGATTCACACACACCTTCTGATACCTTTTTTCAAGGTTCAATTTGTTAGCTGCTAAAAATAAGAACTGTCTTTCCAACCACCTAAAGCATGTGCCATTTAGATAAAAGATCACCATCAGAGGAATCTATGCATAATTTTTAAAGAAAATTCAGAGCAATTAATAAGAGAAAATAAATACTGAAATATTAACCATTTTATCTTTATTATTTAATTTTTTTCTGCCACTTTAAGTAAATTTCTCTAACATAAACTTACTTTCTCCTAGATCCTCTTCCAATAAAAATACTTCCTGTAAACCTTGAAACAAGGTATCCACTCACTCCAAGGCGACTGGCCAACACATATCCTGGGTTGTACTTTATAGAATATTTCTTTAAATATAAAAACAAAAAGGTCAATTATGGAAACACAAAGCATTAAAGCAGCATTTCTTTACCTTTAAAATCTGGAGACAAGACATCACTAACATTTTGGATTGTGGCAATGTAAGGATTCTCAAAATAAGTGACCTATTACCCCCCACCCTGCTTTTTTTTAAAGGATTTCTAGGCAGAATATTTCTGGCTCCTCTCTCTCCTTAAAGAACAGAATTCCCAAGGATGAATGAAAGGGGGAGGAAACATACAGTTTGTGAAACTGCCTCAAGAAATAAACTCTACAGTAAGTACTAAATGGCAAACTCTGTAGGCAAGAACTATTTTTTAAAAATTAATTTTCATATTCTAAGAAGGACCTGGTGAAGGAACTGGTAAAATACCTGGGAAAAACTGAGGTCTTGATAATTATTACATTGAATTAAAACATGAGTATGTCATCAAAATAGTTGCTACTGAGCAAAACTGAGTGTCCTTCATATATAGATATAAGTAATATGTTTCCCCTAATCATTTATTATCATATGAAAATAAGTATGAATAGGCTCATAATTAATACACTGTTAATATAATTCAGTCAATGAAATGTAACCTTTATTTGTGTACTTACGGGAAGAAACTATGAAGACAGTCAAATTAAAAAAAAAATTATCAGATCATACAATTTTTAACCAGGAAGCAAATTACTTACAAATCCAGTACCAATTATGGTAAGCTACCATATACTCTTAACATTATGTATGTAATAATAATAATACATACTTATTTTATACGGATTTCATATACTATGTTCATGTAAATGAATATATAAATATTATAAATATACTATATTTAATAAATTATACAAATATTTTATATTCTTATTTCATGGGAATGTAAGGATATTTTATCATCAGCAAAGCAAAATTTACAGAGATTGGTAAGGAATTATTTTCCACCATTATTTTTTTAATGATCATGTCTACAATGACCCCTAAATGGATAAATTTTTTTAGTGGCCTGGAACATAAAGTCACTATTAAAATACATTAATATGCTAGTAAAGAATGCAACACAATCAAAAATATTATCAGATTTAGAAATAATTTCAGAATAGAAAGGAAGAATTAAGGCAATAGTTCTCTATCACAGGTAGTACCACTTTTCTAATAAGCATCTGAAAATGTGTTGAGGCACATTCAGTTACAATAATTGACACAGGTTAAGAACACTTAGTGTCCAGGGACCAAGATGCCAATTGTCTTGCCATATACAGGGCAGTCCTATTTAATACATAGTAGTCCTGCTCAAAATACAATTAGTACTCCTTTTGAAAAATACTGGATTACGGTATA